>NC_073247.2:54867500-55492500 GCF_029281585.2 Gorilla gorilla gorilla
GTGGGTGGATTATCTGAGGTCAGGAATTCAAGACCAGCCTAGCCAACATGGTGAAACCCCATCTCTACTAAAAATACAAAAATTGGCCGGGTGTTGTGGTGCACACCTGTAATCCCAGCTACTCAGGAGGCTGAGGCAGGAGAATCACTTGAACCCAGGAGGCAGAGGTTGCAGCGAGCCAAGATCGTGCCACTGCACTCCAGCCTGGGAGACAGAGCGAGACTCAGTTTCAAAAATTAATTAATTAATTAATTAATTAAATTAAAAATTAAATTAAATTAAAAAAAGGAACTTGCTTACTTCCTTTGGGCTTCATAGCTAAATCACTGGACATCTGGTGGAGGGACAGATCTTAGGATGGACAGAGTTCTAGGTTCAGGGGATAAGACCATGTGTGTTTCTGAGTTCCAACACTGTGGTAAATCAGTTTGTAAACCTATATTTGAAATCCACCAGATACCTTGGCATTTGGTCAGAATACCTCATGGAGTCCCATAGGCCAAGGGCTCCTTCTGGTTACAAAAGGATTCATGGAATGGTCATGGTATCTGTCCCATCCTCACACTGTGTTTAACAGGACAGAAACCTGGACTAAAGACACAACTGAGAGACCTAGCCTTGTCTCTTTGAAAATACATTAGGAACACCTAATGCATACTCATCGTGGGGGGCCAATTTCTCCTCTGAACATGACAATGAAACTCTCTTAGAGAAAGGACTTTTATAGATTCATCAATTGCAAGACAATTGCGATAGGATTTTTAAAGGCACTTATTTGGGGCTCAGTTTTCAACATTACCATTAACTGCACTGGATAGAATGATACTGTTCATGGTATGTCATATTATAGGAAGACATAATTCCAATGCCTTTATGGTGGAAGAGAACCAGATAGCTCACATCCATTTCAGCACTTGAAACACTTCTCGAAGACCTTTTTAACAAGATATGCCTATTTTAGAGACAGACACAGTTTTATTTAGTTGGGCTTTTTACAGTTGCATTCTGTAAATCTGTGACATCCTGACTTGAAGGTCATCAGGGCCCAGAAAGCCAGCTTTCCAATCCAACCACAGTTCCAGTTTTGTTTTTCCAGAGTTCATACAGATGAACCCCAGAGCTCCAAAGCTCTCATTGGTCAAATCTTCATTTCTTTATGGGCAGACGTTACAAGCGGTTCCAAGTCACAGACAGACATGCCAGTTTGCTTCATTCTTAAAAAATCCCCTCGGCAGCACCGCAGCAACAGGCCTCTGTGAAGTGTCTGTCATGTAGAAATAGGCCTTGATGGCCAGGTGCGGTGGCTCATGCCTGTAATCCCAGTACTTTGGGAGGCCGAGGCGGGCAGATCACAAGGTCAGGAGTTCGAGACCAGCCTGGCCAATACGGTGACGCTCCATGTCTACTAAATACAAAAAAAATTAGCCGGGTATGGTGGCATGTGCCTGTAGTCCCAGCTACCTGGGAGGCTGAGGCAGGAGAATGGCGTGAACCCGGGAGGCGGAGGTTACAGTGAACCAAGATGGTGCCACTGTACTCCAGCCTGGGCAACAGAGCAAGACTCCGTCTCAAAAAAAATGAAAAAAGAAACAGGCCTTGAAGTCCTTGGACGCTCCGTGCACTGGAGTATACATTAATTCAAAGTAATATGCAGCAAAGCTTGGAGGATGGATCGAGATGGACTAGAACAGATATTCCAGAGCTTCCAAGTCACCAAGTATTTCGCTAAATGCTTCACAAGGGTTTCTAGAATCGTGCCTATGATATCTGTACCACAAGGTGTGTTTGAACTGTCTGCTCTAGCTAAGTTAATTCAAATATGTTAAGTGTAAACAGTATGTGGGTGAATTGTATAGTTATGTAATTTATGCAAATTCAGAATGTGATAGACTCTATAGAACAAATGACTCACTTTCTTCCACAAATAAATTGCAAGGGGAAAAAAGGGAAAGGAAACCTATAAACTAAAAGAAACTTAAGATTCATATTAACGAAGTACAATGTGCGAAGCTTGTTAGGATATTAATTTGAAGATATAAACTGGTTTTATTAATGAGCCAATGGGAAAAAAATGGAACATTTATTGGATATTGAAAATTCAAATTAATTTTTTAAGTGTGATAATGATATTGTGGTTCTGAAGGAATGAAGGAATAGAGAGAGAAGAAAAGCAAAGGAATTTGGCCTTTGCCCTCAGTTCCCGGGAGGTAACCTCTAAACCCTTGAAATTTCCCAAGTGATAGGAGCGTCTTGGTTAGGCATGTGGACCCCTCAGACCCCACCTGATAGTTTAAGCTAATAGATGGCTCAGGTTGGAGGCTGGCCATGCCAGAAAGACCAACCACATAATTAGAAGGTTGGGGCTTTGAGCCACATGATATCAGCCTGCCCTGTGGGAGTAGAGTGTGGCTGGAGCTTGAGTTCAACCACATGGGTAATAATTCCACCAACCATCCCTACATAATGAACCTGGTAAAAACCCTGGACACCAAAACTTACGCAAGCTTCCTGGGTTGGCAATTCTCCGTGCATGTATTGCCAAATATCTATGCCAGAAGGCTAACACATCCCTGATGACACAGAAGCTTCATATTTGGAACCCTCCCAATCCAGGATTCTTCCCCATGTGTCTCTTATAATTTGCATTCTTTGCCTGTAATAAACATGGCTGTTAGTATATTGGGTTTTGGTGAATTCTATGAGTCTTTCTAGCAAATTATTAAAACTGAGGGTGGTTTTGATACACCCCCCCAGGCCCCACCCCAACTTATAGTTGGTATCAGAAATCTTGGGCAGACTTGGCAGTGGAGGACTATGCCCTTAACCTTGAGTCTGGCTACTTCCAGGTAGAAAGAAAAGAGGTCCTGTCTTTGAATATACATATGGAAGCATTTACAGATGAACTAGTATGTCTTAGATCTGCTGCAAAATTACCTAGGGTGTGAGGGGAAGGGAGTTGGAACATAGACTGGCCATGTGGAATCACAGAAGATGGATGCTGGGAACATGAGAGTTTGTGAAACGATGAAACTATTGTCTCTACTTTTGTATGTGATTTAAATTTTCCAAAATGAAAATAACATAGTGATCCATGCATTAAAAATATGGATCACTACCCTCCACCGTGTGGTAGGCAGAATTCTAAGATGGCTTCCAAGATTCTAGGCCCATGGTATACACACATTTTCAGCCAATTATTCAGTCAAACACTAATCTAGGTGGTGCTGTGAAGGAGTTTTGCCGATGTGATTAAGATCCCTAATCACCTGGACTTAAGACAGGGTGATCATCCTGGGTCAACTTGACCAAATTAGGTGAGCCCTTTAGAAAGCTGGGACTTTTCCTAGAGAAGAGACTCACAGAGAGATTTGAAGCATGAGAGGGATTCAACACAAGGCAGGTTCTTCATTGCTGGCTTTGAAGATGGAGGAGGCCACATGGAAGGGAATGTGGATAGCCTCTAGAAGCCAAGAGGAGCCTCTGGCTAACAGCTGGCAAGGAAACGGGGACTTTAGTCATACAGCTAAAAGAACCAAATCCTACCACAATCATGTTAGTTTGGAAGAGGACTTCCAGTCCCAGGTGGGCATGCAGACAGACAACAACTTGATTTCAATCTTATGAGCTCCTCAACAGAGAACTCAGCTATGTTGTTGTGCCAGACTCCTGACCTATAGAAAAAGTGATCTGAAAAATGTATGCTGTCATAAGACATAAAGTTTGTGTTAATTTCTTATGCAGCAATAGAGAACTGACGCAATCAATAAAAATAAATTCCAATTTAAAAAACAAACTTTTACAAATTTTTGAACCAAATTTAGAAAAATGTATTTATGACTGTGGTGCAGGGAAAGATTTCTTTTCTTTTTTTTTTTTTTTTAAGGTTACACAATAATTTATTGAGAGCCTCCTCTCCCCACCCTTGCAGTCTCTAGGTTACTTTTTCTGCTTATACATTTTGCACACCAGCCCCAGAAAGATGGCTGGGGTCAGGGGTGCTGCGTACTGTTCAATGAGACCCATAATGTGGCTGTAACTGTTTTCCTCATACTGCAAGAACACGGCCAGCAGATTCAGCTCCTCAGATAGTACCTTCACCTGGGCCACCTTCTTGGCCTCCTTCTGCCGGTAGTTCTCCTTCAGGATCTGGTACTATTCTGGAGCGGCCTGTTGCAGACACTGAACCACCAGCCAACCGCATTTGTTGTCCTGGATGTCAGTGCCAACTTTGCTGGTCACACTGGGGTCCCCAAAGAGGTCAAGGTAATCATCCTGAATCTGAAAGAACTCTCCCATCTCCAGCAGGATCTTCTTGCCATTAGCGTGCTCCTTCTCGCCATCAATTCCTGCCATGTACATGGCTGCAGCTACAGGAAGGTAGGAGTAGAAAGCTGCCTTGTACTTGATGATAGATTTGTACCTCTTTTCAGTGAATCTGCCAAGATCCACATTGCCCTGGGGGGCTTTGATGAGGTCCAGGGTCTGCCCAATCTCAGTCTGATAGGAACTCTGCAGGAACAGCTCAATTAGGTCCAGGTAATAGGGCTGCTCCAGGCTGGGTGCGGTGGCTCACACCTGTAATCCCAGCACTTTGGAAGGCTGAGGTGGGTGGATCACCTGAGGTTGGGAGTTCAAGACCAGCCTGACCTACATGGAGAAACCCTGCCTCTACTAAAAATACAAAATTAGCCGGGTGTGGTGGCATATGCCTGTAATCCCAGCTACTCGGGAGGCTGAGGCAGGAGAATCACTTGAACCTGGGAGGCAGAGGTTGTGGTGAGCCAAGATTGCACCATTGCACTCCAGCCTGGGCAACAAGAGCAAAACTCTGTCTCAAAAAAAAAAAAAAAAAGAAAGAAAAAAAAAGAAAAAATAGGGCTGCTCTGGGCAATAGAGCTTCAGCAGGTGGTAGATACATACTTCCAGAAGCATAGCATCATTGATGGCATCCAAACCCATGCCCAGCTTCTGATACCACCAGATCTGTCCCCGGCGGGAGACAGATGAATCCATGATGTCATCTGCCACCAGGAAGAAAGCTTGCAGCAGTTCCACACACCAGCCCACGGTCAGGGCCTGCTGGAGACTATCAGCATCCTGTTTCCTCGGCTCCACCAGCTCCCAGAATGCTACTAGCACCATCAAATCCTGGTGATACTTGCCTCCAATGGCATTGTACTCCAGGACCTCCTTGAGCCGGTCAACAGCATCTCCTGTCTCTGAGTGCCCCATGTCATCCTCAGTCAGCACCCTAATGATCTGGGGGAAGTGCTGAACAAAATCCTGCTTTTCTTGGGCATAAACATCTGATTTCTGGTCTCCATTTATTCTGAGGGAGGAGCAAAGGGCTCTGTTCCTGGACGTGGGTTTCTGCTCGGTCAGGATTTCTTAAAATATAAAAGGCACGAACTCTAAAGGAAAAGGTCAATAAATTCAACTATACTAAAGTTACATAATTCTGGACTATAAAATGCACCAAAAAATAAAGTGAAAAATAAATTTGTGGACTAGGAGATGCTATTTACAACACATAAAACTTAAAAAGAGTATTTTTAAGAAGCTCCTACAAATCAATGAGGGAAAAAGAAGCCAGCAGAATATGAATTGGTAACTCATAAAAAGGAAGCTTGAAAAGCCAACAACAAAAAGATGTCCAATATGACTATTCATCAGAGAAATGCAAATTAAAACAGTAATAAAATATCATTTCCCCCCATTGGGTGGACAAAAGCTAAAAATTCAGATAATACCACGTTTTGGCAAGGATATAGGGTAACAGAAACTGTCACGTCCTGCTGATAGAAGTGTTAAATTATATAGGCACTTAGAGAGTAACGTGATAATATCTAGTAAAATTGAAGATGTGTATACCCTTTGACCCAGCAATTCTACTTATGGGAATATATTCTAGAGAAAATCTTATACGTAGGCTCAGGGAAACATATATACAAGTATCATTGCAACATTATTTGTAATTCAAAAAACTGCAAGCAACCTAAATGTTCATCGACAAGATAATGACATTAATTAACTTTTCATTTTTATCAGTTCTCAAAATGCTCATTTAATCTTGACTGCCGACCCATCTAGAAATGATCTGGAAGTATGAACTGCTTATTACACCAGCTCTAAGAGTTACCTGCTGTTCTCTGGATTGTTGCCATCCTCAGAAAAATGTTTTCACTGACTGTGATCTTCAAAGAAGGCCTCTGAGCCAACAGGGATCAAAAGTGCCCAATATATCTGGAAATCCACTTTTTCCTGAGGATGAAATGACTTGTTAAAGTGAGCTGGAAATTGCTGTGCTGAAAGAGAATATAGGTAATCCAAGGCATGCAAATGAATGCTTCTAAGCTACTGAGAAAGCAATCTTCTTTTCAAAGGTGCCCCCCAGTCCACATGATAATTCATTTCATTTGATGAAGCTGAGCATAGTGAAGCTTAGTGTCTAAAAGCCAATCTGTGGATTCCTCCAAACATGCTAGAATGAGACATCATACTCTGGAACACATTCAACTTTGGCTGGGCGCAGTGGCTCACGCCTGTAATCCCAGCACTTGAGGTCAGGAGTTAAAGATCAGCGCGGCCAACATTGCAAAACCCTGTCTCTACTAAAAAAAATACAAAAATTAGCCGGGTGTGGTGGTGGGTGCCTGTAATCCCAGCTACTCAGGAGGCTGAGGGGGGAGAATCGCTTGAACCCAGGAGGCGGAGGTTGCAGTGAGCCGAGATTGCGCCATTGCACTCCAGCCTGGGAGACAAGAGTGAAACTAGACTACATCTCAAGAAAAAAAAAAAAAAACAGAAACAAAGAAACAAAAAGAACACATCCAGCTTTTTAAATCACCTCCAAACTTTGCCATCTTCATTTTGGTTTTATTTACACCTTACTGTCTCAGATGGAAAACGTCTGAGTAAATTTGTCTGAATAATGGCTAGTAAAAGCATGAGATACCCTCAAGAAGCTGCTTATGTATGAATTTAACAAAATAAAGAAACTGGAGAAAGGATTCTTTTGTTGTTCTTTATCTCTTCCTGACAAACTTGTACTTTTAAAGGGATTTTTATGCCCATTCTAGATCCAATTTGTATTTTAATTACATTGGATGTTTATAAGGGAGTACACATTGGAAGCAGGTATACGTTATATGAGTTATAATTGTTTTTCTTGGATACTATCTAATGCCTTCCATTATAATAATTGACTAAATAGAACTAGCCAAGATACATTTTTCCATTTTTACTGAGATACAATGGAGTGATATTTTAAAATTCAAACAATATATTTTCCTAAAATACTCAAATTGCAGTAATGCATGAGATGCTACAAAATGTATATGAGTTTGATTAATCGTTTTATGAATAATCATCACATAATTACCCAGATGTATCACTTTAAATTAAATGAAAATTATTTGTTGCAAGTTTGTACAACTGTGGAAGTGTTGACTTTTGTTCTCATTTGCTCAGTTTGAACCATGCCACATTGTGACATGCAAAGTCATTTTCTCTTTGTGCTAATTATCCAAAAGTGAATTAAAGGTGCTTTTCATTTACCCAGGTGTACAAAATCAAAAACTGAATTGCTAAGTCAAAGTACTGAGCAAAGGCTCTAGATTGCTTCCATTCCAACCCTAAGGAGTTTTAACATGATGACCATTTTATCAAGCCAAGGAAGGCTTTCCTGCTTAATCACTAAGTTCAAGGAAATAGAGTGTCTAATTATAACAAAGTGATGAAAAATTAAAATAACAAATAAGATCCTTTATGTGATACCTGGGGGGAAATAGGCAATACCAACCATATCTTTAAGAAGTTAGTCAAGGAACAGGTGGGGCCACCCGCAGTAGCCTCTCTTTCAGGGCCAGAGCCCTACTCCAACGCAGCATTCGCTCTTCTTTCTCCATCATGTGTCCAAGACGTTGGCTGTCCCCTCCCCTCTGGCAGCCTCCACACAGGAGTCCACACCTATTTCTGTGCTCCTGAGATCATTCATTTGGGCCAAAGCATCAGAAACCACCTGGATTTTCTGAGATAGGTGTAGAAAGTGCTTACATCATGCCCCACAGAGCAAGCTCCATTTCTCTTACTATTTCTCTCTTTCAGGCCCCGCTTGCTCATTTTGCCACAAGAATGCCTCTTCCTGACCTCTCCTAGCAGGGCTCTGCCACCTCCCATCTTTTGCTTCTCCTGCTTTCTGCTGCCAGATCTTGCCCAGGCCTTAGTATCTCTGCTGATTCTTACATAAAGCCATTTAACCCTCCTACAAGTCCAAATTTGTCCCCCATTACTTGCATAGAAAACAAAGTATTCTCCTTGTGTGGGATCCATCCTTAAAGGGTCTTATGAGGAGTTACAAGCAGCAACAACTAAGAAAATGTTTTTTGTTGTCTCACATCTACCTACCTGCTCTGGCTACCTCACAGGAATCAGAGATAATGTAACCAGACTCAGGTTCAGCTGCTTGCTGCTTGAAAAGCCAGACACACAAGAAGCAAGGTTTCATGGAAGGAAAGCAGGTTTATTCAAGCGCTAGCAGATTGGGAGATGGCCACATTCAAGTGTCAAAAAGCCAGCTCAAATTCTCAGGCTGGCTCAAGGGGTTTTAAGCAAAAGGTATGCATAGGCTGCAGGTCTGCTTGTCGTTTTCTGATGGCTAGCTTGAGTAATTGACCATCCAGAGGCCTGGTTAGCATCATCCCATTGGAGGTCAGGTTATGGATTAACTGTGCACCAATTCCTTCTTGGAAGGGGGTAAATTGCAACTGCCAGTTCCACTTCATGCCTGGATTGTTTCAAGATTAGCCGTTGGAATTCTCAAGCAAACACGTAATTGGGTATTTGTGTAGCAAGAAACAAATGGAGAAAGGGGTTACTTTTAGAGTAAGCTAACAAACTGGTTATACTGGTTAAAATAATACATGTGAAAGACACTTTTTAGTTATAAAGCACTATATACTTTTTCTTGGTGATTATTTATTCCACTGCCCACATTTTATAAATGATACAACTGAAGCCCAAAGAGGTTAAATAACTTGCCCAAATGTTTAATGGTAAAGATTGACTTTAATCCTGGTCTCTAACCCACTGTCCTATAATTCCTTCCATTCATCTGAACTGCTTTGGGTAATTCACAGATTTCTGGAGGCTTTGCTTTCCCTTTCTCCACTAATTTGGGATTAAACGTGACCTTTCTCCTAGGGCTCTCTATCACATTCACACACCGGCATGCGGTCATTCACACAGATCTTATTGGTGAGGAAATGGAAGGAAAGGCACTATTTACTCTTCTACTAATTCATTCATTCAACAGATATTTTTTGAGCATCTATTTGGTTCCAGGAGCTGTTTTAAACTCTGGAGACATAGCAGTAATCAAAATAGACAGAAACCCAATGCCCTTGTGGAACTTCCATTCTAGTGGGATGATGAACAAATACATCACATATTTAACATGAAAGATGTTGGCAAATGCTAGGGAGAAAAAATAAGCAAGAGAAGGAGGATAGGGAGTGTCAGGGGAAAGAGGAAGGAGGTTGCAATTTTATTTTATTTATTTATTTTTTGAGATGGAGTTTCGCTCTTGTTGCCCAGGCTGGAGTGCAATGGCGTGATCTCAGCTCACCGCAACCTCTGCCTCCCGGGTTCAAGCAATTCTTCTGCCTCAGCCTCCCAAGTAGCTGGGATTACAGGCATGTGCCACCACGCCTGGCTAATTTTGTATTTTTATTTACTTTTTTATTTTTTTATTATACTTTAAGTTCTAGGTACATGTGCACAACGTGCAGGTTTGATACATAGGTATACATGTGCCATGTTGGTTTGCTGCACCCATCAACTCATCATTTACATTAGGTATTTCTCCTAATGCTATCCCTCCCCCAGCCCCCGACCCCCCGATAGGCCCCAGTGTGTGATGTTCCCTGCCCTGTGTCCAAGTGATCTCATTGTTCAATTCCCACCTATGAGTGAGAACATGTGGTGTTTGGTTTTCTGTCCTTGTGATAGTTTGCTGAGAATGATGGTTTCCAGCTTCATCCATGTCCCTGCAAAGGACATGAACTCATCCTTTCCATGGCTGCATAGTATTCCAGGTATATATGTGCCACATTTTCTTAATCCAGTCTATCATTGATGGACATTTGGGTAATTTTGTATTTTTAGTAGAGATGGGGTTTCTCCATGTTGGTCAGGCTGGTCTCGAACTCCTGATCTCAGGTGATCCGCCCGCCTCGGCCTCACAAAGTGCTGGGAGCCACTGCACCTAGCCTGCAATTTTAAATAGGATGGTCAGAGAAGTCTTCCCTGAGTAGGTGACATTTTGCCAAAGACCTGAAAGACATGAAGAATCAAACCATGCGGCTATGGGGAGAAGAGCACTCCTAGCAGTAGAAACACCAGTGGAAAAGCCCTGCGTGAGAAGTAAGCCAGGTCTGTTGGCAGAGCAGCCAGTGTAGCAGAACAGAATGAACGGGGGAAAAACAGCAAATAAGGACAGAGAGGTGACAGGGATATCATTGTGCAGGTCCTTGGAGGCCATAGTAAGGAATCTGGCCTTTAATCTGAGTGGGATGGCTCCCACCCCCACATCACTCCTTCTGTCTTCCCCCTCCAGCACCCCTCATTCCAAGTTTCGGGACAAGGGCATCAAGTCATCTAGGTCTGGGTGGGAAGTTCAGGCACCACTTCCCCTTTTCTCTGGGATATCTGCACTTTGAGTCTGTCATTTTTGGCAGAAAAAATAAAAGAGCCTAATTAGAGGACACTTGTTTTCCAAGACCTCTGTGGGTTTCCTAAAGTCTCTTTGCAGAATAGGAAGGGAAAAACCTAAGAACTATGAGGTTAGGAGAGGCAGCAGACACAGGCAGCTTCCAGGAAGTCAAGGAACAGGTGAAAACTCAGTCCGGAAACCAAAGAATTAATACCAAAGAATTAATACCTGGTCCTTGTGTGCATAGGACCGTCACACAAGTTTAATAGTTGACGATTCTGTGTCCCAGGGACTTAGAGTAGACTGCATTAGCCCTGTCTATCGTGTAACCAGGAATCTTAGGAACAGAGAGATTCCATGATTTGCCACTGGTGTAACCGCCCAAGGGTTTCACCTTGCCCGCTGCCTAGACAGAGTCGATTTATCAAGACAGGGGAATTGCAATAGAGAAAGTAATTCATGCAGAGCCGGCTGTGCGGGAGACAGGAGTTTCATTATTACTCAAATCAATCTCCCTGAGCATTCGGGGAGCAGTTTTTTTTTTGTTTGTTTTTTTGAAATGGAATCTTGCTCTGTCACCCAGGCTGGAGTGCAGTGGCATGATCTCGGCTCACTGCAACCTCCACCTCTTGTGTTCAAGCGATTCTTCTGCTTCAGCCTCCCGAGTAGCTGGGATTACAGGAATGTGCCACCACGTCCAGCTAATTTTTGTATTTTTAGTAGAGACGGGTTTCACCATATTGGCCAGGCTGGTCTCGAACTCCTGACCTCAACTGATCCATCCGCCTCGGCCTCCCAAAAAAAGTGCTGGGATTGCAGGTATGAGCCACTGCGCCTGGCAAAGGAGCAGAGTTTTTAAGGACAACTTGGTGGGGTGGCGGTGGGGGAGCTAGTGAGCCAGGAGTGCTGATTGGTTAGGTCAGAGATGAAATCATAGAGAGTCAAAGCTGTCTTCTTGAACCGAGTTCCTGCGTGGGCGCCACAAGATCAGATGAGCCAGTGTATCGATGTGGGTGGTGCCAGCTGACCTATCAAGTGCAGGGTCTGCAACATATCTCTAGCACTGATCTCAGGAGCAGTTTAGGGAGGGTCAGAATCTTGTAGTCTCTAGCTGCATGGCTCCTAAACTATAATTTCCAATCTTATGGCTAATGTTAGTCCTAAAAAGGCAATCTAGTTTCCAGGCAAGAAGAAGGTCTGCTTTGGGAAAGGGCTGTTACCATCTTTGTTTTAAACTATAAACTATAACTAAGCTTCTTCCAAAGTTAGTTCAGCCTACGCCCAAGAATGAACAAAGACAGCTTGGAGGTTAGAAGCAAGATGGAGTCGACTACGTTAGCTCTCTTTCGCTGTCTCAGTCATAATTTTGCAAAGGCAGTTTCAATCGCACACAGGTACAGGGCAGAAGTGGATCTAGAGCACAAGTAGTGACTCTGGACCATAGTGCGCCCACACTGTAAGTCCAAAAGATTAGAAGAGTCTGAAAGGGGAAGTGGAGGCAGCTCTCCTCAGGAGGAAAGATGGGGCCGTGAGGAGCCAGCTCTTTATGTTATCACACACAAATTTCTTACTGAGATGAATCAGCAAAAAACAAAGTCAAGAGCTCTTGCTGGGAGAGCAGGGGCCTTGCCCTTTTCGGCATGCCTGATTCATTGTGTGCTCACAAGAAACTCCCCTTGATTATGATCTCCTGTGGGCCATGGGCAAGACATTCCATTAGATGGGAATGAACCCTGAGCACCTCTCCTAATGGAAGCTATGGGGTGATTTCCCTCTAGGGGATGAGCCAAGCTGACAGGTTCAATGTAGCCTCAGCCTAGATGCAGTTGATGTTGGAGCCTGGGGCTCTGGTCCATCCTTCCCAAGTACCCTTCCTAACAGGTTCAGCTTCTCAAAATCCCTCTTGTACTGAGGCCCCTGTCTCCCACACTCTCCCTTTATTTCTTCCCCAAGTCCTGAAGTTCGGAAAGCAGAGTTGGAGGGAGAAGCTGTTGCCTGGGGCCTGAGAAGCTGAGTTTCTGGCCATTGATAAAATTATCCTTCCCCTCAGTACACCAGGGCTCCTTGACATGGCTGTCCCTGCTTGTTTTCCCTCCACTAGCTGCTCCTAAGCTTCTCATGCTTTCTTATCTGGAGGGGAGGAGTAATAGGGTTATCAGCTGACACCAACACTCTGCCATTTCATCATCACTCATCATTGCACATGTAGTTACCACTTATTGAGAACCTGCTGTGTACATGTCAAGATCTGCATTCAGCGATTTACATGTTATTTCTCAAAAACTGAAGGGCTGAGATTTTACCCTACTTACTGTTGCTGGAAAGGGGTCCTGATCCAAACCCCAGGAGAGGTTTCTTGAATCTCGCGCAAGAAAGACTTCGGAGTGAGTCCATAAAGTGAAAGCAAGCTTATTAAGAAGGTAAAGGAGTAAAAGAATGGCTACTCCATAGGCAGAGCAGCAGCATGAGCTGCTGGTTGGCCATTTTTATGGTTTTTTCTTGATTATATGCTAAGTAAGGGGTGAGCTATTCATGAGTTTTCCGGGAAAGGGGTGGACAATTCCCATAACTGAGGGTTCCTCCTCTTTTTAGACAATATATGATAACTTCCTGACGTTGCCATGGCATTTGTAGACTGTCCTGGCTCTGGTAGGAGTGTCTTTCAGCATGCTAATGAATTACGATTAGTGTATAATGAGCAGTGAGGATGACCAGAGGTCACTTTCATCACCATCTTGATTTTGGTGGGTTTTCCCGGCTTCTTTACCACAACCTGTTTTATCAGCAAGGTCTTTATGACCTGTATCTTGTGCCAACCTTCTGTCTCACCCTGTGACTTAGAATGCCTAACCTTCTGGAAATACAGCCCAATAGGTTTCAGCCTTATTTTACACAACCCCTATTCAAGATGGAATCACTCTGGTTCAAATGACAACATTATGAAGGAAACCAAACTGATTGCACCCCATAATATACTTCTTTGGCATATTTCAAGATGGCTATTCAGAGGGGCTGCAAATGGCCGGGTGAGGTGGCTCACGCCTGTAATCTCAGAATTTTGGGAGGCCCAGATGGGCAGATTACCTGAGGTTAGGAGTGTGAGACTAGCCTGGCCAACGTGGCGAAACCCTGTCTCTACTAAAAATACAAAAAATTAGCCAGGTGTAGTGGCAGGCACCTGTAATCCCAGCTACTCGGGAGCTGGAGAATTGCTTGAACCTGGGAGGCGTATATATATATATATATATATATATTTTTTTTTTTTTTTTTTTTTTAAAGAGAGCATCTCGCTGCCTCTGGAGGATTTAAAACTGCAAAGGCAGGACATGCCCTCCACATCCCTGAGGCGTGTGGTGGGCCTGGGTCAGGGCCTAGGGTAACCTCTAACAAAGACTATCCAGCAGGACAGTTTTTTCCCCCATTTCTCTCTCTCTCTCTCTGTATCTCTCTCTCTCTCTCTGTATCTCTCTCTCTCTCTCTCTCTCTCTCACACACGCAAGAATAATTTGCTAGCAGATAAAATTTCTTATAAATTGTTTTCCCTTTGCTTGCTACTGCTTATCTGCTAGAAGTCAACGAAATTTTAAAAAGTATAAATGAAATATTAAGAGAAAACAGCCAGGTGTGGTGGCTCATGGCTGTAATCCTAGCACTTGGAGAGGCTGAGGTGGGTGGATCACTTAAGGTCAGGAGTTTGAGACCAGCCTGGCCAACATGGTGAAACCCTATCTCTACTAAAAATACAAAAATTAGCAGGGAATGGTGGTGCGCACCTGTAATCCCAGCTACTCAGGAGGCTGAGGTGGGAGAATCACTAGAGCCCGGGAGGTGGAGGTTGCAGTGAGCCAAGATCACACCACTGCACTCCAGCCTGAGCGACAGAGCAAGACTCCATCTCCAAAAAAAAAAAAAAAAAGAAAACAGTTGTGCTTTCTCAGGGATATGTTTGCTACTGGGTGTGACATTTTTCTTAATATTACTTAAAATATAGTTGGGTTTTTGGTTAATCATTCCAAATTGCTCTGAGGTAATTAAACATCCCAGGATGACTATAGTTAGTGACAATATATTATATAGTTTCTGATAGCTAGGAGGAGGATATTGAATGTTCCCAACACAAAGAAATGATAAATATTTAAGAAGATGAATATGCCAATTACCTTGATCTGATCACTATGTGTGTATTACATGTATTGAAACATCACTATGTACCCCATAAATATGTACAATTATTTTTTAATTTTCCATTTAAAAAAAGAAAGAAAAAGAAAAAATCCCAAAGAGCACCCTATGTCTTTCCACAAAGAGTCCCCTGATTCTAGGAGCTCCCCTGCTTCACCCAGCCACAGGATCCCTGGTGGGAGCTCAGGATGCAACATGATTTGTCACATTTTGGGGCTTAAGAAACAAGAATTGAGCCAGTTAGGGTGAGGCAGAGCAGCTGCAGAGGGGGAAAGAAGATGACAAGACAGACAGGTATGAAATGGGGAACCAGTCCCAGGAGGATTTAAATACCAGGATGGATTTTGTTCTAGCAAACAGACAAAGGTTTGAAGGTTTTTGAGCTGAGGATACTTAATAAAAGTATAAAATGCACTAGGAAGCTGTACCTTCCACCATACAGGGAATGGACTCCAGTGGAAAGGTCCTAGACACAGTGGTTCTCTACTCTCACTGCATGTTAGAATTACTCAGGGAGCTTTATAAAAATCCCGATGTCCCAGCCCCAGCCAGACCAATTAAGTCAAATCTCTGGGAGTGGTGCCCAGGTACTAATACTGTTTCAAAGCTCTTCAGGTGAATGACTGCTAAGGGGTATGAGGTTTCTTTGGGAGTAATGAAAATATTCTGGAATTAGATAGTGGTGATGGTTGTGCAACTTGGTGAATATACTAAAAATATCACTGAGCTGTACACTTTAAAAAGGTGAATTTTATGCTATGTGAATTACATCTCAATAAAAGGAAGAAAGAGAAAGGAAGGAAGAAGGAAAGAAGGAAAGGGGAAGAAGGGAAGGAGGGAGGGAGGGGGGAGGAAGGAAGGAAAGAAAGGAAGGAAGGGAAGGAGGGAGGGAGGGAGGGGGAAAAAGGAAGAAAAAGGGAAAGGGGGAGAAGGAGAGAAGCTGGGAGGGCAAGAGAGAGGGGCAGAAAAAGAGGCAAGGAGCCAGGTGTGGTGGCTCATGCCTGTAATCCCAGCACTTTGGGAGGCCGAGGCAGGTGGATCACGAGGTCAGGAGTTCAAGACCAGCCTGGCCAAGATGATGAAGCCCCATCTCTACTAAAAATACAAAAAATTAGCCGGGCATGGTGGTGGGCACCTGTGATCCTAGCTACTCAGGAGGCTGAGGCAGAGAATTGCTTGAACCTGGGAGGCAGAGGTTGCAGTGAGCCGAGATCATGCCACTGCACTCCAGTCTGGACAATAGAGTGAGGCTCTGTCTCAAAAAAAAAAAAAAAAGAGGGAAGGAAAGACAGAGACAGAGTGAACTCCCCAGCAGATTGCAATGTGCAACCAGAATAGAGAGCCACTGGTCTAGAGAAAAAGAGAGTTCTGTTGTGATTCAGACCCAAAAGTATGGGGCCAGCAGCGGGGCAAGTCCCAGTGGAAAAGTCAGCTGTAAGGCACGGTACAGAGGAAAACTGGCCAGCAGTACAGTACTTAATGTCTGATTGGTTGCAGAAGGTGAGGAAAATAAAACAGAAGGTAAAGACTTAAGCTAATGTTTTCAGCCTCAGTGACTGAAGAAACGCAGATTTGATACGGGGAGGGAGAAACAGCCAGAGATTAGTTCCATTTAGACATGTTCAGGCCAGCGCGGTGGCTCACACCTGTAATCACAGCATTTTGGGAGGCTGAGGCGGGCAGATCACTTGAGGCCAGGAGTTCAAGACCAGCCTGGCCAACATGGCGATACCCTGTCTGTAACTAAAAATACAAAAATTAGCCGGGCGTGGTGGCACCTGCCTGTAATCACAGCTACTTGGGAGGCTGAGGCAGGAGAATCACTTGAACCCTGGAGGCGGAGGTTAGAGTGAGCCGAGACTGCACCAACACACTCCAGCCTGGGTGACAGAGAGAGACTCCATTTAAAAAAAAATGTTAAATTCCAGCTGTCGCAAAGAGTTTCAGATGTTCTGCAAACAACTGCAGGTTGAAATAAATAAAAGCCATACACTATGACCACGAGATAGGAAGCAGGATATAGGGCCAGGTGCGGTGGCTCATGCCTGTGATCCCAGCATTTTGGGAGGCCGAGGCGGGCAGATCACGAGGTCAGGAGTTCAAGACCAGCCTGACCAACATGGTGAAACCCCATCTCTACTAAAAATACAAAAATTAGCCGGGCATGGTGGTGCATGCCTTAATGCCAGCTACTCAGGAGGCTGAGGCAGGAGAATCGCTTGAACCTGGGAGGCAGAGGTTACAGTGAGCTGAGATCGCACCATTGCACTCCAGCTTGGGCAACAGGCGAGACTCCGTCTCAAAAAAAAAAACAAAAGGAAGCAGGATATAAAGTAATGATATCCTGTCTGTCACTTATAACTGTATGAGTTTAAACAAGCTACTAACCTCTTTGAACATGCTTCCATATCTGTGAAATGTGGTTAGTAATACCTGCCCTGCCCACCTCACAAAGTTTTCATATGAATGAAATGAACATTAAAGAGCTTGGAAAACTATAAAGTGTTATACAGCTGTAAGGTGTAGGACATATGGTCACATGATTTTCAACAAAGGCACAAAAGAAATTCAATGGAGAAAAAAAGTCTTGTCAATAAATAGTGGTCAGGCTGGCCAACATAGCAAAACCTGCCTCAGCCTCCTGAGTAGCTGGGATTACAGGCATGTGCCACCACGTCTCTACTAAAAATACAAAAATTAGCCAGGCGTGGTGGCACATGCCTGTAATCCTAGCTACTTGGGAGGCTGAGGCAGGAGAATCGCTTGAACCCTGGAGGCAGAGGTTGCGGTAAGCTGAGATCGTGCCATTGCACTCCAGCCTGGGCAACAAGAGTGAAACTGCGTCTCAAAAAAATTTTTTTGAATAAAATAATCCAATTCAACATAAAATGATTTGTGTGGATTACTTAGTCAGCACTGTATTTAGCTACCGTAACTAGAAAAGGACAGACGTTATGAGAGAACTATTTACTTAGGCTTTCACTGCCATGAAAATTTAGTCTTTAGCCTATAAAACTTAACCCCAGATTAAATTCTGCATGGACCTTGCAACTGAGTAAAATCAAAGTGCATCTCATATCAAACGCTATGTGCATAATTGAATTTTTGCAAACCTAATCATAATCTAAACCAAGAGTCAGCAGGCTTTTTTAAAAAGGACCAGATAGCAAATATTTTAGGCTTTGCAGCCCATATGGTCCCCGTGGCAACTCTTCAGCTCTGCTGTTGTTACACAAAAGCAGCCATGGACAATATGTAAACAAATGGGCAGTGTGGCTGTGTTCCAATAAAACTTTATTTACAAAAACAGACAGCAGGGTAGATTTGGTCTACAGGCTATAGTTTACTGACCCCTAATCCAAACATACTAGAAAACAGCTTGTTATGTAAACTAAATTTGAAAGAAGTTTTTTAAATTACATTAAAAATTTATTTCATAATGTACTTCCCACGTCCCCACCCCTGCGCACTTTTTTTCTTTCTTTTTTGTAAATTGAACTTAGAATATTGGATATGCTTCAAACAAAGCAAATCCATACCAAATGTCACTGTGACTGGAAGGACTCTTGAGCAATGATTTTGCTTAGTCTCCTAACATGAAATAAATCTGTGTCTAAATTGTCTCAGAAAGATGACAATTTGATGATCCACTAAGAGTTACAAGAAAATTTGATCCAATATTGCCTTAATAATCCATGTTATCCTCAAAATAAAATCACTTTTTCTTATACCTAACCCCAACCTTCTCGACCTATCTTCCGTAGAAAGAGTAAACATCCAGCTTTTGACTTCCTTCAGTATTAACCACCTCTGGATGATAATTCATTCACAAAGTCAGCCTGAGGTCATCAAGGATCACTTGGCTATAGGTAGCATGTCCCCTTGGACGGCCCCTTAAAGCCACAAGTATTTTCATAGAGGCAATGATGTCTTAGCATAACATCTGTAATCTCTTATGTCTTTTTCTTTTTTTTTTTCTTTTGAGACAGAGTCTAGCTCTGTCTCCCAGGCTGGAGTACAGTGGCGCAATCTCAGCTCACTGCAACCTCCAACTCCTAGGTACAAGCAATTATCTTGTCTCAGCCTCCCAAGTAGCTGGGATTACAGGCGCCCGCCACCATGCACAATTAATTTTTGTTTGTTTGTTTGTTGTTGTTGTTTTGTTTTTGAGACAGAGTTTCACTCTTGTTGCCCAGGCTGGAGTGCAGTAGCACGATCTTAGCTCACTGCAACCTCTGCCTCCCAGGTTCAAGCAATTCTTCTGCCTCAGCCTCCTGAGTAGCTGGGATTACAGGTGCCTGCCACCACGCCTAGCTAATTTTTTGTATCTTTAGTAGAGATGGGGTTTCACCATGTTGGCCATGGCTGGTCTCAAACTCCTAGACTCAAGTGATCCACCTGCTTCTGCCTCCCAAAGTGCTGGGATTACAGGCATGAGCCACCATGCCAGGCCAGTTTTTGTATTTTTAGTAGAGACGGAGTTTCACTCCGTATTGGTCAGGCTGGTCTCGAACTCCTGACCTCAGGTGATCCACCTACCTGGGCCTCCCAAAGTGCTGGGATTACAGGTGTGAGCCACCGCTCCCGGCCTCTTATGCCTCTTTTAGCAGACTTTTATACCCATCCCCCTTCTCTTCCTGCAACATTCCAACCAGGTACAGTTTTAAAGAAATGGGAAAAAAGGGAGCTGGCACAGTAGCTTACACCTGTAATTCCAACTACTTGGGAGGCTGAGGCAGGAGGATCACTTGAGCCTAGGAGTTGGAGGCTACAGTGAGCCATGATTGTGCCCCTGTACTCCAGCCTGAGTGACAGAGTAGGACCCTGTCTCTAAAAGAAAAAAAAAGAAAAGAAAAAAGGGAAAAGATTAAATGGCCATTGTACTAGCTAAAATGTGATCTTGCAATTTATGCATTTTACATGTTTGGCTTCTTGTATAAACTCATGTGGGGAGCGCCGAGAATACAGTTGACTTAGCGAAATCCACGTGGAAATATAAGAGGCCACTTGCAGGAGAAATCTATCACAGATGGACCTCCTTAAACCTGGCAGAGGTGGATTTACTGTGAAGCTTCAGGGCCCCTCGCTGTATAGGCACCTTCCAAGGCCCTGAAAGGAGTCTTAGCTGTGTGTTCACATAGCCAGAAGTTTCTATAAAATTCACAAAAGACAGATAGTATCATTCTAATCACTTTAGATCATTGTCTGTTTCCACTGCAACTTACTCTTCCTCACACGTTCCCTCCTGTAGAATGGAAGTGGAGGGGCTGTGGACATTCTAAATAAATATTCCCTTCAAATTGAATTTACTTCAAAATTAATATTCACATTTGAATCTAAATTTTGATTTAAAAAAACAAAAACAAGAATCTCTGTGACTCTAGCCAGTAATCGATTTTTTTCTTCATGAGAGCCCTTGCCCACAGCCCCCCAGCACACACATACATACCAAAATCTGTCTTCGTATACTGGTTATAATCTCAGAAAAGAAAAAGACCAAATGTGGTTGTAATATATTAGCTAGAGACTAAATCAATTGAATTGTGCCTGTTTGAGGAAAGGGTGACCCCAGAACGGGTTTAGTAGATTCCAGATTAGGAAAAGCAGCCTCAAAAACCCAGAAGTGGGCCATGTTTACCCAACGCTAGCTAAGAAGAAACACGCACAAGGATGAACAAGCCACTGAGATCATTTACCACCCCTCCTGATTCCACCCTTCCCATTCTATTTTATAACAACTCTATCTCCCAAAATGCCCTCAACCAGAACCACAAGCCTCTGGCAACTGAATCAGAATATCCTCAGGCTGAAAAGTAAGTTGGGATTCTGTCTCTTCTCAATGTGGTTCCACTCCCTCCGAGTACAATCAACACTGTGGCCACTGACAAAGTTCAGGGTCTGGATATGCATATGGAAGGCTGAAAACCTGGGCAGCCTGATCTTGGCAGCCAGAGACCATCTTTTTTTTTTTTTTTTTGAGATGAAGTCTCGGTCTGTCGCCCAGGCTGGAGTGCAGTGGCATGATCTCGGCTCACTGCAACCTCCACACTCCGGGTTCAAGCGATTCTCCTGCCTCAGCCTCCTGAGTAGCTGGGATTACAGGCACGCGCCACCACACCCGGCTAATTTTTGTATTTTTAGTAGAGACAGGATTTCACCATGTTGGCCAGGCTGGTCTCAAACTCCTGACCTAAGGTGATCCACCGGCCTCGGCCTCCCAAAGTACTGGGATTACAGGCATGAATCACCGCACCCAGCCAGAAATTTGTCACTTTTTTAAAAAAAACATGCTTACAAAAAAAATTTTGCTGCCACATCAAAGCTTCATAAGATTGAAGATTCTTGGCTTATCTAGACATCATGGAACCTCTGGGGTGTGGATAACATTCTCATCTTGTTTGAGCAGGTGGTTTCACAGGTGTATACTTACATAAAAATTCATTGAGTTGCACAGATAAGACTTGTGCCCTTACTGTATGTAGGCTACACTTCAATTTTTAAAAAGGCATGGTACAAGACAGTGTGCACAGAAGGCTTCTATCTGCATATAAAGGAGCAGGGAGATTCTCTGTAAGTACATGCTTGGATAGGCATATAATGTGTCTGGAATGATGCATAAAAATCTGACAACATTGGTTGTTTGGGGGCACTTTGGGAGGCCAAGACTGGTAGGATTGTTTGAGCTCAGGAGTTTGAGACCAGCCTGGGCGACATAGTGAGATCTTGTCTCTACTAAAAAAAAAAAAAAAAAAAAATCAGCCAGGCATGATGGTGCATGCTTATGGTTCCAGCTACTAGGGGGGCTGAGGTTGGAAGGTAGCTTGAGCCCAGGAGATCGAGGCTGTAGTGAGGTGTGATTGTGCTACTGCACTCCAGCCTGAGTGACAGAGCAAGATCCTGTCTCAAAAAAGAAAAAATAGTAAAAAAAGTGGCATATAGACACCATGGAATACTATACAGCCATAAAAAAGAATGAAATCATGTCCTCGGCAGCAACATAGATAGAGGTAGAGGCCATTATCCTAAGTGAACTAACTCAGAAACAGAAAATCAAATACTGATATTTTCACTTATAAGTGGGGGATAAAAAACAGGTACACATGGACATAAAGATGGAAATAATAGACACAGGGGACTCCAAAAGGGGGAAGGGTTGAAAAATTACCTATTGGGTAAAATGTTCAGTATTTGGGCAAAATCTAAAATAAAATGAAGGTTGAGCATGGTGGCTCATGCCTGTAATCCCAGCACTTTGGGAGGCCAAGGCAGGTGGATCACTTGAGGTCAGGAGTTTGAGACCAGCCTGGCCAACATGGTGAAAATTAGCCAGGCATGGTGGCGGGCACCTGTAATCCCAGCTACTCAGGAGGCTGAGGCAGGAGAATCGCTTGAGCCCAGGAGGAGGAGGTTGCAGTAAGCCAAGATCGTGCCACTGCACTCCAGCCTGGATGACAGACAGAGATTAAAAAAATAAAATAAAAAATAAAATACAATTCAAGAAAGAAATTTTTTTTTGTTTTTGTTTAACAACCCTTGTTCTGCTCGTAAAATTATTTTACTGAGGTATCTTGTGCTCATCATTTAATTTCTTCTGTTCCTCATTTTTCTCATTTACATCTAAAATAATCATGCATTTTCTTACAAAGTGCTCTGAAATCTGCCGATAACAAGATAACTCAGTGGTTTCAAGACAACTGCCACACAAAACTACCACCTAGAGGATGAACACATCATCTCTGAAGTTAGTTAGGAAAGGGAACAGGAGTCTGAAACAGGCGTGTGGATTCCTCTACAGTATTTTCTGTTTTCGCATATGCTTCTTTAATTCCAATGGCATCTTGGTTTAGGTAATCTGAACAATTTTCTCTGAATTTCTCATCTCCACTTTCTTTTCTTTCTTTTTCTTTTTTCTTGTTCTTTATTTTTTATTTTATTTTAATTTATTTTTAATTTTTATTTTTTTGAGACAGAGTCTCGCTCTGTCACCCAGGCTGGAGTGCAGTGGCATGATCTTCGCTCACTGCAAGCTCCGCCTCCTGGGTTCACGCCATTCTCCTGCCTCAGCCTCCCGAGTAGCTGGGACTACAGGCGTCTGTCACCACACCCGGCTAATTTTTTGTATTTTTAGTAGAGACGGGGTTTCACCGTGTTAGCCAGGATGGTCTCGATCTCCTGACTTTGTGATCCGCCCACCTCGGCCTCCCAAAGTGTTGGGATTACAGGCGTGAGCCACTGTGCCCAGCTCTTTTTCTTTCTTTCTTTTTTATTTTGAGATGGAGTCTCCTTGTGTCGTCCAGGCTGGAGTGCAGTGGTGTGGTCTCGGCTCACTGCAACCTCCGTCTCCCGGGTTCAAGCAATTCTCCTACCTCAGCCTCCCAAGTAGCTGGGATTACAGGCGTGTGCCACCACATCCGGCTACTTTTTTTGTATTTTTAGTAGAGACGGGGTTTCGCCATGTTGGCCAGTCTGGTCTCGAACTCCTGACCTCAGGTGATCCACCCACCTTGTCCTCCCAAAGTGCTGGGATTACAGGCATGAGCCACCACGCCTGGCCCTCATCTCCACTTTCCATGTCATACACATACCTGAGAACAAAAATAGAAGGAAAGCAAAGGGTTGAAAGACAAAAGCAAAAATAAAAAATCATGTCCAATGACAATTATTCATCCATGGTAATTATCAATACATGTTTATTTCTTTTCCATGTTTTCACCAACCTCATCCCTGTCTGCCATTATTAGCTGAGTGTCATAACAACTACAGTGGAGACGAAAGGGAGGGCAAATCCTCATCGTTTCTCCTGAAACTGGAAAAATAGAATAGTGTATTTGAAAGTCTCCCCCTTGGCGGAGGTTGCAGTGAGCCGAGATCGGCCATTGCACTACTTCAGCCTGGGCGACAAGAGTGAAACTCTGTCTCAAAAAA
This sequence comes from Gorilla gorilla gorilla, assembly GCF_029281585.2. NCBI lineage: Eukaryota > Metazoa > Chordata > Mammalia > Primates > Hominidae > Gorilla > Gorilla gorilla. The sequence goes on from NC_073247.2 coordinate 54,891,319, forward strand.
AAAAACAAAAAACAAAGAACGTCTTCCCTTCATCATTGCACTCCCTCGGAGTATCGCTGACCGATACTCCGAAATCAATCACCGGATTGATTTTGATACATTCATGAGAACTTTGTGGTTTTGTGTTTCTTTTACCTTGAGATGATCTATTCCCTAATTTTTAAAACAGGTAAACCCATTTGTATAGCAAAAATTCACCAGACACAGGACGGTATACCGTGCAAATGAGTCTTTATCCTTCCTACGTCCTCCCAAAGTGCTGGGATTATAGGCATGAGCCACCACACCCAGCCCACATTTTTTTTTATTGCGGTCAATAACTGATGGACAGTTAACATTAGTTCCATGACTGTGCTATTGTGAATAATGCCACAATGAACATACAAGTGCAGGTGCCTTATTTATATAGTGATTTCTTTTTCTTTGGGTAGATACCCAATGGTGGGATTGCTAGGTTGAATGGTAGTTCTATTTTTATTTCTTTGAGAAATCTCCATACTGTTTTCCATGGAGGTTTAACTTATTTACATTTCCACTAACAGTGTATAAATGTTCCCTTTTCTGTGCATCCACGCCAACATCTGTTGTTTTTTGACTTTTTAATAATAGCCATTTTGACTGGTGTAAGATGATATCTCGGCTGGGCACAGTGGCTCACGCCTGTAATCCCAGCACTTTGGGAGGCCGAGGAGGGTGGATCACCAGGTCAAGAGATCGAGACCATCCTGGCCAACATGGTGAAACCCCGTCTCTACTAAAAATACAAAAATTAGCTGGGTGTGGTGGTGCCTGCCCATAGTCCCAGCTACTCTGGGAGGCTGAGGCAGGAGAATCACTTGAACCTGGAAGGTGGAGGTTGCAGTGAGCCAAGATTGCACCACTGCACTCCAGCCTGGCAACAGAGTGAGACTCCGTCTCAAAAAAAAAAGAAAAAAAGATGATACCTCATTGTGGTTTTAATTTTCATTTCTCCAATATTAGTGATGTTGAGCATTTTTTCATGCACTGTTGGCTGCTTGTATGTCTTCTTTTGAAAAATGTCTGTTCATATTCTTTGAACATTTGGGCCAAAAATGTGCACTTTTTAATGGGGCTGTTTGGTTTTTTTCTTGTTAAGGTGTTTGAGTTCCTTGTAGGTTGTGGATGTTAGTCCTTTGTCAGATGCATAATTTGCAAATAATTTCTCCCTTTCTGTAGGTCATCTGTTTACTCTGTTGATTATTTATTTTGCTGTGCGGAAGCTTTTTAGTTTAATTAAGTCCCACTTGTCTATTTTTATTTTTGTTGGATTTGCTTCTGGGGTCTTCATCATAAATTCTTTACCTAGGCCAATATTCAGAAGGGTTTTTCCTAGGTTTTCTTATAGGATTTTTATAGTTTCAGGTCTTATGTTTAGGCCTTTAATCCATCTGGAGTTAATTTTTGTATATGGTGAGAGGTATGGTTCCAGTTTCATTGTCGTGCATATGGCTAGCCAGTTTTCCCAGCACCATTTATTGAAAAGGTTGTCCTTTGCCTATTGTTTATTTTTGTTTGACTTCGTTGAAGATCAGTTGGTTGTAGGCATGTAGCTTTATTTCTGGGTTCTCTATTCTGTTTCATTGATCTATGTATCTATTTTTGTGTATTGGTACCATGCTATTTTAGTTACTATTGCCTTGTAGTATAATTTGAAGTCAGGCAATGTGATGCCTCTAAATTTGTTCTTTTTGCTTGGGATTGCTTTGGCTATTCAGATCCTTTTGGGGTTCCATATGAACTTTAGGATTTTTTTTTTTTTTTTTTTTTTTTTTTTTTTGAGACGGAGTCTCATTACCCAGGCGGGAGTGCAGTGGTGCGATCTCGGTTCACTGCCACCTCTGCCTCCTGGGATCAAGCAATTCTCCTGCATCAGCCTCCCGAGTAGCTGGGATTACAGGCATGTGCCACCACACCCAGCTAATTTCTGTATTTTTAGTAGAGATGGGGTTTCACCGTGTTGACCAAGCTGGTCTCGAACTCCTGACCTCAGGTGATCCACCTGCCTCAGCCTCGCAAAGTGCTGGGATTACAGGCGTGAGCCACCATGCCCAGCCACCAGCATATTTTATTTCCAGAAAGTAGGCATGTGTATGCAGCAGTGCATATACATACCCAGAGAGTCCATCCTTAAAACAGAATTTATAATCATTTAGGGGGAAGTGCACTGATATCTGTCATTTACTTCGAAATATGTCAAAAACAAATAAGATGGATAAAGCAATAAATGGATGGATAGATATATGATAAAAAGCAAGTCCAGTAAAATTTTAATTGTAGAATCTAGGTGGTAGGTAGATGAGTGTTTATTGTAACATTCTTTCAGCTTTTCTGTATGTTTGAAAATCTTCACAATAAAATGTTAGGAAAAAAGAATTCATGCATATTTAACTATCATAGCTAGAAAATAAAGAGGTTCAATTCACTTAATTATCTTACCGGAAAAAAAAAATGCAGAAAAAGATCTTTGTCAAACACGAGACACGGTGGCTCACGCCTGTAATCCCAGCACTTTGAGAGGCCAAGGCAGGCAGATCACTTGAGGTCAGGAGTTTGAGACCAGCCTGGGCAACATGGTGAAATCCTGTCTCTACTAAAAATACAAAAAATTAGCTGAGTGTGGTGGCACCTGTGTCCCCAGCTACTCAGGAGGCTGAGGTGAGAGGGTCCCTTGAACTCAGGAGGCAGAGGTTGTAGTGAGCCAAGATCACACTACTGCACTCCAGCCTGGGTGACAGAGTGAGACCCCATCTCAAAAATAAATAAATGAATAAATAAATAATTTTAAAAATAAAGGAAATAGCTGGGCGTGGTGGCTCACGCCTGTAATCCCAGCACTTTGGGAGGCAGAGGCAGACGGATCACCTGAGGTTGGGAGTTCGAGACCAGCCTGACCAACACGGAGAAACCCCGTCTCAACTAAAAATACAAAATTAGCCAGGTGTGGTGGCACATGCCTGTAATCCCAGCTACTCGGGAGGCTTGAGGCAGGATAATTGCTTGAACCAGGATAATTGCTTGAACCTGGGAGGCAGAGGTTATGGTGAGCCAAGATTGTGCCATTGCACTCCAGCCTGGGCAACAAGAGCAAAACTCTGTCTCAAAAAATAAAAAAAAAATAAAGGAAAAAAATATCTTCATCAGTACTGCCAGGGATATTCTTTTTCCTCCAAAATTTTGCTATTAAATTTCAGTAATCTAATAACATGATAAAACTACCTAATAGTCATGAGGCAGTTCAAAATATTGAGGTTGACTAGCGTTAAGAAAGGGCTCAGGCCGGGCATGGTGGCTCACACCTGTAATGCCAGCACTTTGGGAGGCCAAGGCGGGTGGATCACCTGGGGTCAGGAGTCAAGACCAGCCTGGCCAACATAGCGAAGCCCTGTCTCTACTAAAAATATAAAAAATTAGCCAGGTGTGGTGGCAGGCGCCTGTAATCCCAGCTACTCAGGAGGCTGAGGCAGGAGAATTGCTTGAATCCGGGAGGCAGAGGTTACAGTGAGCCGAGATTGCGCTACTGCACTCCAGCCTGGGCAGCAAGAAAGAAATTCCATCATCTCAAGAAAGGGCTCAGATTCACTAATTGTCCTATTTTGTAGATGGAGAAACTACTGTGGAGATCATGCCCTGTATTTTTATTTATTACTTATTTTTTAATTTTTTTAGAGACAGGATCTTGCTCTGTCACCCAGGCAGGAGTGCAGTGGCATAATCACAGTTTACTGTTACCTTGAACTCCTGGACTCAAGTGATCATCCCACCTCAGCCTCCTGAGTAGCTAGGACTACAGGCATGTGCCACTACACCTGGCTAATTTGTTATTATTATTTTTTGTAGAGACTGAGTCTCACTATCTGGCCCAGGCTGGTCTCAAACTCCTGGCCTCAAGCGATCCTGTCCCCTCAGCTTCCCAAAATGCTAGGATTACAGATGTGAGGCACCATGCCCAGCCATGCTGTATATTTTTAAAGAACTGCTTTACACAGGAATCTTCTCCAGTCTTAAATTTCAAGGATTCTGCCATTATTTTTGACATTTTATTAATTAAAAATAATCTTAAAAATGATTTCCCCCTTAGGAGCTTCACTGCCTAATAAAATCAGAGATATTGAAATATCCAAGTTAAATCAGATGTATCACATTCTGTAAAACCCTTCCTGCCCTTAATAATGGTGACTGTTGCCTTTAAGCATTTCATTAGACCATAATTCAGCCCATGTTTATTGAAACTACAATATGTCAGGAACTGTGGGTACAGTATCCACCCTTAAGGGCGTTGTAAATTGTAGAGATTTATACCATGTGAAATGGCTATGCTGTTGTCATCCTAAGACTTTTAGAATCAAATTACTCCATGGGTACAGGCTAGGATCTTTGAGTTTAGTATTTTGCAAATTTTTATTTTATTTATTTATTTTTTGTTTGTTTTTGAGATGGAGTCTCACTCTGTTGCTCAGGCTGGAGTGCAGTGGCTCGATCTCGGCTCACTGCAACCTCCGCTTCCCAGGTTCAAGCAATTCGCTGCCTCAGCCTCCGAGTAGCTGGGATTACAGGTGCCTGCCACCACACCCGGCTAATTTTTGTATCTTTAGTAGAGACGGGGTTTCACCATCTTGGCCAGGCTGGTCTTGAACTCCTGACCTCGTGATCCACCCGCCTCGGCCTCCCAAAATGCTGGGATTTACAGGCATGAGCCACCATGCCCGGCTGTATTTTGCAAATTTTTAAAAAGTAGGTACAGAACAAAAGACACTCAAAATGATTAGTCATCCGAGAAATGCAAATTAAAACCACAATGAGATACTAATATATCCCCCTAGAATGTCTAAAATGTAAACATCTGATCATTCTAGTTGTTGGCAAGATTATGACACCAATGGAACTGTCATGTATTGGTGATAGGAATGGAAAATGGCACAACCACTTTGGAAAATAGTTTAGCAGTTAAAATCACCTGCCATGCAACCCAGAAATTCCATCACTGAATATTTACCCAAGATAAATGAAAACATGTCTAAACTGGCCGGGCACGGTGGCTCATGCCTGTGATCCCAGCACTTTGGGAGGCCGAGGCAGGGGAATCACCTGAGGTCAGGAGTTCAAGACCAGCCTGGCCAACATGGTGAAACCCCGTCTCTACAAAAATACAAAAATTAGCTGGGCATGATGGCGGGTACCTGTAACCCCAGCTACTTGGGAGGCTGAAGTGGGAGAATCGCTTGAACCCGGGAGGCGGAGGTTGCAGTGAGCCGAGATCACACCATTGCACTCCAGCCCGGGCGACAAAGCGAGACTCCGTCTTGAAAAAAAAGAAAGAAAAAGAAGAAAACATGTCTAAACAAAGAACTGTGTGCAAATGTTCAGAGTAGCTTCAGCATAGGAGACAAAACCCAGAAGTATTCCTTATCTATAAACAGACGAATAGGTAAACTGTGGGTATGTCAATACAATGAAGTACCACTCAGCAACAAAAAGCAATAAGCTACAAATAGACACAACATTGACCCATCTCAAAAATATTATGCTAAGAGGATCCACAGTTTGAGAACCACCACTTTATTCCAATACTTACAAATTGTTCAATCTCACATAGCTATTCAGTCTTCATGATATATTTTCCCACTGATGGAACAGAAGTGACAGCCCATTTTACTATGAGCACATGGTCTAAGAAGTAACTCTATAAGCACTACAACTGTAGAATCCATTTCAGAACTATAAGGGAATTTTGAGATCATCTACCACAACTTCCCAACCCCTGTTAAAAAAAAAAAAAAATTTAAACTGTACCAATTTTGCTTTTTGTCTTATTAAACCCAGAATGCTGAAAAACAGAATTTTCATTAATTTAGGATCTTGCTGTTCTTCCAGGTCTTTATCTGAAACACCAGTTTTCAATTTACAGCATCGCCCATGTAGACAGCAGATTTGTACATGAATCTGGAAATTTTTTTTTAATTTTTTTTTTTTTTTTTTTTTTTTGAGACCAAGTCTCACTCTGTCGCCCAGGCTGGAGTTCAGTGGTGAGATCTCAGCTCACTGCAACCTCCGCCATTCAGTTTCAGCGATTCTTGTGCCTCAGCCTCCTGAATAGCTGGGACTGCAATCGCACGCCACCACACCTGGCTAATTTTTTTGTATTTTTAGCAGAGACAGGGTTTCACTATGTTGGCCAGGCTGGTCTCGAACTCCTGACCTCAAGTGATTCGCCTGCCTTGACCTCCCAAAGTGCTGGGGTTGAGCTGAGACACTGCGCACGGCCTGGATATTTTTTATATTTTATATTTTATTTATTTATTTATTTTTGAGACGGAGTCTCACTCTGTCGCCCAGGCTGGAGTGCAGTGGCGCTATCTCGGCTCACTGCAAGCTCTGCCATCTGGGTTCACGCCATTCTCCTGCCTCAGCCTCCTGAGTAGCTGGGACTACAGGTGCCTGCCGCCATGCCCGGCTAATTTTTTTTGTATTTTTAGTAGAGACGGGGTTTCAACGTGTTAGCCAGGCTGGTCTCGAACTGCTGACCTCGTGATCCGCCCACCTCGGCCTCCCAAAGTGCTGGGTTTACAGGCGTGAGCCACCGCGCCCGGCCTTTTTATTTTTTCTTATTTGTACACCTGCTGCTTCCCATTTCTAGCCCCTGCCCTCCTCAGGCCTCCTCTTCCCTCCTTTCCTATCATTTACCTTTGTTTCTCTAGCAATTCTTTAGGATCCCTGCCTTGATCACTTTATTTTCAAATTAAGAGCACTTCTTTAATCAATTCTTTGCCACTTCTCAGTCAATAAATGACCAACATAGACAGGGTTTTTGCTTATGTGTCTTTCTGTTTTTTAAATTTTAGAGAAACGGTCCCGCTCTGTCACTCAGGTTGGAATGCAGTGGCACAAACTGCAGTCTCAAACTCCTGGGCTCCAGTGATCCTCCTGCCTCAGCTGAGTAGCTGGGACTACAGGCACGTGGCACCAAGGCCAGCTGGGTTTTTGTTTATTTGGTTGGTTTTTGTTAAACCTTGTTTTGTGTCTCTAGATATAACAATTATGTTTCTACAGTTTTTTGTTTTTGGGGTTTTTTTTTGGAGACGGAATCTCGCTCTGTCACCCAGGATAGAGTGCAGTGGTGCAATCTTGGCTTACTGCAACCTCCACCTCCCAGGTTCAAGCGATTCTCCTGCCTCAGCCTCCTGAGTAGCTGGGATTACAAGCATGCGCCACCATGCCTGGCTAATTTTTGTATTTTTAGTAGAGACGGGATTTTACCGTGTTGGCCAGACTGGTGTAGAACTCCTGGCCTCAAGTGATCTGCCCGCCTCAGCCTCCCATAGTGCTGGGATTATGGGTGTGAGCCACCATGCCCGGGCTGTTTCTACAGTTTCATATGCCTTGATTCTTCTAAATCATTTCAGACTCTCCTCTGGAGAATGCTACTCATGTGTCATTGTCTTTTAGTTTTACTGAATATCTCCATAATATTGTCACATAAAATATGTTCTCAAGCAACCCTGACTGAGGGAGGAAGAGGATTTCAAATTAAATTACTACCCCTAAGCAGCCAAACACTGACTTACTAGCCAGCTGATCCCTATTTGTTCATATTTGGTCAGTTTCTCTTAAAAAGAGAAACTATTTTTAATAGCAGACTATTAAAGCAGATTATTACCAGAGAGAGTCCATCTTGGGTTCATCTAAATTCCTAATCAACTCTTGCTTTCCAGAAAACTAAACTACTACTACTCCTGTCGATGAAGAGTTAACAATTTTGTTTCTCAGATTACCATAATCCATAAACTCTTCAGTCTTTGTTAAAAATAAAGACGTTTTGACCAGGTGCGGTGGCTCATGCCTGTAATCCCAGCACTTTGAGAGACTGAGGCAGGTGGATTATTTGAGGTCAGTAGTTTGAAACCAGCCTGACCAACATGGTGAAACACTGTCTCTACTAAAAATACAAAAAAAAAAAAAAAATTAGCTGGGCATGATGGTATGCACCTGTAATCTCAGCTACTCGGGAGGCTGAGGCACAAGAATTGCTTGAACCCAGGAGGCATAGGTTGTGAAATGACCTCACTGTCTGGAGTAACACCAGAGGTTCGTTGTCTCATGCCCACAGAGAACAAGGATGCAGACACACAGTGAGGTTGAGAGCAGAAGTTTAATAGGCGAAAGAAAGAGAATAGCTCTCTGCTGCAGAGATGGGTCCCAGAAAAATGGGTTGCCAGAACCATGGTGAAATGCAGGGAGTTTTATAGATGAGCTGGTGAGGAGGCAGTGTCTGAGTTTCACAGGGCACGAAAGACTGGTTAGAACAGGTGTGCCATTTGCATAGGGTGTGAATCTCTGGCTTTCCCCACCCTAATCTTTTATTATGCAGGCGGGTTCTCTGCCTGAGCTGTGTCATGTTGCCCATTTCTTTATTACTGTATACGTGGTAACAAAAAAAGGGAAGATGGAGCCTCCATGTTGGACATGCCTCACCCCCGGGTAGCACTTTCCTATTGGCACAGGGGCTGGCATTGCCCCATGCAGGCTTCCAGCTTGCCTATCTATGTTTGCAGCTCTATTTTTCAGGCTGCTCTTTGTTAGGAAAAAATAATTTCTTGGGCTTCTTTTTATTAGAAGGGAAGCCTTGCCAGGGACTCTTTTGCCCTCACTATCTGCCTAAATAATTTCTTTCTACCTCCTGTATCACTTGAGTGGAGAATGAGTGATTTTTTATTTCAGTACATAAAGCATGTTTTAGTCTTTGTATAGCTAATTAGTGTTCCTGCACTCCAGCCTGGACGACAGAGTGAGACTCTGTATTCATAAATAAATAAATATAGATATTCATTCAAAAGGATAAATATTTAAATGTTTCTGATGCTGACTGTAATAAATTATTATACTTCTGAAGCAGAAATTATGTTCCTTTCCTCAATTTGAACGAAAAATGTGAGGCTATATTTCAGCTCTAAAGCTTACTTAGTTTAACTTTTAAAAAGTACGTTATGGCCGGGCATGGTGTCTCACGCCTGTAATCCCAGCACATTGGGAGGCCGAGGCAGGCAGATCACGAGGTCAGGAGGTCGAGACCATCCTGGCCAACATGGTGAAACTCCGTCTTTACTAAAATACAAAATATTAGCCAGACGTGGTGGTGCTCGCCTGTAGTCCCAGCTACTCGGGAGGCTGAGGCAGAGGACTTGCTTGAACCCGGGAGGCAGAGGTTGCAGTGAGCCAAGATCGCGCCACTGCACTCCAGCCTGGCGACAGAGTAAGACTCCATCTCAAAACAAAAACAAAAACAAAACAAAACAAAAATGTAGGCTATATGTTCACATGATTCAAAAATCAAAATATAGTAGATGTGGATGGCTTTTTTTAAAAAAAAAATCACAATAAAAGTGTGGATAGAGAGAAGTCTCACTCCCGATGTGGTTCCTGTAAACATCATTTTTCCCCCATCCCATAGAGATAACCATTTTTATCTATTTCTTTCTTTTTTTTTTTTTTTTTTTTTTTGAGACGTTGTTTCGCTCTTGTTGCTGCCACTCCCCGCCCCCACCCCGCACACACTGGGTTCAAACGATTCTCCTGCCTCGGCGTCCCGAGTAGCTGGGATTATAGGCTCCTGCCACCACACCCAGCTAATTTTGTATGTTTAGTAGAGACGGGGTTTCACCTTGTTGGCCAGGCTGGTCTCAAACTCCTGACCTTAAGTGATCTGCCTGCCTCGGCCTCCCAAAGAGCTAGGATTACAGGCATGAGTCACCTCACCCAGCCTAGACTTCATTTTTCTACACTCAACTTTTGCTTACAAAAAAGATAAGGTTCCCTGGGCGTAAAAATCAAAAGAAACAGAAAAGGCATTATGTTTTGGCTCTGAATTATCTGATATTTTTTTTTTTTTTTTTTTTGAGATGGAGTGTCGCTCTGTCGTCCAGGCTGGAGTGCAATGGTGCGATCTCGGCTCACTGCAAGCTCCGCCTCCTGGGTGCACGCCCTTCTGCCTCAGCCTCCCAAGCAGCTGGGACTACAGGCGCCTGCCACCACGCCCGGCTAATTTTTTGTATTTTTAGTGGAGACGGGGTTTCACCGTGTTAGCCAGGATGGTCTCGATCTCCTGACCTCGTGATCCACCCACCTCGGACTCCGAAAGTGCTGGGATTACAGGCGTGAGCCACCATGCCGGGCTGATATGTTATAAATGTTTAAAAATTCCTAGTTCAAGACAGCTCTTTTTCTTGGATGCTTACTCATCCTTAACCTTCCACTTCTTTTATGTTGCTGTGCTAATTTAATTACACCAAACCTCTCACCCAATCACTCCACATATTGACAATCAACAAAGTTCAATGACATTCTTCTTTATTTATTTATTTTTTTAAATGGAGTTTTGCTCTTGTCGCCCAGGCTGGAGTGCAATGGTGCAATCTCGGCTCACTGCAACCTCCGCCTCCCGGGTTCCAGTGGTTCTCCTGCCTCAGCCTCCCAAGTAGCTGGGATTATAGGCATGTACCACCATGTCGGGCTAATTTTTTTGTATTTTTAGTAGAGACAAGGTTTCACTATGTTGGTCAGGCTGGTCTCGAACTTTTAACCTCAGGTGATCCACCCACCTCGGCCTCCCAAAGTGCTGGGATTACAGGTGTGAGCCACCACGCCAGGCTGACATTCTTAAAAGAGAGAAACATTCAGGTAAGGACTTGGATGAAACTAGAACTACTATTTAACCAAGTAAAAGAATGCTAAATAGGCCAGGTGCAGTGGTTCACACCTGTAATCCTAGCACTTTGGGAGGCTGAGTGGGCGGATCACCTGAGGTCAGGAGTTGGAGACTAGCCTGGCCAACATGGTGAAACCCCGTCTCTCCTAAATATACAAAAAAATTAGCTGGGTGTGGTGGCGCGTAACTGTAGTCCCAGTTACTCAGGAGGCTGAGGTACGAGAATCACTTGAGCCTGGGAGGTAGAGGTTGCAGTGAGCCAAGATAGCACCACTGCACTCCAGCCTGGGCAACATTGGGAGAATCGGTCTAAAATATATATATATATATATATATATATATACATATACACACATTCTATTACCTAAGAAACAAGAAGTGTAGATAAATAATATATTTTATAATAAAAAATTGATTAGGAAATACTATTGAGCCATAAAAAGGAATGATATTTTGATAGATGCTACAACATAGATGGACCTTGAAAACATTATGCTTAATGAATAAAACAGAAGGACAAATATTGTGTGAGTCCACTTACAGGAGGTACCTAGAATAGATACATTCATAGAGACAAGAAAGCAGAATAGAAGTTGGGGGTGGGGAGCGCTGGGGAAGGAGAGAAAGGGGTGTTAATGTTTAATGGTGCTGATATTGTGAAATATACGTCTTGTCTTCCTAGTCCATTTCCTGGCCTACAGCTCCCAAATCCCTTGCAATCTCTGGAGTGAAAAGTGTCTTTTATATGCTAATTAGTTGACTGCTAGCTGAGGACTCCTACATAGCTTTAGGATGGGAGCTGGTTTCACTGGAAAGACCTAGGCATGATTAGGGGGTTGGGACTTTCAGCTTCCTCCCCCAACCTCTGGGTAGGGGAAAGGGGTTGGAGGTTAAATTGATCACCAATGGCCAATAGTTTAATCAATCATGCATACACAGTGAAGCCTCCACAGAATCCCAAAAGGACTGAGTTCTGGGAGCTTCCAGATAGCTGCACAAGTGGAGGTTCCTGGATGGTAGTGCATACAGGGAGGGCATGTGAGTTCCGCGCCCCTTCCCACATGTCTTGCCCTACGCATCTCTTCTATCTGGCTGTTCATCTGTATCCTTTGTAACATCCTTTATAATAAATGGGTAAATGTAAGTAAAGTGTTTCCTTGAGAGCTGTGAGCCACTCTAGCAAAATAATCAAACCAGAAGGGAGAGTCATGGGAGCCCTGATTTGTAGCTGGTTTATCAAAAGTTTTGGAGGCCCAGACCTGTGACTGACATCTGAAGTGGGGGATAGTCTTGTGGGACTGAGCCCCAAACCTGTGGGATCTGACGCTATCTGATTGAATAAGCAAACACTCAGCTTGTGTCCGCAGAATCACTTGTGGTATGTGGGGAAATACCCCCACACATCTGGTATCGGAAGTGTTGACTGTGTGAGAGTAGGGAAAAAACTTTGCTTTTTCCAATATCACAACAAATGGGTATAGAGTTTATGTGGGGATGATGAAAAAGTTTTGGGTGTAGATAGTAGTGATGGATACCGATTCATATCAAATACATATGAATGCATTTGATGCCTCTGAATTATACACTCAGAAATGGTTAAAATGATAACTATGATGTGTATTTTACTACAATAAAAAAATCAAAAAGGATACAGACGGCCAGGTGGAGTGGCTCATTTTCATTTTGATTTGTAGAAGTTGTTATATATTTTAGAGTATTTGTATGTTATATATGTGTCAAATATCTCCTTATATCCTTGATTTTAAACCTTGTTTATGGTGTCTTTTATGACACTAAACTTTTAAAAATTGATACAGTCAAAATTATTAATTTTTTTTTTCTTTATGGTGTTACCAGCTGCAAGTCTGTATGGGTTTGCGGCAAACTCAATCCTAGCCTCCTTGGAGGAAAGAATTTGGCCAAGGGGCAGAAGTCAGTTCAAAGCAGAGGGAGAGAACAAGGCAAATTTTAGAGCAGGAGTGAGAGTTTATTAAAAAGTTTTAGAGCAGGAGTGAAGGAAGCAAAGTACACTTGAAAGAGGGCCAAGTGGGCAACTTGAGAGATTCAAGTGCCCTATTTTGGCCCTTGATAGGGAGATTTATACATTGGCATGGTTCTGGAGTTTGTGTTTCTTCTCCCTTGATTCTTCCCTTGGGGTGGGCTGTCCCCATGCATAGTGGCCTGCCAGCACTTGGGAGGGGCTGCATGCACTGTGTGTTTACTGAACTTGAGGCATTTTTCCCTTACCAGTCAAGCAGTCCCAGAGGAAAGTCATATACTGGTTAAACTCCACCATTTTGCCTCTTAGTGCACACGCTTGAGTCCACTTGCCCAACTCCTGAGATCTTATCAGGAAGCGGCTGATCACCAGCTCCAGGTGTTTTCTATGTATTGGGAGACTGCCTTTCCCTGGCACTGGCTGTGACCAATTGTCATTTTAGAGAGACAGTTAACAACCACTTGACCATCACCTGATGGACACCTGACATTCCTGGGGGTGAGGCCCTCCCCTGCCCGCTCATGTCTGACTGACTACCTACTCTAGCAATGGTTTGTTGCTCCTTTGAGAAATCCATCCTATTAAAATAATAAACCATTCTCCTCCTATATTTCCATCTGAAAAAGATAAATAAGATAGTTTGTTTTTTTAAAAAATATAAAGCCTCAATAATTTAAAGTGGAGTACTGGCACATGAGCATAACATCTAGAAATGAACCCACTTGCATATGGAAATTTGGCATATGATGAAGGTAACATCTCAATACAATGGAGGAAAGATGGACTTTTTAGTAGATGGTAATTATGTAACTTGTTAGCTAGATAGAGAAAGATAAAAAGGGATCTGAATTCCAAATAGAGCAGAGATTTAAAAGTAAAAAATTAAACCATACAAGTCTAGAAGAAAACATAGGTAAATTCTTTTACAGCTCGGGATTGCAAAATCCATAAGCAAGAAGGGAGAAATATTGCTAAATTGGACCACATAAAAATGAAAGAGAAAACTGCATGCCAAAATACATCATAAGTCAAGGAAAAAGACAAATGGCAAATTGGGAAAATATATTTGGAACCTGTATACAGATAAAGGTTTAATTTCCTTTAATTAATTTTTTAAAAATAGAAAACAAAAGGGCCACCTACCCTCATAGAAAAAAATGGGAAAGAGAAATGAACACACATTTTAAGAAAAAGAAATACAGATGTTCCTTAAGCTTATGAAAAGATGTTCACCCTCACTGGTAATAAAAGAGATGCAAATTAAAGTTACACTAAGATACCATTTCTCACCTATCAGATTGGCAAAATTCAAGTTTAATAACACACTGGCTAAAGCCTCCAGTACAATGTTGAATAGAAGCGGTTAAAATAGACTTCCTGGTTTCATTCCAAATGTGCACACTATTTCACCATTAATACGATGCTAGCTGTAGGCTTTTTGTAGATACATTTTATCAGATTGCAGAAGTTTCCTTCTAACTTTGAGTCCATTATTTTTCATCATAAGTAATTGTTTAATTAAATGCTTTTTCTGCATCTACTAAATGATAATATGGCCTTTTCCTTTATTCTGTTAATGAGGCAAAATACATTGATGGGTTTTTTATGTTGTGTATTTAAGGCACACAACATGATGTTATGGGATAAATACACATAGTAAAAAGGTTACTATAGAGAAGCAAATTAACATATCCATCATTTTGCAGTTACCCTTTTTTTCTATTGTTTCAAGAGCAGCTAAAATCTACTCATCTACCATGAATCCCAAATAGAGCACAATTTTATTAATATTACCTTACGTTGTTGATCCTACATATATGCTACTTTGTATTCTCTGACCTACATCTCCCCATTTCCTTTCCCATCCCCAATCCCTACGCTGTAATCACTGTTGTGTTCTCTGTATATTTACATATTGGGGTTATTTTAGATTCCCCATATTAGTGAGATCACACAATATTTTTCTGTGTCTGGCTTATTTCACTTTGCATAATGTCCTCCAGGCTTATCCACATTGTGGCAAATGGCAAGATCTCTTTCTTTTTAAGGGCTAAATAATATTTCATTGTATATGAATATATATATATAATCAGCTTTTTTATTCATTTGTCTATCAACTGACACTTAGGTTTTTTCATAACCTAAGTGAATAATGGCCATTGTGAATAATGCTGCAATGAATGTAGGAGTTCTGACATCTTTACAGGGCGGTAATTTCATTTCCTTTGGATTTACATCCAGAAGAGGAATTGCTGGGTCATATGATAGTTCTATTTTTAATTTATTTATAAACCTCCATGCTGTCTTCCATAATGGCTGTCCCAATCTACATTTCTACCAACAGTGTACCTTTTCTCCACAATATTGATTGATTTTTTCTTTCCTTTCCTTCTTTTTTTTAAAGACAGGGTCTCACTCTGTTGTTCAGGCTGGAGTGTAGTGACACAATCACAGTTCACTACAGCCTCAACTTTTTAGGCTCAAGTGATCTCACCTAAGCCTCCCGAGTAGCAGGGACCACAGGCGTGTGCTATCATGCCCAGGTAATTTTTTAATTTTTTTGTAGAGATGGGGTCTTGCTATGTTGCCCAGGCTGGTCTCCAACTCCTGAGCTCAAATGATCCTCCCATCTCAGCCTCCCAAAGTGTTGAGATTATAGGCATGAACCACCACACCCAGCCTTGATTGATTTTGAAGTGTTAAACCAGTCTTGCATTCCTGAAATGAATCCTATGTGGCCATGATGTATTGTCGTTTTTACATATTGCTGCATTTCATTTGTAATATTTTTTCTTTTTCTTTTCTTCTTTTTTTCTTTTTTTTTTTTTGAGACAGAGTCTCACTCTGTCACCCAGGCTGGGGTGCAGTGGCACAATCTCAGCTCACTGCAGCCTCTGCCTCCCAGGTTCAAGCGATTCTCTTGCCTCAGCCTCCCAAGTAGCTGGGATTACAGGCGTCCACCACCACGCCCAGCTAATTTTTGTATTTTTAGTAGAGACAGGGTTCACCATGTTGGCCAGGCTGGTCTCAAACTCCTGACCTCAGGTGATCCACCCACCTTGACCTCCCAAAGTGTTGGGATTACAGGCGTGAGCCACCTCACCCGGCCTTTCTAGGATTTTGAAGTCTATGTTCATAGAGATATTAGCGTTTAATTTTCCTTTTGTAATGACCTTGTTAGGCTTGGATATTAATGTTATAATGGTCTCATAAAATGAGTTTGGGAGTTTTTCTGCTCTTCCTATTCTTTGGATACTATAAATAAGAATGGCATTATTTCTTTTTAAATGTTTGGAAGAATTCACCATTAAAGCCATCTGTGCCTAGAGTTTTCTTTATGGGAGACTTCAAATTGTACATTTGATTTATTTAATAGATATTAGAATCTTCAGGCCAGGCGCAGTGGCTCACGCCTGTAGTCCCAGCACATTGGGAGGCCAAGGCGGGTGGATCACGAGGTCAGGAGTTCGAGACTAGCCTGACCAACATGGTGAAACCCCGTCTCTACTAAAAATACAAAAATTAGCCGGGCATGGTGGCGGCACCTGATATCCCAGCTACTCAGGAGGCTGAGGCAGCAGAATTGCTTGAACCCGGGAGGCGGAGGTTGCAGTGAGCCAAGACTGCGCCACTGCACTCCAGCCTGGGCAACAGAGCAAGACTCCGCCTCGAAAAAAAAAAGAAAGAAAGAAAAAAAGAATCTTTAGATCTTTAGATTTTACTCAGATTTTGCATTTCTTGGGTACATTTTAGTAAATTGTTTTTTGAAAAATTTACGCAATTCATGCAAATTTTCATATCCTGCCCTTCCTGTTCTAACTGTATCTAAAAGTAACCAAATAGATGATGAGGAAATGTTCTTTTTTTCTAAAATAAATTCATGTTTATAAATTATTCGTTCTAGCCAGGCATGACAGTTCATGCCTGTAATCCCAGCACTTTGGGAGGCTGAGGCAGGAGGGTCGCTTGAGCCCAGGAGTTCAAAACCAGCCTGGGCAACATAGTGAGACCCCATCTCTAAAATATATCTATATATCTCTATATACATATAGAAATAAATTATTCATTCACAAACAAATAACTAACCTAGAACACTGTTATTTTGTAACCCCAAATGAAATAGATCTAGCTGGGTACAGTGGCTCACACCAGTAATCCCAACACTTTAGGAGGCGGAGGTGGGAGGATTGTTTGAGTCCAGGAGTTCAAGATCACCCTGGGGAAGGTAGAGAGACTTCATCCCTACAAAAAATACAAAAATTAGCCAGGCATGGTGGTACATGCCTGTAGTCCTAGCTGCTCAGGAAGCTCAGACAGGAGGATAGCTTGAGACCATGAGGTTGAGGAGGATCACTTGAGCCCAGGAGGTTTAAGCTATAGTGAGCCAAGATCATGTTACTGCACTCCAGCCCGGGTGACAGAGTGAGACCCTATCTCCAAAAATATAAAAAATAGAATAAAATAAATAAGAGATCTAGGCAGTGATAATTAAGGTGCTCAAAACATGAAGTGATAAACTGATGGGAAATTTTATAATGGCTGACACCACCTGAATCTACTGATCAATCTTAACACCTCGTAAAGAGAAATAACCACAGTATGTGTTGCTTCTTGTGACACGTACAGTATGAAGTACACACCACTATCTATGCAATGTTCTTGACAGAAAAATCAAACCTGAATCTGATTATGTATGTAGAATTACCCAGCAGTTTACAGGTAATACAGGGGACAAAAGAACATGTTAAATAACACCACAAGGATACAATCAGCAACATCCAAAATATAGGAAGTTCTATAAGAAAATGACCCACTTTTGTCAGCAAATTAAGTGTATGGGATGGAGGAAGGGAAATGGGTCCAATAAATTAAAAGAGAATTAACAAGCTTCACAGAAATCAAATATAATGTGTGGACACTGTTTAGATATTGACTCGAAAGAACTGTTATCGAAAGAAAAAATTTGAGATAATTGGAAAAATTTGAATGCTGAGAGGATATTTGATTTTATGGATTTATTGTTAATTTTTTTGGCGTGATGACAGTAATAGTTTTTTTTTAAGAGTTCTTATCTTTTAGAGATGCATACAAAAATATTTACTAGTGATATATCTGGGGTATATTTCAAAATAATTGGGAGGGGGTGGTCAGAGGTAGTGGGGAGTGTAGCTGAAATATGATTGGCCATGTCTTGATAATTATTGAAGCTGAGTGATGGGTATATGGGGATTCATTAAGTTATTCTCTCCACTTTTATATACATTTTAAAATTGGCATAATAAAAGCTCTTAGGCTGGGCATGGTGGCTCATGCCTGTAATCCCAGCACTCTCGGAGGCTGAGGTGGGCGGATCATGAGGTCAAGAGATCAAGACCATCCTGGCCAGCATGGTGAAACCCCATCTCTACTACTAAAAATACAAACATTAGCTGGGCGTGGTAGTGCACACCTGTAGTCCCAGCTACTCAGGAGGCTGAGGCAGGAGAATCACCTGAACCCAGGAGGCAGAGGTTGCAGTGAGCCGAGATCGCACCACTGCACTTCAGCCTGGCGACAGAGCGAGACTCCGTCTCGGGAAAAAAATGAATAAAAATTTAAAATAAATAGTGTTTAAAAACCATAACAGTGCTAGAAAACAGGTACCATTCACAGGTTATAAATTTTGTGAAGGCTGGGTGTGGTGGCTTACGCCGCCGCACTTTGGGAGGCTGAGTCAGGCAGATCACCTGAGGTCAGGGGTTCGAGACCATCCTGGCCAACATGGCAAAACCTCGTCTCTACTAAAACTACAAAAATTAGCCGGGTGTGATGGCGCACACTTGTAGTCCCAGCTACTCGGGAGGCTGAGGCAGGAGAATCGCTTGAACCCGGGAGGCAGAGGTTGCAGTGAGCCAAGATCGCGCCACTGCACGACAGCCTGGGCAACAGGGTGAGCCTCCGTCTCAAACAAACAAACAAAAAAATGTGAAATTCAGGACATCTGAAAAAACAGATTGGAAGAGAAATAGGAGGATAGAAACCCACAGATCAGTCATCAGAAGGGTTCTTGTCAAAGGAGCCTTGGAGAAAGGGGGGAGGGGTCATATGGCTGCCTAATGTTCTGTATTTTCAAAACTTAACAGCATGACTAGAGACAATTAGATTCCTTTCTCTCCACCATGCCCTTTTCTCCCTCACCTGAACAGAACTGCTAGCAGTAAAAGTCTAAGAATGTTCTCTAAAGAAACTGGCCCTACGGAGGGTGTCAAAACCGGAGAAGTAGAACTGGCACTATTCCAGGGACAGGAAATAGAAAACACAAAACAGCCGCATCCCTCTAGCTCTCCAGTAGGTCCTCCATCCAACTGCACTTGCCTCCTCCTCCTCCTCCTCCCCACCAGCTATCAAGGAAGCCCTCCTTCTGCCAAAACCTGCCCCTTTCCACAGAGCCTGTGCCCAGCCCTCCTCTTCAAAAACAAATATGGCATGATTTCCACTGGCCTTGATTTTTCAATTTTTTTTTGTTTTTTGTTTTTTGTCTTTTTGGAGACGGAGTTTCACTCTTGTTGCCCCGGCTGGAGTGCAATGGCGTGATCTCAGCTCACCACAACCTCCGCCTCCTGGGTTCAAGCAATTCTGCCTCAGACTCCTGAGTAGCTGGGATTACAGGCATGCGCCACCACGCCCTGCTAATCTTGTATTTTTAAACGGGGTTTCTCCATGTTGGTCAGGCTGGTCTCAAACTCCCAACCTCAGGTGATCCGCCCGCCTCAGCCTCCCAAAGTGCTGGGATTACAGACATGAGCCACCACGCCCGGCCGATTTTTCAATGTTTTAAAATGTTAACTATGCGTATCTTTTGTATAATGACAAGAATGCACAGTGAAAGGACACTAACATGCATTTTCAAAGTTCTCTAATTCCGTTTTTAAGAAATCACATTTTGAGATACATTTACAAAATTTTAAAACTCCAAGGTAAAAAAAAAAATCCACAAAGCTTTCAAAGAAGAAAGGTTACTCAAAAAGGTTCAAAATCAGACTGACATCACACAACATCAGATGCTAACACATTAGAATATAATGGAGCAATGTCTTCAAAATTCTAAGGGAAAAATATTGTCAATCTTGAATTGTATGAGAACAAAAGGTAATTTAAGACACAGAAGAACTCAGGAAGTTTACCTCCCACACCCTGTAAGAATTACTCAAGAAAATAGTTTAACCAAAAATATAAGTAATCTGAGAAAGAAGACAATATGAAATAAGAAATGGGCTGGGCACAGTGGCTCACGCCTGTAATCCCAGCACTTTGGGATGCCGTCTCTACTAAAAACACAAAAATCAGCCAGGTATGGTGGCACGCACCTGTAATCCCAGCTATTAGGGAAGCTGAAGCAGGAGAATCACTTGAACCCAGAAGGTGGAGTTTGCGGTGAGCCGAGATCACACCACTGCACTCCAGCCTGGGTGACAGAGCAAGACTCCGTCTCAAAAAGAAAAAAAAGAAAGAAACAGTAGGTGGTGCTAAATCTGACCCAGACTGAAGGTGGGGACAGGAGGATTAGAAAAAAATTAAGAGGCTTTCAGCCGGGCACTGTGGTTCATGCCTGTAATCCCAGCACTCTGGGAGGCTGGGGTGGGCAAATCACCTGAGGTCAGGAGTTCGAGACTAGCCTGGCCAACATGGTGAAACCCCCTCTCAACAAAAAATACAAAAATTAGGGCCGGGCACGGTGGCTCACCTGTAATTCCAGCACTTTGTGAGGCCGAGGTGGGCGGATCACTTGAGGTCAGGGGTTTGAGACCAGCCTGGCCAACATGGTGAAACCTCGTCTCTAGTAAAAATACAAAAAAATTAGCTGGGCGTGGTGGCGTGTGCTTGTAATCCCAGGTACTGGGGAGGCTGAGGCAGAAGAATCGGTTGAACCCAGAAGGTGGAGGTTGCAGTGAGCTGAGATCGTGCCACTGCACTCTAGCCTGGGTGACAGAGCAAGACTGCGTCTCCAAAAAAATAAAAAATAAAAAATAAAAAAGCCAGGCGTGGTGGGTGGTGGCACACGCCTGTAATCCCAGCGACTTGGGAGGCTGAGTGAGGCAGAATCACCTGAACCCAGGAGGTGGAGGTTGCAGTGAAGTGAGATCGCACCACTGCACTCCAGCCTGGGTGACAGAGCGAGACTCTGTCTCAAAAAAAAAAAAAAAAAGAAAAAATTAAGAGGCTTTATCACAACTTGATGCCTTGAGAATTCTCTATTGAATGGTGAAGTTTTATAAACATTTCCTTTTCTATGGAGCTAAGCCCACTACTCGATTCTACAGTGATGTTCATATAAAATCATTGTGAATTCTGTTCATTTTTCCTTTTGAAGTGTGATTACTGACACAGTTGGATTTATTTTTGCCATTTTATTTTATGCTTCCTCTTTACCCTACTTTATGCTTCCTTCTTTTTCCTTTCCTGCCTTTGTTAAGACTGAATTGCTTGTTTGTAAGTTCGAAATGTTATTTGTTCACAACTAAAAGTAATGCATTTACGGACTGCCCTTAAATTTTTAATATGCATGCACACTCAGAGTGTGAGGTTAATCAACATTTTGGAACAACACGAGCACTTTATACAACTTCAAATATTTCAGTTCTGCACTTAAGTTTTATTGCCCACCCGCCATACCACCACCCTTGTAGACACAATTATTATCATGCAGCATTGGCTTAGATTTACCCACTGTAGCAGACTGTTGATGCCCCATACAGACTCCTTTTGTTGGGCCAGTACACCCACTAGCCAGCTCTAGTATTATTTGACAGTTAGAACGTTCTCTTGAGGATTACTCCCATTAGGACAGGGCCTACCTGGCTGGGAGGTCACCCACCCTAATCTCTGAGGGGACACTGCAGCAAATGCCCGACTGACTCAGTGATAGAAAAAGCCAGCTCCTGCTGGGCACGGTGGCTCACGCCTGTAATCCCAGCACTTTGGGAGGCCGAGGTGGGTGGATCACAAGGTCAGGAGATTAAGACTAACACGGTGAAACCCGTCTTACTAAAAATACAAAAAATTAGCTGGGTGTGGTGACACACTCCTGTAATCCCAGCTACTCGGGAGGTTGAGGCAGGAGAATCGCTTGAACCCGGGAGGTGGAGGTTGCAGTGAGCCGAGATCAGCCACTGCACTCCAGCCTGGGCAACAGCGAGACTCAGTCTCAAAAAAAAAAAAAAAAGGAAAAAGCCAGCTCCCTTGCCACAGGAAAGATAACTCAGTGATGCCGCTATTAGCTTTCTATTGCAGCTGTAACAAATTATTAATAACGCAAACCTAACAGATTAAAACAACACAAATAAATAGCTAGGCAGAGTGGCACATGCTTGTAATCCCAGCTCCCAGGAGGCTGAGGTGGGAGGATCACTGGAGGCCAGGAGTTGGAGACCAGCCTGGGCAACACAGCAAGACTCCCTCTTTAAAACAAAACAAAACACACCCACACAAAAAGAAAAAGGCCTGGTGCAGTGGCTCGTGCCTGTAATCCTAGCACTTTGGGAGGCCAAAGCAGGAGGATCACTTGAGTGCGGGAGTTCCAGACCAGCTTGGGCAACATAGTGAGATCTTGTCTCTATTTTTTTTTTTTTTTAAAAAAAGCACATACACACAAATTTATCATCTTACAGGTATGGAGATAATAAGTCTGGCATGGGCCTCACTGGGCTAAAATCAAGGTGTCAGCAGAGCTGTGTTCCTTTCTTGAGGCAATGGAATCCATTTTCTTGCCTTTTCCAGCTCTAAGAGGCTACCAGCATTCCTTGGCTCATGGCTCCCTTCCTCTATGTTCCAGGCCCAGCAGTATGGCCTCTACCTGACCATTCATTATTCTGTAGTCACATCTGACTCTCTTCTTCCTCTTTAAAAACCTCTGTGATCACACTGGGCCCCCCAAGATAATCCAGAATAATCTCTTTATTTGAGATCAGTTGATTAGCAACCTTAACTCTCCTCTGCCATGTAACCTAACATATGCACAGATTCAGGGGATTGACACATGGACATCCTTCAGGGCCATCATTCCACTGATCACAGTGCCTTTCCTGCTTCAGAGCTATTTGCAGGTTCAGGCTAAGGCTACAGTCCAGCTGAACTCACATAAAAGGATCTGTAAGAAAGTTGCATCCGTCGGGCGTGGTAGCTCACGCCTGTAAGCCCAGCACTTTGGGAGGCTGAGGTGGGTAGATTACCTGAGGTCAGGATTTCTAGACCAGCCTGGCCAAAATGGCGAAACCCTGTCTCTACTAAAAAATACATAAAAATTAGCTGGGCGTGGTGGCACGTGCATGTAGTCTCAGCTACTTGGGAGGCTGAGGCACCAGAATCACGTGAATCACGTGAACCCAGGAGGCGGAAGCTGCAGTGAGCTGAGATCACACCACTGCACTCCACACTCCAGCCTGGGTGAGAGAGAGACTTCATCTCAAAAAAAAAAAAAAGGAAGTTGCATCCTTATTCAACAGTAAATAGTATTTGTCATAATAATGTGTAAAACTTCAAAGGAATTTAATAAATTGGTAGACAAGAATGTGAAAAAGAAGGTGTTATAGAGCTAACTCCACATAGGAAGTTCAAGTCATTTATCATAATAGGAACTCTAAAAATTATGGTTGTAGTAAATGCCAACAGAAACAACTCTTATAGTTGAAACTTCTCTGAGAAAAAGCCACTAAACTGGAGAGAGGTGAAGCAGAGAAATGCTTTTTTTTTTTTTTTTTTTTTTTAATTGACAGAGTTTTGCTCGTTGCCCAGGCTGGAGTGCAATGGCACAATCTCGGCTCACTGCAACCTCCACATCCCAGGTTCAAGCGATTCTCCTGCCTCGACCTCCTGAGTAGCTGGGATTACAGGTGCGCGCCACTATGCCTGGCTAATTTTTTGTATTTTTAGTTGAGACAGGGTTTCACCATGTTGGCCAAGCTGGTCTTGAACTCCTGACCTCAGGAGATCCACTGGCTTCAGTCTCCCAAAGTGCTGGGATTACAGGCATGACCCACTGCACCTGGCCGAAATGCTCCTTTTCTTTAGGCTTCTAAAGCATTTCTCTGCTTTAATAAAAGCAACATAAAAAATAAATTCAGTGAATGAAGCAGAAAGGTTAAAAAGAAAAAGCCCTCTAAAAGAGCAGTAACTTATTAATTCTAAATTCCTATTCTTTTTCTAACTATAAATTAGTATGTACTCACTGTAAAGACTTTGGACAATATAAAAATATTGGGAAAAAAGTGAAAATCCTGTATGTCAATCTCTCAAAGATAACTACTATGAATATTTGTGTGTATATTTATGCTCAGCTGGGTATTTTTTCCAAAAAATGGAATCACACTGTAACCCGATTTATCACTAACATGTGGATATCTTTCTAGACCAATTTATACAGCTCTACATTGCTCTTAATAATTGTATAGAGCTGGGCACAGTGGCACACACCTGTAGTCCCAGCTACTCAGAAGGCTGAGGTGGGAGGTTTGCTTGAGCCCAGGAATTCAAGGCTGTAGTGTTCGACGATCACACCTGTGAATAGCCACTGCATTCCAGCCTGGGCAATGCAACAAGACCCTGTCTCTTTAAAGAAAATTGCATAGAATTCTATCATTTGAACATGACATAATGCAGTAATAATAACTTAACAAAAACCAGGAGGGAAGACAGACTCCATTGTCTTCATCTTTCATTATAGGGAATTAGCAGATATTACCTAAAGTTGGTAAATAAAGACTAAAAAATTAAAGTATAACATTTAAAATAAAGGCAACCACTAGAAAAACTACAAATCTATTAGCAATCAAAAGAAAGAAAGGAAAAACAATGAATGTATACAAAATTCCTCTCCTTTCAGAGTGGATATTCAGTATATACTATCCAAACTTAGATAATTAAAATAAGTATATTAAATATATATTTTAAAAGAGTTTTTAAATTATTATTATTTTTAAAAGAGATGAGGTAGAGGTGGGGGGGTCTCACTTTGTTGCCCAGGCTGGTCTTGAATTCCTGGCTTCAAACAATCCTCCTGCCTCAGCCTCCCAAAGTGCTAGGATTACAGGTGTGAGTCACCATGCCCGGCCTCAAAAAAAAATTTTTTTTTAATATTGGTTGTTCCATAAAAGGGAACGAGGATGGGCATTAATGTTATACCTTTATGTTACCACAAATGTACCTACTATTATAAAAAGATATTCATAATATGTAACTGAAAATAGCTACTTATGAAATAGAACATAAACTATGACTCAATTTTTATATAATATACACATATACATGATCATACACAGAAAGAAAAGACCCCAAGGGCTACACACCAAGATATGAACAATAAGTATCCCTAAGTCCATATTATAAACTTCCGGCCAGGCGCGGTGGCTCACGCCTGTAATCCCAGCACTTTGGGAGGCCGAGGTGGGCGGATCACGAGGTCAGGCAATCGAGACCATCCTGGCTAACACAGTGAAACCCCGTCTCTACTAAAAATATAAACTTCCTATCTATTCTTTATGTTGATTTTTCTATAATGAACATATTTTATTCATATGATATTTGAAATGAGAAAACAAATTAAAGATCATGCATTTTTGTAAGGGGGTCTGGGCAAGATTATAATAAAATTAAAAATCAGTCAAAATGTTCCTACATATCTTTCAAAGCCTCAGCCTCAAAATAAATATACTCCATATACACAAGTTTGTTTGTGTTTGTTTGGTTTTTTTTTTTTGAGACAGAGTCTTGCTCTGTCGCCCAGGCTGGAGTGCAGTGGCGCGATCTCGGCTCACTGCAACCTCCGCCTCCCGGGTTCAAGCAATTCTTGTGCCTCAGCCTCTCGAGTGGCTGGCATTACAAGCACCCACCACCACTCCCAGCTAATTTTGGTATCTTTAGTAGAGACGGGTTTTCGCCATGTTGGCCAGGCTGGTTTCGAATTCCTGACCCCAGGTGATCCGCCCACCTCAGACTCCCAAAGTGCTGGGTTTACAGGCATGAGCCACCACGCCCAGCCTCCATATACTCAAGTTTTAATAAATCTTGCAAACAGCCTTTATGCCTTCAAATATAAACATCTCCATTTTGTCAAAGGCAGGCTATATAAGCTTTTCATTGCAACCAAGCCCCACAAAGTCATTTCTGATGGAGCCTCTGATTCACTGGACACAGAGAAGGAACAGTTTCCTACAGACTGACAATAAATCTAACACAGTAATATGCTTTTCACATACTTGATCACACATCACAATACTAACTGAATACCTACTGTGAGCAAAGCACTATGCCACATGCTTTACAAGTGAGAAATTGATTAACACATAAAACTGTTCCAAGTAGACTCCAACCTTGTGGGAGAAAACAGCGTAGATACGAGACAGAACAAGAAGCACTAACAGAGATGGGACAGTATGGAGAGTACTGGTAATATTCTATACTTGCACACAAATATTTTCAAATATCATGACAGATACTTAGAAATGTATAGGTAAAAATGAAGTGCTACCTTTTTCAGTTTTCATTCATATGTTCAGGCTCTCAAATTAGTTATCCCTACTACTCATTTGCCACTAAGTCATATGCCAAGTTCTCCTATATTACTATACAACTTTTAATATAGGAATATTTATGTCTATTCAATTGAAAGCTCAAGGGTAGACGTTTTTGTGCCCCCCACATTCTTAGCACA
Organism: Gorilla gorilla gorilla; assembly: GCF_029281585.2. Classification (NCBI taxonomy): domain Eukaryota; kingdom Metazoa; phylum Chordata; class Mammalia; order Primates; family Hominidae; genus Gorilla; species Gorilla gorilla. Next base: position 54,917,722 of record NC_073247.2, read on the forward strand.
TCATGCACAGGACACTATATTTTCAGAAATGATCCAGCAACTAGAGCTCTCCACAGCAGCCTGCCTCACTGTATCAGATAAGAGCATCGTGCATGTGTGGCACACAGAAGTGCGGCCAAGGCTTTACCTAATGTGACCTGATCACACTCATGAATATCCGTCACTTTTAATTCCACAGCAACGAAAAGCTTGGCAAAGCAGAAACAAATAAGAGCACAAAGAAAAAACAAGTATTTTGGCCGGGCGCGGTGGCTCACGCCTGTAATCCCAGCACTTTGGGAGGCCAAGGTGGGCAGATCACGAGGTCAGGAGATCGAGACCAGCCTGGCCAACATGATGAAACCCCGTCTCTACTAAAAATATATATAAAAAAAAAAAATTAGCCGGGCATGGTGGCGGGAGCCTGTAGTCCCAGCTACTCGGGAGGCTAGGGAAGGAGAATGGCGTGAACTCGGAAGGCAGAGCTTGCAGTGAGCCGAAATGGCGCCACTGCACTCCAGCCTGGGCGACAGAGCGAGACTCTGACTCAAAAAAAAAAAAAAGAAAAGAAAAAAACAAGCATTTATAAGCAAAATCACTTCCTATTAAGAAAGTCCCAGTTTTATTTAGCATTGTATCTGAGGCACTAACGAGAGTAAGGAAGAAACCAAAGATAGAGGCCACATTAAATGTTAAGGAGTCTCACGATAACGAAACCATGCAGCCTGTAACCAAACTTGAAAGCATGAAATGTCATATGTTTACAATACACAAAATATACTATAGGGACTTCTTATAAAAAGGAGATGGTCTGAATATCTGCAAAGACTTTCTAATATGAAGACTCTAATACATGTTGTTCTGCTGCTTTTCCCAATTCCAACCTAGAACTCTATGGGCAAAACTAACAATACAGAAAGCTTTTTTGGGCAAAGGAGCCTCTGAGGAAGTATGACACCAGCCCTGAGAAATAAGTGAACTGGCCTAGTGTTTAACCAACATAATGCTATCAAAAGCCTGAAATCTTGGTATTGACATCTAACACTAGATTACATCGAGGAGACGATTCTCTTTAAGCTGCAATTTCACAATTATATTTTTTATAAAATCACTGTTCTTCAGACAGTAAATTCATACTATGCTACTAAGTATTTTAAAGTGACTTTGGCCTCTTGGTAATGAAGGGACCAAAATAATGATTTTTAGAAATGAAAAGCAGATGCATTCAAGGTTAATTAAACGAATCAGTGATCTAACTATATGTAACCCCAAAATAATTAATTCTGCCCAGACTGCCAGGATAAACAAACAAACAAAAAAATTAGAAGCTTACATATAAGAAGATATTTTTTAAACTATAGACATCGAAAAAGAAAAAAGAGCTTTAGACATGTTATAGTATTTCCTCAGAAGAGCCTTTTTTGAAATGTACAGTTATGGCTGGGCATGGTGGTTCATGCCTGTAATCCCAGCACTTTGGGTGGCCAAGGCGGGCGGATCACCTGAGGTCAAGGGTTCGAGACCAGCCTGGCCAACATGGCGAAACGTCGTCTCTACTAAAAATACAAAAATTAGCCAAGTGTGGTGGTACGTGCCTGTACTCCCAGCTACTTGGGAGGCTGAGGCACAAGAATCGCTAGAACCTGGGAGGCGGAGGATGCAGTGAGCCAAGATCATGCCACTGCACTCCAAGCCTGGGTGACAGAGCAAGACTCTGTCTCAAAAAAAAAAAAAAAAAAAAAAAAAAAAGAAATGTACAATTATTACACTTATAACAAACTAATAACTCCAGGAAAAAAACAACATAAAAATTGGTATCATATTACATCAGCAGAGTCTGTTTAATATCTTTAATATCATTTCTAAAGCTTTCCACAAAAGGGTATTACAGTTTTTTAATTTATTGCAAACATATCTTAAAAAAAAAAAGTCAGCCTTAATACTGAAACTATAACACGAATTTTAAATTATGGACACATACCATAAAACACAATGAAGAACATTTTATTTAAATAAAAAGAGAATATTTCGCTAAGCAATAAACCCAACATATTTCTTTTCTCTCCATATCTACATCCAATGGTGATATTTTATAGGCTAGTTTCTAAACAGATGCAAATTTTTACAAAGCGATGAAAGCCACGTTTTGCTCAGGAATACTATGGTTCACATACCATATAGGTTGTTTTACAGCAGATACTAGTTTGCCAAGCTTCAGATGGCAAAATGCTAAGTTGTGAATTGAGTATTGTCCAGCTAGGTGTTTCTCCTTGCCCTAGAGACTCTGGCAGTATGACTTTTGAGAGACTGCCTTATTGCTGCCACTTCTCTTCTCATAGTTGAATCCGTTATGGGAGAATATTCACGTCCTTAAGATGCAAGTCCGAGCAGAAAGCCTCCCACAAATCCACTGGATATCACAATGTTCTGCTTGATAAATTCTGTTGCCTGAAACAAAGTTTAAACAAAAATACTCTTAATTATGCTACAACAGGGATGAACCTTGAAAACATTATGCAAAGTGAAATAAGGTAGACAAAAAAGAACAAATATTACATGATTCTGCTTGTATGAGTAGTCAGAAAGCAGAATACAGATCATTAAGAGCTGGAGAGAGAGGGAAACTGAAAATTAGTGTTTAATGGGCACAGAGTTTGGGATGATGAAAAAGTTCTGGAAATTGATAGTGGTAATGATTGCAGAAAAATGTGAATATGCTTAATGCCACTGAACTGTACGCTTAAAAATGGTTAAACTGGTAAAATTTTTGTATAACTATTTTACCACAATAAAAAGATGCACAAAAAAAAATTCTTACTGAATCCAGAGCCAAGTAGCAGTTTCAGCTATTTTCCTCAATTCAATAAATATTCAGCAAAAATTCCTGTGCACCTACTACTGCAGGTATCAAATAGCATGCAAGATCCCAGAAATGTCCCTGACTAATTGAAGGAGACTAGAGAACACAGTCATGCCCAGTAAGCTCCTTGGCTATTGAGATAATAAGTATATGGGCAGCAATGATCTCACAAGTAAAAAGAAATCTACCTGTAAGGTAGAGATGAATGGCTCATCATCAAGTTATTAACACAGATTATTTAATAAATTGTCACAGCAGGCACAATGGTATTTATTAATAGTCCATTTAGCCAACAGAAAAAAAATGTACAGGATCAAAACCAAAACAAATTACTTTGGTACAATGTTTAACCAGAATAAAATCATGAGGAAGCCATCAGACAAAGCCAGACTGTGGGATATTCTGCCTACAGGTGTCAAAAATGTCAGTGCCATGAAAGATGGGGGAATAAAATTAACAGATGAAAGGACTGTTTAAGACTAAATGAGACTTCATAGACATGATAACCGAAAACAATATATAATTTTTTTTGGCGGGGGTGGGTGGGAACAGGGTCTCATTCTGTCAGCCAGGCTGGAGTGCAGTGGCACAATCATGTCTCACAGCCTCAAGCAATCCTCCCACCTCAGCCTCCCAAGTAGCTGAGACTACAGGTGCATGCCACCGTTCTAATTTTTGTATTTTCTGTAGAGACAAGGTCTCTCTCTGTTACCCAGGCTGATCTCAAACTCCTAGGCTCAAGAGATCCTCCTGCCTCAGCCTCCCAAAGTGCTGGGATTACAGGAGTGAACTACTGTACCTGGCATATAATTCTTAATTGGGAAAAAAAAAAGCCACACAAGATATTTTGTAGAAAAATATTAATATGAACTGCATATTAGAAAATACTGGCTGGGTGTGGTGGCTCAAACCTGTAATGCCCAGCACATTGGGAGGCTGAGGCAGGCAGGCTGCTTGAGCCCAGGAGTTTGAGACCAGCCTGGCAACATGGCAAAACCTCATCTCTACAAAAATATAAAAATTAGCTGGGCATGCACCTGTAGTCCCAGCTACTTGAGAGGCTGAGGTGGGAGGATCACTTGAGCCCAGGTGCTCGAGGCTGCAGTGAGCTGTGATCACACCATTGCACTCCAGCCTGGGTGACAGAGCAAGACCCTGTCTAAAAAAAATTAACAAAGAAAGGAAATACTATTATCTCATGTTACATTTTTTTTTTTTTATTAATAATGGCATTTGGCCAGGCATGGGGGCTCACGCCTGTGATCCTAGCACTTTGGGAGGCTGAGGTATCATGCACACCTGTAGTCCCAGCTACTTGGGAGGCTGAGGTAGGAGGACCATTTGAGCCAGGGGAGTCAAGGCTGTAGTGAGCCATGATGATGCCACCGCATTCCAGCCTAAGCAACACAGTGAGACAGAATGAGACCTGTCTCAGGAAAAAAAAAAAAAAAAACAGTTGGCCGGCCCCGGTGGCTCACGCCCCTAATCCCAGCACTTCGGGAGACTGAGGCGGGTGGATCATGAGGTCAGGAGTTCGAGACCAGCCTGGCCAACATGGTGAAACCCTGTCTCTACTAAAGATACAAAAAATTAGCTGGGAGAGGTGGCGCGTGCCTGTAATTCCAGCTACTCAGGAGGCTGGGGCAGGAGAATCGCTTGAACCCGAGAGGCGGAGGTTGCAGTGAGCCAAGATTACGCCACTGCACTCCAGCCTGGGCTACAGGGCGAGAACCAGTCTCAAAAAAGAAAAAAAAAAAGTTTCTGAAGTGGCAGGTCCCACACAGTAAAAAAATAAAAAAGGGGGGGGGGGGGCGTATTCATAGTTGTATAAGAGAATATCTGTACTCTTAGAAGATACATACTGAAGTATTTAGGGATGAAAAGTTATGACATCTTAAATACTTTGGAAAAAAAATTATCTGTGTGTGTCATCCACACACAGATAAAGTAAACACGGCAAATCATGAACAATTTGGTGAATAGATGAAGGGTATTGAGATATTCACTATATTTGTCTTTCAACTTTTTAACTGGTTTGAATTTTTTCAAACAAAAAAGTTGAGGGAGGTAAAAGGATAAAACAAAAACAAAGGCAAGGAAGTATTCAATTCCATTTTAAACAGTACAAAAGTAAAGGGTCAAATTACACCTGAAAACATTAATAAAATATATTAATCATATTAAAAAAACATATATTTTCAAACTATCCTCAAGAAAAAAAATGTGTACTTTTAAGTTTTACTACACCTGTACATGTTCATTTATAAAGGCAGAGGAAATATGTTGAAAAGAATGTTCTTAGTTTTTACAACAAGATCAAAGCGAGCTAGAGATATGCAGGGGAATCTATGTTAACCACCAAAAAAAAAAAATAATGACTGATTTAAGTAGTGGTGTGATCTCAAATTTTACTTAACACTCTAGATATATAACCAAAAACACCATTTTTAAAAAAGACAGTAATCCCCCCGGTCACATTTTCTGCTAAGGGACACCCATTAACCAAAAAAAGGAAAAAAAAAAAAAAAGTCAAAATTATATATCATCTTACTTCTTCAATTAAATTGTTGATTTCAGGTGCTGCTTTGTTCGCTCGTTTCTTAATCTGTCTTTTTGCTTTATTTACATCTTTTTCAACTCTCTTCCAGTCAATCTGCACATAGCCACTATGACTAGCAATCTGCAAAAAATATAATAAAAATTATCAATACTACACCAACTAGGTTGCTGACTATAATAGCCAAGAATATATAAACACTTAAGAGTTCTAGTAACCTATAAAACTTATAGCTAAGAAATTGCTTTTTCTCCACTAGTTTATTCATTTAACAGACACTAGTGCCTACCCTATGCTAAGTACTGAATAAGGGAGACATAAGCCCCTATCCTCAGAGAGCTTCAGGTCTGTTAGGGAAAACAGACATTAAGCATAAGTAAGTAACTAATTATTTAGATGTGATGAACAGTGTTTATTTAGTACATGATGGGAAAATGATTCCAAAACCTGTCTTAACTATACTATCATTCTGTCACACCTTTTGGAATAGGGAATTAGTTAAAAAGATACAGAGATTATCTAGATTATATAGCTAATTTAAAAATACTTTTTAATTAAATAGATCTTTAATTATAAGGGATCATAAGCCAATCAGTTATTAGATCACTAAAGAAATTTAAGTAGCCTGGTAAGTATTTAAATAGCTCTCTTTACTTAAATTAAGAATACTTTCTGGTAATTGCTTTTGAAAGTAGAATATAAAACAAACTGCACTCTACACAAGTTTCATGCCATAAATCCTTTTAATAAAACTATAGCTAAATGCCTATCATAAGAAAAATTATCATATGGTACTACTGAGAGACTGCAATATCTGAACGGGAACAACAGTGTGTGTGCAAGCCAGTCCAGTAACTCAGTGCCTCCAAATAATAAAATAGCCATATATACCATTATAAATCACTTCTGTCAAGCTTATGCTTTCTTTGTAATTTTTTAGTGCATCACTTTTTTTTTGCCATTTGCACCCTGAATGAACACACTGACTTTTAGCCACACAGAAAATAATTTAAATAATAAAAATATCTGATTTTGCATAAACAGGCTGACTAGAAATCTTAGGTTCTATTTTGTCTGTGAATGACTCCATAGAAGAATTTGTTTATCTGCATTTCTTCTTGTATTTATTCATCTACTATCACTTCAAACTCCAGCCTCAGCAAAACAGTGGTGATCAAATCAAATGGCAAGTGAAGGCTTTTTCTGGTAGTACTTGATACAGCAATTTGAGTCACAGGCATGGAGGTGATGATGAACCTTAGGAAAATTCTACATATAAATTGAAAAGACTTCTTATTGGCTTGCACTAAGTAATCAAAATAGTTGATTACTTTGAAGCTTTTGCAGAATTTTACTTTTTGCTGAATCTTAACATTTCTTCTTAATCCAAAGCTTGTGAGAAGTACAAATATTTTATGTATGTATATGGCTTTATTTTTTGGTTAGAACAAAATTTTTTTTATTTTTGTTTTTTGAGACGGAGTCTCGCTCTGTCGCCCAGGCTGGGGTGCAGTGGCATGATCTCTGCTCACCACAAGCTCCGCCTCCCGGGTTTATGCCATTCTCCTGTCTCAGCCTCCCAAGTAGCTGGGACTACAGGCACTCGCCATCACGCCCGGCTGATTTTTTGTTTTTTAGTAGAGAAGGGGTTTCACCGTGTTAGCCAGGATAGTCTCGATCTCCTGACCTCGTGATCCACCCGCCTCGGCCTCCCAAAGTGCTGGGATTACAGGCATGAGCCACCGCGCCCGGCAGAACAAAAATATTATCTATACCACCACTCATCAGCAACTCCCAATTCAACTGTCATTTTCAAGACTTAACATTTTAAGTTACAAAGTTTTTTTTAAAAAGCTAATCTTCATGCCATGAGTTAAATTGGTAGTGAAATTAAAAAAACAAAAAACAAACCTTAACTATATTCCCTGTGTGAGACCCCTTATCCACCCCCCAATCCCCAGCAAATGAATAAAGGAAACCATTTTAATGAGACAGATTAAACAAATTCTCACAAACAGCATTCTATACACAAAATATTTTTACATAGCCATTTGTCACTGATAATTAGTAAACCCAGTGTTATCTGAGATAAAGATTTTGTATAATTTAAAGAATCCTCTACGTTTTGGGGGAAAATGTCAAACAGTTGCAAGGAAAATGAAAAACCTTGAGATGCTAAAGATACTAACGCCTCTTTGGAAGAAGACTTCCCTAACACCTCCAAGCAGACAGAGCGTCTTCCCTCTGCTCTCTCAGTACTAAACACACCCTTCTAGCTCAGCACTGACCATATGGGCTGTGAATCTCTATATCCCTAGAGTCCCAACTAATGCCAGATGAATGAGACATAGTAAATAAATGATAACAGAGACAATGAATAAAGACTAAATCTCAAAAGCTGTATTAACCAACCTGGCTCAAATAAAGACTCTCAGCAACAAAATGGATGGGCTAGATTATCCCAAAGGACCCAACCTAGCATGTCTACTAACAAGAGAACGATCTTCGATGCTGGAGTGATCTACCATCACTGAACAAATTCCCTTGAGAATCTGTTCCCTTGCAGGAAAAATGAAAAACCTTGAGATGCTAAAGATATTAATGCCTTAAAAAAGAGAGAGAGAGATGAAGTCTCACTATGTTGCCCAGGCTGGTCTTGGACTCTTGGCCTCAAGCCATCCTCCTGCCTTGGTCTCCCAAAGTGCTGGGATTACAGTGAGCCACGGCACCCAGCTGAGAAGTACACTTCTGATCAAACCGAAGAATACCAGTCTAAATTGAGCACCCTGCTCCAGTACAGAGATGACCAAGGACAAGCAATCTGCCTCAAGTGGAGTTCAGGTACAACCAACTTAACCAACCAATACATACAGGACCCAATTCAGTCTTGTCCACACAAAATTCATCTGCAACTACAAGGAAATGCAAGCCAACAGACTGGGGAGGGAATGGGGCAGTGATGACTGCTTTTTGAACATCTGACTTCCTATAACACTAAAATATTTAACAGGATTACATAAAGTACTTTCATTAGAATAAAAGCTTCCAAGTTAAATAAAATAAAATAAAATAAAATAATTCCAGGCCGGGCTCCGTGGCTCACGCCTGTAATGTTAGCACTTTGGGAGGCCGAGGCAGGCAGATTACCTAATGCCAGGAGTTCAAGACCAGCCTGGCCAACATGGTGAAACCCCAACTCTACTAAAAATACAAAAATTAGCCGGGCATAGTAGCGCATGCCTGTAATCCCAGCTACTTGGAAGGCTGAGGCAAAAGAATCACTGGAATCCAGGAGGCAGAGACTACAGTGAGCCGATATCACGCCACTGCACTCCAGCCTGGGCAACGGAGTGAGACACTGTCTCAAAATAATAATAATAATGATGACAGAGGGGCTGGGCGTGGTGGCTCACCCCTGTACTCCTAGCACTTTGGGAGGCCAAGGTGGGCAGATCACTTGAGGCCAGGAGTTCGAGATCAGCCATGTCAACATGGTGAAACTATGACAGTGAAACTAAAAACACAAAAAACTAGCTGGGCGTGGTGGCTCACACCTGTAATCACAGCTACTCAGGAGGCTGAGTTACAAGAATCAGGAGGTGGTTCTTGAACCCAGGAGGCGGAGGCTGCAGTGAGCTGAGATCCCGCCACTGCATTCCAGCCTGGGTGAAAGAGGGAGACTGTCTCAAAAATAAATAAATAAATAAATAATAATGCCAGAGGCCAGGCTCGGTTGCTCACGCCTATAAATCCCAACACTTTGGGAGGGTGAAGCAGGCAGACTGCTTGAGCCCAGGAGTTTGAGACCAGCCTGGGCTATACGGCGAAATTCTGTCTCTACAAAAAATACAAAAATTAGCCAGACATGGTGGCATGCACCTGTAGTCCCAGCTACTTGAGAGGCTGAAGTGGCAGGATCACTTGAGCCTCAGGAGTTCAAGGCTGCAGTGACCCATGGTCACGCCACTGCACTCCAGCCTGGGCCAGAGAGTGAGACTGTTTCCAGAAACACAAACACACACACACACACACACACACACACACACACACACACACTTTCAGATAAAGATTCATGTCGGCCAGAAAGCTCTAAACAGCTCCAGCCTGGGCCAGAGAGTGAGACTGTTTCCAGAAACACACACACACACACACACACACACACACGCACGCACGCACACGCACACACACACACACACACACTTTCAGATAAAGATTCATGTCGGCCAGAAAGCTCTAAACAGGTAGATGGGGCTTTTTGCTTGTGAACTTCACCATATGCTGATCTAATTGGGCTGTTTCACTGTGGGAAATTCTGCCCACCCCCAACTCCTTATCTTTAGATCATTTTTCTTGGACTGGTCAGATTTCCCAGAGAAGGGAAAGCCCCATCCACACGTCCATATTGTTTAGAGCTTTCCATCAACTTTTAGTGCTCAATTCTTAAATATGAGCAGACAACCAAGGATCATCAGACATGGAGGAAGGCCTTTAACTTGAAAACTAGAAACCAAAATAAACAAGCAGGAAAAAGGTTGGGGAGGGGGAACAAAACACCTTAGACAAACAGGGACTTGGTAGGAAGAAGCTTAAAACACACACACACACACACACACACACACACACACACACACACAGAAGCTTGATCATTTATGTCCTCAGAGAGCTTAAAAAAGACAATGCACAACTGAAAGAGCTCTTAATGGCCAAAGCTGGTAAAATTTGAGCAATAAAAGAGCATTAGATTATAAACCAAAGTATAAAATAAATATCCATGAGTCCATATTGATATAAATAAATGACTGAATAAATAAGAGACAAACCTTCCAACAGACTATTTCTAAATAATTTATGTAGCTACTCTGCCTTCAGAAAGGTGGAGCATAATTACACTCCTGAAATGTGGGCTATACACAGTGACTCCCTTCCAAAGAGTACAGTATGAGGCCCGGCACGGTGGCTCATGCCTGTAATCCCAGCACTTCGGGAGGCTGAGGAAGGTGGATCACTTGAGGCCAAGAGTTCAAGACCAGCCTGGCCAACATGGTGAAACCCCATCTCTACGGAAAATACAAAAATTAGCCAGACAGTGGTGTGCGCCTGTAATTGCAGCTACTCGGGAGGCTAAGGCAGGAGAATCACTTGAACCTGGGAGACTGAGGCTGCCATAAGCCAAGATCACACCACTTGCACTCCAGCCTGGGTAACAGAGTGAAACTCTGTCTCAGAAAAAAAAAAAAAAAAAGGAACCCCAAGAGTACAGTATGAAAAGGGGGAAAAGCTGGTGGATCCTCTCATATGGGGATAGTAGGAATACTTTCTGGAAGGCTACTTGACAATCAAGAGGCTTAAATATATATATGTGTGTGTGTGTGTGTGTATATATATATATATTTTTTTTTTGAGACGGAGTTTCGCTTTTGTCACCCAGGCTGGTGTGCAATGACATGATCTCGGCTCACTGCAACCTCTGCCTCCCAGGTTCAAATGATGCTCCTGCCTCAGCCTCCCGAGTAGCTGGGATTACAGGCATGCACCACCATGCCCGACTAATTTTGTACTTTTAGTAGAGATGGGGTTTTACCTTGTTGGCCAGGCTTGTCTCGAACTTCTGACCTCAGGCGATCCGCCCGCCTCCGCCTCCCAAAGTGCTGGGATTACAGGCGTGAGCCACCATGCCTGGCCTAAATATGTATATTTTTGCTTTGTCTTAGACAAGTGTGCAAAGCTGTATATAAATGGCTAGTCACTGCAGAGTTGTTTGTAAAGCTGAAAAAATAAACTGCTAGATGAACATTCTGTGTAGATGCTAAGAATTGCTTGTAGGACAGACTATTTGGATCAACACTCTGAACCTGCAGTCTATTAAGGCAGTCACTTCCAACTAGCATCTGGTGATTTAAGGAAAACTTTCAGTCTCTGCCACTTTCTAAGAAGCTTCTATCTTCGAATTAGAGAAGACATTCAACTATACCATCTCTCACAAACCTTCTTGGTCTATAGACATGCAATTAAAATGGTTTCCAAGAATGTTAGTGCTCCAGTAATATGATGTGTTTCTAAAAGTCTTATTGAAGGGACTGTCTTCTAACCATTGCATTGGTTGAAACAATGGGTTGGGGGAGGACAAGTCACACATAATAAATACATCCTACCAATCTCTTAAAAAAACAGTATCCAAGGCTGGGCGCAGTGGCTCACGCCTGCAATCCTAGCACTTTGGGAGGCCGAGGCAGGCAGATCATGAGGTCAGGAGATCGAGACCACCCTGGCTAACACGATGAAACCCCGTCTCTACTAAAAATACAAAAATTAGCTGGGTGTGGTGGCGGGCGCCTGTAGTCCCAGCTACTCGGGAGGCTGAGGCAGGAGAATGGTGCGAACCCGGGAGGCGGAGCTTGCAGTGAGCCGAGATCGTGCCACTGCACTCTAGCCTGGGTGACAGAGCGAGACTCCGTCTCAAAAAAAAAAAAAAAAAAACCAAAAAAAAAAAAAATAGTATCCAAGTATTAGCCATTAAAAAATTTTAAAAAAGATACTGCTCACTGCATCCATGAGGGAAAAGCAAGAAACAGAATGCTAAAGTCACATTAAAATAACAACGGCCAGGCACGGTGGCTTACATCTGTAATCCCAGCACTTTGGGAGGCCGAGGTGGGTGGATCGCTTGAGCTCAGGAGTTCAAGACCAGCCTGGGCAACATAGCAAAACTCCATCTCTACTAAAAATACAAAAAATTAGCCAGGCATGGTGGTGCATGCCTGTAGTCCCAGCTACTTGGGAGGCTGGGGTGAAGAAATCACCTGAGCCTGGGAGGTCAAGGCTGCAGTGAGCCAAGATCACACCACTGCACTCCAGCCCAGGCGAACAGAGTAAGACTCTGTCTCAAAAAAAAAAAACAAAAAACAAAAACAACAAAAAAAACTTGTTGAAGTTGAAGAAATCTCCCAGAAAACAGACCAAAAAGATAGAAGTGGAAAATTGAAAAGATTATTAGTGTTCTACCAAATCTAAGAAAGAAAAAAAAAAAATTATTAGGCCAAGCAGTCAGTGGCTCACACCTGTAATCCCAACATTTTGGGAGGCCAAGGCAGGAGGATTGCTTGAGACCAGCCTGGGCAACATAGCAAGACCTCATCTCTATTTAAAAAAAATTAAAAATAAGTCTAAAACTGTAAAATAAATAAAGAAAGAAAAATTAGACAACTGGTCCAGGAGATCCATATAACTGGAACTACAGAAAAAAAGATGGGAAAATTAAAGAGCAGGATATCATTAACTAAATAAATATAAAGAAAATTTCCCCAAACTGAAAGGGCCCCTTGAGTTTCCAGCACAGTGGATGAAAATAGGCCCACAGTAAGGCACATCACTGGGAAAAATCAGAATACTGAGGACAAAAGAAAATCCTATAAGCATTAACTGAAAGGAAAAAAAAACCCACACATGTAAAGGTTCAGAAATTAGAATTACTTTAAACTTTTAACAGCAACACTGGAAGTCAGAAGACAATGGAGCAACACCTAAACCCAGCTATTAATAAATTATCAAACAAATGTGAGGATAAAATGAAGAAATTTTCAGACATGCAAAGTCTCAAAAACTATAGTTCCCATTCTCATTTTCTACGAAAGCTATTGGAGGATGTGTCCACCAAAACAAGAGAATACATCAAGACATAGGATAGACCAGGTGCAGTGGCTTACGCCTGTAATCCCAACACTTTGGGAGGCCAAGGCGGGTGGAATGCTTGAGCCCAGGAGTTCGAGACCAGCCTGGGCAACATAGCAAGACCTCCCTATTATACAAAAATACAAAAATTAGCGGGCATGGTGGCACACGCCTGTAGTCCCAGCTACTTGGGAGGCTGAGGCAGGAGGATCCCTTGAGCCCAGGAGGCAGAGTTTGTAGTGAGTGAGATTGTACCACTGCACTCTAGCCTGGGCAACAGAGCAAGACTGTCTCAAAAAACAAACAAACAAACAAAAGACATAACATACAAGAAACAACCCAAAACAAAAAGGGAATATCCAGAAGGTATTGAAGAGAGATCCCAGGGTGAGAGCCGTATACCAGGCCTAGAAAGCAAACAGGACAGATGACTCTGGGACCAAGTTTGCCCAGACGGTTAAACTGATGAACTATTTGATACATACGACAATGAAAGGTGATTTACACAACTAGTAGTTGTCTAAAGAAATAATCCTGGGCCAGGTGCGGTGGCTCACACCTGTAATCCCAGCACTTTGGGAGGCCGAGGTGGGCAGATCATGAGGTCAGGAGATCGAGATCATCCTGGCTAACAGAGCAAAACCCTGTCTCTACCAAAAAAATACAAGAAAGTTAGCCAGGCTTGGTGGCGGGCGCCTGTTGTCCCAGCTACTTGGGAGGCTGAAGCAGGAGAGTGGCGTGACCCTGGGAGGTGGAGCTTGCAGTGAGCTGAGATCACACCACTGCATTCCAGCCTGGGTGACAGAGCAAGACTCCGTCTCAAAAAAAAAAAACAAAAACAGAATCCTGGCTGGGCGCGGTGGCTCACGCCTGTAATCCCAGCACTTTGGGAGGCCGAGGCGGGCAGATCGCCTGAGGTCAGGAGTTCAAGACCAGCCTGGCCAACGTGGTGAAACCCCATCTCTACTAAAAATACAAAAATTAACCGGGCGTGGTGGCAGGTGCCTGTAATCCCAGCTACATGGGAGGCTGAGGAAAGAGAATCGCTTGAACCCAGGAGGCGGAGGTTGCAGTGAGCCGAGATCACGCCATTGCACTCCAGCCTGGGCAACATGAGCAAAACTCTTGTCTAAAAAAAAAAAGAAGAAGAAGAAGAAGAAAAGAAATAATCCCGGCCACCCATGGTGGCTCACGCCTGTAATCCTGTAATCCCAGCACTTTGGGAGGCCGAGGCGGGTGGATCAATAGGTCAAGAGTTCTAGACCAGCCTGGCCAAGATGGTGAAACCCCATCTCTACTAAAAATACAAAAATTAGCCGGGTGCTGTGGCAGGCAGCTGTAATCTATAATCCCAGCTACTTGGGAGGCTGAGGCAGGAAAATCACTTGAACCCGGGAGGCGGAGGTTGCAGTGAGCCAAAATTGCGCCACTGCACTCTAGCCTGGGCGACAGAGCGAGACTCTGTCTCAAAAAAAAAAAAAAAAAAAATTCCAAACTTCCTAGTAGAAATAATGGCCAAAACCTTCCCAAACATGATTAAAGACATAAATTCACAGGTTCAAGAAGTTCAGTGAACTCCAAGTAATCAATCTCAGTGAACTCCATATAATGAATGATCTAACACAATTATGGAAAAAGGGAAGTAACTACACTCAGACGATTGAGGGAGAGGGAAGAAAGCATTCAGGTATGTGAGATTTGGGGGAGAAGTGTAGGGAAAACAAAACAGGTCAATAAATGACAGCTAAATTTTCCCATTCCATAATGGGAAGCCAATAGTTCACACCTAAAACTGAAAGATCAAGAAATGTCCAATTAACTTGTTTAGGGAAAAAGAGATTACTACCTTAAGAATCAGTTAAGAGTTCAAACTGGATGTCTCAAGGGATGGAAAAATGGGGGTAGTGAGAGAGGTGGAGGATTACTCTAATCTGTAACAAGCCTTGCACAAGTACTTGGCCCTTTGAATTATAAGGATGCATAATTCCAAAAAATTAAAACGAAGAGATTGTGTACTTTAAGATGACAGTGTAATAAATATCTATTGGAAAACACTTAATATTGTTACTAGAAAAGCTTTAAGTTCTAAATAAACTAATATTTACCTTTAAATATAAGAAAGGTCACAAAAATATGAAAGTGGGCCTAAAGAATATTAGGCAATTAGCCTAAAAGCCATTTGTTACTTTATTTCCCCTTTCACTTTCCTTCTACTGAGTTTTCAAGGTTAGTCATATTTGTGGGAAAAACTGGTTTGATGCAGATAGGTCCTATGTTGTTCTGCCTTAAAAACTTCAAAGACTACGTGGACTAAATGCGGAAAAGTGGGAGGTGGCAATGACAAAATGTGGATTTGAATGGTGCATATTGAGTGAACTGAAATGGACTTCTGAAAAACTGACATGCAGAGTGGATTAAAATATACACTTCTCTCCATTCTGTGAACATTTTAGGAAACTCTGCTTCAGTCCAGTACCCTTTTACACTAACAGAAATGACAACTGAGTCTTCAAAATAGCTATGGAATAAAATATGCTCTTGATTCCATATAAAACCAAGTCAAAATCAGCTTAAGTAAAATTATCATCTGTACTAATGCTGGCATATTCATCCAAAGAACTAAATTTAGGTATTAATCATTTTTTTTACCTCTTACCACAAGTAATAAGCAATTATTCCTAATAATGTCACCAAAAGAAAGAAAACATATATATTTTTAAAAGGCTGTTTAGTGAACAACTCAAAATCTGTGCTTCATACATACAAATCCAGTCCCCTTGTACTACAACTACACTAGTTATTACATGATCGATGACTTAGGTGCTGAATTCAGATTTTGGTGGCTATGAACATCGATCATTTTTAAAATCTAGTACAACTGACAGTTCTCTGTATCTTTAAAAGTGCTGCTCACATTCATTCGTAGAGATTTTCAATTTTTGGATTTACTATATTTGATCTTCAAGGAATGATATTTTTGAAAAAAATACATGCCAAACAGACATGAATGCCAGATGATGCCCTGATAAACATCCTCTAATGGCAAAGCATTTTTAGATCTTATACTTACAAGAATATGAACAAAACTAAAACTTCAAATCTATCTGCCTCAGATATAAGATTATGGATTTTTGTTTTGTTTTGTTTTGTTTGGAGACAGAGTTTCGCTCTTGTTGCCCAGGCGGGAGTGCAATGGCATGATCTCGGCTCACTGCAACCTCCGCTTCCTGGGTTCAAGCAATTCCCCCGCCTCAGCCTCCCAAGTAGCTGGGACTACTACAGGCATGCGCCACCATGGCAGCTAATTTTTGTATTTTCAGTAGAGACGGGATTTCACCATGTTGGCCAGGCTGGTCTTGAACATCTGACCTCAAGGGATCTGCCTGCCTCTGCCTCCCAAAGTGCTGGGATTACAGGCGTAAGCCAATGCGCTCGGCAATGGCTGTCTTTTTAATAGCTGGGATCAAACTATGCTTAATAACTCAGAAGTATTTAAATTGTTATCTTTCAAGACAAAAGTCAGCTTCCAAAACTCATTGTAGCTCTTCCATAAACTGATGCCTAAAAGAAAAATTCCACCTTCTATGAAAGCAAAGGCAAGTGCTTAAAGCTCTGACATACCTGAAGAAGAAGAAAGCCACCACCTACTGCAGTTGCTGCAAGTTTTCCAACTTTCTGGAACAGAAATCCTGCACACCTTTAATCAAATAACAAAAGATGAAAACAATCAATTATGTACTAAACCCTCTCCCTCTTCTACTTTTCATTGCTTTCCTAATAAAATCTTATGTCTTCGCATTTCTTTTGATCACATCCCTTACCTGCTCAGAAACCTTCTCAGAAACCCCTTAGTTATATAGGCTAGTCAAAAATGCACAATCTAAAATGTCTGAAATTTGCTTCAAAATAAGGGACGGAGAGAAGAGGAGGGGAATTTATAGAAAAAAAAGAGCAGCTACTAAAATAACGACAAGTACTCAGGGGTTCATTATATTCCTCCTACGTTTGTATAAGCTGAAACCTCCCGTAATAAAAGTGATGTTTTGCTTAATACAGTCAAGATGGTCCATACACCTGGTTGACCCCCACCTTCGGCTCCAACCCCATTAACCTCCAAATAGGTCATCACCTTTGCTCAAGCTATTAATCTCCCTGCTTCTAGGGGTTTCTGCCTAGCTCTACCTATCTAAAGCTTTCCTACCCTTTCAGGTCCAGCTGTTGTTCCACTCAATAACTATACTTCAGCCCACATTTCTAAAGGCCTCCTTATCTATATCTACCTATTTTTATATTAAACGTTTTTTGTGTCTCATCTACCCTGTGTCAGCTCATACTTCTTTTGTCATTAATTCGCTCCTTCAGTGAGCTCACATTCCCTTCAGCATTCCAGATCCACACTGTGCAAATGAATCCTATATTTCTAACTCTAGCCTTCTGCACTGGGTTGAATGGTGTCCCCCCCAAAATTCATATCCTTCCCAAAACCTCTAAATGTGACCTTATTTGAAAACAGAGTCACTGCAGATGTAATAAGTTCAGATGAGATCATACTGGACAGGGTGGGCCTTTAATCTGATAAGGACGCACACAGAGGGAATATGACATGTGAGGACAACAGAGGCAGAGACTGGAGTAATACGTCTACAAGCCAAGGAATGACAAGGATTGCTGGCAACCACCAGAAGCTAGCAGAGAAACATAAAACAGATTTCTCCCTCTGAGCCTCCAAGAAGGAACAAACCCTGTTGACATCCTGATTTCAGACTTCTAGCCTCCAGAACTGTGAGAATAAATTTCTGTTATTTAATTTAATTAATTAATTTATTTTTTAGATGGAGCTTGCTCTGTCACCCAGGTTGGAGTGCACCGGTGCCATCTCAGCCCACTGCAACCTCCGCCTCCCGGGTTCAAGCAATTCTCCTGCCTCAGCCTCCCGAATAGCTGGGATTACAGGTGCCCGCCACCACACCCAGCTAATTGTTGTATTTTTAGTAGAGACGGGGTTTCACAATGTTGGCCAGGCTAGTCTTGAACTCCTGACCTCTGGTGATCCACCCGCCTCGGCCTCCCAAAGTGCTGGGATTACCAGTGTAAGCCCCCGCACCTGGCCTCCACAGTTCTATATATTTTATCTCCAAAACATTATTTGACTGTCTTCTCCTTTCCACTCTCAAGGTCATCATTACCTTGCTTCCAGAACACTTTAAGGGCCCTCTAACTGGTCTCAACACCTCCCATCTCTCCTAGCAATGACCCATCCTAATAGTTTTAATTTTTTGTCATGATCAAAAGCCTACAGCTACCTACAGCTAAATAAAATCTCCTCAGCTTCCTATACATGTCTTGAATTGGTCTAAATTGCTAACTTGTTAGGTTAGTGCCTATTAACTGTTCCTCCTCAATATACACCATAATATCACATCAGTTTTACATCCTAAGAAAATTGCAAAAATTTACTACACTGAATATAGTCATTGCAACAAATCGCCTGTATAATTATTAGAGTTGTATTATACAGCTCCTGGACCAACACCTGGCTGTAATCCAAATGTGTGTGTGTGTGTGTGTGTGTGTGTGTATGTATATATACATATATGTCAGCAACAAAGGCTCAGTAAAGGGAACAGAAAAGGCAGGCAGCAGCCACAATGTCCCTTGGACTGTGCTCCACAAGCATGTGTATCCATTGCTTGATGGCATCAGTTACTGAAATGAACCTATCTCCTGCTGCTCTGTCTCTAGGCTTTCCGAGCAAACTTCTGCCAGTGATGGGGCTTCATCTACAAGGAGTTTGGTCTCCAAGGAGAAACAATGAAATGACTTGATAATTCTATTCTCGATTATTTTTGAGTCTGTTTTAAGACTGGGCTTTAGGCCCTGACTGACATTAACCAATCACCCATGGAACCAAATTGTGAGCTTATTTAAGCAGAGCCATACCCTGAATTACAGGGCTAGAGGAACTATCAGCCTGTGGAAAATTATCTGAATGACCAGGCCCTGACAGGCATCTCTCTTCTAATTGCAGGCTTTTTTCCTGCAGCAGCACTAGTGAGTACATATCATGAATAAATGCCGCACCTCTGCACCACAGAATCTTCACAATGAGTATTTCTATCATAAAATGGCATTTGCAAAAAAAAAAGGCATAGAGGAGTGTGTCATTATTCCAAGGTGCATGTAAAACACAAATCAAAAAACTCATCGTTATACTTATCAAGTGGAAACATGTAAATATTTCAATTAAATCTATGTAAGATGAATTTAAATAAGAATCTAAGAAAAAATGCTTATGCACAAGTTAAGTACCCTCACTAACTCCAAAATTTCTCTACAGTCACGAACATTTTCAAAACAGTCAAATTTGTTTCTGCCCCTTGTTATCTGGCTAGTCTTTTCATTATAAGAACAGAATTAGATCCACAGTAGCCATTGTGTTATCACGTGGTCTGAAATGTTAACTGGTCAGGCTGATGGTTATTAACTACTTCTTAATGGACTCCACAATATTATCAAGTAAGCAATCAGACCTTTAAACACAGAATTAACGTTCTACAGCTCTTTTTCAAAGAGTTATCATAATCTGAACGAGCCCACAAAAAACAGAATCATCTGTATCATCACCAATAATTCATACTGAGCATTTTACACTGCTCTGTACAGGGCTGACAATACTAGAGGCCAGTTCTACCGTGGGAGTTTCTTAGGTTTTTTCAGTAGTTAGCACTGAATGAAATGTAAAAATTTACATATAATTAACTCATATATTTCTTCCTATCTACTATCACTGAATCAGATCCACGACATTTGCTGAACATGAGAATGGGCAAATTATATAAAGAATCAAGAAGGATGAGGAGGGAGGAGAGGAAGAGTGGTGGGCATGGGGGAGGGGATCGCCAAAACCCAACAGGGAGCCTGGGAATGTAGATTACATCAATTTTAACTCAGAGAAAAGCCTCTTCTGGAATTAACAGTGTAGGCCTACTGCCTGTGCACGGTGATTCTTGCCCATGTATGAAAGGACAGCAGTGTCAGGCCCCCAAATGAAATTTAATGAAAAAGACGTTGTTCTCACCAGCCAGTAACGCCACCCATTACAATCTGGGTAGCTACTGAGTATTTTTCTACCATAGGTCCCGAACTGTGGCCAAACACTCGATTCCACCACTGGTGTCTTCTTGCATACTCAGTTAAATCCAACACTTCATAAGAGTCGTCATCACTTTCACAGTCTTCAAAATAGCAAAACGCAAAAAATAAATGTAGAGTCAATCAAAAGTCAGAAATGTTCTATACATCTTTTTAAAAATCTGTTACAACTCATTAGTTCTGGCCTACAGCTAAAAATGCCCACATAGAAACTACTGACTTTATTTAACTCAATTCTTGAGACCAGGGCCTCAAGAGTAAAGGACCCTGCAACAATGACCCCCATCTGCTTTCCCAAAGGCCCAGGGACCAGCCTGGGGTCACGAAGCCAGGGCCAACTCAGAATGACACAGTAGTGAGGGGTCACCCCCACCTCCAAACCTTAGTAGGGTCAAGGTCAGAGCAGGGTCCATTTTCATCAGTGGGAGGAATGGGGGTGGGGAGGTGTCCTCCTGAGAGAACTAGTCTGGAGCTCAGCGAAATCACTTGAGTCCAGACGTTTAAAAAAAGAAAATAATAATACATTTGAAGATGGGAGATGAAGGGCCGGAGGTGAAGGTAAGGCAGGAGGCAGGTAGGGCTGTGCTGGGGGTGGGGGTGGCTCTCCGCTTGAGTTCCGCAGAGAGGGGAGGAAAAAGTCTAGCTCGGAGGGGGTGCTCGAAGGGGCTGCCTTAAAAAAAAAATGGAGCTCGAAGAATCCTAGGGCAGGGGAAGGAAGAGGTGCCATAGGAGCAAGGTCGAGAGCTGTGAGCCGCGTCCCAGATACCACTTCGGGCCCTGGCCGCTCACCTTGGGGAGGGGGGTTCCGGGTCGCCATGATACCGCCAGCGGCCAATTCTGGAGTGGTCCCCACCCGCCCTCCTCTCCCTGGCACTTTAAGGGCCGCTCTAGGCCAGGATGGAAGTCTATGGTCTCTTTTTTCCTCCTCCTCCTACTCCAGGCGCGTAGTCCTGTCTCCGCCCCCTTCTCTCAGCGCAGGACCTTCTGCCTTCTGCGCAGGCGCGAAACTCCGGAATGTGGGGAGGGCCGGGCGGATCATAGCCCCGCGAGAGCGTAGGGGACTTGTAGTCCGTTGCCTTCCGCAACTAGGAAGGGGGAGGGACCGCCCCTCCTAGAATTTCCGTAACTTGAATTTGATTATTTTGTTTTAAAAGAGCCTTAAGGGCTGAAGGAATGGGGTGAAGGGCGCCACATGGTGGTACAAAGGGAGAACCAGCTGGGTATTGACAAAGACTCTCTCCTTGACCAAACTTTAGTCAGGAGGCTCCTCTGAGCTGTTTTTGACTGGGTCTCCTCCTTGGGTCGTCTTTGACCTGCCTAGTCCATTTGTGGTAAGAATGCAGTTAAGTCAGTTTAGTAAGAACTCCCCCACCCTTAATATCGAATCACCCTCAATATCTGATCAAATTCCTCAACCCCACTCTTGATATCTGATCACTCTGCCACCAGCAAAAATCCTGTTAAATTGGCTTTAGCAAGAATACCCCTACCCTTCGTGTCTACTCTTGGTAATCTTCCACCCATTGATCCATTCACTCTGATCATTTACTATAAATTCCCTGCTGTATTTAGAGTTGAGACCCATCACTCACCCCTATTGCCATAGTCTTTGTTTTTCGAGAAAGGGTATTGCTCTGTCACCAGGCTGGAGTGTAGTGGCGCTATCATGGCTCACTGCAGCCTCAAACTCCTGGGCCCAAGAGATCGGCCCACCTCAGCCTCCAGAGTACCCAGGACTCCAGGCGTGCATCACCACTCCCGGCTAATTTATTTTTTGTGGAGAGTAGGTCTCCCTGTGTTGCCCAGGCTGCTCTTGAACTTCTGGGCTCAAGCAGTCTTCCTGCCTCTGCCTCCAAAGTGCTGGGATTACAGATGTGAGCCACCATGCCAGGCTGTATTGCAATAGTTGTGATACCTATTGCAGTAGTCATGAACAAAGTCTTCCTTACCATTTTAAGAAGTGTCCCATAATTTTTTTTGTCAGGCCCATCACTTGCATACTGTCAGAATAATTTTTTAACAGTATTTTGAACATTACCAGAATTCAAATGCTTGAGGAAAAAGGCTTGTAAAAGATAAGAGAAACCCTGTTTCAAGCCATGCTTTTCTAAGGGCGCAAGCGCTGACAAAGGGACCACAAGTTTTCTAATGCCCTGCTGCTAGAAATTGGAATCTGTTTACCTGCTCTCTCTCTTGAGTTCCTGCCAGGAATCCAAAGGAGGTAAAGAAAGGCCTAGAAACCTCGTAATTCCTGACCTGGCAAGAGGACATAATTTTTTAGTGTCATTCTTTTGTTTGTTTGTTTGAGATGGAATCTCGCTCTGTCGCCCAGGCTGGAGTGCAATGGCACAATCTCGGCTCACTGCAACCTCCACCTCCCGAATTCAAGTGATTCTCCTGCCTCAGCCTCCCAACATCCCAAGGAGCTGGGATTACAGGCACGTGCCACCACGCCCGGCTAATTTTTGTATTTTTAGTAGAGACGGGGTTTCACCATGTTGCCCAGGCTGGTCTCGAACTCCTGATCTCAGTGACCCACCCACCTGGGCCTCCCAAAGTGCTGGGATCACAGGGGTGAGCCACCGTACCCGGCCAGCATCATTCTTATTATTTAAATCTGACAGAGGAACAAGGTCAAGGTCTTCACCCAGAAACCCCATGGGATTCTATGAATACAAAGCCATATTGATCACCAAGCAGCTAACCCAAGTCCACATAAACCAACCCAGAAACTTGTCTTGAACTTGCGTTGCACCCGCATCTGCTGTACAATTAAACAAAAGTCCTCTCAGTATTCATTTTAATGGAAAAACAAGGAATTCTGGCATAAATTGCATTACTTTAAAAATTGGCTTGCATAGTTGCACTTGGCTTTTCAAATCCTGGCACTTTCTTATTTCTTTTTACAATATGCCCATTTATTAATATTCTTATTTATTAATTACTTTTAATAGCAAACCACAATTACTTTTGCACCAACTTAACACATAGCTTGCGAGTTTATGTTTTGTCATTTGTTGACTGGGAAAGGAATTTTCCTAAGCATGTAAAATCCCTATAAATTGAATGGCTTACCTTCATTATCATTTGTATTATGATACTAATTTCTAGTAACTATTGAGTAACTTGTCTCCCTTTATTTCTTCCCATATCTCTGCTACTAATTAGCCTGTTAGCTTCAATTATGTTTTATTTTAATTTAAAACTGATTGGAAAATCAAATTCTCTTTTGCTACGACCCAGTGTAATTTCACTGTGTAGAGATAGCAAAAGCATGTGGACAATCCTGGCAATCACTTTATTTAAATTAATGTTCATGGAGGTGGTTTGCAAGGTTGTGTTTGAAATGCTTGTTCTCCGGTGCCATAAAGAAATAGCACTTGAACATAAATTTAATTTATTTAGTAAAGCCATTTTTACTTTTTGCAGAAAGGGAACACTCTCTAGCAGTTTTGCCACAAGAGTACACTGAACAAAGGACACAGGGTCATTTATAACCTGACGTGTCTACCTTACTGCTGTGTCTGGTTTCCATTGGCTGGAACGGGACCTCACATTCTGTATTTGTCTTGATTGGCTAGCAACTTGGAAGTTTTTGAAAGAGGCAAAGGTAGAGGAGAACAAAGGAAAGAGGAAGTAACTTGTGGAATGCTGAGAAAGATAAAAACACTTTTAAATAAGGAAGAGGAACAAGCTATGACCTAATGCTTGCTTGGACCAGTATAAGCATGCCAGGGCAAATATTGAGGCTAAATTATAGGAGATAAGAAGATAAAATACATTGATTTCTTTATTATGGCTAGCAGATATTTAAGAATGTTAGCACAGGTCTTTGAATAAATGTTGCTTTTAAGAGAAGTTACCATTTATTCCTAATTAGACTGGGAGGAACGTCTTTGAAGAGGAACCTCTATTTTACTTTTTACAGTTGAGGGAAGAGGATGGAGGAGAGGACCACAAACTGTCTAAACACATAGCCAAAAAAGAACACAATTAAGATGAGAGATTGGGCTGGGCACCGTGGCTCACTCCTGTAATCCCAGCACTTTGGGAGGCCGAGGCGGGTGGATCACCTGAGGCCGGGAGTTCGAGACCAGCCTGACCAACTTGGAGAAACCCCGTATCTACTAAAAATACAAAAAATTAGCTGGGTGTGGTGGTGGGCACCTATAATCCCAACTACTCGGGAGGCTGAAGCAGGAGAATCATTTGAACCCGGGAGGCGGAGGTTGCAGTGAGCCGAGATCACACCATTGCACTCCAGCCTGGGCGACAAGAGCAAAACTCCATCTTGAAAATAATAATAATAATAATAATAAATGAGAGCCGGGCTTGGTGACTCACGCCTGTAATCCCAGCACTTTGGGAGGCCGAGGCGGGAGGACCACTTGATGTCAGGAGTTCGAGACCAGCCTGGCCAACATGGTGAAACCCCGTCTCTACCAAAAAAAATACAAAAATTAGCCGGGTATGGTGGCGCACGCCTGTAGTCCCAGCTACTCAGGAGGCTGAGACAGGAGAATTGCTTGAACTCAGGAGGCGAAGGCTGCAGTGAGCCGAAATCACGCCACTGCATTCCAGCCTGGGTGAGACAGAGCAAGACTCCATCTCAAAAATAATAATAATAATAATAAATGAGAGACTGAAGTATCTCAAAAGTGAGGATATTGGAAACTTTGGACATTAATAGGGTGGTCTAATGAATACAGACACACTGAAAGAATGTGTTCATTCTAAGGCAATTAAGTTCATTGTGTTGCTGATCCCAAGAAACAACATTTTATCCAGACATAGTGACTAATGACTATATAAAATTTTTAAAACATTAGTGTAACCAAACCTATACTCACCCTGTGCCTCTTCAAACTCACACCTAAATTGAGAATGGGACCAAGGAATATGCCTCATTCAAGATTTTAAATCAGACCCTGAAAGTGATTAAAGTGATTATTTCAGGACGTTGGTGAAAAATTGTTAAATTGACTATATAGTTCTATAAGATTTACTCTCAATTCACTAAATAGAAATCATAGGTCTATTGTGAAAGTTAAGTGAGGACTTACTGCATGTTTATGTGTGTCAACGAAAAGAGTCAAACTCTGTAAAATATTTCAAGAGCTTTATTCTTAGCCAAATATAAGTGACCATGGCCCATGACACAGCCCTCAGGAGGTCCTGAGAACATGGGCCCCAGGTGGTCAGGATGCAGCTTGGTTTTATACATTTTAGAGAGGCATGAGACATCAATCAAATACATTTAAGAAATACACTGGAGGCCCGGCATGGTGACTCAGGCCTGTAATCCCAGCACTTTGGGAGGCCAACATGGTGAAACCTCGTCTCTACTAAAAATACAAAAATTAGCCAACCGTGGTGGCACATGCCTGTGGTCCCAGCTACTTGGGAGGCTGAGGCAGGAGAATCACTTGAACCTGGGAGGTGGAGGTTGCAGCAAGCTGAGATTGTGCCACTGCACTCCAGCCTGGGTGACAGAGAGAGACTCCATCTCAAAAAAAAAAAAGAAAAAAAAGAAATACATTGGTTTGGTCCAGAAAGGCAGGACAACTCAAAACGGGGGCTTCCAGGCTGTAGGTGAACTTAAACATTTTCTGAGTGACAATTGGTTGAGTTTATCTAAAGACCTGGGATTCATAGAAAGGGAATGTTCAGGTTAAGATGAAGACTGTGGAGACCAAAGTTCTTCTGAAGTCTTATGAAGTCTTATAGTGGCTGCCCTTAGAAACAGTAGATGACAAATGTTTCCTATTCAGATTTTAGTTAATTTCTTTAGGATTAGGAGGGTTTGGAAGAAAAATATCTAGCTATGTTAATATAGATTCTTTACAGATGCAAATTTTCCCCCACAAAGAACAGCTTTGTAGGCCATTTCAAAATATGGCAAAGAAACATTTTGGGGTAAAACATTTGATTTTCTTCCTTGTCTCGTAATGTTATGCCAGAGTCAGTTTGGAAAGTAAGTCACAATGTATAGGGTTAAATAAAACCCATCTGATGAGAATTTATGATTTGTAGGGCATGACTCCCCAGACCCCTTAGATAGGAATTTGGGCAAGATAAAAAAATCAGAATTTAGTTCTCATGTGTGACACGGATTTTTTAAAGTATGAATCAGCAGCTGGGTGTGGTGGCTCAGGCCTGTAATCCCACTTTGGGAGGCTGAGACAGGAGGATCACTTAAGCCCAGGACTTTGAGACCAGCCTGGGCAACATAGGGAGACCCCCATTTCTACAAAACAAAAAAATAAAAAATTGGCTGGGCACAGTGGCTCATGCCTGTACTGCCAGCACTTTGGGAGGCCGAGGCGGGCAGATAACCTGAGATCAGGAGTTCGAAACGGGCCTGGCCAACGTGGTGAAACCCGGTCTCTACTAAAAATTAAAAAATTAGACAGACACAGTGGCACACACCTGTAGTCACAGCTACTCAGGAGGCTGAGGCTGGATAATCGCTTGAGCCCAGGAGGGCAGAGGTTGCAGTGAGCCGAGATCATGCCACTGCATTCCAGCCTGGGAGACAGAGCGAGACTCCATCTCAAAAATAAAATATAAAAAATTAGCCAGACGTGGTGTCGCACACTTGTGGTCCCAGCTACTCGGGAAGCTGAGGTGGGAGGATTGCTTAAACCTAGGAGGTTGAGGCTACAGAGAGACCCTGTCTCAAAAAAAAAAAAAAAAGATGTGAATCAAGGAAATAACCATTAAGGCAAATATGATTTAAGGAAATCCTGGCACTTTAGATACAAGGGTTGGTTCCCCAAAGTTCCTCAGCCTGTAGCCCTCAACATGCGATTCTAAGACTGGCTAGAGAAGTTAATGTTTATTTAAAAGACAGTTACTTTGTGTATGACTCCACTTTTCAAAAACAAAACAACATTAGGGGACATAGCTTCAAGTCTCCTCTCTGAAATATTTTTCCAAAAATTACAGATTTGAATTCGTACACTCCTTCTTTCCCGTTGCCAACCCATTCTTAATGAGGTGCTAACAAATAGAGAAGTAGCAAATGATGGGCCACTGAAAGAAAGGGAAAAAAAAACAAGAGAAAGGAAAACAATAAATTGGAAGAGTAAAATGGAGGGTTGACAGGGCCAATGACATCCAAATAACACTGACATATTGAAACCGTCTTTGCAAAATTATGAGGAGACAGTGAAAGATATCTAACTTAACAGACTCCATCTTGCTTCTAACCTCCAAGCTGTCCTTGTTCATTCCTGGGCATAGGCTAAATTAACTTTGGGAGAAACTAAGTTTGTAGTTTACAGTTTAAAGACCACAGCCAGGTGCGGTGGCTCATGCCTGTAATCCCAGCACTTTGGAGGCCAAGGCAGGCGGATCATTTGAGGTCAAGAGTTTGAGACCAGCCTGGCCAACATGGCGAAACCCTGTCTCTACTAAAAATTAAAAAAAAAAAAATATTAGCCAGGCATGTTGGTGCACGCCTGTAATCCCAGCTACTTGGGAGGCTGAGGCAGGAGAATCGCCTGAAACTGGCAGGTGGAGGTTGCAGTCAGCCAAGATCACGCCACTGCAGTCCAGCCTGGGTGACAGAGTGAGACTCCACCTCAAAAAAACAAAACAAAACAAAACAAAACAAAAAACTGATGATAACAGCCCTTTCCCAAAGCAGACCTCCTTTTTGCCTGGGGACTAGATTGCCTTTGTAGACAAACATTAGCCACAAGATTAGAAATTATGGTTTAGCAGTCATGCAGCTGGAGGCTACTACATTCTGACCCTCCATAAACTACTCCTAAAATCAGTGCTAGAGACATTTTGCAGACCCTGCACTTGATGGATCAGCTGGCATCACCCAGATTGATACACTGGCTCATTTGATCTTGTGGCCCCCACCCATGAACTGATTCAGTGCAAGAAGACAACTTTGACTCCTTATGATTTAATCTCTGACCAATCAGCACTCCTGGCTCACTGGCATCCCCCCTACCCACCAAGTTATCCTTAAAAACTCTGCTTCCCAGGCCGGACACGGTGGCTCACACCTGCAATCCCAACACTTTGGGAGGCCGAGGTGGGTGGATCACCTGAGGTCAGGAGTTCAAGACCAGCCTGGCCATCATGGTGAAACCCCATCTCTACTAAAAATACAGAATTAGCCAGGTGTCGTGGTGTGCACCTGTAATCCCAGCTACTTGGGAGGTTGAGGCAGGAGAATCCCTTGAACCCGGGAGGCGGAGGTTGCAGTGAGCCGAGATTGTGCCATTGCACTACAGCCTGGGCAAAAAGAGCAAAACTCCTCTAAAAAGAAAAAAAAAAAAAAACAAAACAAAAAACTCTGCTTTCTGAATGCTCAGGGAGACTGATTTGAGTAATAATAAAACTCCAGTCTCCCACACAGCTGGCTCTGCATGAATTACTCTTTCTCTGCTGCAGTTCCCTGTCTTGATAAATTTGCTCTGTGTAGGCAGCGGGCAAGGTGAACCCCTTGGGTGGTTACAATATTTCTAGCTATATCTGCCAACTACAGAAAGAAGTCACTTACCTATCAAGTATATGGTAGTTAGAATCAAATGGCTATGGAGAAATGAGGAAGAGAATTTTTTAAGAAACATTCTTCTGGGCCGGGCGCGGTGGCTCACGCCTGTAATCCCAGCACTTTGGGAGGCCGAGGCGGGCGGATCACGAGGTCAGGAGATCGAGACCATCCTGGCTAACACGGTGAAACCCCGTCTCTACTAAAAATACAAAAAATTAGCCGGGCGTGGTAGTGGGCGCCTGTAGTCCCAGCTACTCGGGAGGCTGAGGCAGGAGAATGGCGTGAACCCGGGAGGTGGAGCTTGCAGTGAGCCGAGATCGCGCCACTGCACTCCAGCCTGGGCGACAAAGCAAGACTCCGTCTCAAAAAAAAAAAAAAAAAAGAAACATTCTTCTTAAAATGCTGTTAAATAAAATGTATATGCTGGTCCAGTGGCTCACGCCTGCAATCCTAGCACTTTGGGAGGCCAAAGTGGAAGGATTGCTTGAGTTGAGGAATTCTAAACCAGCCTGGGTAACACAGTGAGACCCCATTTCTACAAAAAATAAAAATATTAGGCGGGCATGGTGGCACGTGCCTGTAGTCCCAGCTACACGAGGAGGCTGAGGTGGAGGATCACTTGAGCCCAGGAGGTTGAGGCTGCAGTGATATCTGATTGTGCCACTGCACTTTAGCCTGGGTGACAGAGAGAGAACTTGTCTTAAATAATAATAATAAATAAATATAAATGAAAATAGAATAAAATTTATAGGAGGCCTTTGGTTTGGACTGAACTCCCGCACTAGGACCAACAGACCAAAGCAAAATAAAGTCACTCATGTGGAAGTTCCATACCACCAAAAAGCCAAGAAATCTTTTGACCTTCCAAGAAATCAGGAGAGAGATAATAGCCAAATCCCCAAATAGTCCCCTTTGCTTTAACCTTTACAAGGAAAGTAACTTTCTTTTTCTTTTCTTTTTTCTTTTCTTTTCTTTTTTTTTTTTTTTTTTGAGACAGTCTTTCTCTGTTGCCCAGGCTGTAGTGAGGTGGTGCGATCTCGGCTCACTGCAACCTCCACCTCCTGAGTTCAAGCAATTCTCCTGCCTCAGCCTCCTGAGTAGCTGGGATTACAGGCATGCACCACCATGCCTGGCTAATTTTTGTATTTTTAGTAGAGACGGGGTTTTGCCATGTTGGCCAGGCTGGTCTTGAACTCCTGACCTCATGTGATCCGCCCGCCTCAGCCTCCCAAAGTGCTGGGATTACAGGCATGAGCCACCGCGCCTGGACTGGAAAGTAACTTTCAAACAACAAATCTGCTTTCTGTTCCCTGTATCTGCTTTCCTCAGCCAGGTTCTGTCTATAATAAAGCCAACCTCCTCTGCTCAGCCCATCAGAACACTGATTTTACTTTATAGAATGAGATGTTGCCTGATTCTAGAATCACAAATTAGAGCCAATTATGATCTTTAAACTAAATCTGTTGCAATTTTGTTTTTTGACAATGCCAAAGAATAGATCGTTTTGCCTAAAATGTATCCAGAAC
Organism: Gorilla gorilla gorilla; assembly: GCF_029281585.2. Taxonomy (NCBI): domain Eukaryota; kingdom Metazoa; phylum Chordata; class Mammalia; order Primates; family Hominidae; genus Gorilla; species Gorilla gorilla. The sequence goes on from NC_073247.2 coordinate 54,947,982, forward strand.
GTATCCACAAATGAATTAAAAAGCAATCATTTCTCTAAAGTCTTTGAGGGCTGAGAAAGAAGTTTTTAGCATTTTTCCCTTCCATCTTGGGGTAATATGCCCTTGTCATTACCTTACAGAAGTTGGCTGTATAATGTATTTTTCTAGTGTGGATTTTTTCTTTACCAGTAGTGAAAAAGCTGTCATTTTGTTGGCTGAGTGACGAGTGGTTTAATGCGTTAATTTTATACACAAACTTTACAAAGCACTATAACCCTCAGGATGTGTTCAAAAGAGTGTTTTTTTTATTATTATTCCCATTTTAAATAGTGTATTTTTTTTTTCAGTCAGCATTAATACTTTTTTTTTTTTTTTTTTTTGAGATGGAGTCTCACTCTGTCTCCCAGGTTGGAGTGTAATGGCGCGATCTCAGCTCTTTGCAACCTCCATCTCCAGGAGTAAAGTGATTCTCCTGCCTCAGCCTCCTGAGCAGCTGGAACTACAGGCATGGTGGTACATGCTAATTTTTTTTTTTTTTTTGAGGCGGAGTCTCGCTCTGTCGCCCAGGCTGGAGTGCAGTGGCGCCATCTTGGCTCACCGCAAGCTCCACCTCCCGGGTTCACGCCATTCTCCTGCCTCAGCCTCCCGAGTAGCTGGGACTACAGGCGCCCGCCACCACGCCCGGCTAATTTTTTGTATTTTTAGTAGAGACGGGGTTTCACCGTGTTAGCCAGGATGGTCTCAATCTCCTGACCTCGTGATCCGCCCGCCTCGGCCTCCCAAAGTGCTGGGATTACAGGCGTGAGCCACCGCACCGGGCTTAATTTTTGTATTTTTTAGTAGAGATGGGGTTTCACCATATTGGCCAGGCTGGTCTTGAGCTCGTGACCTCAGGTGATCTGCCCACCTCGGCCTCCCAAAGTGCTGTGATTACAGGCGTGAGCCACCGGGCCCAGCCAGCATTAATAAATACTTTCATTGTGAACACTGGTATCTTCTCTATGACTACACTAGAATATAATTCCAAAAGTTTATGAGTAATTTATTTGAAATAGAGAATATATTCTCTTTAATCCATAATGAAGCTATCACGAAGCCTGATCATCCCTTCCTGATCTCTAGCTTTCCTCAAGGTCTCATCTTTGGAAACGTCAGTTGTTGAAAACAATTGAGTGAGAATTGAGAAAAACAAAAAGCTGACAGGACAGCAACCAGAACATTTCCCACTCCCTGAACAATCTTACCTCCCCACCTTGGCTACACCTGTCACACCCTGCTAGATATCTACACTGAATCGTCTACATATTCACCCACTCCCAAACAACTCCCTCTGTCTTTGAAGCTACCCAAAGGAAAAAGAAAAAATTCAGGCTCGCCTTATCCCTTCCCCTTCCTTTTCTCTCACAGGTAGACATCCTTTCTCTACTTGAATACCTGGCAACAATTGTCCCTTACAGGATAAAGTCTTTACAAAATAAAGTCTAAATTTCTGGCACACTGTGGTGTGTGGCAAATGTTGTTGTAAAGTACCAGATAGTAAATATTTTAGGGTTTGTTAGCCATCTATGGTCTTCGTCACATATTCTTTTTTTTTTCCCAACAATTCCCTAAAAATGTAAAAACAGTTCTCTACACAGACTCCACAAAAATAGGAGTGGGGAATATTTGACCTATAAGTCTTGGTTTGCTGACCCCCGTGTTGAGGAAAAGAGTCAAATTCTGTAAAATATTTGAAGAGATGGATTCCAAGCCAAAGCCCTAAGCAGTTTCCAGCTTGAGTTTTGCTTAGTGATTTTGGGGGCCCAAGATATTTTCCTTTCACAATGTACATTAGTTCGGTCTTGAAAGGCAGGTCAATTGGAAGGGTGGGAAGGGAGGGAGCTTCCAGGTCATAGGTGGATTCAAAGACATTCTAATTGGCAATTGGTTGAAAAAGTTATTATCTAAAAACCTGGATCAATGGAATCAATAGAAGGGAATGTCTAGGTTGATAAGGGGTTGCGGAGACCAAGGTCCTTATTACACAGATGAAGCTTCCAGGTAGCAGGCTTCAGAGAAAATAGATTGTAACTTTTAAAGTGCCAGACTCTTAGATAATTCTCTCCTGGATCAAAGAAAAGACCTGGAAAGGGAAGGGGATGCTCAACAGAATGTAGATTTTCCCCACAAGAGACAGCTTTACATGACTATTTCAAAATATGTCAAAAATATATTTTAGGATAAAATATTTCAATTTATTTCAGGGCCTGCTATCGGTCACATGATGCTATACTAGAGTCAGGTAGGAATTTGGTGTCTTATTGCTACAAAGAGTCTGTTTGATCAGTCTTAAGATCTCTGTTTTAATGTTAATGCTGGTCAGTTGTGCCTGAATTCCAGAGGGAGGAGGATATCATGAGGCATGTCCTGAACTGGGTTTTCAGGTTAACTTTGGAATGCCCTTGGCCAAGAGGACGGGTCCATTTAGTTGGTTGGGGACTTAGAATTTTATTTTTGGTTTACACCTGGCACATAGGACTCTTCACATTTTGGACCCAAATTACCTCTCTGGTCTCCTGCTGCAGCTTGCTTCAAGATTCCTTCTCTTCTAGGTCTACTAAACTTACTAAGTTTTCTGAATACACATTGCTTTTTCCAGCTTCCATGGCTTGGCTCATGCTCTTTCCTCTATCTTAAAACAATGGCTCTTATCCGCCTGGCAACACCCAGACATGCATTTTTTAAATTTTCTTTCTTGAGACAGTCTTACTTTGTCACCCAGGCTGGAGTGCAGTGGCATGAACAAGGTGGCTTATTGTGGCCTCAACTTCCTGGGCTCAAGGGATTCTCCTGCCTCAAGCCTCCCCAAGTAGCTGGGACTACAGATGCATGCCACCATGCCTGGCTAATTATTTGTATTTTTTGTAGAGATGGGTTTTTGCCATCTTGCCCAGGCTGGACTTGAACTCCTGAGCTCAAGCAGTCTGCCTGCCTCTGCCTCCCAGTGCTGAAATTACAGGCATGATCCACCACATCCAGCCCAGACATGTTTTAAGATGCATCTTAAAAAGTAAATTCTACAGTTTTTTTCTATTTCTCCCAAAGACCTTCCTACCTACCTTGTGTTGAATTTCAAGCAGGCAGTTCAGCATTTTGACTAAGCATGTGGATGAACTTTGGGATCAGCCAGACGTGAGTTCAAATTCCAACTCTGGGCCAGGTGTGGTGGCTCATGCCTGTAATTCCAGCACTTTGGGAGGCTGAGGCAGGTGGATCACGAGGTCAGGAGTTCGAAACCAGCCTGACCAACATGGTGAAACCCCGTCTCTACTAAAAAGACAGAAATTAGCCGGCATGATGGCACATGTGTAATCCCAGCTACTCAGGAGGCTGAGGCAGGAGAATCACTTGAACCTGGGAGGCGGAGGTTGCAATGAGCCGAGATCGCACTGCTGCATTCCAGCTTGGGTGACAGAGCGAGACTCCATCTCAAAAAAAAAAAAAAAAATCCAGCTCTGTCCTTCCTAGCTTTGTCTTTGGAAAAGGTGTATAAACTAAAAATAAAACTCCAAGCCCCACAACGGACTGAACTGACCATCTCTTGGCCAACGGGACTGCAGAATAATCTTGGAAACTGAGTTCTCAGTCATGATGGGATAAGAGATTAGCTATCCCTTGTTATACCCCAACCCTGGGTAACCACAGTTAGGCTTTCTTCCCTAAACGCTGAACAGAAACCAGCCCTTTCAAAGGACTCCACTATTGATTGATATCAACCAATCACCTGCTGCTTCTCCTCCTTTTTCGCCTGATAAGAGATCACTTATCATGGGCCGAACCCAGTGGCTCACACCTGTAATCCCAACACTCTGAGAGGTCTAGATGGGCAGATCACCTGAGATCAGGAGTTCGAGACCAGTCTGGCCAACATGGTGAAACCCCGTTTCTACTAAAAATACAAAAATTAACCAGGCATGGTGGCGGGCACCTGTAATCCCAGCTATTCAGAAGGCTGAGGCAGGACAATCGCTTGAACCCGGGAGGCAGAGGTTTCAGTGAGCCTAGATCGCACCATTGCACTCCAGCCTGGGTGACAAGAGTGAAACTCCATCTCAAAAAAAAAAAAAAAAAAGATATCACTTACCATGCAGTGGTTCTTGCCGGTCTATGGACCGGCCACAGTAAAGGTTTTCCTGTATTCTGCTTCACCTTTTGAGGTAAGAGGGCCAAAAACTCCTACCTCAGATAATGCTAACACCTCCGTTTTTCGTACATGGGTCCCATAGAGAGGGATAAAGATCAATTGTGCATGCACAGGTTTCTCTCATACATATTCGTGACCCCTCCTATAGTTTATTAAATATGTATATTTGACCACCCCATTCAGCATAAACTCCTGTTTCCTTTGTTCCTCCCTCAAAGTGTCTGTTTCTGGCTTCTGGCTGGAAACTATGCTTCCCAATCTATCAGAATGGCTACCCCTGCAGGCTACAACCCTTTATGAGAAATAAAGCTCTCCTTTCCAAACGTATAAACCTCATCATTTTCAGCTGACAGGTGTTAGCCTCCTCTCAAAACTTAGAAAGGTGAATTGAACATAAGATAATAAACTCAAGTATGTTGAGTTTTGAACGTGGCTCATAATGAATATTCATGAAAGGTTAGCTTTTATTATTCAGTCATTTATTCACTCACCAAATGTTTCTTGTGCACTTCCAAAGGGCTAGGCAGTGTGCTAGGCACTGTCAGTGATCGATCAGCAAACAAGATAAGCTAGTTATCTTCCTAGATGTTAGGGTGTATTAGTCAGGGGTCTCCAGAGGGTCAGAACTAGTAGGATATATGTGTATATGAAAGGGAGTTTATTAAGGAGAATAGGCTCACACGATCACAAGGCAAAGTCCCACCATAGGCCATCTGCAAGCTGGGGAAGGAAGAAGCCAGTAGTGGCTCAATCTGAGTCCAAAAGCCTCAAAAGCAAGGAAGCCAGGAGTGCAGCCTTCAGTCTGTGGATGAAGGCCCGAGAGCCCCCGAGAAACCACTGGCGTAAGTCCAGGAGTCCAGAGGCCAAAGAACCTGGAGTCTGATGTCCAAGGGCAGGAGGAATGGAAGGAAGCATCCAGCCTGAGAGAAGGATGAAAGCCAGAAGAGTCACGGCCAGGTGTGGTGGCTCATGCCTGTAATCCGAACACTTTGGAAGGCCAAGGCCAGTGGATCACTTGAGGTCAGGAGTTCGAGACCAGCCTGGCCAACATGGTGAAACCCCGTCTCTACTAAAAATGCAAAAATTAGCCAGATATGGTGGTGCATGCCTATGGTCCCAGCTACTCGGGAGGCTGAGGCAGGAGAATTGCTTGAACCCAGGAGGCTAAGGTTGCAGGGAGCCAAGATTGTGCCACTGCACTCCAGCCTGGGCAACAGAGTGATCACAACTCTGCCTCCAAAAAAAAAGAAAAAAGAACGAAAGCCAGAAAACTCAGCAAGCCAGCTTATCCCACCTTCTTCCACCTGCTTTGTTCTAGTCATGCTGGCAGCCCATTGGTGGTGCCCACCCACACTGAGGATGGGTCTTCCTCTTCCAGCCCACTGACTCAAATGTCAATCTTCTCTGGCAACACCCTCACAGATATACCCAGAAACATTACTTTATCAGCTATCTAGGCATTCTTCAATCTGATCAAATTGATACCTAATATTAACCATCACATACAGGATCAAAGTGAAACAGATAAATACAGATTGTAATTAGTGCTGGGAAAGAAATGTAAAGGGCCTAAGGCCTAACATACATAATCAATAATCTATTGAATGAAGTCCCAAATTTAATTTAGACAACTCTTCTGAGCTCTTTTGGCCTCCCTTAACTACAAAATAAAGATTAGATTTCTAAACTCACTTCCAACTCCCAATTTTTTTAATTTTATTTATTTATTTATTTATTTATTTTTGAGACAGAGTTTCACTCTGTCACCCAGGCTGGAGTGCAATGGCATGATCTCAGCTCACTGCAACCTCTGCTTCTGGGTTCAAGTTATTCTTCTGCCTCAGCCTCTGGAGCAGCTGGGATTACAGACAGCTGCCACAACACTCGGCTAACTTTTTGTATTTTTAGTAGAGACAGTGTTTCACCATGTTGCTCAGGCTGGTCTCAAACTCCTGAGCTCAGGCAATCCGCCCACCTCAGCCTCCCAAATTGCTAGGATTACAGGCATGAGCCACTGCGCCAGGCTCCAACTCCCAATTCTTTTTTACTTTTTTTCTTTTTTCTTTTCTTTTTGAGATGGAGTCTCGCTCTGTCGTCCAGGCTGGAGTGCAGTGGCGAGATCTCGGCTCACTGCAACCTCTGCCTCCTGGGTTCAAGCGATTCTCCTGCCTCAGCCTCCCCAATAGCTGGGACTATAGGCACCCGCCACCACGTCCAGCTAATTTTCCGATTTTTAGTAGAGACGGGGTTTCACTATGTTGGCCAGGCTGGTCTCGAACTCCTGACCTCGTGATCTGCCCACCTCGGCCTCCCAAAATGCTGTGATTACAAGTGCCCGCCACCATGCCCGGCTAATTTTTGTATTTTTAGTAGAGTTGGGGTTTCACCACATTGGCCAGACTGGTCTCGAACTCCTGACCTCAGGTGATCCGCCCACCTCGGCCTCCCAAAGTGCTGGGATTACAGGCATGAGCCACCGCATTTGACCCATGATGAGTGATCTCTTATCAGGTGAAAAAGGAGAAGCAGCAGCAGGCGGTTGGTTGATATCAGTCAATAGTGGAGTCCTTTGAAAGGGCTGGTTTCTGTTCAGCGTTTAGGGAAGAAAGCCTAAATGTGGTTACCCAGGGTTGGGGTATAACAAGGGATAGCTAGTCTCTTATCCCATCATGACTGAGAACTCAGTTTCCAAGATTATTCTGCAGTCCCGCTGGCCAAGAGATGGTCAGTTCAGTCCGTTGTGGGGCTTGGAATTTTATTTTTAGTTTATACACCTTTTCCAAAGACGAAGCTAGGAAGGACAGAGCTGGATTTCTTTTTTTTTCTTTTTTTTTTGAGATGGAGTCTCGCTCTGTCGCCCAAGCTGGAGTGCAGTGGTGTGATCTCAGCTCACTGCAACCTCCACCTCCTCGGCCTCCCAGGGTGCTGGGATTATAGGCGTGAGCCACTGCACCTGGCCTCCAACTCCCAACTCCCAATTCTATGTGTAATCTTCCACAGTCAATTCTGGTATTCTCCACCTCCCTGCCCAAAGTACCAGTGTTAGCAAGAAATCTAGAGATCCCAGCTACCCTCCTAAGGTTTCTGTTGTGGACTAAATTGTGTCCCCTCAAAATTTATATGCGAAGCCCTACCCACCAATGGAGACAGGGCCCTTAAGGAAGTAATTAATGTTAAATGAGATCATAAGGATGGAACCCTAATCCAACAGGACTGGTGCCTTTACAAGGAGAGTAAGTACCACCTCATCAGGGCCACCCTTATCTACCAGAGAGCTCTCCCTCTGTCCATGGGCACACAGAGAATTGGCCATGTGAGGACACAGTGAGAAGACAGCCATCTGCAAACCAGGAAGAGAGTCCTCACCAGAACCCAGCCCTGCCGGCACCTTGATCTTGGACTTCCAGACTCTGGAACTGTGAGAAAATAAATGTTTGGTTTTGTTTGTTTCTTTGTTTGTTTGCTTGCTTGCTTGTTTTTTGAGACAGAGTCTCACTTTATCACCCAGGCTGGAGTGCAGCAATGCAATATCAGCTCACTGCAAACTCTGTCTCCTGGTTCAAGCAATTCTCCTGCCACAGCCTTCCCGGTAGCTGGGACTACAGGAGCATGCCACCATGCCTGGCTAATTTTTGTATCTTTTCAGAGACAGGGTTTCACCATGTTGGCCAGGCTGGTCTCGAACCCCTGACCTCAGGTGATCCAGCTGCCTCGGCCTCCCAAAATGCTAGGATTACAGGCGTGAGCCATCATGCCCGGCCTCCACAAGTGTTTTTTGAAGGGGGAAGGGGGACTAGTAGTTATTAACTCCCAGAAGACACCTGGGCCCCTACGTAAATAAATTGACTCCTCCCCAAACCATATCAGCATTCCAAGAGGGAGAAAGCTTGTGCAAAACTTATTTTGTAAATGAACTTGTTCCACCCTAATCCTAACACAGTGGGGCCCGGTCACCCCACATTTACATGATTTTAAATGTCCTAAGTGACTCTTCTAAGGACTAAGATAATTAGGCCAGGGCAGTGGCTCACTCCTGTAACTCCAACACTTTGGGAGGCCAAGGCGGGTGGATCACTTGAGGTGAGGAGTCCGAGACCAGCCTGGCCAACATGGTGAAACCCCATCCCTACTACAAAAAATACAAAAATTAGCTGGGCGTGGTGCTGGGCGCCTGTAATCCCAGCTGCTCGTGAGGCTGAGGCAGGGAGAATTGCTTGAACCCGGGAGGTGGAGGTTGCAGTGACCCAAGATCATGCCACTGCACTCCAGCCTGGGCAACAGAGCGAGACTCCATCTCAAAATAAATAAATAAACAAACAAACAAAGGACTGAGATAATCAATTGCTATTGAAGAAAGTGTGGTAAAATTCACACTGCATATACTAGTATATTAGAGTGTAAACAGGTACAAATTTTAGTAATGTGAATACGCAGTCTTAAAGATGCCCGTATCTCTTGCCTCAATAATCTCACTTAAAAGTCTATGCCAAAACCGGGCACAGTGACTCACGCCTGTAATCCTAGCACTTTGGGAGGTTGAGGCAGGAGGCTCGCTTGAGCCCAACCGTTTGAGATCAGCCTGGGAAACATAGCAAGACCCCATCTCTCAAAAAAAAACCCCAAAAAACAAAAAAACAAAAAAAAAAACAAAGAAAATTATAAAGAAAAATCAGTGCCAGCTGGTCGCGGTGACTCACACCTGTAATCCCAACACTTTGGGAGGCCGAGGCAGGTGAATTTCCTGAGGTTAGGAGTTCAAGACCAGCCTGACCAACATGGTGAAACCCAGTCTCTACTAAAAATACAGAATTACCCAGGCGTGGTCATGCACGCCTGTAGTCCCGGCTGCTGGAGAGGTTGAGGCAGGAGAATCACTTGAACCCGGGAGGTGGAGGTTGCAGTGAGCCGAGATCGCGCCACTGCACTCCAGCCTGGGTAACAAGAGTGAAACTCAGTCTCAAAAAAAAAAAAAAAGAAAAAGAAAAAGAAAAAGAAAAGAAAAATTAGTGCCATAAAGGAGGAGGAGCACAAGGGTTGAAAAACTACCTATTGGGTACTATGCTTATTATTTGGGTGATAGGTTCGATAGAAGCCCAAACCTCAACATTATGCAGTATATCCATGTAACAAACCTGTACATGAACCCCTGAATCTAAAATTTAAAAAAAAGAATACAACTTATATGATAAAAATTTAAAAATAAAAATAAATCAGTGCCCAAAATTGTATGAAGAACCCTTATGCTTAAAGATATTTATTGCAAGGTTGGTTTTTTGGGGGTGTTTTTTGTTTGTTTGAATTTTTTTTATCATAATGAAAAGGAATAGAAACAATAGGGGAAATGGAAAGTGTCCAACAGTAGATGAATAGTTGAGGAAATTATGGAATGTTATGTTTAGAAAGACTGTAGGGCCGGGCATGGTGCCTAACGCTGTAATCCTAGCTCTTTGGGAGGACAAGGCACGCAGATCACCTAAGGTCAGGAGTTTGAGACCAGCCTGGCCAACATGGCAAAACCCTGTCTCTACTAAAAATACCAAAATTAGCCGGGCATGATGGCACGTGCCTGTAATCTCAGCTACTCAGGAGGCTGAGGCAGAAGAGTCACTTGAACCCGGGAGGCGGAGGTTGCAGTGAGCCGAGATCACTCCACTGCACTCCAGCCTGGGCGACACAGCGAAACTCTGTCTCAAAAAAAAAAAAAAAAAAAAGACCGTAATAGCAGGAAAATGCTTAAGTGAAAAAAATTATATACCAAATTGTATACAGTTTTATTGTGTTATTTATTTTATTTTATTTTATTTTATTTTGAGGCAAGGTCTTGCTCTGTCACCCAGGCTGGAGTGCAGTGGCCTGATCATAGCTCACTGCAGCCTCGACCTCCCAGGCTCAAGTGATTCTCCCATGTCAGCCTGCTGAGTAGCTGGGACTAAAGAAACATGCCACCACACCTGGCTATTTTTTTAATTTTTTGTAGAGATGAGGTCTTACTATGTTGCCCAGGCTGGTCTTGAACTCCTGGGCTCAAGCTATCCGCCTGCCTCAGCCTCCCAAAGTGCTGGGAGTACAGGCGTGAGCTACCGTGCCCAGCCTTATTGTGTCATTTATTCAATCTCTGCTAAAAAGGCATTAAGACTTGATAGTGTAATGGATCACATTGCAGACCTGATGTAGGCTGTTTGGCATTTATCTCCACACTAGGCTGAACTAAAAGGTTTATAAGGTCATGAAAGAAAAGTGCTGGGTGGAAAAATAAGCAAAGATATCCAGGAAAACTCTAAAAAGTAAAAGCTATAAGAGCGGACTAGTCTGACCAGATATAAAAATATAATTAGTAAAAAGTCAGTAATTAAAACAGTGTGATACTACTGCACAAACTGACAGGCTGACTAAAGGAAGAAAATAGAAAGTACAGAATAAAGACAATATATACCAGAATTGAGTATATGATAAAGGTGGAATCTCAAATCAGGTAAAGATGGACTTTACTAAAAACTGTTTTCAGAAAATGAAGGCTGATACCTGACATCTGGAAAAAGATACAGCTGCATCTGTACCTCACAACATATACCAGAATGAACTCCAAATGGCTCAAGTATCCACATGTAGAAATTGAGACAATATGCTGGGCACGGTGGCTCACGCCTATAATCCCAGCACTTTGGGAGGCCGAGGCGGGGGGATCACGAGGTCAGGAGATCGAGACCATCCTGGCTAACATGGTGAAACCCCATCTCTACTAAATACAAAATACAAAAATAAAAAAAATTAGCCAGGCATGGTGGAATGCGCCTGTATTCCCAGCTACTCGGGAGGCTAAGGCAGAGGAATCACTTGAACCCAGGAGGCAGAGGTTGCAGTGAGTCGAGATTGAGCCATTGCACTCCAGCCTGGGCAACAGAGCAAGACTCCGTCTCAAAAAAACAAATACAAAAATTAGCTGGGCATGATGGTGCACGCCTGTAATCCCAGCTACTCAGGAGGCTGAGGCAGGAGAATCCCCTGAACCCGGGAGGTGGAGGTTGCAGTGAGCCAAGATTGCCCCACTGCACTCCAGCCTGGGTGACAGAGCAATACTCTGTCTCAAAAAAAAAAAAAAAAAAAAAAAGGCCAGGCACAATGGCTCACGCCTGTAATCCCAGCACTTTGGGAGGCCAAGGCAGGTGGATCACGAGGTCAGAAGTTCAAGACCAGCCTGGTAAAACCCCGTCTCTAGTAAAAATATAAAAAATTAGCCGGGCGTGGTGACAGGTGCCTGTAATCCCAGCTACTCAGGAGGCTGAGGCAGAGAATTGCTTGAACCCAGGCAGCAGAGGTTGTAGTGAGCCGGGATCACATCAATGCACTTCAGCCTGGGTGACAGAGCGAGACTCTGTCTCAAAAAAAAAAAAAAAAAGGAAAGAAAAGAAAAAAAAATTGAAATAAAAACACTTGAAGAAAATCTGGGAAAATTCCTTTATAACTTTGGAGTGGGGATGGCCTTTTATGAATGACTCAAAAGATTGATAAATTTAACTACATAAAAATTAATACTTAGCATAAAAAAGCAAAGTCAAAAGACAAACCGCAAATTGGGAAGAATGTCTACAATTCATATAGAAGGGAAAGGACTAATCTTCCTAATATATATAAAAGTTCTTAAAAAGATAGATTAAAAAGACCAACCACCCCAATGAAAGAATAGCAAAGAGCATATAGACAATTCACAGGAAAAGAAATACACATAGCCTTACACACGTGAAAAATCCTCAACCTCAGTCAGAGTAGTTGAACATGGTAATTCTCACTTAACAGATTAACAAAAACCCAAAAGTGTAACAACAGACTTGATATTTCACTTGATACCTTCACATGACTACAAGGTTATTCCCTGTAGCATTGTTTAGAACAGCAGAAGATTGGAAACAACTGAAAGTGTCCAGCATTAGGGAACTAGTTAATAAACCATAGTATATCTACTCAATCACTGTTATCATAATTAAATAAATAAGAATGAGGAAGGTCTCTGTTTCCTGACTTGGAAAGCAAATCCATTTGGAAAACATATTCTAGAAACTGTCTAGAATATGTTGTTATAGGCCAGGCATGGTGGCTCATGCCTGTAATCCCAGCAGTTTGATAGGCTGAGGTGGGCAGATCACTTGAGGTCAGGAGTATGAGACTGGCCTGACCAACATGGTGAAACCCTGTCTCTACAAAAAATACAAAAATTAGCCAGGTATGGTGACACACACCTGTAGTAGATCACGCCACTGCACTCCAGCCTGGGCGACAAAGCAAGACTCCGTCTCAAAAAACAAAAAAAAAATATATGCTGTTATCAGAAAAAAAGCAAGATGCAGAACAGTGTGTTATGGTTTTTTTTTTCCATTTTTAAAATTTATATATAAAAATTTTATTTAAAATAGAGATGGGAGTCTCACTGTTTACCAGGCTGATCTCAAACTCCTGACCTCAAGCAATCCTCCCATCTCAGCCTCTCAAAGTGCTGGGGTTACAGGCATGAGCCACCACACCCAGCCAACTACCTTTTTTTTTTTTTTTTTTTTTTTGAGACGGAGTCTCACTCTGTTGCCAGGCTGGAGTGCAGTGGTGCGATCTTGGCTCACTGCAACCTCTGTCTCCTGGGTTCAAGCAATTCTCCTACCTCAGCCTCCCGAGTAGCTGGAACTACAGGCATGCGCCACCACACCCAGCTAATTTTTTTGTATTTTTGGTAGAGATGGGGTTTCACCATGTTGGCCAGGATGGTCTCAATCTCTTGACCTCGTGATCCGCCTGCTTCGGCCTCCCAAAGTGCTGGGATTACAGGCGTGAGCCACTGCGCCAGGCTCTTTTTTTATTTAAACAGCTTTATTGGCATATAATTCACATATCCTACAATTCATCCGTTTAAAGTGTACAGTTTTTACTATATTACACTATTATTTTTTAAAAATTGTGATAAAATCTACATAAAAGTTGCTATTTTTACATGTACAAGTCAGTGGCCTTAAATACACCTACAATACATCACCACTATCTATTTCCAAAACTTTCTTATCACCCTAAACAGAAACTCTGTAAATCCTCAAGCAATAACTCCCCATTCTCCTTCCCCTCAACCCCTAATAACCTCTAGTCTACTTTCTGTCTCTTTGAATTTGCCTCTTCTAGGTATCTCTTATAAGTGGAATCAAACAATATTTGTCCTTTTGCATCTGGCTTATTTCATTTAGCATAATGTTTCTAAGGTTCAACCTTGTTATTGCATGTATCAGAACTTCATTTTTATTTTATTTTTAAATTTTATTTTAGTGCAGTGGCGCAATCTCAGCTCATTGCAACCTCTGCCTCCTGGGTTCAAGGGATTTTCCTGCCTCAGCCTCCCCAGTAGCTGTGATTAGTGGCGTGCACCACACGCCCTGCTAATTTTTGAATTTTTAGAAGAGACAGGATTTCGCCATGTTGGCCAGGCTGGTCTCAAACTCCTGACCTCAGGTGATCCGCTTCTCTCCACCTCCCCAAGTGCTGGGATCACAGGTGTGAGCCACTGTGCCTGGCCAGAACTTCATTTTTTTTTTTAAGTACTAGCATTTCATTGCATGGATGTACCACATTTTGTTTATCCATTCGTCTGTTGATGGACATTTGGCTTGCTTTCATCTTTTGGCTATTGTAAATAATGCTGCAACAAACATTGGTGTACAAGTCTCTGTCCAAGTCCCTGTTTGGTATGCTACCTTTTGTGTAACAACTCTCAGTCAGGTACAAATACATATTTGCTTATAGCTTGATCTGTATACAGAAATACTGAAAGACACCAGGCTTGGTGGTTCACTTCTGTAATCTCAGCACTTTGGGAGGCCAAGGTGGGCGGATCATGAGGTCAGGAGTTCAAGACGAGCCTGGCCAACATGGTGAAACCCCGTCTCTACTAAAAATACAAAAATTAGCCAGGCATGGTGGTGGGCGCCTGTAATCCCAGCTACTTGGAAGGCTGAGGTACAAGAATCGTACCTCAGTGAGCCGAGATCGCACCAGGGCACTCTAGCCTAGGCGACAAGGGCGAAACTCCATCTCAAAAAATATATATATGTATTGCCTAAGCAAAAAAATCCAAATGTATGACATTCCTGAGTTACTACCAGCAAGGGACCTATTAATAAAGGCAGAAGTCTACATACGGGGAAGGGTGGAGGAGCAAAGTAGACATGAATAGCAAGTACTCCACTCTCCAGTCAGTGAACTATTTCTACAAGTTCAAATTGAGTAAAGAATAATTTAGCTACTGAATTAACTTATTCAACAATATTTATTACATTTTCCTATATGCAAAAGACAGGACTATCAAATTATACTAATTATTCTTGTCTGTAAAATTAATGTTAAGATAATGATTCTTGTGAACCACACACACAGCATTGCTAATAATATTATCTTACTATTTTTCAAGTTACAATATTCTGGGATGGAAGAGAAAATAACCTTCTTTGGAGAATGTGGTTGAAGAAGACAGCTGCCCGAGGAAATAAATGCAACAAAATATAAAGGTGAATTTTCCTGGTTCTCTCAGGAGTAGATAGTATTGCCAGAGACATTAAACTCACACTGCCTCATACTTCCTTCCAAAAAAGTAGGGCTCTAAATGACCCAGGACCAAAAAAAAAAGACCAAAAGCCATTGTGTGTTATTGTAACCAGAAAACACCAGAGCATGAGAGGAAATTCGTTTTTCAAAGAGAGGCATAGAAGGCAGAAGAGAAGGTTAATAATAATGTCATCTGATTATTTAACAAAAGGAAGCAGGGCTCAGATCGCTAAACAGGCTACTATTAAAGACTTCACAGAGGAGGCCGGGCGCAGTGGCTCACACCTGTAATCCCAGCACTTTGGGAGGCCGAGGCGGGTGGATCACGAGGTCAGGAGATCGAGACCATCCTGGCTAACACGATGAAACCCCGTCTCTACTAAAAATACAAAAAATTAGCTGGGCGTGGTGGTGGGCACCTGTAGTCCCAGCTACTCGGGAGGCTGAGGCAGGAGAATGGCGTGAACCCGGGAGGCGGAGGTTGCAGTGAGCCGAGATGGCACCACTGGACTCCAGCCTGGGTGACAGAGCAAGACTCTGTCTCAAAAAAAAAAAAAAAAAAAAAGAGTACACAGAGGAGAAAAATGTTCACGTGAGTCAGGGATGGTGGAAATAATCTTCAATCAGGTAGAAATCCTTAAAGTTATAGGCAAAATTGGCCCCAGCACCTGTCTGATCACAGGCTTTCCAAAGGTCATTGGTGGGTCCTAGGAAAGCTCTTTCTGTGGCTTTATCTTTTCTGGCTAATTTTTATGTAACTCAACACACTTCCTCAAGGCACTAAAAAGCAAACGTGTGGCCAGAGCAGTCAGCCCTGAGTATGTCAGGAGACGAGAAGGCTGCCAACAGCCCCATTCCCTGATGTAAGTCTTCCTGCCCATAAGCTGATTTCAAAATAACATTTCTCACTCCAAAATATGTACCGCATTCTGACAGTTCTTGTATGAGTGGAAGTAGATCTGTCTGTTCTTTGAGGGTACTTTGAGAGTATATCTCTTGCAGAAGTTTTGAGACCCTACTACATTCAATGAGAAAACATCCAGAACATCAGGCCATTAAAAACAAAGTAAAAAAGACCAGTCTTTCCAGCAATTTGCTGTGCCCTAATCACCTTCTGATGACCCATTAGAATCCCCAAGTTAATCATTTTTCGGCCAGGCACGGTGACTCACACCTGTAATCCCAGCACTTTGGGAGGCCAAGGCAGGTGATCACCTGAGGTCAGGAGTTCAAGACCAGCCTGGGCAACATGGCAAAACCCCGTATCTACTAAAAATACAAAAATTAGCCGGGCGTGGTGGTGCAGGCCTGTAACTCCAGCTACTCTGGAGGCTGAGGCAGGAGGATCTCTTGAAGCCAGGAGGCAGAGGTTTCAGTGAGCTGAGATCATGCCACTGCACTCCAGCCTGGGCAACAGAGCAAGACTCTGTCTCAAAAAAAGAAAAAAAAAATACTTTTTTTACTCTCCTGATTGTGCCTATAGACTTTTTTTAAGAGGTGGGTGTCTCGCTATGTTGCCCAGGCTGGTCGCAAACTCCTGGCCTCAAGTGATCCTTCTACCTTGGCCTCCCAAATTGCTGGGATTATAGATGTGAGCCACTGTACCCAGCCAACCTTGGCTTTTATGAGAAACAATGAAAAACATTTAATACTGGCGGTTTTCAATTACATTAACCTGATTTCCAGCCATGGAGTTTCAGTCAGGATTTTTTAATTACCTCTTCTGAGCTAAGAAAGCTTTGGAATTGCTAAACATGACCTCAGCAGCCGGCCAAGGGAAAGCTCCAAAGACAGCTCCCTACAGGCCCAGGAAGTATCTGAAGGGCCAGGAGCTAAATTAGATGATGCCCTACCCAGAGCTGGCAGCCAATTCACTTCCTCTGGATTTGAACCCTTCCCCAAATTGTTTTGTTGTTGCTGTTGTTTAAGCCCTTGTCATCTCCACTTGGAAGAATAAACATTAAACAGGAAATTTGCCTAAAGACCCATGTAACCTGAATGCCTTTGCCTCACTTAAAAGCGGATCCAGGCCGGACACAGTGGCTCACACCAGTAATCCCAGCACTTTGGGAGGCCCAGGCAGGCGGATTACTTGAGGTCAGGAGTTCGAAACCAGCTTGGCCAATACAGCAAAACCCCGTCTCTACTAAAAATACAAAAATTAGCTGGGAGTGGTGGCACACGCCTGTAATCCCAGCTACCCGGGAGGCTGAGGCACAAGATTCGCTTGAACCCAGAAGGCAGAGGTTGCAGTGAGCCAAGATCGTGCCACTGCACTCCAGCCTGGGTGACACAGTGAAACTCTGTCTAAAAACAAAAACCAAGAAAAATGTAAAATAGGAACTGGGCGCAGTGGCTCATGCCTCTAATCCCAGCACTTTGGGAGGCTGAAGCGGGTGGATCACCTGAGGTCAGGAGTTCGAGACCAGCCTGGCCAACATGGTGAAAGCCTGTCTCTACAAAATACAAAAAACTAGCTGGGTGTGGTGGTGCGCCTGTAGTCCCAGCTACCCAGGAGGCTGAGGCACGAGAATTCCTTGAACCCAGGAGGTAGAGGCTGCAGTGAGCTGAGATCGCAACACTGCACTCCAGCCTGGGCAACAGAGAGAGACCTCATCTCAAAAAACAAACAAAAAAAAATGGTCTTTTACTGGCATTACCAATGTATCAAATAATTTTTTAAAATCTCGTTCCACATCTCCTAAACTCTGGGCACCTTTTTTCTTACCAGGGCACATATTTCCATATGGAAAATCAGTCTTCTATCTTTCCACATAGTGCTCATTTTTTCACACATGATGCTGAAAAACCATGATTTCATTATTCGCAGAGTTTTTACTTTTCTTGCAACACTCAAAGTCAAGAGGTTGGTTTGTTTCCTGTGGGTCATTTTCTGGGAACACAGCAGGGTGTGGATTGGTGTCAAGTTGAACCTGGTCTATGAATAAGGAGTTTGTACCTAAAGACCAATTGACATATTGCCCCAGGTACACCTCTCACTTTAGCAGGCTACATCATGCCTCATAAAACAACTACTAGTCAAGAAAACATCTCTTCTCTTATAATTTGATTTCTCACTTAAAATCAGAACAAGCTGTCATCCAGCCCTTTCTCTTCATATCTGTGCGACATGCTTGCTAAGTGCTGAGTCATACTTGGCACTTCAATGGTTTCAGCTCACTGTAAAACAAAATATCAACCTAGCGCATGATATTGTTTTTGCCAATAGCTAATTCTGCTTTTTCTTTGAGCAAAATATATATCATCAATTTTGAGTTTGATTTTACAAGCATCCACAAGTAACATGATTTATATTTGTGTTTGCCACAAGAAGGGCAACTTTGAATCACACCTCATTAGGTGGGTCTCTTCTCTATCTTTACTCATAAAATTAGTAATTTGCATAATAGGAAGTGTTATTTTATGTTTGTTTTGAGTAAACACAATACGTTTACCAGAAAGGTCACTCTGTTTGATTTGAAATGACAGAAGTTTCAGTGCCTTCCTTCCACTATTTAACAAAGTTACATAACAGACTATGCCCTGCATGGGGGTTTAAGTAGATCACAGGAACAATAAAAATCTAATTTTTAGATATTATTCATCCAATTCACACTTTTCTTTTCCAGCTACTTGTCAGAAATCATCACAAGCAGATTCACTTGTACTAGCATTTACAGACTCATAGTATAAATTAGACTGTAGCCCTATTGACTTATATCGATGCCATTATTTTAAGCTGGAGTGTGTACATCATGATTTCCATCACTACCTTTCAATAAACCACTCGTGAGTCATTGACCCATTTCTGTGAATTGTGGATTCAACATAACAACACAATAACCAGAAAAAAATGCAAATTTAACAAATGTACTCAATAGTTTGGAAACAATGTGAGTTAATATTAGCCAGCCCAACAACACTGTTAACTTGATGTTAGCAGCAATGAACTGGCTAAATTGTACAATGTGTTTCTCCAGAGATGTACAAGTTTAGAACATGAGGGGAAGGCAGAGCTGGGGGAAGAGGGCTGAGGTGTGTGTAGGTGAGCTGACTCCATACCAGTGGTTGGCAGGGGAAGGAGGAGCACATTATGAGCTACCCTAAAGGCCGGGCGCAGTGGCTCATGCCTGTAATCCCAGCACTTTGGGAGGCTGAAGCGGGCGGATCACAAGGTCAGGAGTTCAAGACCAGCCTGACCAACATGATGAAACCCCGTCTCTAGTAAAAATACAAAAATTAGCTGGCTGTGGTGGTGTGCACCTGTAATCCCAGCTACTTAGGAGGCTGAGGCAGGAGAATTGCTTGAACTCAGGAGGTTGCAGTGAGCCGAGATTGTGCCACTGCACTGCAGCCTGCAGGACAGAGCCAGATTCTGTGTCTTTAAAAAAAAAAAAAGGTACCCTTTGGCAACCTGCTCCTTGTGTTAAGATCCAGCTTTTCCCACTCCATCTAACGGTCCTTCATCACAGTATTAACAAATACAAACAAAAATAAAATCATAAGGCCCCCAGGCCAGGCACAATGGCTCATGCCTGTAATTCCAGCACTTTGGGAGGCCAAGGTGGGTGGATCACTTGAGGTCAGAAGTTCGAGACCAGCCTAGGCAACATGGTGAAACCCCATCTCTGTTAAAATAAAAATATTAGCTGGGCATGGTGTCGCACACCTGTAATCCCAGCTACTCGGGAGGCTGAAGCAGGAGAATCGCTTGAACCTGGGAGGGGGAGTTTGCAGTGAGCAAAGATGGTGCCAACGCACTCCAGCCTGGGCGACAGAGTGAGACTCCGTCTCAAAAAAAAAAATGTATACAATTCATATCTTCAAGTTAACACTCAAATAGTATTGGAAGACTAGTATTAGTAATAACCATTGTCATGGCACATAAATAATACTCAATACATGGTGGGTATCATTACATCTCTTCTGAACTTTTATACCACTCTTCTTGTTTCTGTCACTTCTGCAGTCGTTATGTTGCCATTATTTGCGTATGTTATCTCCATGCTGGATTATAAACTTCTTTAGGGCAGGTTGTGTATCACTCTTATTTATATTTCCCATTGTGCAAGCCTTCAATATTTGTGTGTTAAGTGACTACATGTTTGTAACATAGCCCATTGATCATAACATTACAGTTGCTGCTGTGGTGAAAGCCCATTACATTGTGAGCAAATGTTAACAGCCTTCCCTATAAGAGAGAATACAATAAATTCTTGCCCTCCCTCAATTGCTATACAAAATACTGTACTTAATTAAGTAGATATCCAGTTAAACTAGTAGCTGGTCCAACAACAGATTTCTTCCTTCATCAGAGAATTATTATTATTTTGTTTCTTTTTGAGATGGAGTCTCGCTCTGTCACCCAGGCTGGAGTGCAGTGGCATGATCTCCACTCACTGCAACCTCCACCTCTCAGGCTCAAGTGATTCTCCTGCCTCAGTCTCCCAAGTAGCTGGGATTGTAGGCACCTACCACCACACTTTCTAATTTTTGTACTTTTAGTAGAGACGGGAGTTCACCATGTTGGCCAGGCTGGTCTCGGACTCCTGACCTCAAGTGATCCGTCCACCTCAGCCTCCCAAAGTGCTGGTATTACAGTCGTGAGCTACTGTGCCCGGCCAAGAATTATTAGTTTATTAAATAACTGTTTCCCTTTTTGGCAGTGGAGTTATATTCTAAAAATTTATAATGTGCTATGATATATTCTATATTTCTATATCTAATTCAATTTACATAAGAAGTATTTCAAATGTTTATAAGTAAAAAATTATTTCTCTCATCTATAAAAAAGACTATATTAACATACTAATGAAGAAAAGTTTAAAAACAATACAATTTTAAATCGGAACTGACATTGTGTTTTATGCTATTTTGTTTTTAATGCAACAAGATGTTTGGTGTTTTCAATAAACGCAGGCTGCATAGTGTCAACAGATATAATAAACATAGAAAATACAAAGATCCATTTTGTCACTGTGAGTTTCAGATGGTAAACAAATTAAAAGAATGCTGTATTTGTCTCCTGAGAAGGCAATAGTAACACGTTGCTTATTAGGATAAAGAATTTCATTCCTATACAAAGGAGAAATGAAATTAAAACTCAAATACAAAACAAAATTCATATAAATTGATTCCATATTTTATGCTAATACAAACATACCTTGTTTTATTGCACTTCGCTTTAATGCGCTGGGCAGACATTGTGTTTTTTTTACAAATTGAAGGTTTGCGGCAACTTTGCGTTAAACAAGTCTATCGGTGCCATTTTTCCAACAGCATGTGCTCACTTCATGTCTCTTTGTCACATTTTGGTAATTCTCAAAATATTTCCAACTCTTTCATTATTATTATATCTGTTATGGTGATCTGTGATCAGTGATCTGTTTTAAAAAATTATTTATTATACTGTGCACATGCCTTGGAAGTTTGTGTGAAATGTTTTTTGTTTGTTTTGTTTTGTTTTGAGACGGAGTTTTGCTCTTGTTGCCCAGGCTGGAGTGCAATGGTGCGATCTTGGCTCACTGCAACCTCCGCCTCCCGGGTTCAAGCGATTCTCTTTCCTCAGCCTCCCGAGTAGCTGGGATTACAGGCGCCTGCCACCATGCCTGGCTAATTTTTGTATTTTTAGTAGAGACGGGAGTTCACCATGTTGGCCAGGCTGGTCTCGAACTCCTAACCTCAGGTGATCCACCCACCTTGGCCTCCCAAAGTGCTGGGATTACAGCCGTGAGCCACCGCACCCAGCCTGTTTGTTTGTTTTTTGAGACAGGGTCTCGCTCTGTCACCGAAGCAGGAGTGCAGTGGCCCTGTTCGGTGATATTTGTTTTTTGGGGGTTTTTTTGCATTGTTTTGTTTTTGGAGATGGAGTTGCACTCTTGTTGCCCAGGCTGGAGTGCAGTGGTGCAATCTCAGCTTATTGCAATGTCCACCTCCCTGGCTCAAGCGATTCTCCTGCCTCAGCCTCCTGAGTAACTGGGATTACAGGCGCCTGCCACCACGCCCGGCTAATTTTTTGTATTTTTAGTAGAGATGGGTTTCACCGTCTTGGCCAGGCTGGTCTCAAATTCCTGACCTGAGGTGTGATCCACCCTTCTCAGCCTCCCAAAGTGCTAGGATTACAGGCATGAACTACCGCACCCAGCCAATCAGTGATCTTTGATGTTACTATTGTAATTGTTTTGGGGCACCAGGAACAGCTCCCATAGAAGAGAACAAACTTAATCAATAAATGTTTTGTGTGTTCTTACGCCTTCACTGGCCATTTCTCTATCTTTCTCATTCTCCTCAGGCCTCCCTATTCCCTGAGACACAACAATATTGAAATTAGGCCGATTAATAACCCTACAGTGGCTTCTAAGTATTCAATGAAAGGAAGACTCACAGTCCTGTCTCTTTAAATCAGAAGCTAGAAACGATTAAGCTTAGTGAGGAAGGCATATCAAAAGCAGAGAAAGGCCAAAACTAGGCCTCTTGCCCCCAACAGTTACCTAAGTCGTGAATGCAAAAGAAAACTTCTTTTTTTTTTTTTTATTATACTTTAAGTTTTAGGGTACATGTGCACATTGTGCAGGTTAGTTACATATGTATACATGTTCCATGCTAGTGCGCTGCACCCACTAACTCGTCATCTAGCATTAGGTATATCTCCTGATGCTATCCCTCCCCACTCCCCCCACCCCACAACAGTCCCCAGAGTGTGATATTCCCCTTCCTGTGTCCATGTGATCTCATTGTTCAATTCCCACCTATGAGTGACAATATGTGGTGTTTGGTTTTTTTGTTCTTGCGATAGTTTACTGAGAATGATGATTTCCAATTTCATCCATGTCCCTACAAAGGACATGAACTCAACATTTTTTATGGCTGCATAGTATTCCATGGTGTATATGTGCCACATTTTCTTAATCCAGTCTATCATTGTTGGACATTTGGGTTGGTTCCAAGTCTTTGCTATTGTGAATAATGCCGCAATAAACATACGTGTGCATGTGTCTTTATAGCAGCATGATTTATAGTCCTTTGGGTATATACCCAGCAATGCGATGGCTGGGTCAAATGGTATTTCCAGTTCTAGATCCCTGAGGAATCACCACACTGACTTCCACAATGGTTGAACTAGTTTACATTCCCACCAACAGTGTAAAAGTGTTCCTATTTCTCCACATCCTCTCCAGCACCTGTTGTTTCCTGACTTTTTAATGATTGCCATTCTAACTGGTGTGAGATGGTATCTCATTGTGGTTTTGATTTGCATTTCTCTGATGGCCAGTGATGATGAGCATTTTTTCATGTGTTTTTTGGCTGCATAAATGTCTTCTTTTGAGAAGTGTCTGTTCATGTCCTTCGCCCACCTTTTGATGGGGTTGTTTGTTTTTTTCTTGTAAATTTGTTTGAGTTCATTGTAGATTCTGGATATTAGCCCTTTGTCAGATGAGTAGGTTGTGAAAATTTTCTCCCATTTTGTAGGTTGCCTGTTCACTGCTCCTGAATGACTACTGGGTACATAACGAAATGAAGGCAGAAATAAAGATGTTCTTTGAAACCAACGAGAACAAAGACACAACATACCAGAATCTCTGGGACGCATTCAAAGCAGTGTGTAGAGGGAAATTTATAGCACTAAATGCCCACGAAAGAAAGCAGGAAAGATCCAAAATTGATACCCTAACATCACAATTAAAAGAACTAGAAAAGCAAGAGCAAACACATTCAAAAGCTAGCAGAAGGCAAGAAATAACTAAAATCAGAGCAGAACTGAAGGAAATAGAGGCACAAAAAAACCCTTCAAAAAATTAATGAATCCAGGAGCTGGTTTTTTGAAAGGATCAACAAAATTGATAGACCGCTAGCAAGACTAATAAAGAAAAAAAGAGAGAAGAATCAAATAGACGCAATAAAAAATGATAAAGGGGATATCACCACCGATCCCACAGAAACACAAACTACCATCAGAGAATACTACAAACACCTCTACGCAAACAAACTAGAAAATCTAGAAGAAATGGATAAATTCCTCGACACAGACACTCTCCCAAGGAAGAAGTTGAATCTCTGAATAGACCAATAACAGGAGCTGAAATTGTGGCAATAATCAATAGCTTACCAACCAAAAAGAGTCCAGGACCAGATGGATTCACAGCCAAATTCTACCAGAGGTACAAGGAGGAACTGGTACCATTCCTTCTGAAACTATTCCAATCAATAGAAAAAGAGGGAATCCTCCCTAACTCATTTTATGAGGCCAGCATCATTCTGATACCAAAGCCAGGCAGAGACACAACAAAAAAAGAGAATTTTAGACCAATATCCTTGATGAACATTGATGCAAAAATCCTCAATAAAATACTGGCAAACCGAATCCAGCAGCACATCAAAAAGCTTATCCACCATGATCAAGTAGGCTTCATCCCTGGGATGCAAGGCTGGTTCAATATACACAAATCAATAAATGTAATCCAGCATATAAACAGAGCCAAAGACAAAAACCACATGATTATCTCAATAGATGCAGAAAAAGCCTTTGACAAAATTCAACAACCCTTCATGTTAAAAACTCTCAATAAATTAGGTATTGATGGGACGTATTTCAAAATAATAAGAGCTATCTATGACAAAACCACAGCCAATATCATACTGAATGGGCAAAAACTGGAAGCATTCCCTTTGAAAACTGGCACAAGACAGGGATGCCCTCTCTCACTACTCCTATTCAACATAGTGTTGGAAGTTCTGGCCAGGGCAATTAGGCAGGAGAAGGAAATAAAGGGTATTAAATTAGGAAAAGAGGAAGTCAAATTGTCCCTGTTTGCAGATGACATGATTGTATATCTAGAAAACCCCATCATCTCAGCCCAAAATCTCCTTAAGCTGATAAGCAACTTCAGCAAAGTCTCAGGATACAAAATCAATGTACAAAAATCACAAGCATTCTTATACACCAACAACAGACAAACAGAGAGCCAGATCATGAGTGAACTCCCATTCACAATTGCTACAAAGAGAATAAAATACCTAGGAATCCAACTTACAAGGGATGTGAAGGACCTCTTCAAGGAGAACTACAAACCACTGCTCAAGGAAATAAAAGAGGATACAAACAAATGGAAGAACATTCCATGCTCATGGGTAGGAAGAATCAATATCGTGAAAATGGCCATACTGCCCAAGGTAATTTACAGATTCAATGCCATCCCCATCAAGCTACCAATGCCTTTCTTCACAGAATTGGAAAAAACTACTTTAAAGTTCATATGGAACCAAAACAGAGCCCGCATCGCCAAGTCAATCCTAAGCCAAAAGAACAAAGCTGGAGGCATCACACTACCTGACTTCAAACTATACTACAAGGCTACAGTAACCAAAACAGCATGGTACTGGTACCAAAACAGAGATATAGATCAATGGAACAGAACAGAGCCCTCAGAAATAATGCTGCATATCTACAACTATCTGATCTTTGACAAACCTGAGAAAAACAAGATATGGGGAAAGGATTCCCTATTTAATAAATGGTGCTGGGAAAACTGGCTAGCCATTTGTAGAAAGCTGAAACTGGATCCCTTCCTTACACCTTATACAAAAATCAATTCAAGATGGATTAAAGACTTAAATGTTAGACCTAAAACCATAAAAACCCTAGAAGAAAACCTAGGCATTACCATTAAGGACATAGGCATGGGCAAGGACTTCATGTCTAAAACACCAAAAGCAATGGCAACAAAAGACAAAATTGACAAATGGGATCTAATTAAACTAAAGAGCTTCTGCACAGCAAAAGAAACTACCATCAGAGTGAACAGGCAACCTACAAGAAAACTTCTTAAAGGAAATTGAAAGTGCTACTCCATTCAACACACAAACAATAAAAAAGCAAAACAGCCTTATTGCTGATATGGAAAAAGTCTGAGTGGTCTGGATAGAAGATCAAACCAGCCACAACATTCCCTTAAGCCAAAGCCTAATCCAGAGCAAGGCCCTAACTCTTTTCAATTCTGTGAAGGCTGAGAGAGATAAAGAAGCTGTAGAATAAAAATTGAAAGCTAGCAGAGGTTGGTTCATGGGGTTTAAAGAAAGAAGCTGTTTCTGTAACATAAAAGTGCAAGATGAAGTAGCAAGTGCTGATGGAGAAGCTGCAGCAAGTTATTCAGAAGATCTAGCTAAGATCATTGATGAAGGTAGCTACACTAAACAACAGATTTTCAACACAGATGAAAAGCCTTCTATTGGAAGAAGACGCCATCTAGGACTTTCATAGCTAGAGAGGAGAAGTCAGTGACTGGCTTCAAAGCTTCTAAGCTAAGGAAAGTCTGACCCTCTTGTTAGAGGCTAATGCAGCTGGTGACCTTAAGTTGAAACCAATGCTCAGAAAATCCTAGAGACCTTAAGAATTATGCTAAGTCTACTGTCTGTGCTCTATAAATGGAACAACAAAGCCTGGATGATATCACATCTGTTTATAGCACAGTTTATTAAGTAGTATAAGTCCACTGTTGAGACCTACTGCTCAGAAAAAAAGATGCCTTTCAAAATATTACTTCTCATTGAGAACGCACCTGTTCACCCAAGGGATCTGATAGAGATGTACAAGGAGGAGAGTAATGTTGTTTTCATGCCTGCTAACACAACATCCATTCTGCATCCATTCTTTTTTTTCTTTTTTTTTTTTTTTTTTTTTTGAGATGGAGTCTAGCTCTGTCGCTCAGGCCGGAGTGCAATGGCAGGATCTCATCTCACTGCAACCTCCCCCTCCCAAGTTTGAGCGATTCTCCTGCCTCAGCCTCCTGAGTAGCTGGGATTACAGGCACGCACCACCACATCTAGCTAATTTTTGTATTTTTAGTACAGACGGGGTTTCACCATGTTGGTCAGGCTGGTCTCAAACTCCTGACCTCGTGATCTGCCCACCTTGGCCTCCCAATGTGCTGGGATTACAGGCATGAGCCACTGTGCCCAGCCTTTGCATCCATTCTTTTTTTTTTGGAGTGCAGTGGGGCAATCTCAGCTCACTGCAACCTCTGCCTCCCGGGTTCAAGCAATTCTCCTGCCTTAGCCTCCCAAGTAGCTGGGACTACAGGCACACACCACCACGCCGAGCTAATTTTTGTATTTTTAGTAGAGATGGGGTTTCACCATGTTGGCCAGGATGGTCTCGATCTCTTGACCTCGTGATCTGTCCACCTCGGCCTCCCAAAGTGCTGGGATTACAGGCATGAGCCACCACACCTGGCCTCTGCATCCATTCTTAATCCCCATGGATCAAGGAGTGATTTTGACTTTCAAGTCTTACTATTTAAGAAATACATTTCATAGGCTGGGCATGGTGGCTCATGCCTGTAATCCCAGCACTTTGGGAGGCCACGGTGGGTGGATCACCTGAGATCAGGAGTTCGAGACCAGCCTGACCAACATGGAGAAACCCCGTCTCTACTAAAAATACAAAATTAGCCAGGCATGGTGGTACATGCCTGTAATCCTAGCTACTTGGGAGGCTGAGACAGGAGAATCACTTGAACCCGGGAGGCAGAGGTTGCAGTGAGCCTAGATCGTGCCATTGCGGTCCAACCGCGGCAACAAGAGCGATACTCCATCTCAACAACAACAACAACAAAAGAAATACATTTCAGGCCGGGCGCTGCGGCTCACGCCTGTAATCCCAGCATTTTGGGAGGCCGAGGCAGGTGCATCATTAGGTCAGGAGTTCGAGACCAGCCTGATCAACAGGGTGAAACCCCGTCTCTACTAAAAATACAAAAATTAGCCAGGTGTGGTGGCACGCGCCTGTAGTCCCAGCTACTCAGGAGCCTGAGGAAGGAGAAGCACTTGAACCCAGGAGGCGGAGGTTGCAGTGAGCGGAGATTGTGCCACTGCACTCCAGCCTGGGCGACAGAGCAAGACCCTGTCTCAAAAACAAAAAACAAAAAAAAAGAAAAAGAAAAGAAATACATTTCAGACAGCGGAGGTGGCATGCACCTGTACAGTACCAGCTACTTGGGAGGCTGAGGCGAGAGGGTCCCTTGAGCCCAGGAGTTCAAGACTGTAGTGCACCTTTGTATAGCCACTGCACTGCAGCCTGGGCAACATAATGAGGCTCAGTCTCTAAAAAAATAAAAACTTAAAAAATAAAATAAAAAAAGAAATACATTTCATAAGGCTATAGTGGCCACTAATAGTGATTTTCTTGGTTATCTGAGCAACGTAAATTGAAAACCTTCTGGAAAGCATTCACAAATTCTCAATGCCATTAGAACATTCATGATTTATGGGAGGAGGTCAAAATATCAACATTAGCAGGAGTTTGAAAGAAGCTGATTCCCACCTTCACAGATGCCTTGAGGAGTTCAAGACTTCAGTGGAGAAAGAAACTGCAGATGTGGTAGAAATAGCAGGAGAACCAGAATTACAAGTGGAGCCTGAAGATGTGACTGAATTGCTGCCATCTCATGATAAAACTTCAACAGATGAGGAGCTACTTCTTATGGATGAGCAAATACAGTGTTCTTTGGAGATGGAATCTACTCCTGGTGAAGATGCTGTGAACATTGTGGAAATTACAAGAGAAGATTTAGAATATTACTTCAATTTAGTTGAGA
Source organism: Gorilla gorilla gorilla (assembly GCF_029281585.2). Taxonomy (NCBI): domain Eukaryota; kingdom Metazoa; phylum Chordata; class Mammalia; order Primates; family Hominidae; genus Gorilla; species Gorilla gorilla. The sequence continues at coordinate 54,976,305 of NC_073247.2, forward strand.
GGATTGACTCCAGTTTTGAAAAAAGCTGTTTTTTTTTTTTTTTGGTTTGGTTTGGTTTTGTTTTTTTGAGACTGAGTCTCTCTCTGTCACCCAGGCTGGAGTGCAGTGGAGTGATCTTGGCTCACTGCAACCTCCGCCTCCTGGGTTCAAGCAATTCTTGTGCCTCAGCCTCCCTAGTAGCTGGGATTACAGATGCGCACCACCATACCCAGCTAATTTTTTGTATTTTTAGTAGAGACGAGCTTTCGCCATGTTGCCCAGGCTGGTCTCGAACTCCTGAGCTCAAGTGATCCTTCTGCCTCGGCCTCCAAAAGTGCTGCAATTACAGGCATGAGCCACGGCACCTGGCCTAATTTTGAAGAAAGTTCTACTGTGGGTAAAATGCTATCAAACAGCATCGCATACTACAGAGAAGTCTTTCACGACAAGAAAAGCCAATCAATGCAGCAAACTTCATTGTTGTCTTAAGAAATTGCCATAGCCACACCAACCTTCAGCAACCACCACCCTGATCAGTCAGCAGCCATCAACATTGAGCAAGTACTTCCACGAGCAAAAAGACTATATGAGTCACTGAAGGCTCAGATGATTGTTAGCATTCTTTAGCAATAAAGTATGTCTTAGTTAAGGTATGTACTTTTTTTAGACGTAACGCTATTGCACACCTAATAGACTACAGTACACTGTAAACAATGTTTTTCTGCACTGGGAAATAAAAAAACTGTGTGACTCACTTTATTGTGATATTTGCTTTATTGTGGTAGTCTGGAACAGAAGCACAGTATCTCCAGGTTATCCCTGTATGTATGTATATGTATATGTATATGTATATATAGTTATATCCACAATCCACGCAGCACCTGCAAGATTTGGAAGTCAGGAGACTAGAAGGAATTATAGAAACTCATCCAAAATAGAGGTAACCTTAGAGACTCTCCTACTGAAATGTTGCTTAATTTAACAATACAGCAATTAAAAAAAAAAAAAAAGAGAGACTGGGTGCAGTGGCTCACGCCTCTAATCCCAGCACTTTGGGAGACCAAAGCAGGAGGATTGCTTGAGGCCAGGAGTTTGAGACCAGCCTGGGAAACATAGCAAGATCCCATCTCTACAAAAAACTTTTTAGATAATTAGCTGGGCATGGTGGCTCACACCTGTAGTCCCAACTACTCAGGAGGCTGAGGTGAAAGAATCACTTGAGCTCAGGAGTTCGATTCTGCAGTGAGCTATGATTACTCTATTGCCCTCCAGCTTGAGGGACAGAGTAAGACCCTGTCTCAAAAAAAAAAAAAAAAGATGACTCCTGCCCTGAGGGGATTAGAGTCCGAAAATATATGTCAGGTGCTGTGGCTCACGCCTATAATCCTAGCACTTTGGGAGGCTGAGGCTGGTCATCACCTGAGGTCAGGGGTTTGAGACCAGCCTGGTGAACATGGTGAAACCCTGTCTCTACTAAAAATACAAAAATTAGCTGGGCTCGGTGGCACGCACTTATAATCCCAGCTACTCAGGAGGTTGAGGCAGGAGAATCGCTTGAACCTGGGAGGTGGAGGTTGCAGTGAGCTGAGATCATGCCACTGCACTCTAGCCTGGGCAACAAAGTGAGACTCTGTCTCAAAAAAAAAAAAAAGAAGGGATGTTTGAAGTATTAATAAGCTATGTCAGAAAATTAAACGAAACCTACCGTTGTAAAATATCACTTCCTAAATTAGTCATAGTTTATGATGTTAGACTTTTATTTATTTATTTATTTTTGAGATGGAGTCTCTCTCTGCCACCCAGGCTGGAGTGCAGTGGCGCGATCTCGGCTCACTGCAACCTCCGCATCCTCGCTTTAAGCAATTCTCCTGCCTCAGCCTCCTGAGTAGCTGGGATTATAGGTGTGCGCCACCACACCCGGCTAATTTTTGCATTTTTAGTAGAGACGGGGTTTCACCATATTGGTCAGGCTGGTCTTGAACTCCTGACCTTGTGATCCACCTACCTTGGCCTACCAAAGTGCTGGGATTATAGGCGTGTGCCACAGCGCCCAGCCTTTAGACTTTTTTTTTTTTTTTTTTTTTACTAACCCACTTAAAAGGTTTATTGATATGGTTTGGCTGTGTCCCCACCCAAATCTCATCTTGAATTGTAGTTCCTGTAATCCCCATGTGCTGTGGGAGGGACCCAGTGGGAGGTAATTGAATCATGGGGGTGGTTACCCTGATGCTGTTCTTGTGATAGTGAGTGAGTTCTCATGAGATCAGATGCTTTTATAAGGGGCTTTTCCTCTTTTGCTCGGCACTTCTCCTTGCTGCCACCATGTGAATAAGGACATGTTTGCTTCCCCTTCCACCATGGTTGTAAGTTTCCTGAGGCCTCCCCACTATGCAGAACTGTAAGTCAATCAAACCTCTTTCCTTTATAAATTATGCAGTCTTGGGTATTTCTTGATATTGCATGAGAACAGACTAATACAATAAACTGGTACAGGTAAAGCAGGGTGTTGCTATAAGGATACCTGAGAATGTGGAAGTGACTTTGGAACTTGGTAACAGACAGAGATTGGAACAGTTTGGAGGGCACAGAAGACAGGAAGATGTGGGAAAGTTTGGAACTTCCTAGAGACTCACTGAATGGCTTTGAGCAAAATACTGATAGTAATATGGACAACAAAGTCCAGGCTGAGGTGGTCTCAGATGGAGATGAGGAACTTGTTGGGAACTGGAGTAAAGGTCACTCTTGCTATGCAAAGAGACTGGTGTCATTTTGTCCCTGCCCTAGAGATCTGTGGAAGTATTAATTTGAGAGAGATGATTTAGGGTACTGGCAGAAGAAATTTCTAAGCAGCAAAGCATTCAAGAGGAAGTAGAGCATAAAAGTTTGGAAAATTTGCAGTCTTACGATGCGACAGGAAAGAAAAACCCATTTTCTAGAGAGAAAGTCAAGCTGGCTGCAGAAATTTACACAAGTAACAAGGATCCAAATGTTAATCACCAAGACAATGGGGAAAATGTCTCCACCACACGTCAGGGACCTATGAGGCAGCCCCTTCCATCACAAGCCTGGAGGCCTAGAAGGGAAAAATTGTTTCCTGGGCCAGGTCCAGGGTCCCCCTACTGTGTGCAGTCTTGGGACTTAGTGGCCTGCATCTCAGCCACTCTAGCCGTGGCTAAAAGGGGCCAATGTACAGCTCAGATCATTGCTTCAGAGGGTGCAAGCACCAAGCCTTGGCAGCTTCCATGTGGTGTTGAGCCTGTGGGTCCACAGAAGTCAAGAACTGAGGTTTGGGAACCTCTGCCTAGATTTCAGAGAATGTGTGGAAAGGCCTGGATGTCCAGGCAGATGTTTTCTGCAGGGGCAGAGCCCTCATGGAGAACCTCTGCTAGGGCAGTGTGGAAGGGAAACATGGGGTCAGAGCCCCCACACAGAGTCCCCTCTGTGGCACTGCCTAGTGGAGCTGTGAGAGGAGGGCCACCGCCCTCCAGACCGCAGAATGGTAGATCCACTGACAGCTTGCACTGTGCACCTGGAAAACTTGCAGGCACTCAATGCCAGCCCGTGAAAGCAGCTGGGAAAGGGACCGTACCCTGCAAAGCCACAGAGGTGGAACTGCCCAAGGCCATTGGAATCCACTTCTTGCATCGCATGATCAGGATGTGAGACATGGAGTCAAAGGAAATCATTTCGGAATTTTAAGGTTTAATGACTGCCCTATTGTATTTTGGACTTGCATAAGGCCTATTGCCCCTTTGTTTTGGCCAATTTCTCCCATCTGGAATGAGTGTATTTACCCAATGCCCATACCCCCCTTGTATACAAGAAGTAACTAACTTGCGGCCTGGCATGGTGACTCACACCTATAATCCCATCACTTTGGGAGGCCAAGGTGGGTGGATTACCTGAGGTCAGGAGTTCAGGACCAGCCTGGCCAACATGGTGAAACCCCGTCTCTACTAAAAAATACAAAAATTAGCCAGGCGTGGTTGTGGGCACCTGTAATCCCAGCTACTCAGGAAGCTGAGACAGGAAAATTGCTTGAACCTGGGAGGTGGAGGTTGCAGTGAGCCGAGACCGCACGATTGCACTCCAGCCTGGATGACAAGAGCAAAACACCATCTCAAAAGAAAAAAAAAAAAGAAGTAACTAACTTGCTTTTGATTTTAAAGGCTCATAGATGAAAGGGACTTGCCTTGTCTCAGATGAGACTTTGGACTTGGACTTTTGAGATAATGTTGGAATGAGTTAAGACTTTGGGGAACTGTTGGAAGAGGATGATTGTGTTTTGAAATGTGAGGACATGAGATTTGGGAGGGGCCACGGGCAGAATGATATGATTTGGCCAATTGTAGTTCCCATAGTCCCCACATGTTGTGAGAGGGACCCAGTGGAAGGTAATTTAATCATGGTGGTAGTTACCTTCATGCTGTTTCATGATGAGTGAGATTTCACGAGATCTGATGGGTTTTATTTATTGCTTTTTGTTTTGAGACAGAGTCTCACTCTGTCACACAGGCTGGAGTGCAGTGACACAATCTCAGCTTACTGCATCCTCTGCCTCCTGGGTTCAAGAGATTCTCATGCCTCAGCCACCCAAGTAGCTGGGATTATAAGCCTGCACCACCACACCTGGCTAATTTTTGTATTTTTAGTAGAGACAGAGTTTCACCATGTTGCCCAGGCTGGTCTTGAACTCCTGAGCTCAAGTGATCCGCCTGCCTCGGCCTCCCAAAATGCTGAGATTACAGGCATGAGTCACCGCACCCGACCTATCTGATGGTTTTATAAGGGGCTTTTCCCCTTTTGACCGGCACTTCTCCTTCCTGCCCCCAGGTGAAGAAGGAGTGTTTGCTTCCCTTTCTGCCATGACTGTAAGTTCCCTGAAGCCTTCCCAGCCATGCTGAACTGTGAGTCAATTAAACCTCTTTCCTTTATAAATTACCCAGTCTCAGGTATTTCTTCTTAGCAGTGTGAGAATGGACTAATACATTTATATTTTCTATTAGATACACTCCTACTTTTTTATTCCTGTGATATCTGATTATATAACTTCATGTCGTTTGTCAGGGTATATTTATTTTTAGTTTTCTTCTTATGTTTCAGATTTTTTTTTTAACAAAACAAGCAAATCTTTAAGTTTAAGGTCTCTTTGATTCTCACTCTAGTTGTGGCAGACAAACTTTAGGGTAGGCCTCCATGATTTCCACCTCTTGGTATTGTTACCCTTCTACATTTCCCTCCTTTTGAGTATGGGTGAGACCTGTGACTTGCTTCTAAACAGTAGAACATGGCAAAGGTGATGGGATGTCACTCCTATGATCACATTACATTATATAACTCCAACTTACTAACAGATTCTCTCTCTTTTTGCTGGCTTTGAAGAAGCAAGCTGCAGCGAATCCTACAATTGTGAAAAACTGAATGCTGCTAACAACTGTGGGAATGTAGAAGAAAATGCTTCTATAGTTAAGTCTCCAATTAAAAGCTTTGTCTTCTGGGTCCTGTGGTTCACACCTGTAATCCCAATACTTTGGGAAGCCGAGGTGGGAGGATCACTTGAGCCCAGGAGTTTGAGACCACCCTGGGCAACATAACAAGATCCCGTCTCTACAAAAATAAATTTAAAAATTAGCTGGGCATGGTGACATGAGCCTGTAATCCAAGCTACTCAGGAAGCTGAGGTGGGAGGTCGTGGCTGCAGCGAGCTATGATACCACCACTGCGCTTCAGCCTGGGTGACAAATCAAGACTGTGTCTCAAAAATAAATAAATAAATAAAAATAAAAGCTTTGTCAACACCTTGATTGTAGCTTGTGGGACCCTAAGCAGAGCACCTAGCTAAGCAACGCCCAGACTTCTCATACAAACTACAAGACAGTAAATATGTGGTGTTGTAAGCCACTAAACATGTGGTAATTTCTTATGCAACAATAGAAAACTGCTGTAGATTTTCTACTTGGAATGGGGTGCTGTTGTAACATGTACCTTAAAAATGTGAGAATGGCTTTGGAATTGGGTAGTGAGTAGAGGCTGGAAGAATTTGAAGGAGTGCGATAAAGTTGAAATCACCTTGAACAGGATGTCAGTAGGAATCTAGACTTTGAGGATGCTGCTGGGGAGGCCACAAGTGGAAGTGAGGAACATGTTACTGGAAACTGGAGGAAAAGGGATCTTTGTTATGTGGTGGCAGAAAGCATATGCAGTTATGTGGAAAGGAGAATTTGTAAGAGATAGACTTCAATATACAGCCAAGGAGATTTCTTTTCTCTGTCTCTTTTTTTTTTTTTAGACAGAGTCTCGCTCTGTCATCCAGGCTTGAGTGCAGCGGCGTGATCTCAGCTCACCGCAACCTTTGTGTCCTGGGTTCAAGCGATTCTCCCGCTCAGCCTCCTGAGTAGCTGAGACTACAGGCATGCACCACCACACCTGGCTAATTTTTGTAATTCTAGTAGAGATGGGGTTTCACCCTGTTGGCCAGGCTGGTCTCAAGCTCCTGACCTCAAGTGATCCACCTGCCTCAGCCTCCCAAAGTGCTGGGATTATAGGCATGAGCCACTGCGCCCGGCCAGCCAATTCCTTGGCTGGATTTCCAAGCAAAGTATTTAAGGTAACTTCTGTTTACTTGCTGCTTATAGTAAAATATGAGGAAAGAGATAAATTGAAGGGGAAACTGCTAAACAAAAAGGAATCAGGATTTGATGATTTGGGAAATTCTGTGCCTATGCACATGGCAAAAGACAATAAATTTAAGACAATATGGTTTAGAGAAAAAGCTGAGGGTCTTCCTCTAATGCTTTTTGCTGGAACACCAGTAACATCAAAAGATCAGAATACAGTTAGGCATCACTTAATGACAGGGATACATTCTGACAAATGCAACATATGGCAATTTTCTCATCGTGTGAATATCATAGAGTGTACTTACACAATCCTAGATGGTACAGCCTACTACACACAGAGGCTATATGATATAGCCTATTGCTTCCAGGCTACAAACCTGTACAGCATGTGACTACTGAATACTGTAGGCAATTGTAACACAGTGGTAAGTATTTGTGTAGCTAAACATAGAAAAGGTATAGTAAAAATATACAGTATTATAAACTGATGGGATCATCATCTTTTTCTTTGTTTGTTTTTAGAGATGAGGACTTACTCTGTCACCCAGGTTGGAGTGCAGTGGTGTGATCATAGCTCACTGCAGCCTCAAACTCTGGGTTCAGGTGATTCTTCCACTTTAGCCTCCAGAGTGGCTGGGACTACAGGTGTGCGCCACCATACCCACATATTTTTATTTTTATATTTTTGGAAACAGAGTCTCACTATGTTGCCAGGGTGGTATTGAATTCCTGGCAGGTCTCAAATGATCCTCCCACCTCAGCCTCCTGAGTAGCTGGGATTAAAGGGGTGCCCAGTTGGAACCACCGTCTTTTTTTTTTTTTTTTTTTTTAGACAGAGTCTCACTTTGTCACCCAGGCTGGAGTGCAGTGGCCTGATGTCAGCTCACTGCAACCTCCGCCTCCCAGGTTCAAGCAATTCTCGTGCCTTAGCCTCCCAAGCAGCTGGGATTACAGGCATGCGCCAGCATACTCAACTAATTTTTTTTTTTTTTTGAGATGGAGTCTTGCTCTTGTTGCCCAGGCTGGAGTGCAGTGGCACGATCTCGGCTCACTGCAACCTCCGCCTCCCGGGTTCAAGTGATTCTCCTGCCTCAGCCTACCGAGTAGCTGGGACTACAGGCGCGCACCACAATGCCCAGCTAATTTTTCTATTTTTAGTAGAGACGGGGTTTCACCATGTTGGCCAGGATGGTCTCGATCTCTTGACCTTGTGATCTGTCCGCCTTGGCCTCCCAAAGTGCTGGGATTACAAGTGTGAGCCACCATACCCGGCCACTTGGCTAATTTTTGTATTTTTAGTAGAGACGGGGTTTCACCATGTTGGCCATGGTGGTTTTGAACTTCTGACCTCAGGTGATTCACCCGCCTCAGCCTCCCAAAGTTCTAGGATTACAGGTGTGAGCCACTGCACCCAGCCTACCACGGTCTCATATGCAGTTCATCGTTGACCAAAATGTTATGCAGCACATGACTTTATTCAGCTCTACAAAGGGCCCTTTTAAGACATGAAAGGTGTGCCTCACAGATCCTTTAAATCAAACCAGAGAGCCTCTAGGAAGTTTACAGGTGTTGTCTCTCAGTCATTTGAACACAATCCCAAAATAGAGAAAGACTCACAGAAGGCAAAGCCAAGATCGATGGGTGAGGCTTTTATCTAAGCGAGTCAACACCATTCGAATCAACCAAAGACTCAAAACCTTGAGGGAAATATTTCAGCAGAAATACTGCCGACTTGAACCAAAAGGGACAGAGTATAGAATGAAGGGAGACAGACTCCCCAAATTCTACTCACAGGAAGTAGGCTGATACAACTACTCAGCTGAAAATACATACTACCTTTCCTGAAAAAGAAAGGCTGACTCCAAGGATGGAAACAATGGCCTTGAGAATGGAACCAAGAGCCACAGATAATTATTCCTAGGCCTTGAAACCTAATCAGGGAACTCCCAACATTTGCCCAGATTCCTTTTCCTTTTTTTTTGAGACAAAGTCTCACTCTGTCACCCAGGCTGGAGTGCAGTGGCAAGATCTCGGCTCACTGCAACCTCTGCCTCCTGGGTTCAAGCGACTCTTCTGCCTCAGCCTCCAGAGTAGCTGGGATTACATATGCGCATCACCATGCCCAACTAATTTTTGTATTTTTGTAGAGACGGGGTTTCACCATGATGGCCAGGGTGGTTTAGAACTCCTGACCTCAGCGTGATCCACTCGCCTCGGCCTCCCAAAATGCTGGGATTACAGGCATGAGCCACCGTGCCGAGCCTTCTTCTTTTTTTTAACCATCCATAGGACTTTGCTTGACACCAAATTCTCCATCCACAGAAACTGTGAGATAATAAATATAATAAATGTATCTAGTTTTAAGCCATTCATTTTGTGGTAATAATGTTATGTAGAAATAAATAACTAACACACTAGTCTTATTTCCTTCATCCCAAGTCTAAGCACTATCGTGTATGTCTTTGCGCCCATGTTTAAATCACTTTTCTAGGCTGGGCGCAGTGGCTCACGACTGGAATCCTAGCACTTTGGGAGGTGGAGGCGGGTGGATCACTTCAGGTCAGGAGTTCAAGACCAGCCTGGCCAACAAGGTGAAACCCCGTCTCTACTAAAAGTATGAAAATCAGCCAGGTGTGGTGGTGTGCACCTGTAATCCTAGCTACTGGGGAGGCTGAGGCAGGAGGACAGCTTGAACCCAGCAGGTGGAGGTTGCAGTGAGCCAAGATCACACCGCTGCACTCCAGCCTGGGTGACGTGACAGAGTGAGACTCCTCTGTCTTAAAAAAAAAAAAAAAAAAAAAAAGGTCAGGTGCGATGACTCACACCTGTAATCTTAGCACTTTGGGAGGCTGAGGCAGGCAGATCACTTGAGGTCAGGAGTTCGAGACCAACCTGGCCAACATGGTGAAATCCCGTCTCTATTAAAAGTACAAAAATTAGCCAGAAATCACTTGAATCTGGGAGGCAGAGGTTACAGTGAGCAGAGATCATGCCACTGCCCTACAGCCTGAGCAACAGAGAGAGACTCCATCTCAAAAAAAAAATTACTTTTCTACATATATATTTACCAATATGTAAAATATTTTTTATTTTTTTATTAGTTTTTCTTTTCTTTTTTTTTTTTTTTTGAGATGGAGTCTCACTCTGTCACCAGGCTAGAGTGTAGTGGTGCGATCTTGGCTCACTGCAACCTCTGCCTCCCAGATTCAAGCGATTCTCCTGCCTCAGCCTCCTGAGTAGCTGGGACTATGGGCACGTGCCACCATACCCAGCTAATTTTTTTGTGTTTTTAGTAGAGATGGGGTTTCCCACGTTGGTCACGCTGGTCTCGAACTCCTGACCTCGTGATCTGCCCGCCTCGGCCTCCCAAAGTGCTGGGATTACAGGCATGAGCCACTGTGCCCGGTTTCATTAGTTTTTAGATGTTCATAAATGGTATCACAGTGTACATATTGTGCAACTGGCATTGTTCTCTCAATATTATATTTTTGAGATAGAGCCATATGCTCCATTGTATAAGCATGTCACATTTGTTTATCCATTCCATTATTGACGGACATTTACTTTGTGTCTTTCTTTCTTTCTTTCTTTCTTTTCACAGCATTTCACTCTTGAAACCACCATTGCAAAACTGCAACTGAGACAGTGAAAGAGATTTGACCTAACCAACTCCATCTTGCTTCTAACCTCCAAGCTGTCCTTGTTCATTCCTGGGCATAGGCTGAACTAACTGTGGGAGGAACTTAGTTTATAGTTTAAAGCAAAGACAATAACAGCCCTTTCCCAAAACAAACCTCCTTCTTGCCTGGGGACTAGACTGCCTTGTAGGACTAAAAAATTAGCCACAAGATTAGAAATTATGGTTTAGGAGTCATGCAGCTCGAGGCTACAATATTCTGACCCTCTCTAAACTGCTCCTAAGGTCAGTGCTACTTATATTTTGCAGACCCTGCACTTGATGCATCAGCTGGCACCACCCAGATCAACAGACTGGCTCATCTGATCTTGTGGTCCCCACCCAGGAACTGACTCAGTACAAGAGGACAGCTTCGATTCCCTATGGTTTCATCTCCTACCTAACCAATCAGCACTCCTGGCTCACTGGCTTCCTTCCACCCACCAAGTTGTCCTTAAAAACTCTGGTCCCGGCCAGGCGCGGTGGCTGACGCCTATAATCCCAGCACTTTGGGAGGCTGAGGTGGGTGGATCACGAGGTCAGGAGTTTGAGACCAGCCTGGCCAACATGGTGAAACTCCATCTCTACTAAAAATACAAAAATTAGCTGGGCATGGTGGCATGTGCCTGTAGTCCCAGCTACTCAGGAGGCTGAGGCAGGAGAATGGCTTGAACCCTGGAGGTGGAGGTTGCAGTGAGCCAAGATCATGCCACTGCACTCCAGCCTGGGCAACAGAGTGAGACTCCATCTCAAAAAAAAAAAATCTGGTCCTGGACCAGGCCCAGTGGCTCTTGCCTACAATCCTAGCACTTTGCGAGGCTGAGGCAGGCGGATCACCTGACGTCGGGAGTTCAAGACCAGCCTGACCAACATGGAGAAACCCCGTCTCTACTAAAAGTACAAAATTAGCCAGGCGTGGTGGCACATGCCTGTAATCCCAGCTACTCGGGAGGCTGAGGCAGAAGAATTGCTTGAACCCAGGAGGCGGAGGTTGCAGTGAGCCAAGATCATGCTATTGCACTCCAGCCTGGGCAACAACAGCAAAACTCTGTCCCAAAAACAAACAAACAAACAAACAAAATCTTTGATTCCCAGATGCTGGAGGAGACTGATTTGAGTAATAATAAAACTCTTGTCTCCCGCACAGCCAGCTCTGTGTGATACTCTTTCTCTACTGCAATTCCCGTCTCGATAAATCGGCTCTGTCTAAGTAGTGGGCAAGGTGAACCCACTGGGCAGTTACACTGTCACCCAGGTTGGTATGCAGTGGCGCCATCGTGGCTCACTGCAACTTCTGCCTACCGGGCCAAGCAATCCTCATGCCTCAACCTTCCAAGTAGCTAGGACTATATGCATGTGCCATCATGCCTGGCTAATTTATATATATATATAATTTTTTTTTTTTTTTGGTAGATACAGGGTTTTACCATGTTGTCCAGGCTGGTGTCAAACTCCTGGGCTCAAACGATCCACCCACCTCTGCCTCCCAAAATGCTGGGATTACAGGCAAGAGCCACCACACCCAGTGGGTGTATGTATTTTATTTTATTTTTGAGCATTACAAATGAGCAGATATATAAATGTTTTTGTTGTTTTTTTTTTTGACAGGGTCTCACTGTCGCCTAGGCAGGAGTGCAGTGGCACAATATTGGCTCACTGCAACCTCTGACTCCCAGGTTCAAGCAATTCTCGTGCCTCAGCCTCCCGAGTAGCTGGGATTACAGGCGTGCGCCATCATGCCTGGCTAATTTTTGTATTTTTAGTAGAGATGAGGTTTCACTATGTTGGCCAAGCTGGTCTCGAACTCCTGAGCTCAGGTGATCTGCCTGCCTCAGCCTCCCAAAGTGCTGGGATCACAGGCGTGAGCCACCATGCCTGGCCTTTTTCTTTTCAACTCTGTATTCAATGATGTCAGTAGCTAGAAATCAGCCACAGTGGTAGTATTTACACCATAGATATTGGCAAATGCTAGAAAAGAGAACTTTTTATCCCTGCAGAGAGCTAGTGATTACATATTTACTACCACACTACTGCATATCCTGGTGTTTATGTAAAAAGTTTCTCTAGATTATAGTCACAGAAGAAGAATTTTTAAATCTTAGGATTTTAACATTTAAAATTTTACTATATGTTGTTGAATTGTCCAGGGAAGTGTTTGTACCATTTCATATTCCCACCACCAATGGGAAAGTTCATGATTTTTCAAATCCTCACCAATGCTTGCTATTTATTTTTATCAAACTTTTGGCTATGAACTGGTATCATTATTTGGTTTTTGTTTATTAGTAACAGCCTTGTTGAGATATAGCTGACATATAGTAGACCGCACATGTTTAACCTGTACAAAACTGATGCTTATATATATATATATATATATATATGTGCACCCATAACATCATCACTATATCATGACAGACAATAATGAATATATCTATCATCCTTGAAAGTTTCCTTGTGCCCATTTGTTATTGCTCTGTCTTAGTCCATTCAGGCTGCTATAACAAAAATACCATAAACTGGCCAGATGCTGTGGCTCACACCTTTAATCCCAGCACTTTGGGAGGCCGAGGCAGGTGGATCACAAGATCAGGTGATCGAGACCATCCTGGCTAACACGGTGAAACCCCGTCTCTACTAAAAATACAAAAAAATTAGCCAGGCATGGTGGCGGGCGCCTGTAGTCCCAGCTACTCGGGAGGCTGAGGCAGGAGAATGGCATGAACCTGGGAGGCGGAGCTCGCAGTGAGCCGAGATCGTGCCACTGCACTCCAGCCTGGGCGACAGAGCGAGACTCCGCCTCAAAAAAAAAAATACCATAAACTGGTTGGCTTATAAACAATAGAAATGTATTTTTCACAATTCTGGAGGCTGGGAAGTTCAAGTTCAAGGCACCCACTGATTCAGTGTCTGGTGAGGGCCCATTCCTCCTAAAGGGTGCCTTCTCGCTTTGTTTGCACATGGTGGAAGGAAATTGTGCATTTTCAACAGTATGCAAGATTGTTGTATCTTGTTGTATCTTGTTGTTGTATCAGGCAGAATTATGACCTAGTTATTGTCTTTATTTGGGGATTAAGTATGGTTTAAGGAGATACATATGAGTGCCAAGTTGACAAGAGGTGGACTTGTGACTGTTAGTTTTATGTGTCTACTTGACTGGGTTAAAGAATACCTAGATAGCTGGTAAAACATTATTTCTGGGTGTATCCGTGAGGATGTTTCTGGAAGAGGTTGGCATTTGAATCAGTAGACTGAGTAAGGTGAGTAAGAAAGATCCATCCTTACCAACGTGGGCAGGCATCATCCAATCCACTGAAGGCCCAGATAGAACAAAGAGACAGAAGAAATGCTAGATAGATAGATAGATAGATAGATAGATAGATAGATAGATAGATAGGTAGAGATAGGTAGATATCGCACCACTGTACTCAAGCCTGGGTGACAGAGCAATCATATATATATATATTTACATATATATTTATTTATATATTTATAAATATTTATATTTATTTATATATTCATAAATATTTATAAATATTTATATTTATTTATATATTCATAAATATTTATAAATATTTATATTTATTTATATATTCATAAATATTTATAAATATTTATATTTATTTATATATTCATAAATATTTATAAATATTTATATTTATTTATATATTCATAAATATTTATAAATATTTATATTTATTTATATATTCATAAATATTTATAAATATTTATATTTATTTATATATTTATAAATATTTATATTTATTTATATATTTATATTTATATTTATATTTATAAATATTTATATTTATTTATATATTTATATATATTTATTTATATATTTATATATTTATTTATATATATTTTATATATTTATATATATTTCTATATATTTATATACATTTATTTTTATACATATTTATATGTACACACACACACACACACACACACACACACACTATGTTGCCCAGGCTGGTCTCAAACTCCTGGGCTTGAGCTATCCTCCCTTCTCTGCTTCCCTAAGTGCTAGCATTACAGTGTGAGTCACTGCGCCTGGTCTAGTTCATTTTTTAAATTTTTAACTAGTATTCCATTATATGAATATACTACAATTTGTTTATCCATTCACATATTCATAGATAGTAGGGTGATTTCTAGCTTTTGGCTATTACAAATAAAGCTGCTATGTACAAGTCTTCTTGTGGACATAAGCTTTCATCTCTCTTGGGTAGATACCTAAGAATGTTGTTACTGGATCATGGGCATATGTTTAATCTTATAAGACATTGCCAAACTTTTCCAAAGTGGTTGTATAATTCAACATTGTCACTAGCAGGGTATGAGAGTTCCAGTTGCTCCACATCCTTGTCAACACTTGGTATGGCCAGATTTTTTTTTTTTTTTTTTTTACATTTTAGACATTATAATATGTATATAGTGATATCTCATAGTGGTTTAATTTGTATTTCTCTATTGAATAGTCATTATTTTATTGTATTTTATTTTAATTAAAGCCTCAAACTCCTGGGCTCAACTGATCCTCCTACCTCAGCCTCTGAGTAGCTGAGACAACAGGAACAAGCCACCACTCCCAGCAACTAAGAATTTTAAGTATCTTTTCATGTACTTATTTTCCGTCTGTATATCTTCTTTGGTGAAGTATCTGTTCAGACCTTTTTCTATTCTTTTTTGGATTGTTTGTCTATTTATTATTGAGTTTAGGAGTTTTTTATAGACTCAGAATACAAGTCCTTACCAGATAAGTGGTTTCCAAATATTTTCTCCTAGTCCATGGCTTGTCTTTTCCTTCTCTTAATAGTGTCTGACCAGAAGTTCTTAATTTTGATGTATCTCATTTTTTTTTTGGATTGTGCTTTTGGTGTAGTATCACATAAATCTTTGCCTAACCCAAGATCACAAATATTTTTTTCCTATTTAACTGCCAGAGGGGGAAGAAAGAAGATATATTCGATAGAAGACAGTTGAAGAATATCCTTAAAGTACTGGAATTCTATATCCAGTGAAAATATCTTTCAAAATTAAGACAATGTAGCCGGGCGTGGTGGCCAGCACTTTGGGAGGCCGAGGTGGGTGGATCACGAAGTCAGGAGTTCAAGACCAGCCTGGCCAAGATGGTGAGACCCTGTCTCTACTAAAAATACAAAAATTAGCCAGTTGTGGTGGCAGGCGCCTGTAATCCCAGCTACTCGGGAGGCTGAAGCAGGAGAATCACTTGAACCCGGGAGGCGGAGGTTGCGGTGAGCCGAGATCGTACCAGTGCACTCCAGCCTGGGCAACAGAGACAGACTCTGTCTCAAAAAAAAAAAAAAAAAAAAAAGGCAATGTAAAGACTATTTTGTACATACAAAACCTGAAATAATGTATTATCAGAAGATCTGCACTACAAGAAATGTTCCAGCCTAGGCGACGTGGCGAAACCCCGCCTCTACAAAAAATACAAAAATTAGTCAGGCATGGTGGCGTGCGTCTGTAGTCTCAGCTACTCAAGAGGCTGAGGTGGGAGGATCACTTGGGCCCAGGAGGTAGAGGTTGTAGTGAGTCAAGATCGAGCCACCGCAGTCCAACTTGTGCGACAGAGTGAGACCCTGCCTCAAAAAAAAAAAAAAAAAAAAAAGAAAAACGTTGAAGTCCTCCAGGCAGAAGGGAAATGGTACCAGATGGAAATTTGGATCTATACAAACTTGTAAAGAAGGTACTATATATATGTGGGAGTATATTAGTTTTCTATTGTAACAAATTACCACAAATTTGGTATATCAAAGCAACACAAATTTATCTTTTTTTTTTTTTTTCTGAGATGGAGTCTCACTCTGTCACCAGGCTGGAGTGCAGTGGCACAATCTCGGCTCACTGCCACCTCCGCCTCGCGGGTTCAAGCAATTCTCCTGCCTCAGCCTCCTGAGTAGCTGGGACTACAGGTGTATGCCACCATGTCCGGCTAATTTGTGTGTGTGTGTGTGTGTTTTAGTAGAGATGGGGTTTCACCATGTTGCCCAGGCTTGTCTCAAACTCCTGAGCTCATGCAATCCGCCCGCCTCTGCCTCCCAAAGTGCTAGGATTACAGGCGTGAGCCACTGCACCTGGCCAAATTTATCATGTTACAGGTCTGTAGATCACACATTGATATGTGTCTCACCAAGCTAAAATCAGGGTATTAGAAGGGCTACGTTCTTTTCTGGAGGCCCTAGGGAAGGATTTATTTCCTTGCCGTCTGTCAGCTGAGGGGTTTACCCTAAACCTTTAGAGTTCTGTGGTCCTTGCACATGACCTCCTGCATCTCAGAATCTTTCTCACACTTCCATCACTCTGACTCACTCTTTCACTTCCCTCTTCCACTTTTAAGACTTGTGTGATTATATTGGACTTACCTAGTGATCCAGAATAACCTCCCCATCTCAAAGTCCATGACCTTAATCACATCTCCAAGGTCCTCTTGCCATGAAAAGCAACATATTTCACAAGTTCTAGGAATTAGGATGTGGACATCTTTGAGGGATCATTATTCTGCCTACCACAGTAGTAAATATAAATGACCATTTTCTTATTATTTAAGTAACTATAAAATATAATTGAATGTTTAAAGCAAAAATAAAAACAATATCTTGTGGGGCTTATAAGATGTAAAGGTAAAACATAGGATAACAATAGCACAAAAGCCTAAAGGGGAGAAATAGAAGTGTAATGTAAACTCTTTTTCTTTTATTTTTTTAATTTACATTTTTTAATTTTAGTAGAGATGGTGATATGGTTTGAATTTGTGTACCAGCCCAAATCCCATTTCGAATTTTTTCTTTTTTTCTTTCTCTCTCTTTTTTTTTTTTTGAGACAAGAGTTTTGTGCTTGTTGCCCAGGCTGGAGTGCACTGGCACGATTTCGGCTCACTGCAACCTCCGCCTCCCGGTTCAAGCGATTCTCCTGCCTCAGCCTCCCAAGTAGCTGGTATTACAGGCACTTGCCACCATGCCCAGCTAATTTTTTGTATTATTTTTTTTTTTTTACTAGAGACAAGGTTTCACCATGTTGGCCAGGCTGGTCTCAAACTCCTGACCTCAGGTGATTGGTCCGCCTCAGCCTCCCAAAGTGCTGGGATTACAGGCGTGAGCCACCGTGCCCAGCTCCTGTCAAATTTTAACCCCCAATGTTGGAGGAGGGGCCTGGTGGGAGATGACTGAATAATGTGGGTGGATTCCCCCCTGCTGTTCTCATGATTGCAAGTTTCCCGAGGCTTCCCCAGTAATGCTTCCTATACAGCCTGCAGAACCGTGAGCCCATTAAACCTCTTTTCTTTATAAATTACCAAGTCTCAGGTGGTTCTTTACAGCAGTGCAAGAATGGAGATGGGGTCTTAAGCTATGCTGCCCAGGCTGGTCTTTAACTTTTGGGTGCAAGCGATCCTCCTACCTCAGCCTCTCAAAGTCCTGGGATTACAGGCATGAGCCACTGTGCCTGGCCTAAAGTTCTAATACTAAACATTAAGTAGTGTAATAAGTTAAAGATGTTAACAATTTTAGCTAAGAAATGTACATCCTTGTGCATTTTTCCCTGTATTTCTGAATGAGAACTTCTTTAGTTTTTTATCAATGAAGTGAATTTGTAAGGTCAAAGAGCATGTGCTTATTTAGTGTCTTCATTAGAGAGGACGGGTGCAGTGGCTCAGGCCTGTAATCCCAGCACTTTGGGAGGCCAAGGTACAAGGATCACTTGAGCGCAGAAGTTCAAGACCAGCCTCGGCGACAAGGTAAGATCCCGTATTTACAAAAAATTTTAAAAATATCCATGTGTACTAGTGTACAATTGTGGTCCCAGCTACTTGGGAGGCTGAGGTTGGAGGATTGCTTGAACCTGGGAGGTCGAGGTGGCAGTGAGCCAAGATCATGCCACTGTACTCCAGCCTGGGTGACAGAGCCAGACCCTGTCTCAAAAAAGAAGAAAAACATTTCACTAGAAATTGCCAAACTGGTTGTATTCATTTATATTTTTTATTAGCAATCAGTGAGACTTCCTGTTTTATCATGACAGTACTTGGTGGTGTTAGATTGCTTAACTTTTGTCAACCTCAAGGATATGAATATAATATGTCATTTCATTTTACATATTGAGTATCGTTTCATGTCCTTTCATATGCTTATTAACCATGCGGGTTTCCTTGCCTCCTAAAGGCTTGTTGCCCCTTTTTTTTTCTTTTTCCTTGGATTTATAGAAATTATTTACAGACAGTCTGTATACTAATCTTCAGGCAGTTATGCATATTGAAAATGTCTTTTGGCTGGGCACGGTGGCTCACGCCTGTAATTCTAGCACTTTGGGGGGTGGAGGTGGGTGGATCACTTCAGGTCAGGAGTTCGAAACTAGCATGGCTATCATGGTGAAACCCTGTGTCTACTAAAAATACAAAAATTAGCAGGATGTGGTGGCAGGCACCTGTAATCCCAGCTACTCGCGAGGCTGAGGCAGGAGAATTGCTTGAACCTGGGAGGTGGAGGTTGCAGTAAGCCAAGATCATGCCACTGCAGTCCAGCTCAAAAAAAAGAAAGCCAGGCACAGTGGCTCATGCCTGTAATTCCAGCACTTTGGGAGGCTCAGGTGGGCGGATCACCTGAGGTCAGGAGTTTGAGACCAGCCTGGCCAACACAGAGAAACTCCATCTCTACTAAAAATATAAAATTAGCCGGATGTGATGGCGCATGCCTGTAATCCCAGCTACTCGGGAGGCTGAGGCAGGAGAATCGCTTGAACCCAGGAGGCAGAAGTTACAGTGAGTCGAGATAGTGTCATTGCACTCCAGCCTGGGCAACAAGAATGAAACTAGGTCTCAAAGAAAAAGAAAAGAAAATGTCTCTGGCTTGTTTTTTTTCACATTGCTG
The DNA here is from genome assembly GCF_029281585.2 of Gorilla gorilla gorilla. Taxonomy (NCBI): domain Eukaryota; kingdom Metazoa; phylum Chordata; class Mammalia; order Primates; family Hominidae; genus Gorilla; species Gorilla gorilla. Next base: position 54,995,462 of record NC_073247.2, read on the forward strand.
CTGGTCTCTTTTTTGTATAGATTTACATTTTTTTTTTTTTTTTAGAGAAGGGGTCTCTGTTGCCCAGGCTTGAGTGCAGTGAGATGATCACAGCTCACTGCAGCCTCAACCTCCCAGGCTCAGGTGATTCTCCCACTTCACCCTCCTGAGTAGCTGAGACTACAGGCATGTGCCACCGGCCTGGCTAATTTTTTTGTATTTTTTGTAGAGACATGGTTTCGCCATGTTGCCCAGGCTGGTCTCGAACTCCTGAGCTCAAGGGATCCTCCTGCCTCTGCCTCCCAAAGTGCTAGGATTACAGACATGAGCCACCATATATTTAAAGAAGTTTTAATTCAGTCAAACTTACTGATCTCTCGTTTGATTATTTATATTTATTTTTACTCTTGCTGGAAAGAAACTACATTTTCTTTTGCAAGTTTTTATTCTCACATTTAAGCCTTTAGTTCATCTAGAATTCATTTTTGTTTAAGATCAAATTGTTTTTCTGTTTGGCTTCAGTTGCCCCAGTATCAGGTCATCTTTTCCCTATTGATTTATAAAGCTACCTTTGCTGTATACGAAATTTCCATAATTTTTTGGATCTGTTTCTAAATTTTTAAAATTATGTTCAATTAATCTATTTATCTATCTCTGAACTGTTAGCACACTGGTTTATTTTACTATAGCTTTGTAATAAGTCTTAATGTTTGGTAGGGCAAATCTCACTTCTTATTCTTCAGAAACTTATTGAGTATTCTACAGAATTTCTTCACATTGCAGACAGAGTTTTTTTTTTTTTTTTTTTTTTTTTTGTAATTGAGATGAGCACTAAGACATTGTGCAGTTCCCACCACACTTGGAAAAATCTGAATTCCTTACCCTGACCTACAAAGCCCTCTGTGATCTACCCTTGATACCTTCCTTTTTTTTGAGACAGAATCTTGCTCTGTCGCCCAGGCTGGAGTAGTACAGTGGCATGATCTCGGCTCACTGCAACCTGTGCCTCCCAGGTTGAAGTGATTCTCATGCCTCAGCTTCCTAAGTAGCTGGGGCTACAGGTGCCCCCCATCACGCCTGGCTAATTTTTATATTTTTATTTTATTTATTTTTTATTTATTTATTTATTTTTGAGATGGGGTCTCCCTCTGTTGCCCAGGCTGGAGTGCAGTGGCATGATGTCAGCTCACTGCAACCTCCGCCTCCCGGGTTCAAGTGATTCTCCTGCCTCAGCCTCCCCAGTAGCTAGGATTATAGGTGCACGCCACCAGGCCCAGCTAATTTTTTGTATTTTTAGTAGGGACAGGGTTTCACCATGTGGGCCAGGCTGGTCTCAAACTCCTGACCTCAAGTAATCTGCCCACCTCGGCCTCCCAAAGTGCTGGGGTTACAGGCGTGAGCCACCCCGCCAGGCCTAATGTTTGTATTTTTAGTAGAGACAGGGTTTCACCATGTTGGCCAGGTGAGTATCGAACTCCTGAACTGAAGTGATCTGCCCACCTCGGCTTCCCAAAGTGCTGGGATTATAGGCCTGAGCCACCGTGCCCAGCCTACCCTTCATACCTTCTATTGTGTACTTCTAATTTTTATGAGTTTTAGAATTCTCTTGTCAAGTTCCAAGGAAATTCATGTTTAGATTTTGTTTTGAATTGCCTTGCATTTGTAGATTTCTTTCTCTTTTTTTGTTTTTGAGATGGAGTCTCACTGTGTCACCCACTCTGGAGTGCAGTGGCACGCGATCTTGGCTCACTGCAACCTCCCCTTCGTGGGTTCAAGCTATTATCCCTTCCTCAGCCTCCCAAGTAGCTGGGATTACAGGCGCCTGCCACCACGCCCGGCTGATTTTTTGTATTTTTAGTAGAGACAGGGTTTTGCCATGTTGGCCAGGCTGGTCTCCAACTCCTGGCCTCATGTGATCCGCCCACCTCGGCCTCGCAAAGTGCTGGGATTACAGGCGTGAGCCACCGCGCTCGGCCTAAATTTTCACTTTAATGCTAAATCACAGTATTACCATTTTAAGACATTTTAAACTGCTATCAGACACATAGTTCAAAAATGCACATGACTTAATTGAAGTGACAAGAATATGAACAGCTATGACCAAAAGTTTACCCAGGTTTAGGCAATGACAGCTACAGTACAATCTATCCTAGAGGATAAGGTGTAATAAAACATTTGCTGTAAGAAAGTTCTGGAGCCAGTTTTAAAAATGTTTAAACTTCTGATGAACAATGATATTTGTAGCAGAATTGTTGTCTTTTAAAAATGAAGTTAAAGCTGGGCACGGTGGCTCACGCCTGTAATCCCAGCACTTTGGGAGGCCGAGGCGGGCGGATCACCCGAGGTCAGGGAGTTTGAGACCAGCCTGGCCAACACGGTGAAACTCCGTCTCTACCAAAAATACAAAAATTAGCCAGGCGTGGTGGCACATGCCTGTAATCCCAGCTACTTGGGAGGCTGAGGCACGAGAATCTCTTGAACCTAGGAGGTGAAGGTTGCTGTGAGCTGAGATCACACCGCCACACTTCTGTCTGAGTGACAGAGCAAGACTCCATCTCAAAAAAAAAAAAAAAAAAAAAAAATGGGCCGGGCGCGGTGGCTCATGCCTGTAATCCCAGCACTTTGGGAGGTCGAGGCAGGCGGATCACAAGGTCAGAAGATCGAGACCATCCTGGTTAACATGGTGAAACCCCGTCTCTACTAAACATAAAAAAAAATTAGCCGGGCGTGGTGGCAGGTGCCTGTAGTCCCAGCTACTCGGGAGGCTGAGGCAGGAGAATGGCATGAACCTGGGAGGCGGAGCTTGCAGTGAGCGAGTGAGTCAAGATCGCGCCACTGCACTCCAGCTTGGGCGACAGAGCGAGACTCCGTCTCAAAAAAAAAAAAAGAAGTTATAGAAGTATTCGAGATGAAATTACATTATGTCTCAGATTTGCTTCAATACAATCCTGTGCTAAGGTGGGAGGGGAAGAGTGGTGAGAATCCAGATGAAACAAAAATAGCAACTGTTGTCAATTATTGAAGCTGGGTGAGGAGTATGTGAGTGTTCATTATGCTAGCCTATCTTTGTATATACATATTTGAATTATATTTGTATATATATTTGTATATGTATGTATATGTATATGTATATATGTATATGTATATATGTATATGTATATATGTATATGTATATGTATACATATTTGTATATATGTATAATATATTTATATATATATTTGAATTTCTTTTTACCTTTTTAAAAGGGAGGTTGTTTAAATAAACTAAGGTTCAAACATATAACTTAAATATAATATTAGCAAAGACAAAATCAACTATAATTTTGCATGCCTTCGTGATAATTAATTGAAAGGAATGAAAATTTAAATTAGACGTTAGTGAAAATAAGTATTTTTTTTCCCCCTGTTATGTTTATAGACTCCTTAAATCTACTCAGAGACTCCTCTGGAACCTGAGAAGTCCATGGATCTTAGATTAGGAACTCCTAACTTGAGCAAAACAAAAAAGGCTTGGGAGTTTCCAGAATGGAATGGAATTGAAATGTCCATGGGTACGGCCAACTTAAGATGGGGGACTAAATAGAAGAAACATTGTAGAAACAGAAAAATGTATGCCTCACTTTCTTTTTTTTGAGACAGAGTCTTGCTCTGTGACCCAGGCTGGAGTGCAGTGGCGCGATCTCGGCTCACTGCAACCTCCGCCTCCTGGATTCAAGCATTTCTCCTACCTCAGCCTCCCGAACAGCTGGGATTACAGGCGCCCACCACCACACCCCGCTAATCTTTTGTATTTTTAGTAGAGACGGGGCTTCACCGTGTTGGCCAGGCTGGTCTGGAACTGCTGACCTCAAGTGATCCACCCGCCTCCGCCTCCCAAAGCGCTGGGATTACAGGCAGGAGCCACCGGCGGTGCCAGGCCTGCCCCACATTCTTTAGGTCCACAATGACTAGAAAATATGTCTGAAGTCAGAGCCTCAAGGTGCAATTAGCAATTAATGAGAAAACTTGAAAATAATATGAACGCTATTGGTATACTATCACACCTGGTTAGATAAAAAACAATTTAGGGCCGGGAGCAGTGGATCACGCCTGTAATCCCAGCACTTTGGGAGGCGGAGGCCAAGGCGGATGGATCACCTGATGTTGGGAGTTTGAGACCAGCCTGGACAACATGGTGAAACTCTGTCTCTACTAAAAATACAAAAATTAGCCAGCCGTGGTGGCGTGCACCTGTAATCCCAGCTACTCGGGAGGCTGAGGCAGGAGAATCACTTGAACCTAGGAGGTGGAGGTTGCAGTGAGCCAAGATCGCCCCACTGCACTCCAGCCTGGGTGACAGAGACAGACTCCACCTCGAAAAAAAGTTAACTTGTAACCTCAAAACTATAAATGTCCAGTATAGGAAATTAAAATTATTAAAATGTAAAAGAAGGAGTTATGTAATTCTTAAATGTCGTAAATGGATATTTACAGTGACTTTTTTGTCTTTTCATAATGTTTTGTATTTTTTCTTTCAGTTTTTTGCTATTAAAATACTACATGTATGTGTATGTGTGTGTATATATATATATATATATACATATATATGTATTTTTTTTTATTTTTTATTTTTTTGGTGAGACAGAGTCTCACTGTGTCACCCAGGCTGGAGTGCAGTGGCGCAATCTCAGCTCACTGCAACCTCCACTTCCTGGGTTCAAGTGTTTCTCCTGCCTCAGCCTACTGAGTAGCTGGGACTACAGGCGTGTGCCACCACGCCCAGCTAACTTTGTAAAATACTATGTTTTTTGTCCAGGATGGAAGGCAGCTAAAAAGAGGAAAAAAAGTAGTAAAATACTGTATTTTATACAATTGCATTTTATAACTGATTATTGGGTTTAGGAATATTACTATTATTATAGTGATCTTGTATTCAGCAACTGTGCTAAACTAATTCTAAATATTGTCCTAGTTTTCTATCCAGACAAATCATGTTGTCTACAATCAACATCACTGGGTCTCTTCCTTGGCAATCTATGCTTCCTAATTACTTTTCCTTTCTTATTACATTGGCTAGGACAACTAACACAATTTGGAATAAATGTAATTATTATGGGCACATTTGTCTTATTTAAAAAGTTAATGTGGCTGGGCATGGTGGCTCATGCCTGTAACCCCAGCACTTTGGGAGGCCAGGGCTGGCAGACCACTTCAGGCAGGACTTTGAGACCAGCCTGGCCAACATAGCGAAACCCCGTCTCTACTAAAAATACAAAAACAATTAGCCGGGCATGGTGGCTCATGCCTGTAGTCCCAGTTACTCAGGAGGCTGAAGCAGGAGATGGAGCAGAGCCCAGAAGGCAGAGGTTGCAGTGAGTGGAGATTGCACCATCACACTCCAGCCCGGGCTACAGAGCGAGACTCTGTCTCAAAACAAAAAACAAACAAACAAAAGTTAATGTTTCTTTATTTTCACCATCAAACAGGAAGTTTGCTCTAGGTTTTTTCAGATACCTTTCTCAAGGTAAGGCCATTTCCTACAGTCTCTGTTTGCTATAAATTTTAATCCTGAATTACTGATGAATTTTATCATATCTCTTTTCTATCTACTAACATGACCCTGCAGTTCTTTTTTAAAAAAATTTGTAGATACAGGATCTCACTATGTTGCCCAGGCTGGTCTTGAACTCCTGAGCTCAAGGGATCCTCCCACCTCAGCCTCCCAAAGTGTTGGAATTACAGGTATGAGCCATCATGGCTGGCTGAGTTCTTCTAATCTGTTAATATGGTTAATTCTGTTGGTAAAATGTTCTGATTTTCAACAAGTCTTGCACTCCTGCCATAAATCCTACCTAGTCATATTATATTATTTTTTTAATTCAGGGTTGCATTTAAGTTGTCATTATTTTATTTCAGATTTTGGAATTTGCTATTAGATGTAAAGTTAATCTATAATTTTCTTGTTCCTCATAAAATACATTAAATAGCTCTCTCTTTCTATTATCTGATATAGCTTGCATAAATGAATCTCAAGGATTTCATAAAACTCACCTGTAAAACTATCTTAACCTGGGACTTTGATGATTTATGATTTATTACCAATTAAATTTCTCTCCATGGTTAGTAGTCAGTCTCCTCACATCTTCTATTTCTTCTGTTTTTTTTTTTTTTTTTGAAACGGGGCTCCCTCTGTCACCCAGCCTAGTCTATTTCTTCTTGGATCAACTTTAGAGATATATATATATATATATACACATATTTAATATGTTAATTAAACATATTATGTACTTAATTACCCATTTATATGTTCTTTATTGGCACAAATTTGTTCACAGTGTTATCTATTATTTCTGAATTTCTACATTAATTTAATAATAATTGCTTTTTATTCCTAATTTTGTTTTACTCATTTTTTTCTTGATCAGTCTTGCTAGAGATTTATCTCTATAAATTTGTGAAGAAAATTTTCCATAAGTATTTTGCATAAAAAATGTCTGTTTTTTCCCAGGAATTTATTTTGTTATTTGTAGTATCTATATTGAGATTTTCTCATTTAAAAAGTAATACTTGCTCAATATTTTAAGATTTTAAGAGTAACTGTTGAATATAGCAAGTGACCTATTTGCTTATTTATCATTAGCTTTAAAAGTATGATCTTATAATACATACTGTCTTACACCTTGCTATTATCTTGTATGATATTTCCTTTTTCAAATAAAGATATTTTACTTAGAGCCAGGAAGTTATTAGCCTTACTAATAGCAATTTAAACCTGAACTAAATTAACTAATCTGCTAACTTGTTATTTTGGCTACAGACATTAACCTTTGACCTGCAATATACATCACATTTAAGATGAATCTTACAATGCATGTAAACATTTAACTCTGCTGTTTTAATTTACAGGGATGAATAATAGAAGACTTTCTTCTTCTTGGATTAGCTTAATAACAGCTCACCTTTCATCCTTCAGTATATTGGTTTTGAATGTAATCCTTTTTGTTTTTAATGTAGCTACATTTTTTCATCTTAAAAATATTTATATTTAGCCAGGCGCAGTGGCTCACACCTGTAATCCCAGCACTTTGGGAGGCCAAGGCTAGGGGATCACCTGAGGTCAGGAGTTCGAGACCAGGCTGGCCAACATGGTAAAACCCCATCTCTACTAAAACATACAAAAAATTAGCCGGACGTGCCAGTGTATGCCTGTAATGCCAGCTACTCGGGAGGCTGAGGCAGGAGAATCACTTGAACCCGGGAGACCGGGAGACAGAGGTTGGAGTGAGCCGAGGTTTCACCATTACCCTCCAGCCTGGGTGACAGAGCAAGACTCCACCTCAAAAAAAATTTGCATTTCTCTTTTCCGGTTTGAAAGCCCTTATATAAGCTCCATGAACATCTGTCCTAGCTTTTCCAGAACAAGCACCTCAGGTCTTTCTGTTTATGAATCTCCAGCCTCCAGCACAATGCCTGGATCATTACAGATGATGACATTATTGATAGCCACCATCCATTGAACACTTATTGTATTCTAGGAACTGTGCCAACCGTTTTGCATGCATTATGACAATTTGATGAAAAATTTATTTTAAAAAATCAGGCTCTTTTATAACAGAAAGTAGAATGATGGTTGCCAGGGACTGCAGTGAGGGGCAAATGGACAGTTGTTTAAATGGGTACAGAGTACAGAGTTTCAGTTTTAAAATATGGAAAAGTTCCTGAGATCTGTTGAAAAATGACATGCATGTAATAAACACTTTTTTTTTTTTCTGAGACAGAGTCTTGCTCTGTCACCCAGGCTAGAGTGCTGTGGCACAATCTCTGCTCACTGCAACCTCTGCCTCCTGGGTTCAAGCGATTCTCCCGCCTCAATCTCCCGAGTAGCTGGGATTACAGGCACCTGCCACTGCGCCCGGCTAATTTTTGTATTTTTAGTAGAGACAGGGTTTCACCATGTTGGCCAGGCTGGTCTTGACCTCCTGACCTCGTGATCCACCCGCCTCAGCCTCCCGAAGTGCTGGGATTACAGGCGTGAGCCACCACGCCTGGCGTAATAAACACTTTTATACTGTACTCTTAAAAATGGTTAGGATGGTAAATTTTATGTTATGTGTTTTTTACCACAATAAAAAGTTGTTTTTTAAATCAGGCCCTCTTAAATCAAAACCACGATGAGATATTACCTCACACCTGTTGCCATGACTATTATCATGGAAACAAAAGAAAATAATTGTTGGCAGCTGGGTGCGGTGGCTCATACTTGTAATCCCAGCACTTTGGGAGGCTGAGGCAGGCTGAGGAGGCTGAGGATCAATTGAGGCCAGGAGTTCGAGACCAGCCTGGCCAACATAGTGAAAACCCGTCTCTACTAAAAATACAAAAAAAAAAAAAAAAATTAGCCAGGTGTGGTGGCGGGCGCCTGTAATCTCAGCTACTCGGGAGGCTGAGGCAGGAGAATCATTTGAACCCGGGAGGTGGAGGTTGCAGTGAGCGGAGATTGTGCCACTGCACTCCAGCCTGGGTGACAAGAGCAAAACTCTGTCTCAAAAAAAAAAGAGAAAAAGAAAATAATTGTTGGCAAAGACATAATGAAATTGGAATCCAAATGTTGGTGGGAATGTAAAATTTTGTAGCTGCTAAGGAAAACAGTACAAAGGTTCCTCAAAAAAATTAAAAATAGAACTACCATAGGCTCTAGTAATCCCATTTCTGAATATAAGTCCAAATGCAACAAATTCATTATCTTAACCCCTACAGTCCTCCGCTTTACCAGCTAAGTTATCAAAGAGCATCAAATTCATTATCTCAAAGAGATGTCTGTACTTTCATGTTAATTGCAGCATTGTTCACAATAGTCAAGAAGTATGTATTAGTCTGTTCTCACACTGCTATAAAAAAATACCTGAAGCTGGGTGCTGTAGCTCATGCCTGTAATCCTGGCACTTTGAGAGGCCAAGGAGGGTGGACCACCTGAGGTCAGGAGTTCAAGACCAGTCTGGCCAACATGGTGAAACCCCATCTCTACTAAAAATACAAAAATTAGTCCGGGCATTGTGGCTCATGCCTGTAATTCCAGCACTTCAAGAGGCCGAGGTAGGCAGATCACTTGAGGTCAGGAGTTCAAGACCAGCCTTACCAACATGGTGAAACCCCATCTCTACTAAAAAAAAAAAAAAAAAAAATTAGTCGGGCATGGTGGCAGGTGCCTGTAGTCCCAGCTACTCGGGAGGCTGAGGCAGGAGAATCATTTGAACCTGGGAGGTGGAGGTTGCAGTGAGCCCAGGTCGTGCCACTGCACTCCAGCCTGGGCAACAAAGCTAGACTCCGTCTCAAAAATAAATAAATAAATACAAATAAAAATATAAAAATCAGCTGGGTATGGTGGCACACGCCTGTAGTCCCAGCTACTCAGGAGGCGGAGGCAGCAGAATCACTTGAACCTGGGAGGTAGAGGTTGCAGTGAGCCAAGATCACGCCACTACACTCCAGTCTCGGTGAGAGAGCGAGACTCGGTCTCAAAAAAAAAAATTAGCCAAGCGTGGTGGCAACCGCCTGTAATCCCAGCTATTCGAGAGGCTTAGGCAGGAGAATCACTTGAACCTGGGAAGTGGAGGTTGCAGTGAGCTGAGACTGTGCCACTGAACTCCAGCCTGGGCAAGAAAACAAAGACTCCATCTCAAAAAAAAAATAAAAAAGAAAGAAAATTGTATACACATACAATGGAATACTATTCAGCCTTAAAAAGGAAGGAAATCCTGGCTGGGCACGGTGGCTCACGCCTATAATCCCAGCACTTTGGGAGGCCGAGGCAGATGGATCACCTGAGGTCAGGAGTTCGAGACAACCCTGGCCAACATGGCGAAACCCTGTCTCTACTAAAAAGACAAAAATTAGCCGGCCATGATGGCACGCACCTGTAGTCCCAGCTACTTGGGAAGCTGAGGCAGGAGAATCGCTTGAACCCTCAAGGTGGAGGTTGCAGTGAACCAAGATCGCGCCACTGCACTCCAGCCTGGGTGACAGAGTGAGACTCTGTCTCAAAAAGAAAAATAAATAAGTAAAGGAAAGAAATCCTGACAAATGCTACAACATGGATGAGCATGTTGACTTTATGGTAAGTGAAATAAGCCAGTCACAAAAAGACAAGCATTGTATGATTTCACTTATATGAATTACCAAGAGTAGTCAAATTCATAAAAATAGTAGAATGGTGGTTGCCAGGGGCTGGGGGATGGAGAACAGGGAGTTGGGTATGGAGTTTGACTTTTTTTTTTTTGAGATGGAGTCTCACTCTTGTTGCCCAGGCTGGAGCGCAATGGCATGATCTTGGCTCACTGCAACCTCCGCCTCCCAGGTTCAAGTGATTCTCCTGCCTCAGCCTCCTGAGTAGCTGGGATTACAGGCATGAGCCTCCATGCCCTGCTAATATTGTATTTTTACTAGAGACGGGGTTTCACCATGTTGGTCAGGCTGGTCTCGAACTCCTGACCTCAGGTGATCTGTCTATCTTGGCCTCCCAAAGTGCTGGGATTACAGGCGTGAGCCACCGTGCCCGGCCTTAAGTTTGATTTTTGCAAGAAGAGTTCTAGAGATCCACTGCACAGCAATGTGAATACAGTACAGTATGTGTACATCCTGTACACATAATGTTGGCCAGGCTGGTCTCCAACTTCTGGCCTCAAGTGATCTGCCCACCTCAGCCTCCCAAAGTGCTGGGATTACAGGTGTGAGCCACCGCACCCATCAAGGTGGGCTTTATTTTTACTTATTTATTTATTTTTTGAGATGGAGTGTCACTCTGTTGCCCAGGCTGGAGTGCAATGGTTTGATCTCGGCTCACTGCCACCTCCACCTCCCAGGTTCAAGCAATTCTCCTGCCTCCGCCTCCCAAGTAGCTGGGATTACAGGCATGAGCCACTTCTGCCAGCTGGGTGGGCTTTAAATGCCATCACAAGGGTCCTTATAAGTGAGAGCCAGTGGGGGATAAGAGATATGAGAAGGTGGCGTGAAGACAATGTGAATACAAAGGCAGAGCTTGCAGTGATGCAGCCACAAACCCAGGAATGCTGGCAGCCACTAGAAGCTGGAAGAGACAAGGAATGGCTTCTCTCCTGGATTATCCCCTAAGGAAGCATGGCTTTGCCAGGTTTCAGACTTCTGGTCTCCAAACTGTGAGAGAATAAATTTTTGTTGTTTAAGCCACGAAGTTTGTAGTAATCTATTACAGCAGCCTCAAGAAGCCAAATAAAGATATTTTTATGTGTGCCCTGCTTACCCTCAATGTTAACTGAAATTGACTACAAATAAGCAGTTGATATGCCAGGATTGTCTACAAGGTAATTTATAAAACATCTTCATGGCCAGAGGGGAAAAAAAATCTAATCGGATCTCATAATCAGAACATCAAAAATCAGTGCATGAGTTATGAAATGCATTTCCCCTGGCCTCACAGAAGTTCTTGTAACAGTGGTTGAAGCCACAGGAGTTGTGCTCAGAATAAAGCCCTGGCCAGGTGCGGTGGCTCATGCCTATAATCCCAGCACCCTGAGAGGCTGAGGCCACAGGGTCACTTGAGGCCAAGAGTTTGAGACCAGCCTGGGCAACATAGTAAGACCTCATCTCGATTAATTAAAAAAATTTTTTTTAATTAAAAAAGAAGAAAGCACTGCAAAGAAAACACATTACAGCTTGCATCCTTTGGGATCAGTCAACAAAAGACAAGGATGAGTAGTCAGGACATTATTACAGACTTCAGTGTTACCATTTTCAATAGAATTTCTGATGCCAAGTGCCAACCTTGGCTGCGTCCTGAGATTATGCAATTCATGCCCAATCTTAGGGCATGTGCCCCTAATCCCAACACTGTGGAAGGCCAAGGTAGGAGGATCGCTTGAGGCCAGGAGTTTGAGATCAGCCTGGGCAAAAAAGCAAGACCCTGTCTCTACAAAAAATGGGAAAGTAGCAAATGTCTTGCAAAATGGCAGATGGGGAGAGAGTGGAGAAAGGCCAACAGCTGACAAGTATTTGATTGTTGGCTTGGATAGACAGTAGACCAAGGTGAGTAAAAATGCATTAGTCAGATGGCAGCACTCCCACCTGACCTCCTTGAACCACCATTTTCCCACAAGACCGAAGGCTTCTGATGTTGTGAAAGAGGCAAAGTGTCCAGAAGCCAATGGAATTCAATAGAGGTGTTAACTTTATGATATTAGCAAGGCATTAAGATAGCTTATGAACTCAAGGTTAGCAGTAGGCTGGATGCAGTGGCTCAGCCTGTAATCCCAGCAATTTGGGAGGCCAAGGTAGGAGAATCGTCTGAGGCCAGGAGTTCAAGAACAGCCTGGGCAGCATAGCGAGACCTCATTTCTTTTTCTTTTTTTTTTTTTTGAGATGGAATTTCACTCTTGTCGCCCAGGCTGGAGTGCAATGGTGTGACCTTGGCTCAGCACAACCTCCACTTTCTGAGTTCAAGCAATTCTTCTGCCTCAGCCTCCTGAGTAGCTAGGATTACAGGCACATGCCATCATGCCCAGCTAATTTTGTATTTTTTAGTAGAGATGCGGTTTCACCATGTTGGTCAGGCTGGTCTCAAACTCCTGATCTCAGGTGATCCCTCACCTCGGCCTCCCAAAGTACTGGGATTACAGGAGTGAGCCACTGGGCCCGGCCGCGAGACCTCATTTCTACAATTTTTTTTCTTTTTTTTTTTTTTTTTTTTGAGACGGAGTCTCACTCTGTCGCCCAGGCTGGAATGCAGTGGCGTGATCTCGGCTCACTGCAACCTCCGCCTTCCCGATTCAAGTGATTCTTCTGCCTCAGCCTCCTGAGTAGCTGGGATTACAGGTGCGTGCTACCACGCCCAGCTAATTTTTGTATTTTTAGTAGAAAGGGGGTTTCACCATCTTGGCCAGGCTGGTCTTGAACTCCTGACCTCATGATCCACCCGCCTCGGCCTCCCAAAGTGTTGGAATTACAGGCGTGAGCCACCACGCCCAGCCTTTTTCTTTTTCTTCTCTTTTCTTTTTTTTTTTTTTTTTTTGAGACAGAGTCTCTCTCTGTTGCCCAGGATGGAGTGCAGTGGTGCGATCTTGGCTCACTGCAACCTTCGCCTCCCAGGTTCAAGCGACTCTCGTGCCTCAGCCTCCTGAGTAGCTGGAATTACAGGTGCAAGCCACTAGGCCAGGCTAATTTTTGTATTTTTGGTAAAGACAGGGTTTCACCATGTTGGCCAAGCTGGTCTCGAACCCCTGACCTCAAATGATCCACCCGCCTCGGCCTCTCAAAGGGCTGGGATTATAGGTGTGAACCACCTCGCCTGTCCCAAAAGATATTTTTTTAAAAATTAGGTGGCTGGGCATGGTGGCTCACACCTGTAATCCCAGCACTTTGGGAGGCCGAGGCGGGCAGATCTCCTGAGGTTGAGAGTTCAAGACCAGCCTGACCAACATGGAGAAACCCCATCTCTACTAAAAATACAAAATTAGCCGGGCATGGTGGCGCATGCCTATAATCCCAGCTACTCGGGAGGCTGAGGCAGGAGAATCACTTGAACCCGGGAAGCGGAGGTTGCGGTGAGCCAAGATCAGGCCATTGCACTCCAGCCTGGGCAACAAGAAACTCAGTCTCAAAAAAAAAAAAAAAATAGGCATGGTGTCATGCGCCTATAGTCCTAGCTACTTGGGAGGCTGGGGCGGGGGGTGGGATTGCTTGAACCCAGGAGATTGAAGCTGCAGTGAGCCATGATGGCGCCACTGCACTCCAGCCTGGACAACAGAGCAAGACCCTGTCTCAAAAAAAAGAAAAAAAAAAGAAACAAAAAACCGAAGTTAGCAGTCAAATGATGCACTTTGAAATCTATTCAGGACTGTAGAGTGGTTAAGGAGGAGGCAAAACCTTTTTTTTTTTTAGACAGAGTCTTGCTCTGTTGCCAGGCTGGAGTGCAATGGCATGATCTCGGCTCACTGCAGCCTCCGTCTCCCTGGTTCAAGCGATTCTCCTGCCTCAGCCTCCGGAGTAGCTGGGATTACAGGCACGTGCCACCACGCCCGGCTAATTTTTGTACTTTTAGTAGAGACAGGGTTTCACCACGTTGGCCAGGATGGTCTCAATCTCCTGACCTTGTGATCCACCAGCCTCTGCCTCCCAAAGTGCTGGGATTACAGGCGTGAGCCACTGTGCCTGGCCAGCATAACCTTTCTGTTAAAGCAGGAATCTGTGAATTGAGATTGGAGCTGGAAGAAGAAAATGGGCAAAGAGTGAACTGGAGCAAGAAGTCATTTTCCAAGGGTAGTGAGAATCCTTGTAGAGAAAAAGATCAGGAGGGGAGGTTGGGTACTACTTGGAGTGAAGCGTGGAAAGGAATTGAAGGGTTACTGTTGACTCCCAGGGTCTCAGCAAAGGACTTCCTAGGTAATTATCACTTCTTCCCAGGATTGACAGGGAGAAAGGAAACAGATCTCCATCTTGCGTGGAAAGTTGCCTTGGAGAGCAAGAACTGTGCATGGGCTGTGTGTGTGGGGATTTGGAGGTGGACAGGGGCGGGAAAGGGAGCTGCCTAGATGCTGCCATCATTAAACAAGGAGCACAGAGCCCCTCTTCTGAGGCGCCACACTTTTGAAATAACAGTAAGTATGAGGTTTCGATCCTCCTGCCTCAGCCTCCCGAGTAGTTGGAACTACAGGCGTGCACCACCACACCCAGCTAATGTTTATTTTTTTGTAGGGACGAGATCTCACTATATTGCCCAGGCTGGTCTCTAACTCCTGGGCTCAAGCAATCTACCCGCCTCAGGCTCCCAAAGTGCTGGGATTATACGCATGAGCCACCGCACCGGAACAGAAAACTATTCTTTGTTACCTACATTTTCGGGTCACAAAAAGTACGTTGATTGTGGGCAAGTTAGTAAACTCTATTTACCTAGAATGGAGGATTGTATAATAAGGCTTTCTTCATCAAGAAAGCAGAGGGGGCTGGGCAAGGTGGCTCATGCCTGTAATCCCAGCATTTTGAGAGGCTGGTCAGGAGTTTAAGACCAGCTTGGCCAACATGGTGAAACGCCCTCTCTACTAAAAGTACACAAATTAGCCGGCTGTGCTGGCACACCCCTGTAATCCCAGCTACTCGAGAGGCTGAGGCAGGAGAATCACTTGAACCTGGGAAGTGGAGGTTTCAGTGAGCCGAGATTGTGCCACCTCACTCCAGCCTGGGCCACAGAGTGAGGCTCTGTCTCAAAAAATAAATAAGGAAAAAGAAAAAAAGAAAGCGGAGGGGAGGCTAACAGCTTTTGAGTGCCAGGTTAAGTGTGTTTATGTTCATTCTCCTTTGATAAAAAATACCAAACCTCAGCTGGGCACGGTGGCTCACGCCTGTAATCCCAGCACGTTGAGAGGCTGAGGTGGGTGGATCATCTGAGGTCAGGGTTTGAGACCAGCCTGACCAACGTTGAGAAACCCCCATCTCTACTAAAAATACAAAATTAGCCTGGTGTGGTGGCACATGCCTGTAATCCCAGCTACTCAGGAAGGCTGAGGAAGGAGAATCGCTTGAACCCAGGAGGCAGAGGTTGCGGTGAGCCGAGATTGTGCCACAGCACTCCAGCCTGGGCAACAAGAGCAAAACTGTCTCAAAACAAAACAAAAACAAACAAACAAACAAACAAAAAATACCAGACCTCTCTGAATATCATCCCAAAGTTCCATGCTTATAATTTACGATAACATTTAGTTAACTCCCGAATAGCATACATCCTTGTCAGATTATGTTTTCTCACTTCCACGTCAACATTTTTTGGGTGCCCATCCAACCCGATGCATATAAATCTTCATTTCCCATTGGAATGTACCCAGAAATATTCAGCATTAATGGATCGTTTGTTCATGTCTTATGCTAAAATTTGTTTAAGAGGAGTAGGTGTCTTGTTTGTTCTGTCATTAGAGAGACCATATGTTAGCACAGCCATATGTGGGAGTGTTTTTATTCTTTTAAGAGTTCAAAACAGGGCATCTCCTAAGAAGCCTTAATTGGATGTCCAAGTACAATATAAAAGCAAAACAATAACTGATGTCCTAGTCATTCCAAACACTATTTATTTTATTCCATTTATTTCCTACATTAAGCTTAATGTCTAAAAGCAAAGCAAAACAAAACAAAGCAGAAACTAATTTTATTATACAGCTAGACACTGTATAATCTTGGTGCCTAAGAAAATTATACCTGCATATTTTCGAACTCTTGAGCTCAAAGCTATCCGCCCACCTCGGCCTCCCAAAGTGCTAGGATTACAGGCATGAGCCAGCACGCCTGGCCAATACTTGCATATTCTGAGCATAATAGCGACTCTAAGCAGGGCACAGTGGCTCACACCTGTGATCCCAGCACTTTGGGAGGCCGAGACAAGAGGATCGCTTGAGCCCAGGAGTTGGAGACCAGCCTGGGCAACTTGGCAGGACCCTTTCTCTACAAAAAAAACTTTTTTTTGAGACGAAGTCTTGCTGTTGTCGGCCCGGACTGGAGTGCAATGGCATGATCGCGGCTCACTGCAACCTCCACCTCCCAGGTTCCAGCAATTCTCCTGTCTCAGCCTCCCAAGTAGCTGAGATTACAGGCACGTGCCACCACACCCGGCTAATTTTTGTATTTTTAGTAGAGACGAGGTTTCACCATGTTGGCCAGGCTGGTCTCGAACTCCTGACTCAGGTGATCCGCTTGCCTCGGCCTCCCAAAATGCTGGGATTACAGGCGTGAGCCACCATGCCCAGCCAAAAATTTTTAAAATTATCCAGACGTGGTGGCACATGCCTGTAGTTCCAGCTATTCGGGAGGCTGAGGTGGGAGGATCACTTGAGCCTGGAAGTTGGGAGGTTACAGTGAAATGTGATCATGTCATTGCACTCCAGCCTGCACGACAGAGCCAAAGTGAGATCCCATCTTTCTCTCTCTCAAAAGAAAAAAAGCAATTCTATAAGCCTAATCAAATGATACACTAGTATAGCAGCCAGACCCCAAAATAAGATTATTTCCTTTCCATGCAGTGAAAAAAAGGGTTTTTTTTTTGTTTTTTTTTTGTTTTGTGTGTGTGTGTGTGTGTGTGTGTGTGTGTGTGTGTGTGTTTTAAAGAGTCAGGGTCTCCCTCTATTGCCCAGGCAGCCTCAAATTCCTGGGCTCAAGCAATCCTCCCACCTCAGCCTCCCTAGTAGCTGGAGCTACAAGTGTGCACCACCACACCCAGCTAATTTTTGTATTTTTTGTAGAGACAGGGGTCTCCCTCTGTAACCCAGGCTGGTCTTGAACCCCTGGACTCAAGAGAATCTCCTGTCTCTGTCTCCTAAAGTGCTGGGACTACAGGTGAGAGCCACTGCACCCGGCCTAGAATTAAGTCTTAACATGGAGAAGTGTTTATTGTCCTTTGATTTGATAACTGGTTTTATTTTCAACACTACTTATAAATTTTTTAAGTGTATAATAACTTTACCAAAGTAAAGCCTCCATTTAAATATAAAATAATATATATTTCTTACAATGCACAAGTTATTTTTTAGAAAATAGAGACCCATTTTTTGAGGACTTTTCAATTAGATTTCTCTGAAGATTTTTGTAGTTCTCCCCTTTCAAAACATTTATTCTTTACCCTTTAAAAGGAATTTATGCATCTGCTGTTTTGAAAACATCTCAAGGTCTTCTTGAGAATACACATATTATACTCTGAAATCTTGAAATAGCTGGAGTTCTGGGATGTATACCCAAATTACTTAAATTCTTAAGATGATGAACTCTAATTTTCTCAATTTTTGCAAGTTTTCAATTCTTATGGTCCTGGGTTTCTAAGTATCATATTTTAATCTATGACTTTCCTCCCTCAGTGTAGCAGGTTGTGATATTATGGAGTTAGAGTCACTGCTGAGAAATACCTTTCAGGCCAGGCATGGTGGCTCACACCTGTAATCCCAGCACTTTGAGAGGTCGAGGCAGAAGGATTCCTTGAGACCAGGAGCCTGAGCAACATAGTGAAACCCAGTTTCAAAAAAAATAAATGAATAAATAAGCTAGGAGTGGTGGTGTGCACCTATAGTCTCAACTACTTGGGAGGCTGAGACAGGAGGAACACTTGAGCCCAGGATATTGAGGCTGGAAAACAGAGGGAGACCCTGCCTCTAAAAATAAAATAAAATAAATCTTCCTAAGATTTATCTTTAAGGCTTTGAAATGCTCAGGCTAAGGTTTCTCCTCATTCAAAACGCAGAAGAGCGAAAGCAGAGGTTGTTGCAAGAGGGAGTCTTTCATTTGTGCAGTTTTTCAGTCATTTATGTGCTAAAAAGGTTAAAACTTCTAATGCTCCGAACGTGATGCCTCCTTGTTGATCTAATTTAGAGGAATTAAATGTTTCCAAAAGAGTTTGTTCAAGAATACACAGATCTATGTTTTGGGATAGCTATGGCTGATTAGTATTCCTTGTGTGGCTGTAGGATGGTTTATTCAGTAGTTTCCTATTGACATGTAGATTGCTCCCAAACTTTTGTTTGTACCAATAATGCTCACTGGTAGGGCACAGTGGCTCATGCCTGTAATCCCAGCACTTTGGGAGGCCGAGGCGGGCAAATCACCTGAGGTCAGAAGTTCAATGAGGTCAAAAGTTCAAGACCAGCCTGGCCAACATGGTGAAACTCCATCTTTACTGAAAATACAAAGATACAAAAAAATAAATAAATAAATAAAAATAAAAATCAGCCCGGCATGGTGGCAGGCGCCTGTAATCCCAACGACTTGGGAGGCTAAGGCAGAAGAATCGCTTGTACCAGGGAGGCAGAGGTTGCAGTGAGCCAACATGGTGCCACTGCATTCCAGCCTGGGCAACAGAGCGAAACCCTATCTCAAAAAAAAAAAAGCTCAATAAATAACCTTGTGCATATGTTACTTCAAATCTGTTCAGGTGTAATTTACATTTGCCTTTTGTTTATTTTTCTAGAGATGAGGGTCTGGCTACATTGCCCAGGCTGGTCTTGAACTCCTGGCCGCAGGCAATCACCACCCCTCACAAACTGCCCCTCTCCCCACCGCCTCTGCTTACCAAAGTGCTGGAATTACAGGAGTGAGTCACCATACCCTTCCAATAATTCACAATTGATTTGTAGAAGTGGAACTTCTGGGCCAAACTGTGAACACATTTGCATTTTTGCTAGTTATTGCCCCTGCTGCCCCTTCGCCCCATCCCCCCTCCACTGTTTTAACACCTTAAGCCCTGCATAAAACTCTTGGTATAATTTCAGTGTATGTCCTTACACCTCCACAGTGATACTATTGCACTGGGCTACTCAAGGGGACAATGTTGGTGTCACCTCTGGGAAGGACAGTCAGGTATGACCACCAAGGTGACCAGACAACATTTGCCTGTCCTCCTTCTCCATTGCCGTCTTCCTCTGTCAATGTCACTCTCTTCAGAGCCTTTGTGAGGCCCCAGAGGTTGCTCCCCAGGAAACCCTGGCAGTGCCTCATCCATCCCTGCCCTCTCTCTAGTGTCTTAGAATGATCTCACATCATCAAGAAGCATCTCCGACATCCCCCCTGAGGCCTTCTCTGAAGATTTATAAATAATCCACCACAAAGTTTTAATGACATCATGAATTACTGAATGGGGATTTCAGTTAAACACTGCTTTACCCAAAGGACCAAGCCTAATGGTGGAAATTTCCATACCCAAGGCAAGCCTAGTCATAAGTCACTGCTCTGCAGGGAGCCTTTGCTGATGCTCCACCGCCACCCCCTCTGTCCCCTTCCCCCAAGGCAAGGTGTTGAGTGTTCCCCTCCCAGACTTCTCTTTCTATTTTTTATACAGAGTCATACTCTATCACCCAGGCTGGAGTGCAGTGCCGTGATCTTGGCTCACTGCAATACCTGCCTCCTGGGTTCACGCAATTCTTCTGCCTCAGCCTCTCAAGTAGCTGGGACTACAGGCGCACGCCACCATGCCCGGCTAATTTTTTGTATTTTTAGTAAAGACAGGATTTCACCATGTTGGCCAGGCTGGTCTCGAACTCCTGACCTCAGGTGATACACCTGCCTCAGCCTCCCAAAGTGCTGGGATTACGGGAGTGAGCCACCGTGGCCCACCAAATGATATCTATCTTCACCTACTCCATCTTGCCTCTAACCTCCAAGTTGTCCTTGTTCATTCTTGAGCATAGGCTGAACTAAATTTGGGAGAAACTTTAAACTATAGCTTATAGTTTAAAACAAAGACGATAACAGCCCTTTCCCAAAGCAGACCTCCTTCTTGCTTGGGGACTGGATTGCCTCTGTAGGACTAACATTAGCCACAAGATTAGAAATTATGGTTTAGGAGTCATGCAGCAGGAGGCTACAAGATTCTGACTCTCCCTAAACTGCTCCTAAGACCAGTGCTTGAGATATTTTGCAGACTCTGCCTTTGATGGTTCAGCTGGCACCACCCAGATCGAAACACTGGCTCATCTGATCTTGTGAGCCCCACCCAGGAACTGACTGAGCACAAGAAGACAGCTTCGACTCCCTATGATTTCATACCTAACCAGTCAGCACTCTCGGCTTACTGGCTTCCCCTCACCCACCAAGTTGTCCTTAAAAACTCTGCTCCCCGATTTGATTTGAGTAATTTGAGTAATAATAAAACTCCGCTCTCCCGCACAGCCGGCTCTGCGTGAATTACTCTTTCTCTATTGCAATTCTTCTGTCTTGATGAATCGGCTCTGTCTAGGCAGCAGGCAAGGTGAACCCACTGGGCAGTTACAATAATGGCTCACTGCTGCCTCGACCTCCCGGGCTCAAATGATCCTCTTGCCTCATCCTTCCTAGTAGCTGGGAATACAGGCATGCTCCACCATGTCTGGTTATTTTTTGTAGAGACAGGGTCTTGCTATGTTACCCAGGCTGGTCTCGAACTCCTGGGCTCAAGCGATCCTCCTGCCTCGGCCTCCCAAAGTGCTGGGATTCCAGGTGTGAGCCACTGTGCCCGGCCAAGTCTAAACTCTTAATAAGGTCAACTCATTGAATGATAGTTTTCTGATAGGGTTATGGTCAGTTTATTCAAAAAAAGAACCTCAGACCACTCTCTTTTACCAGGCTCCCGGCTGTATTTCTATTGTCCGACTTAAAAATCCAGGACTTTTCTCAATATGAGTAAAGAGTAAGGAAACAAGTGATGCATCCCTTGTATAAGCCTGTGGTTAGAGAAGCCTGTGAGGGGCCAGGAGTGGTGGCTCGCACCTGTAATCCTAGCACTTTGGGAGGCCGAGGCGGGTGGATCACCTGAGGTCAGGGGTTCGAGACCAGCCTTGCCAACATGGAGAAACCCTGTCTCTACTAAAAATACAAAATTAGCCAGGCATGGTGGCGCATGCCTGTAATCCCAGCTACTCGGGAGGCTGAGGCAGGAGAATCGCTTGAACCCAGGAGGCAGAGATTGCAGTGAGCCAAGATGGCCCCTGCACTCCAGCCTGGGTGACAGCAAGACTCTGTCAAAAAAAAAAAAAAAGAAAAAAAGTTTAGATTTGATGACTGGTCAATCGGCAAATTTCCACCCAAGAGAGACAGGAGACAATGAATCAATTCGTTCCTCTTTGTTGTCCCTGTCTCCTGCCCCAGCTTCCTCCTGCTTCCGTCAGCTAGAGAAGTCCTGAGACAGAGTTTATGGGGCTTCTCTGGGGCACAGTCCCACAGATTGAGCAATCATATTGCACATAAAGATGGCCAGCTTGATAACACACCATTTCATTGGCTCTCCGTCCTTCTCTGCTTTGCTCCCCCAATGGGGAAACAACATATATGTCCTCTGTCTCAGGCTTTGCTTTCTGAGGAAATCAATCTGAGATATAAAAAGAAAAAAGAATGATAGGAGCTATAGTGTAGCTAAAATCTCTGATTCTAATTGAGAAAGACTGATAGAGAGAAGGAGTCAGACATTGGCGAGCAATCATTCAGAGTAGAATATAGCTCAGCATAGACTCAGAGAAGGATATAGGTCAGAAAGGCTTCTTAGGCTGGGAAGCATCAACAGTCCTTTTGTGTTAAAAATTGAAGAAAGACCGGGTGCGGTGGCTCACACCTGTAATCCCAGCACTTTGGGAGGCCAAGGAGGGCAGATCACTTGAGGTCAGGAGTTCAAGACCAGCCTGGCCAACATGGTGAAACCCCATCTCTACTAAAAGTACAAAAATTAGCTGGGCGTGGTGGCATGCACCTGTATCCCAGCTACTCGGGAGGCTGAGGCAGGAAAATCGCTTGAACCCAGGAGGCGGAGGTTGCAGTGAGCCGAAATCGTGCCATTGCACTCCAGCCTGGGTGACACATCGAGACTCTGCCTCAAAACAAACAAACAAACAAAATAATAATAATTGAAAAAAAATGTTGGGGGGACATGGTAAAAAACCATAGACATGGACAAAAGAAATATAAGAAACAAAAAATTTGCAAATTATAATTATGTTGCAAAAGTTCTTAACAATTGAGAAGAAAAAAACAAATAGAAAAATCAGTGAAAGACATGATCAGAGGGTTCATAGAAAAAAGCAAGGAGTCTCAAACATGAAAAAATGTTCAACTTCACTCGTAATAAGGGAAATGCAACTGATCGGTACACTGAAATACCATGTCTTATTGATCAGATTGGCAAAAATTCAAGTTTGAAAATGTACTCTGTTGGTGAGCCTGTGGAGAAGTAGGCATTCTCATTCATTGCTGGTTGGAGTGCAAAATATTACAGCCCCTATGGAGGGGAATTTGCTCATATTTAGCAAAAAGGCAAATGCATTTACAGTTTTTGACCCAGCAATCCCACTTCTCGGAAACAAATGTAAATTATACCTGGGCATTATCTGTACAAACAAAAGTTTGGGAACAATTCACATGTCCATCAATAGAAAATTGATTGAATAAACCATTGTGCAGACACCGAAGGATACTATTCAGTCATAAAAAAAAAAAAGCATGAGGAAGGTCTCTGTATTAGTTTATTGTGACTGCCATAACAAATTGCTATAAATTTGGTGGCTTAAGACAACAGAGCTTAATTATCTCACAGTTCTGGAAGCCAGAAAACCAAAATCAAGGTATCAGCAGAGTTGATTCCTTCTGGAGGCTCTGAAGGAGAATATGTTCCATGCTTCTCTCCTTGCTTCTGGTGGCTGCCTGCAATCCTTGGCATCCTTTAGTTTATAACTACATCACTCTAATCTCTACCTCCATCTTCACAAGGCCTTCCCCTCTGTCTCAAAACTCCGTCTCTTTTTTTTTTTTTTTTTGAGGTGGAGTCTTGCTCTGTCACCCAGGCTGGAGTACAGAGGCACAATCTTGGCTCACTGCAACCTCTGCCTTCCGGGTTCAAGCGATTCTCCCGCCTCAGCCTCCCGAGTAGCTGTGATTACAGTGCGCACCACCATCCATGGCTAATTTTTGTATTTTTAGTAGAGACGGGGGTTTCACCATGTTGCTCAGGCTGGTCTTGAACTCCTGACCTTGTGATCCACCCAGCTTGGCCTCCCAAAGTGCTGGGATTACAGGCATGAGCCACCACACCCAGCCAAAACTCCCTGTCTTTTCTCTTATAAGGACACTCCCAACTGGATTTAGGGCTCACATTAATCCAGAATGGTCTTGTCTTTTTTTTTTTTTTTTTTTTTTTTTAATTTTTGAGGCAAGGTCTGGCTCTGTCGTCCAGGCTGGACTTCAGTGGTGCCATCTCGGCTCACTGCAACCTCCACCTCCCGGGTTCAAGTGATTCTCCTGCCTCAGCTTTCCAAGTTGCTGGGATTACAGGCGCGTGTCACCACACCTGGCTAAATTTTTGTATTTTTAGTAGAGACGGCATTTCACCATGTTAGCCAGGCTGGTCTCAAACTCCTGACCTCAGGTGATCCGCCTGCCTTGGCCTCCCAAAGTGTTGGGATTACAGGCGTGAGCCACAGTGCCCAGCTTAAGATTCTTACCTTAATTACATCTGCAAAGACTCTTATTCCAAATAAGGTCGTATCCTCAGGTTCTGGATACATCTTTTGGGGAAAAACGTAACCCACTACAGTATATAATAATACCAATTAATTTCCAAAATGTATCATTATGTCTAAAAAGCAAGGTGCAAAACAGTGTTGATCAGGCACGGTGGCTGACACCTGTAATCCCAGCACTTTGGGAGGCCGAGGAGGGCAGATCACTTGAGGTCAGGAGTTTGAGACCAGCCTGGCCAACATGGAGAAACCTCATCTCCACTAAAAATACAAAAATTAGCTTGGTGAGGTGGCATGCTCCTTTAATCCTAGCTACTCGGGAGGCTGAAGCAGAAGAATCTCTTGAACCCTGGAGGCGGAGGTTGCAGTGAGCTGAGATCACACCACTGCACTCCAGCCTGGGCACAGTTCGAGACTCCATCTCAAAAACAACAACAACAACAACAAAAAAAACACTGTTTATTTATTTATTTATTTATTTGAGATGGAGTCTCACTCCCGTAGCACAGGCTGGAGTGCAGTGGCATGATCTTAGCTCACTGCAACCTCTACCACCCGGGTTCAAGTGATTCTCCTTCCCCAGCCTCCCGAGTAGCTGGGATTACAGACATGCACCACCACGCCCAGCTAATTTTTGTATTTTTAGTAGGGACAGGGTTTCGCCATGTTGGCCAGGCTGGTCTCAAACTCCTGACCTCAGGTGATCCTCCCGTCTCGGCCTCCCAAAGTGCTGGGATTACAGGCGTGAGCCACCACGCCCAGCCAAACAGTGTTTATAGTATGCTATATTTTGTGTGAGAAAAGAGAAGAAGTAAGAATAAACACACACATAGACACATCTATGTACCTATTTATACATGCAGATATTTTCAAACAGTAACGCTGGAATAATAAACTAGAAACTAATCAAAATAGTTAACTCAGAGAGTGGGGAGGGAAGTGAGAAAGCAGGAATAGAAGAGAGACTTCTGAGTATGCCCTTTTATATCGTTTTGGCTTTTGAAACATGTAAATGTTCTACCCATTATTTAAAATTATTATTATTATTATTATTTTGAGACGAAGTCTTGCTCTGTCACCAGGCTGGAGAGCAGTGGTACAATCTCGGCTCACTGCAATCTCTGCCTCCCAGGTTCAAGGAATTTTCCTGCCTCAGCCTCCAGAGTAGCTGGGACTACAGGCACGCACCACCACGCCTGGCTAATTTTTTGTATTTTAGTAGAGACGGAGTTTCACCATGTTGGCTAGTGTGGTCTCGATCTCCTGACCCTGTGATCCACCTGCCTCGGCCTCCCAAAGTGCTGGGATTACAGGCATGAGCCACCGTGCCCGGCCAATATATTATTATTTTTTTAAAGGCAGGGTCTGACTCTGTTGCCCAGGCTGGAGTGCAGTGGCATAATTATAGTTCACTGTAATCTCAAACTCCTGGGCTCAAGTGATCCTCCTGCCTCAGCCTCCTTACTAGCTAGGACTACAGGTGCATGTCACAATGGCCGGCTAATTTTTTAAAATTATTTTTTGTAGAGATGGGGTCTTGTTATGTTGTCCAGGCTACTCTTGAATTCCTGACCAAACAATCCTCCTGCTTTGGCCTCCCAAAGTGCTGGGAATACAGGTATGAGCTGCTGAGCCTGGCCAAATTAAAACCTAACTTAAATATTTTTTAAAAATCCCAAAATTGAAAACAAATTTGAGCAAATGAACCTAATTCTATGTCAAGTAGTATCACTACACAGAGAAAATATTTACTTTATATGATAATTTTAACATTGAAATATGGTATATCCTTATAGGTACATATTCTAAGATAAAAAGAATTCCAAACACATTTTTTTTTTTTTTTGGACGGAGTCTCACTCTGCCGCCAGGCTGGAGTGCAGTGGCGAAATCTCGGCTCATTGCAACCTCCACCTCCCGGGTTCAAGCAATACTCCTGCCTCAGCCTCGTGAGTAGCTGGGATAATAGGTGCCTGCCACCACGCCCGGCTAATTTTTGTATGTTTAGTAGAGATGGGGTTTTACCATCTTGGCCAGGATGGTCTCGATTTCTTGACCTTGTGATCCGCCCACCTTGGCCTTCCGAAGTGCTGGGATTACAGGCATGAGCCACTGCCCCCGGCCATATCTTGTATCTTATCTTGTATATCTAAAAATAAACTTTTACATTTTAATTAGAAATATAAATAATAAAAGAAAAACAGAAAATGAATGAGACCAAAAGCTGTTTTTTGAAAAGATCAATAAAATTAAAAAAATATAAAATTAATAGAAATAAGATCAATAAAATTGAATTTTTCCATTTCGTCTGCGTTAACACATATATTGGAATAAAGCTGTTCATAGTATCTCCTTACTAGCCTTTTGTGTGTGTGTTTTTAAGACAAGGTCTTGCTCTGTCACCCAGGCTGGAGTGCAGTGGCATGATCTCAGCTCACTGCAACCTCTGCTTCATGGGCTCAAGTGATTCTCCTGCCTCAGCCTCCAGAGTAGCTGGGACTACAGGCACAAGCCACCACGTCTGGCTAATTTTGTTTATTTTTTGTAGAGACAAGGTGTCCCTATGTTGCCCAGGCTGGTCTCTCGAACTTCTGGCCTCAAGTGATCCTCCCACCTCGGCCTCCCAAAGTGCTTGGATTATAGGTGTGAGCCACCACACCTGGCTTAACTAGCCAGGATGTCTGTGTTACCATAGATGTCTGTAGGCTCTATGGTGGTGAACCCTCCTTAATCTCTGATACTGGTTTTTTTTTTTTTTTTTTTTTGAGATGGAGTCTCACCCCGTGGCCCAGGCTGGAGTGCAGTGGTGCGATCTCGGCTCACTGCAACCTCTGCCTCCCAGATTCCAGCGATTCTCCTGCCTCAGCCTCCCGAGTAGCTGGGACTACAGGGGCGCACCACCACGTCCAGCTAATTTTTGTATTTTTGTAGAGACAGGGTTTCATCATGTTAGCTAGGATAGTCTGGATCTCTTGACCTCGTGATCCGCCCACCTTGGCCTCCCAAAATGCTGGGAATACAGGCATGAGCCACCACACCTGGCCAATACTGGTATTTTTTTATCTTCTTTTGCTTTTTCTCTTTCTTTTTTTTTTTTTTTAAATCATTCTAGTGCATTATTTTTTTTCCCAGAAGCAAGGAGATCCTCAAATATTAATGGAGGCTTTAGAAAAGAGCTTGTCGTTTAAAAAGAAAAAAAGAAAAAAGGTTAATGAAAGCATATTGAAAAGATAAATGAACTAGATTGAAGCGGCTCCCACTGATTAAATTTGTGATTATTTGAGCATAAAAAATAATGAATATAATTAAGCAAAACACATGAAATAAGAAAAAAATACACCAGAAGTCCCAAACCAAACCAAATCTTATTTCTCAACATAAGAGGTAATTAGTATACATATTCCTAATTCTGAAAATTGGTTGTTAAAGGAGATGATCTAAGCAACTTTTTTGCCTTCTCCATGGGAATCGTATTTCAGGGATAATAAAATGGTCTTAGCTGAAAAGGAAACTCTTCTTTTCTGAAGACTGCCTGCTAATAAATGGAGAAGAAATAATAAAATTGGAACAATCCCCAGGCCAGGCGTGGTGGCTCACGCCTGTAATCCCAGCACTTTGGGAGGCCGAGATGGGCGGATCACTTGAGGTCAGGAGTTCGAGATCAGCCTGGTCAACATGGTGAAACCTCGTCTCTACTAAAAATGCAAGAATTAATCCCGGCTACTCGGGAGGCTGAGGCAGGAGAATCGCTTGAACTCGGGAGGGGGAGGCTGTAGTGAGCTGAGATCACGCCACTGAACTCCAGCCTGGCAAACAGAGTGAAACTTGGTCTCAAAAAAAAAAAAAAAAATTTGTAACAATCCCCGTTTTGCTACCCTCAGTGAAATAATTGATTCAGACGAAAATTATCAATGAGTGTTAAAACCACTACACAAAACCATTACATCTCCCCTGCATCATGGAAACTGGATGTTCCCATGGCACTAAGTATGACTCCACAGATAACTCCCTGATTGAAAAGTAAAAACTGTTAACGTTGTGATAAAAAAGATTTAGGGTGTAGGGAAAAATTGTGAAAGACTTTGAAATGGATCAAAGATTCTATTCTTCAATGGAAGATAGGTGTTGTCCAGGTTATCTGATTCCATTGGGTCTCTGGGCCTTTTATTATTTTTGAGCTATTTTTCAAGCCTATAAGTTCTAGAATATTGAGAACACTGCAAATGATTCATGTCCTTAGAAAAATGGAAATTGTCTAGTAGAGGTGCAGTTGATTGTTGCCCTATGGATATTGACCAATTTGAGCAAATTCATTTTAACTTTTATTCAGCCTGTATATGTGTCTGCTCTTTGGATTTTCCTCTAGACCAATTGTAATATCTTACTGGTTTCCTCACTAATTAATGAGCTAAATAACATCTTTGGCACATGTTCATTTTGTATTTGTTTGAGAGTCCTGAGCTTACCCTTTTTTTTCCCAGCTAAGTTTGCTAAGGATTACCCTTAACAAAAATTGTCCTTTAACAAACAAAAAACACCTTAATTCAGTGAACAAAGTTAGCATCATTAATAATAGACACATTTTTAAAATGTGCCTCCTGGCTGGGCACAGTGGCTCACGCCTGTAATCCCAGCACTTTGGGAGGCGGAGGTTGGTGGATCACCTGAGGTCAGGAGTTCGAGACCAGCCTGACCAACCTGATGAAACCCCGTCTGTACTAAATTAAAAAATTAACTGGGAGTGGTGGCACCCACCTGTAATCCCAGCTACTTGGGAGGCTGAGGCAGGAGAATTGCTTGAACCTGGGAGGCGGAGTTTGCAGTGAGCCGAGATTGCGCCATTGCACTCCAGGCTGGGCAACAAGAGCAAAACTCCTTCTCAAAAACAAACAAACAAAAAAGTGCCTCCTGATGTGATAGATATAAAGCATACATCACCTGTGTAGTATTCTTAATCAAGCTTTTAGATCTAACTTCCTCTTTACAAATTAACTGCAAGAAGAGAAACAATCTGAGTGTTACGACACAGAAATAATTATACAAAGTTAGAATGTGAGACATGCCACAAAATATTTGATCATTCTCTTCCAAAAGTCAATGTCATAAAATAAGAAAAAAGGTCTGGTCGGGTGCGGTGGCTCACGCCTGTAATCCCAGCACTTTGGGAGGCCGAGGCAGGCAGATCACCTGAGGTCAGGAGTTCGAGACCAGCCTGGCCAACATGGCGAAACCCCGTCTTTACTAAAAGTAAAATCCCAGCTACTCAGGAGGCTGAGGCAGGAGAATCGCTTGAACCCGGGAGGTGGAGGTTGCAGTGAGCTGAGGTCGCACCACTGCACTCCAGCCTGGGCTACAAGAGCGAGACTCCGCCTCAGAAAAAAAAAAAAAAGAAAAAAGAAGGTCTGAATTTTAAAAGGCTGAAGAGATGTAAGTTCAAGACAGTCAATGATCCTTGACTGAATTCTTACTGTTAAAAAAGAAAGAAAGAAAGAAACAGCGATAAAAGGTAATTTTTTTTTTTTTTTATCTGTCACGCAGGCTGGAGTGTAGTGGCTATCTCAGTTTACTGCAAGCTCCACCTCCTGGGTTCATGCCATTCTCCTGCTTTAGACTCCTGAGTAGCTGGGACTACAGGCACCCGCCACCATGCCTGGCTAATTTTTTTGTATTTTTAGTAGAGACGGGTTTTCACCATGTTAGCCAGGTTGGTCTCAATCTCCTGACCTCATGATCCGCCCACCTCGGCCTCCCAAAGTGCTGGGATTACAGGCGTGAGCCACCATGCCTGGCCTTACAAAAGGCAATTTTTAAGCAATTGAAGACATTTGCAAAGGAAATCGGTATTAGGTAATAGTAAGAAATTATTGCTCATTTTCTTACATTTATAGTATTGTTGTGGATACATAGGAGAAAGTTATTTATTTAGAGATTGCTATGGTCTGAATGTTTGTGTCTCCCCAAAATTTATATGTTGAAATCCTAAACCCCAGTGTGATGGTGTGAGGAAGTGAGGTTGTTGGGAGGTGATTTGGCCATGAATACTCCACACTATAAGGGATTAGTACCTTTATAAGAGACTCCAGAGAGCTCCCTTTCCCTTTCTACCATGTGAAGACACAGCAAAGAGATGGCTCTCTATGAAACAGGAAGAAGGCACTCACCAAACTTTCTTGATCTTGGATTTCCCAGCCACCAGAACTGTGAGAAATAAATTTCTGTTGTGTATAAGCCATACAATCTATAGTATTCTGCTAGAGCAGTGCAAAGGAACTAAGAAAGAAAAAAAAATTTTTTTTTAAGACAGAGTCTCCCTCTGTCACCCAAGCTGGAGTACAGTGGTGCGATCTCAACTCACTGCAACCTCCACCTCCCGGGTTCAAGCAATTCTCCTGTCTTAGCCTCCCAAGTAGCTGGGATCACAGGCGTGCACCATCACTCCTGGTGAACTAAGACAGAGATTAATGCTAAAGTTTTCAGAAGTGAAGTATCACGATATCTGTACTTTAACACAGTGCAGAAATGAAGCAAATGTGGCAAAAGGTTAATGATTTTTCAAACTAGTTGGTAAGTACAAGGATGTTCAGTTT
Organism: Gorilla gorilla gorilla; assembly: GCF_029281585.2. Classification (NCBI taxonomy): domain Eukaryota; kingdom Metazoa; phylum Chordata; class Mammalia; order Primates; family Hominidae; genus Gorilla; species Gorilla gorilla. The sequence continues at coordinate 55,025,975 of NC_073247.2, forward strand.
CCTGTTCTTTCTGCTTTGTTTTCTCTTTTGTTGTTTTTTTTTTTTTAGAGATGGGGTTTTACAATGTGGCCCAGGCTGGAGTACAGTGGCTATTCAAAGACTCAACTGAGTCTAGCTCACTGCAGACTGCAGCATTGAATTCCTGGGCTCAAGTGGGCCTCCTGCCTCAGCCTCCTGAGTAGCTGGGACTAACTTTGCTCTATTTTTGAAATACTCATAATAAATAATGAGAATAAAATGAATCTTTATGTATGGAAGCTCCATGGACATCTCATTGAAAACAACATTGACTTACAAAGGTAGCTTCATTCATATTTGTTTCCTTTTTTTATTCACCCTTCATAATACCCCAATTTCATAATGGAACTTTATGAAAATTAATGGTGATCAGACCGGGCACAGTGGGTGGCTTACGCCTGTAATCCCAGCACTTTGGGAGGCTGAGGCAGCAGATCACTTGAGGTCAGGAGTTTGAGACCAGCCTGGCCAACATGGTGAAACCCCATATCTACTAAAAATACAAAAATTAGCAAGGTGTGGTGGCAGGTGCCTATAATCCCAGCTACTGGAGGGGGCTGAGGCAGGAGAATCGCTTGAACCCGGGAGGTGGAGGTTGCAGTGAGCCAAGATTGCACCACTGAGCTTCAGCCTGGGTGACAGAGACAGACTCTATCTCAAACAAAACAAAACAAACAAAAAAGAAAAGGAATGGTGATCAACTCATAATGATATAATAATCTATATTCAATTTCATTAATAACTTTTAAGTGATACGCCCATCTAACAGCAACCTAGTGACAGGAGTGGCCATGGTGGTGGCCTATTAATTCCTGAGTATCAAATAATTAAATGAAAATTCAATATTTTTGTTTGTTTTCGTTTTACTTTTCCATGAGCTTTCAACTCTGAAAAAAAATTCTATTAAATTAGACAAAACCTATGTATGTAAAAAAGTTCAAGTGGACTGCTCCCCAGAGTCAAATAAGTCATATATGGCCCTGGGGCCCAGGGTATTTTTCAACCACATAATTGTAATAGACAGAAATATAGGCACTGGAAGATCAAATCTTATAGCTAGTGGCAGAATTGAAACCAGAATATTTAGGTATTCTGAATACCAGGTATATTTATTACTCAGTGGCCCTCAACAGGTGGGCCCCCACCTAGGGAACACTTGGACATGTGTTATAGATGGGAATGTTTTGGGTTGTCATAATGACTGAGAGTTGCTTATGGCAATTAGTACCTAGAGGCTATGGATGCTAAAAGTGAGGCAATTTCAGAGAAAGTCTCACACAATAAAAAACGAAACAAAACAAACTGTCCTAATTCAAATGCCACTAACTCAACTTCCCCCACCACATCACCACACACTGAGAAGTTGCTACCCAAATACAACTTAATGTCAATTTGGCTGATTAAAGGCATAATGTAATAATGAAGAAAATTCAAAACAGACAGAAAAAAGACAATTTCTTTTTAGCCATTGATATTTTTAAGAATCAAATTTCACCAGGCACAGTGGCTCATGCCTGTAATGCCAGCACTTTGGGAGGCCGAGGCAGGTGGATCACCCAAGCTTGGGAGTTTGAGACCAGCCTGGCCAGCATGGTGAAACCCCATCTCTACTAAAAATACAAAAATTAGCCAGGCGCGGTAGCAGGCGCCTGTAATCCCAGCTACTTGGGAAGCTGAGGCAGGAGAATTGCTTGAACCTGGGAGGCAGAGATTGCAGTGAGCCGAGATCGTACCACTGCACCTCCAGCCTGGGCAACAGAGCGAGACTCCATGTCAAAAAAAAAAAAAGAATCAAATTTCATTCCCACTGATAGTTGTTTCCTGTTTGTGTTAAACTTTACTTGGATTTTTAAGTCAAACATCAATGAAAGAATTATGACATCCTGAAGTACACTGAAGAAATCTTGAGATTAAAACTAATTCACATGAAACTTACATGTTGGCATAAGCTGAGAACCAAAATTAAAATGAACAGAACTAATTTACTAAGGAGCAAAAGCAATAAAACAAACAAAAGCAAAATTTTAAAAACCAATATAGTGAGCTCATTTGACTTGAAAGTGAAACTCCTTTTGTTTTCCAAACTCAGCGAACTGGAAGGGAAAAAAGAACCATAATATACTCAAAGCAAACCAATATTTGATTCTTTTCAAGACCATCTCAGTGAACAATATGTGTCAAAGAGCTGTGGTTAATTGAAATCCCTGACTGTACTGTATACTGCAGACCTCTGTACTTTTTTTTTTTTTTTTTAAACAAGGTATCTTTCTATTGCCTAGGTTCCAGGCTGCAGCCTCACCCTCCCAGGATTAAACAATCCTCTCACCTCAGCCTCCTGAGCAGCTGGGACTACAGGTGCATGCCACCACGCCTGACTAATTTTTAAACTTTTTTGTGGAGACAGGGTCTCACTGTGTTACCCAGATTGGTCTCGAAACTCCTAGGCTCAAGTGATCCTCCCACCTCAGCCTCCGAAAGTTCTGGGATTACAGGCATGAGCCACTGCACCTGGCCTTCTTTACTCTTAATAGTAATATAGCTATCACCTTTTGCTCTTATCTTGCCAACCAGTGTTTAGCAGATATACTTTAACTGATTTTAGAGGTAAATATATGGAAACAGAGAATGCATAAAATGTTACAGAATACACTTTGTGGTCCTGAAATGCTGTGGGATACCCATTAATTTAACTCTTGCCTGAGTACCTGCTATGTGCCAGATTCTATCCAGCACTGTAGTAGGTACTAGAAATAAAGTGTCTTTCTTTTCTTTTTTTTTTTTTTTTTTTTTTTTGAGACAGAGTTTTGCTCTTGTCCCTCAGGCTGGAGTGCAATGGCGCGTTCTCTGCTCACTGCAACCTCCACCTCCTTGGTTCAAGCGATTCTCGAGACTCAGCCTCCCGAGTAGCTGGGATTACAGGCGCCTGCAACCACGCCCGGCTAATTTTTGTATTTTTAGTAGAGACGGGGTTTCACCATGTTGGGTTTCACAATATTGGCCAGGCGCAGTGGCTCACGCCTGTAATCCCAGCACTTTGAGATTACAGGCCAAGGCGGGCGAATCACCTGAGGTCAGGAGTTCGAGACCAGCCTGGCCAACACGGTGAAACCCCGTCTCTACTAAAAATACAAAAAACTGGCGCAGGCAGTGCTCGCGGCAGCAGCGGCGGCGAAGGGAGGTTCGGTTGTCGCCCGCTGGCACTCGGCGGCCGCCATTGCAGTTTGTTTTCATTTGCTTTTTAAAGACAGAAAGCTCATGGTGCAAATTGTTATTTCCTGGGAATCCCTGCGCTGATCGTGTGGCATCATATCCCGAATGGGAAAATCATCCACCTGGAGAAAGCTTTTGCAGTCCCTGTCAAACACACTCCTGGATATCAGGACTGTGATGAGCTTGGCCGCGAGACTGGCACTCGGTACCTGGTGAGAGCACTCATCAAAGACAAGATCCTTTTCAAAACCTGCCCCAAGCCCATTATCACCAACGTCCCCAAGAAAGTATGAAAGAGCTCGGATTTTCCCTAGAGAGCGGCCAACTCCTTGGACTCGTGCTCCGCTGCCACCTCAAGGACGGCTGGACGGTTCCCTGGGATGACAGGGGGTCCTGTTCTGAACACAGGCCACCCACTGGGTGTGAACTCGGATCCCTTCCTTATGGCGACTGGTTTTCTTGATGGAAATCTGGCCCCATTTCCAAGGAACTCATCTCCTTTTCCAGCTTCATCAGGCTCATTGGCTTCAAATCCAGCACCTTTCCCGGCTGATGCTCGTGACCCAAGCATGGCTTCTTTTCCAAGAGGGATGAATCCCACTGGCACAGGTGCAGTTTCTTTCCCAAGGCCTGGTGGCTTCTTGGGGCCAGGCCCAGGACGAGGCCCCACCCTAAACCCTAGGACAGGGGCTCTTCCAGGCCCGGGGCCTCTGTCTATCCCCAGGTTAGGGGGTCTCCCAGGACCAGGTCCTATGTCCAACCTAAGGGCAGGTGGTCTCCTGAGAGCAGGTCCTGACCCCAGAAGTGGTGGTCCCATGGCCCCTGGATCTGGACCTAACCTGAGAGCAGGTGTTCTGTTGACTTCTGGGAATGGTCCTCCCAATCCTTGGCCAGTTGGCCTGGGCCCAGGACCAAACCCCAATCTGAGATCAGGCTTTTTAGGGACAAACCCTGCCCCCAGGTTAGGTGTGTTTCCAGGCCCAGGCCTTGGGCCCAACCCAAGACCAAGTGGCCTGGGCCCGGGCCATAATCTAGATGCCAGAGCAGGTGGCCTCTTGGGCACAGGACCTGGTCTTAACTTAAGAATAGCTGGAGAACAAAAAACCAAACACCACATATTCTCACTCATAGGTGGGAATTGAACAATGAGATCACATGGACACAGGAAGGGGAATATCACACTCTGGGGACTGTTGTGGGGTGGGGGGAGGGGGGAGGGATAGCATTGGGAGATATACCTAATGCTAGATGACGAGTTAGTGGGTGCAGCGCACCAGCATGGCACATGTATACATATGTAACTAACCTGCACAATGTGCACATGTACCCTAAAACTTAAAGTATAATTTAAAAAAAAAATTAAAAAAAAAAAAAAAAGACACCACACAGGAGGCTCAAAAAAAAAAGAATAGCTGGACCTCAAGTCCTCGATCTTGTCCCCATTCTAAGAGCGGCAGGTCTTTTAGGAGCAAATTCAGCTTGTCACAGGCTTCTGGAAACATGGGCACAAGCCCGTCTTCCATGTCAAGAGTACCTGGCCCCATGGGTCCAAACTCGGGTCCTGGCCCTCGGGGAATTGGCCTTCCAGGGCCAAATCCATCTCCCATGTCAAGGGCTCCTGGCCCCATAGGCCCTAACTCAGCTCATTTCTCAAGGCCAGGGGGCCCCATGGGGGTAAATGCCAATCCCTTTCCCAGGGGAGCGGGTTCATCTGCCTTCTCTCAGTCTTCTGGCACATTGGCATCAAACCCAGCTATCTTCCAAAGGTCTGCCGGCCTCCAGGGCTCAAATCCAACAGTTTTCCCAAGAGCCTCTGGGCCACTTGGCCCCAACCCAGCTAACTTCCCAAGGGCCGCTGGCCTGCAGGGTCCAAGTCTAACTACCGTCCCAAGGTCTACTGGCCCATTAGGCCCTGGTCAAGTTACTTTCTCCAGGTCAGCTGCCGGGCACCTGGGCTCTTCTCCAGCAGGCCCTGTGGGTACCAACCCAGCTCCTTTCGCACGGCCAACTGGGACCCTGGGTCTCAACCCGGCTTCCTTTCCAAGGATGAATGGCCCTGCAGGCAAGAGTTTGGTCCCATTTCCTAGAGTGGGGAGCCTCCCTGGCACAAACCCAGCTGCTTTCCCCAGACCAGGGGGTCCAATGGCTGCAGTGTACCCAAATGGAATGTTACCCCCTTAAACACCGTTTTCCCTCCAGGACCACCTTAGTTTCTAGGCACTGTGGTTCTCAGCAGGGGCTGTCTCTTAGGTAAAAGGGTGGAGCTACAGTCTGAAGAACACAGCTGGGGCTCAAGTTCAAATGAGCCATCTTTTTCCTCTGCGTTTTTCTTGACTGAAGGTGAGATGTTATTTGTGGCACATGAACAGTGGCAGGTGAGAATAATCCTGGCCTTGAGAGAAAGGATCTCCAGCCTCCCAGAAGCCTGCTGTGCTTTCATCCCACAGCTTTCTGCCCATTGTTTCTTACTAGTTTCTTGAATTGTTCTTGTGGACTTTTCCCCAGGGATACATTGGCCTACGGGTCCCAGTTCACATGGAGTCCCCTGCTCACCGTTGGAGAATCAGCTCGCTGCTCTCTAGAAAAAAAGACCCACCAAATGCAGTTTCCGCTTGACTGACTGGGCCTGTAGCTCCCTTCTCCTGGGACTTAGGGGTAGCCGGATTTAAGGCTCCTCTACCCATCCAGCTCCCTCTTCACTGGTACTCCCAATCAAAGAACCTCAAAATTTAAACTGATGTGGATGGGTATATGGGAATTGGGGTGAGGGTGGGGGAAAGAAGGGAAGAAATCACTGTGCTTCATTCAGCCTGGTGTGAAAGGATGGTTGGTGGTTTTCCTGCATTGTATCTTTTCTTACTGTTTCTTTAATAAATGGGATGAGAGGGCAAAAGAAAAAAAAAACACTTAGCCAGGCATGGTCGTGCACACCTGTAATCCCAGCTACTTGGGAGGCTGAGGCAAGAGAATTGCTTGAACCCAGGAGGCAAAGGTTTCAGTGAGCCAAGATTGTGCCACTGCACTCCAGCCTGGGTGATACAATAAGACTCTGTCACAAAAAAAATAAAAAATAAAAAATAAAAATAAAAATAAATAAATAAAAATAAAAATAAAAATAAATAAATCAGCATATCATGGTGGATCACAGACCACATTCTGGGCTCAGGGAGATCTGGGTTCAAATCCAGCTCTACCAGCTCATGACTATGAGTTATAGCCAGATAAAAATAGAAGATACAGGATAAAATAGAATATTTAAGGAATTCAGAGCCCAATTAGAGGTAAAGAGAGTTTAGTCTGCCACTTGAGTAGGGTTGCAGATTTCTAGTTAACTCAATCAGGTAACTAAAACTTTAGAGCTAAAAGGTATGGCCTTACGCCCTCCCATGAGCAAAGTGGCTATTTTTTAAAAAAGGGGGTTCCTCACTTTTGCTATGAATAAAATTATTGTGACTAATTTTGTAAGAAAAATATGATATGGTTCATTAGTTTTTTAAAACCAAGTTTATTGGCACAGCAATAAACTGCCTCTATTTAAAGCATAAATTTTGAGTCCAGGAGCGGTGGCTCAAGCCTGTAATCCTAGCATTTTGGGAAGCCGAGGCAGGTGGATCTCCTGAGATATGGAGTTTGAGACCAGCCTGGTCAACATGGCTAAAAACCATCTCTACTAAAAATACAAAATTTAGCCGGGTGTGGTGGCACGTGCCTGTAGTCCCAGCTACTCCGGAGGCTGAGGCAGGAGAATTGCTTGAACCTGGGGGGTGGAGGTTTCAGTGAGCCAAGATCATGCCACTTCACTCCAACCTGGGCAACAGAGTGAGACTCCAACTCAAGAAAAAAGAAAGTGTAAGTTTTGATATATGTATATACTCTTAAATTCATGTCTGCCCTCAAGGTAATGAACATGTCTATCCCCCTATGGTGGTCTCTGTCTTCTCCTTGAACCCCCATCTGCTTTCTGTCACTACAGATTAGTTTGCATTTTCTAGAATTTAATATAAAAGGAATTAAGTGGTGTGGATTCCTTTTTGATTGGTCTCTTCCATGTAGCATAATGATTTTGAGATTCATCCCTGTTGCAGTGTGTATCAGTAGTTCTTTCTTTTTTATTGCTGAGTAATATTCCATTGTATCAGTACATCACAATTTGTCTGTTGATCTGTTGATGGACATTCGGTTTGTATGCAGTTTTGGGCTATTACAAAGAAAGCTGCTATGAACATTCATGTAAAAAAAAAAAGCAGGGGTTTCCTGTGTACCCTGTGACTAAGATAGAATAATTCAGGAAGCATGAGTCTCTTAAATCCTACGTCTGGGTCTTGAATTTCTAACTATACAAACACATCCTGAGGGGAAAAGCCACCTTCTGACTTCAGCTCAATTTACCTGATATAGTAAATCTACTACCCTTATTTGAGTAAGTGACTTTTCAACCCTGGGGAGAATTTAGAATGATATGATGAAGTAAATAGCCATAGTAGTAACACTTTTTATAAATTAAAAACAATTTCTTTGTAATGTTTAAGAGAATCTAGCATTTTAGGAAATCTCTTAGATTAGCCTTGAGCAATTGATTTTGACTTGTAATTTCACATAGAAAAGTATAAGAGATTTTCACAAGCATATTAACAGTATTGAAATGTTTATGAAAGCTCAAGATTCAACAAATTTATAGGCTTAATTTATTATCTTCACCAGAGTCATTTAACCAACTGGTAGAATTTTGTTTGTTAGGATTATACTTACGCCTTGTCAGGCAATTGAAGGGCTCGAAAAGTTCAAATCTATTAAATTTATGAGTGTAGTTTAAAAAGGGGAAATAAATAAGTTTATAAATGGGATTAATTGTTTAAAGTGATTTTAATCTGCTTGAACTGTGTTGACTATTAATCAAAGAATAAATGAAAGTAATTGCTCTTATTTTATACAATTACAAGATTTATAAATAGCATAACTAATAATATTCATAAATTGTGTTTAACACTTTAAAAAAAACTAAATATGCAAGTTAGAAATTGCATATTACTATAAAACCCAACTAACTATAGGTAGTCCAAGAAACCCCTAGTTATGTCACCTTTGGATGAGCTTCAGTAGCCTCATCTGGAAAATTTCTAGAGTGTTTGTGGAGACAATTAAATAAGATAATATGTCCAAATCACTTAGTCCAGTATCTCTCATAAGGTTTCACTTGACAGATCATTCTATATTTAAAAGCCTTCAAAAATATGGATGTAGGCTGGATGCGGTAGCTCATGCCTGTAATTCCAGCACTTTGGGATGCCGAGGTGGGCGGATGACTTGAGGTCAGGAGTTCGAGACCAGCCTGGCCAACATGGTGGAACCCCATCTCTACTAAAATTACAAAAAAAATTAGCTGAGCATGGTGGCAGGGGCCTGTGATCCCAGCTACTCAGGAGGCTGAGGCAGGAGAATTGCTTGAACCCGGGAGGCAGAGGTTGCAGTGAACAGAGATCACACCACTGCACTCCAGCCTGGGCAACAGAGGGAGACTCCGTCTCAAAAAAAAAAAAAAAAAGAAAGAAAGAAAGAAAGGATTTAAATATGTGGATTCACCCTCAGGTAGAAGAGGAGCCAAATGCATTCTGTAATGACCTGGAGAATGGAGCTGGTAATACCATGAAGATGGAGACTATAACAATACAGGTCCACAGATGCTGGGTACTTAACTACGTTCCAGGCACTGTAATTAGTGCTTTACATAGATTATTTCATTTATTTGTCGCAATGTACTGGTATCATTGGGGTTTGATCAGAGAAGCAGAACCACTGTGAGTTAAATAAGAAATTTAGCTTACAGATCAGACCTTACGAATATTGAGAGCTGTGTAGTTTGTGTATAGCTCTTGCTTCTGCATCTGGTTTTCGGCCTGAAGTCAGCATCTCCAGGAGTTGGGAAGGGAAAATGGGTGTAAAGTGGAAGACAGCAAGAAAGCTGAAACTCACATCTGTCTCTCACCAGAACTTACATTGGTCACATTGGTATCACATTGGAATCTTCGTCGGTCTCTCACTGTCTCTAAGCCTCTGACTTTAAAGATGCCAGTGACCTGTAGAGGAGCTGGCACACTTCACCACAGAACTTCACACAGAGTTGGCCCAGGATCCAGAGATACTGAAGAAGAGCTGGCCAGGGCTGGAAGAGCTGCAGGCCCAGTTGATGCCCTACATGAATAATGCAAACCAGATCTGTGCTGATGTAGGGAAACTACAACAGCAGTGGCCCTATACCCTACTTCCTGCCTTACTTCTGCCCTCCAGTTTCCCCTGTGGTCGACTCTAACCCAGGACCAAACAAGGAAGGGAATTCTGGGAATCTTAGTTCCAACTTAGCTAAATTGATACAATGCAAAGCTACGGTTATCCCCATTTTACAGAGAAACAAACTGGCTTAGAAGGTTAAATAACTTGCACAAGAGCACACAGATGGTAAGTGGGAGAGCAGGAACATGAACAAAGATAGTCTGGCTCAGAACCGGAATCTTGACCACTGCCCTCTACTGCCTTTCCCTAATGCGTGAAAATTAGAAGAAAGCAGCCAGACTCGGTGACTCATGCCTGTAATCCCAGCACTTTGGGAGGCCAAGGCAGTTGGATCACCTGAGGTCAGGAGTTCAAGACCAGCCTGGCCAACATGGCGAAGCCCCGTCTCTACTAAAAATACAAAAATTTAGGTGGGCATAGTGGCATGCACCTGTAATACCAGCTACTCGGGAGGCTGAGGCAGAAGAATCACTTGAACCCAGGAGGTGAAGGTTGCACTGAACCAAGATTATGTCACTGCACTCCAGCCTGGGCAACAGAGCAAGACTCTTGTCAAAAAAAAAAAAAGAAAGAGAAAGAAAGAAAGAAAGAAAGAAAGAAAGAAAGAAAGAAAGAAAGAAAGAAAGAAAGAAAAAAGAAGGAAAGAAGGAAAGAAAGAGAAAGGAAGAAGGAAAGAAAGAAAACGAAATTTAGAAGAAAGCAAGTTTCAGCTCAATGGCAAAATGATCAGTTTAGCAGTATGAGCTAGCCCACAGTGGAACAAGCTGCTTTGCAAAGCAGAGGGTTCCCTGTCCTAGATGATGCTCAAACACAGGCTGGGTGGCCATCTGTCAGAGATATTACACAAGAGGGTACCCACTGGGAGGGAGAATGAACTATGTGGCTACTCACAGCACTTTCAACTCCAAGATTCTACGTTTCTAGAACATATAGTTCAGGGAAAGGGCTGGAACTCACAGCGTACAAGGAACATAACAGAAGGGACGGAGAAGACAGAAATGCTCAAGGGTGGGCTAGAAAGAGACTTAGCCAAGCTGTGCCAAACGGTGCCAAAATTCACTGTGAGAAAAATAAAAATTATAGTCAACCCAAGAATTGTTTTTCACACACATGGTGCCACATTAAAAAAAGAAAAAAAAACTCTTTAGTGGTGTTTTTTTTTTTAATTCCATTAATTGACTTGATCTCACTGAATTGACAGGCCATTTTTGTTGCTGTGTAGGTGTGATCTTTAAAAGACCTGTGGAAAGACTGCAAATTAAGACATGCTATCCATTGACTCTTTAAAACGAAAGTTTAATCAATTGAGGGCATGACAAAAAGTTTGAAGCAAATATCCAGATACTTCAAAGAATGGCTTAGAAAAGAATTTTCACATTTGAATCTCTGCCAACATAAACACATAATAGTGAACCTTATGTCTCGGTTACAGTTTAAAAAATTAAAAGAAAAAGGCAGTGACTACTCCAATGTTTCTGTAGCTGATGCATCCTAATAGCATCTTTCCAAAGCAGATATTACAATAATTTTCTTTTCTCCCCTCAAATTCTACACAAGCTGGTTCACCAGCTATACACATTGGAGGTCATGAAAAATCAAGGTAAAGTTGTTAGATGAAATTGACTTCTCACCAAAAAAGTTACAAATCTGTAAAGTTTATGGAATAACAAAATCTCAAAGCCAATAGATATAAATGAAATCCCATGAGAAAGGTTATTGCAAGCCGGGCGTGGTGGTTCACACCTGTAATCCCAGCACTTTGGGAGGCTGAGGTGGGTGGATCACGAGGTCAAGAGATTGAGACCATCCTGGCCAACATGGTGAAACTCTGTCTCTACTAAAAATACAAAAATTAGTCAGTCATGGCAAGCATGTGCCTGTAATCCCAGCTACTCAGGAGGCTGAGGCAGGAGAATCGCTTGAACCCGGGAGGTAAAGGTTGCAGTGAGCCAAGATAGAGCCACTGCACTGCAGCCTGGCGACAGAGCAAGACTCCACCTCAAAAAAGAAAAAAAGAAAGGTTATTGCAGTGTAGCAGATGTCTCTCTCCACCCTTCTCTGCCTGCTCTCTACCCAGGTGGCTGACTTGAATGGAGCACAATTAGCGGGCATCATTGTTCTCTGGTTTCCAGTGGGGTTTAGCCAATGCACAGTCCCAGAAGATCAGAGGGAGGAAGAAGAGTCAAGTTATGGTATTTATTCTCCTAGCATTCTCCGTTCAAGGTCACCTTGGGCAACAGAAGATAGTGTTATTTATTTATTTATTTATTTATTTATTTATTTATTTATTTATTTATTTTCGAGACAGAGTCTTACTCTGTTGCCCAGGTTGGAGTGTAGTGGCGATCTTGGCTCACTGCAACCTCCACCTCCTGGGTTCAATCTCCTGCCTCAGCCTCCCAAGTAACTGGGATTACAGGCATGAGCCACCACACCCAGCTAATTTTTGTATTTTTAGTAGAGATGGGGTTTCACCATGTTGGTCAGGCTAGTCTCGAACTCCTGACCTCAGGTGATCCGCCCCCCACTTGGCCTCCCAAAGTGCTGGGATTACAGGCATGAGCCACCACACCTGGCCAGATAGTGTTGTCCTTAAGGCATCTCTCTCTCTCTCCACCTCTCTCTCTTTCTCATCCCATTGTTAGTATAAACGGTAAAGGCCCTCCACTGTTAAGAGACTCAGGGGACTACACTCTCCTCTGTGGCCTCCCTACTCCCTGCCCCACACCTTTGTAAGCAGTCGGTTATTAAACCCTCCTCAAGTTATGTTAATTAGAGAATGCCTTCTGTTTCTTGCTGGGCCCCTGACTGATACACACAGAATTATTAAAATACTAGTAATTGTCAGATCTCAGCATTAGTGCTATGTCCACCATTTTCAGAAAGTTAGATTCTCACATTTCTTTTTTTAATGTCTCTTAAACATTTTTTCACACAGATTCTCACATTTCTATTTCTGAAAATTCTAATTATGAGTGAGACGGTTACACCTAGAGTTTGGTGTTGTTAATATTTCACACTCTGGAGCCAGAATGCCTGGGTTGAATCTCAGCTCTAACACATACTAGTTCTGTAATTTGGGCAAATCATCTAACCCAGTGATTCTCAACCTGGGGGTAGTTTTGCCCCTCAGGGAACATTTGGCAATGTCTGCAGACATTTGGATTGTCACAACTGGGGTGGAGAGGTGTTGTTATGGCACCTAGCCATGGATAGACAACAGAGATGTTGCTAAACATCATACAAATGTACAGGACAGCCCTCTACCACAAAGAATTACATGGTCTGAAATGTTAATAGTGCCAATAGGTTGAGAAACCCTGATGTGACCCTTCTGTGCCTCCATTTCCTAATCTATAAAGTGTGGTTAACATTAGCACATACCTCATGGGATTGTCTGAGGGTTCAGTAAGCTAATACATGCAAAGCACTTAGAACAATGCCTGGGATATAGTATGCACTCAATAAATGTAAGTTGACATTGTCATCTTCATCATCATTATCAGGCTCTCTAGATCTCCTAGTACAAAGAGGACTTGCTCAAAGGCGGGCAGTTAGAAATTCATTATGAAAGACAATTCACTAAAGCACTGCAAAAGCAGAGATCTTGTCTGGCTTTATTCTACTGTATCCTCTGCACCTTAGTGTCTAGCATCTGTTTTATTTGTTGAATATATTGCACTGACTAGAATTCCTTACACACACACAGTAGGTGCTCAATGGTAGTGGTGGTTGTGGTGGTTGTAATGGATTTCATGACAGTATGTCTTTGGAGCCTGAAAACAAGAACCAGTGGGTATCTTCTTTCACTTTCTTGCTCAAATCTTTTTAATTTTGTTCAACAACTGTTCAACAACTCAAGGCCAAGAAGAAATTCACAGATAAGTTACATGATTTCTAAAATTGCAGAATGCATATTTATATTTTCCACATATTTTAAAAAGGTATTGATTTAGAATTATCTTAAGTGGCACTTTTTAAATTTTTTTATTTTTACCTTGCTTCAGTCCAACGAAAGAATTAGAGTTGGATGACAATGTCTAAAAAGTAAGCAAGATGATAAGGCAAAAGCGAAAATGAGGGTAGAAAAAAATAGATGAAACAAAGAGTTAGGTTAGAACCCCCCAAAATACCCTGTAAGAATCTAGCCCCCTCCTAGAAGGTCACAAATTTGGCAGGTAAATGCAGAGAGTAACACCTGACCCATCACGTATTTTGCACATTCATACAGTAAAGAACTACAAGAAAAGAGCAATTATTCTTTGTAACGAAACATGAAAGTTCTCCCTACACAGAGGATACTGAAATGATATTAATCTCTTCACTGGCGTCTTTATAGGGAAGTCAATAGTTTATGGGACTATTCTTTATAGTGTCCTGCAGTGTACACCAAAGATATGATGCTAAAGCACAGTCCAATAAAAGTAACTCTACAAAAGGGTAAAATGACACAATTTGGGTATAAATCTTTCTAGTAGTCTCCCCTAGTCCTGGGCTAACAGAGCGCTGTAAGGAATGGCCAAGAGCACTGTAAAGAATGGCCTCCCCAAGCTGAGCTGCTCACACACAAGCTCAGGTACGGCTGTACCTGAGCAGGACGATCTGGGTGGCAGACAAGTGCAGACACATGGTCTTTAGTGGTCTGCTCAGCAGGCGATCAAGCTGACACAGCTTGTGGAAATTGAGGAGCTTAATGATGACAAAACACATTTCACATTTATGAGCTATTTTCTCGTGCCAGTCATTGTCCCAAGGGTCTTAGAAATATAAGCCATTAGGGCCGGGTACAGTGGCTCATGCTGTAATCCCAGTACTTTAGGAGGCTGAGGCAGGTGGATCTCTTGAGGCCAGGAGTTCAAGACCAGCCCGGCCAACACGGTGAAACCCCGACTCTACTAAAAATACAAAAATTAGCTGGGCGTGGTGGGGTACACCTGTAGTCCCAGCTACTCGGGGGGCTGAGGCGGGAGAATCCCTTGAACCCAGGAGGTGGAGGTTGCAGTGAGCCGAGATGGCACCATTGCACTCCAGGCTGGGTGACAGCGAGACTGTCTAAAAAAAAATATATATATATATATGTATATATATTCCTACAACTTCATGGTGAGAGTACAATTAGTAAATCTCTCATTTTGCAGATGAGGAGACTGAAAAGGTAAAGTAAATACTTGCAAAACGTTATCAAGCTAGTAAGTGACAGTACGAGGAATTGGGCACAGGCAGCTTACATGTATGAGGTCTATATCACATGCATCCTAAGAAGGGACAACGCTTCCTCCTTGCCCCCACACTTTGCCAAGTGGTCTAGGCCTCCAAGGTCAACCCAAGTCCTACTTACCCCAAAGCATTGCCACTGGTTTGAGTCCACATCAATCTTTTACTCAGTTTTTGTTTGTTTGTTTGTTTGTTTTTTGAGACAGAGTCTTGCCCTGTCACCCAGGCTGGAGTGCGGTGACTCACCGCAACTTCTGCCTCCTGGATTCAAACGATTCTCCTGCCTCAGCCTCCCAAGTAACTGGGATTACAGGCACCCACCACCACGCCCGGCTAATTTTTGTATTTTTAATAGAGACGGGGTTTCACCACGTTGGCCAGGCTAGTCTCGAACTCCTGACCTCGTGATCCGCCCACCTCGGCCCCTCAAAGTGCTGGAATTACAGACGTGAGCCACCATGCCTGGCCAGTTTTTTATTTCAAGAAAATCTGCATGCGCTGCAGGGGCAGGAAGGCAATTGTTGCGGCTCTCAGACAACAGTCTCTGCTTTCAAGAGGCAAAATGGGATCCCCAGACAATCCGGAGACTCCAGAATCTCAAAGCCTAACTGTCAGATTAGTGTCCCAAACAGGAGACGAGAGAAGAAAGACCTAGACGAATGAAAGCTATTGCATCGGGGCCTCCACATACAGGAGGGGTCTCCAGGTGGGCTGAGAAAGAAGGAAAGCAGAGAAAGAAAGGGGAGCAGAGAAAGCCAACTTGGCAGGAGGCAATATACTGACTGAAGGCTTCCAAAACCATGTATGGCACAGTGCCAGGAAATATTCGAAGTGCTTTACACATATTAACATATTAATGTTCACCACCACCATGCATGAGGTAGGGATTATTATCATTCACCTTTCATATGAAGAGAGTAAGCACAGATGGGTTAAGCAACTTGACCAAGGTCACACAGCTAATGATAGGCAGTCTGTCTCCAGAGTCATTGCTCCTAATATCTATGCTGTACTGCTTCTCTAGAAGGAAAGCTTCCTGCAGTGGAGCATGCAGAAATGGTGATGGCAAGGTAAGTAAAAGCCAAGGCAATGGAGAGCCTTGGAGGCCAGATTAAGGAGTTGCTAATTATGGATGCTGTAAAGGGCAGAAAGTCAAGTGTCAGGAGACCTTCAAGCCAGAAGATCCCCAATATGGGTACCCTGCTATTGGGTCATGGGAACTATTGTTGCATAACAAACCATCTCCCAAATTAGTGGCTTAAAACAACCATTTATTTGTTCACAATTCTGTAGTTTGGCTAGAGATTGGCAAGGATGACATGTCTCTGCTCCATGTGATGTTATCTGGGGTCAGTCATATGGCTACACTGAGTTGGGAGCTTGACTAAAGCTGGAACATCCAAAATGGCCCCGGTCATGTCTGGCACCTCAGCCTGGGTGGCAGTAGTGACTGGACACCTGAGCTCTTCTCTATCTGACCTCTCTCTCCTTCCACGTGGTTGTGCATCATTCAGATGTCTAGCCCAAGCATCTTTATGTAACAGCTGGCTTCTAAGAGGGTGACAGCTGAAGGTGCCAAGTTTCTTCAGGTCTAGGCTTGGAATTGGTACAGCATCACTGTAACCGCCCAAGGGGCTCACCTTGCTCGCTGCCTAAACAGAGCTGATTTATCAAGACAGGGGGATTGCAATAGAGAAAAGAGTAATTCACGCCCAGCTGGCTGTGCGGGAGACTGGAGTTGTTTCTTTTTTTTTTTTTTTTGAGAGGGAGTCTCTATCTGTTGTCCAGACTGGAGTGCAATGGCATGATCTCGGCTCACTGTAACCTCCGCCTCCTGGGTTCCAGTGATTCTCCCGCCTCAGCCTCCTGAGTAGCTGGGATTACAGGTGCACACCACCATGCTCAGCTAATTTTTGTATTTTTAGTAGAGACGGGGTTTCACCATGTTGGCCAGGCTGGTCTCGAACTCCTGACCTCATGATCCACCCACCTCAGCCTCCCAAAGTGCTGGGATTACAGGCATGAGCCACCGCACCCGGCTGAGACTGGAGTTTTATTATTACTCAAATCAGTCTCCCCAAGCATTCGGGGAGCAGAGTTTTTAAGGACAACTTGGTGAGTGGAAGGAAGCCGGTGAGCTAGGAGTGCTGATTGGTCAGGGATGAAATCACAGGGAGTCAAAGCTGTCTTCTTGTGCTGAGTCAGTTCCTTGGTGGGAGCCACAAGATCAGATGAGCCACTTTATCAGTCTGGGTGGTGCCAGCTGATCCATCCAGTTCAGGGTCTGCAAAATATCTCAAGCACTTCTCTTAGGAGCAGTTTAGGGAGGGTCAGAATCTTGTAGCCCCCAGCTGCATGACTCCTAAACCATAATTTCCAATCTTATGGCTAATGTTAGTCCTACAAAGGCAATCTAGTCCCCAGGCAAGAAGGAGGTCTGCTTTGGGAAAGGGCTGTTATTGTCTTTGTTTTATTTTTATTTATTTATTTGTTTATTTTTGAGACAGACTCTTGCTCTGTTGCCCAGGCTGGAGTGCAATGGCGCTACCTCGGCTCACTGCAATCTCCGCCTCCCGGGTTCAAGCAATTTTCTGCCTCAGCCTCCTGAGTAGCTGGGATTACAGGTGCCCACCATCACACCTGGCTAACTTTTTTGTATTTTTTTTTTTGGTAGAGACAGGGTTTCATCATCTTGGCCAGGCTGGTCTTGAACTCCTGACCTTGTGATTCACCTGCCTTGGCCTCCCAAAGTGCTGGGATTACAGGCATGAGCCACCACGCCCAGCCTATCATCTTTGTTTTAAACTATAAACTATAACTAAGCTTCTCCCAAAGTTAGTTCAGCCTATGCCCAGGAATGAACAAGGACTGCTTGGAGCTTAGAAGCAAGATGGAGTCGGTTAAGTCAGATCTATTTCACTGTCTCAGTCAATTTTGCAAAGGCGGTTTCATCACTTCTGCCATATTCTCGTGGCCAAAACAAGTCCTAAGGTCAGCCCATTTTTAAGGGGAGGTAAATAGACCTCAGTACTTGATGGGAAGTGCCGGAGGCACATAGCGGGATGGGCGGGATTGTTAGCAGCCATCTTTACAAACGATCCACCACGATGACACCAGAGATCTCTGGTTTTGTTGTTCTTGTTCTCCCTCTAATGCTCTGTCATAAATGACACTCTCTCCGCAGATCCCCAGGACATCATAGCAACATTCCCTATGCACTTACTCTCATCCAAATGACATGTAAGCTAAGGAAATTGTATGTCCAGGGTGTCATCAGGGAAAGTCATTTTAGACATCGCAGGGGTCCCGTGGGAAAAAACTCCACTCAGGTCAAAAAGAACCAGAGCACCAAAGGTCACCAAGTACTCCATGGCTTGAGGTGATGGTACACTGCAAGGACTCTAATTTTCCTCCAGGAAATGAGTGGGTATACTGGGATTCTGTGGCAAAATCTTGCCACTCGCCCTTTCTGTAGACAGTTTTATTGGAGCACAGCCATGCTCATTCATTCAACTCTTGTCTATGACTGCTTTAACATTTAAACAGCAGAGTTGAGTAGTAACGACAGAGACTGCACGGTCCATAACACCTAAAATATGTGCTGTCTGCCCCTCTACAGAAGAAGTTTACCAAGCATGGCACCAAGAATAATGGTCAGTAACTGTACTCTTTCTCAAACTTACTTTATTTCCAGAAATTACACTGACCCCAGGGCTCACATTTTAACTGGCAGTAATAGGCAATTCTTGGGCTGGTCCGTACAATTCCTTGAACAGGCAAGAGAATATAAAGCTTTCAGTAATAAAATGTTAAGGTGCTTTTAAAGTCAAACTAACTTGTGCCCTTAGCACTTTTAGAACCTATTTTCAAGCCTTCACTGGCATACTCCCTCTATGCAAACCTCACATTCTTCCCAGAACAGAGAGTTGCAGTAGATTTTGAATGCTCAGAGATTATTCTTTTTAAATAGCAGGCAAATTGGTCATCTTCAGTGGATAATCACTGTACCAATTCACAATCAAGAAAACCCGACAGAGCTCTTGAACTCTGCTGACTTAGTAGTACTTGAAGTTTTTGAAAACTTCAAGGTAATTATAGAGGCCTGCCCTTTTGTCTTCACTTGCTTGTATACATGAAAGACTTTCAAAATACCTACTTTTTAAAACACATTTAATACTGTAAAATTGTGTTGTTTATGAGAAATGATTTTGACAACGTTTTCATATGCAAAATACAATCAAAAGATTAAATCCAACATACTGTTTCCCTGGAACCCTTGAAGTTTTGCTCCCATGCCTATCAAGAGTATATTTTTGAAATTCTGTGTTTAAAAAGCTTTCAGGGAGCTCTTTCCTTGTGCTGCTGCGGCCGCAGCCGTGAGTATACTCAGTCTTCAGAAGAGGCTTATCTCTAGTGTCCTCCACTGTGGCAAGAAGAAAGTCTGGTTGGACCCCAATGAGACCAATGAAATCGCCAACGCCAACTCCAGTCAGCAGATCCGGAAGCTGATCAAAGATGGGCTGATCATTTGCAAGCCTGTGACTGTCCATTCCCAGGCACGATGCCAGAAAAACACCTTGGCCTGCTGGAAGGGCAGGCACATGGGCATGGGTAAGCAAAAGGGTACAGCCAATGCCTGAATGTCAGAGAAGGACACGTGGATGAGGAGAATGAGGATTCTGTGCAGGCTGCTCAGAAGGTACCTTGAATCTAAGAAGACTGATTGCCACGTGTATCCCAACCTGTACCTGAAGGTGAAGGGGAATGTGTTCAAAAACAAGCAGATTTTCACGGAACACATCCACAAGCTGAAGACAGACGAGGCCCACAAGAAGCTCCTGGCTGACCAGGCTGTGGCCCGCAGGTCCAAGACCAAGGAAGAACACAAGCACCATGAAGAGCGCCTCCAGGCCAAGAAGGAGGAGATCATCAAGACTTTGTCCAAGGAGGAAAAGATCAAGAAATAAAAGCTCCTCCTTTGTCTTTTCATACTGGCCTCCTTGATTACACAGATCAGCCATTAAAATAAAACAAGCCTTTATCTGCCTGGAAAAAAAAAAAAAGCTTTCAGCCGGACACGGTGGCTCATGCCTGTAATCCCAGCACTCTGAGAGGCTGAGGCAGGCAGATCACTTGAGCCCAGGAGTTTGAGACCAGCCTGGGCAACCTGGTGAAACCCCTTCTCTACTAAATATACAAAAAATTAGCTGGGCGTGGTGGTGCTCGCCTGTAGTCCCAGCTACTCAGGAGGCTGAGGTGTGAGGAAAGCTTAAGCCCAGGAGTTAGAGGCTGCAGCGAGTTATGATCACGCTACTGTACTCCAACCTGGGTGATAGAAAGAGATCCTGCATCCAGAAAAAAGGTTTCAAGGCCAGGTGAGGAAGCTCATGTCTGTAATCCCTTTGGGAGGCTGGGGTAAGAGGATCTCCTGAGCCCAAGAGTTCAAGAGTAGCCTGGGCAGCATAGCTAAACCTCATCTCTACAAAAAAAAAAAAAAAAAAAAAATTGCTGGGCATGGTGGTGCATGCCTGTAGTCCTAGCTACTTGGGAAGCAGAGGCGGGAAGATCACTTGAGCCCAGGAGTTAGAGACTGCAGTGAGTTATGATCATGCCACTGCACTCCAGCCTGGGTGACAGAGAGAGAACCTGTCTCAAAAAAAAAAAAAAAAAAAAAGGTTTTTAAACACACATACTCACTGACCCAGCAATTCCAACTCTAGAATTTTTTCTAAAGTTCATGATATGGTATAATTCAAGATTATTCACAGCAGAATTGTTTGTAATAGCAGGAAAGCTTAAGTAACCTAACATCCATCAATAAGGGACTGGTATTGTTATCAGTAGAAGGTGTCCAGGTTCTTGGCTTCTCAAACAAAGAATTGGACAAAACTCACAATATGAAAGCTGTCAGCCATAAACAATACATAAACAAATAAGCATGATTGTGTTCCAACAATTTAATTGCAGTACATCTCCATGTTGGATTAAAAGGAATGGAGAGAGGCCGGGCACGGTGGCTCATGCCTGTAATCCCAGCACTTTGGGAGGCCAAGGCGGGCAGATCACCTGAGGCCAGGAGTTCAAGACCAGCCTGGCCAACATGGTGAATCCCCGTCTCTATAAAAATACAAAAATTAGCCAAGCATGATGGCGAGTGACTGTAATCCCAGCTACTCAGGAGGCTGAGGCTGGAGAATTGCTTGAACCCAGGAGGCAGAGGTTGCAATGAGCCAAGATCACGCCATCACACTCCAGCCTGGGCAACAGAGTGAGACTCCGTATCAAAACAATAAAAAATAAAAGGAATGGAGACAATCTTTAGAATTGTATATAGAACTCCAGGATTACTGCTAAATGAAAAAGCAAAGTGTTGGATAGTGTATATAATATGTTATCATTTGTGAAAAAAATAGAAGGGAGAGAATAGATATAATTTGCTTCTATATGCATAAAATATTCTGGAAAGACACACACAAGAAACAGATAATAGTATTTCATTCAGAGGGAAATTAATAGAAGAAATTGGTTAGGTGATAAAGAGTTAGGACACCAAATAGAAGATTATGAATTAACCTTGGAGTTACTAATAGCAAGAAATGACTACCAGCCTTACGGATGAAGGAACACAGGGAGGAGGTGTTGTTACCAGATCCCAGAAGCTGGGCCAATTCAGCAGTAGTAGAACCGTGGTGGGGGCTGCCCAGAGGGGAGCTAGAGCCAAGAAGTTGCAGCAACTGCGGGAAACCCTATGCAAAGCATGAGGAGACAGAGAAATACCTTGGCTCTGCCTTCCTTGCACCCTCCAGTCTGTACCAGTGCCTGCCCTTACCCCATTGCCTGAAGCTAGCCAGAAGCCACCAAGCAAAGGAAACTGGGAAATGTAGTTTCCTGCAATAGAAAGCAGAGCTGACAAAGAGCTGGGAATGGATTTGTGAAGAAACAGGCAAATACATGACAAGCCCAGAAGGAAATATGTTGACCTGGGAGACAGCAGTGGCAGGGGGATATTTTAATGTTTACCCTCTTGTGCTTCCTGAATTTTGAACCCTGTGAATATATTGCCTATTAAAATAAGTATAATTAAAACAAAGAATATGTGAAATAAATACATGTCTAATGGAGTGCACTTTTTTTATTAGAAGAGGAGATTTCAAAGAAATGTCAGGCTAGAAACAACTGAATGATCAAGGGAATGGTGAAAGTATGGTGCATATGCACAATTAAATAACATACAGCTATTTAAAAGAATGAGTCATAGAATACCTATGAAAAGACACACAAGAAAGTAGTGGCTGGGCACGGTGGCTCACGCCTGTAATCCCAGCACTTTGGGAGGCTGAGGCGGGCGGATCATTAGGTCAGGAGTTCGAGACAAGCCTGAACAACATGGTGAAACCTCATCTCTGCTAAAAATACAAGAATTAGTTGGGCATGGTGGCACACGCCTGTAATCCCAGCTACTCAGGAGGCTGAGGGAGGAGAATTGCTTGAACCTGGGAGGCGGATGTTGCAGTAAGCCGAGATCACACAACTGCACTCCAGCCTGGGTGACAGAGCGAGACTCCATCTCAAAAAAAAAAAAAAAAAAAAAAAAAGTGATGTCAATTGATACTCAAGGGAGATGATGAGTAGATGGGTGGTTGTGGGACAGGTGAGAAGACTAGATGACAGGGAAGGCCCATAGTGAAAACATTGTATGCCTTTTTGCATTTTCTGATTTTGGTAACATGTATACGTATTGTCCATTCAAAATAGGAATCAAGATTTTTTCTCCCTCTTACCCTTTTTCTTGAGACAGGGTCTCACTCTGTCGCCCAGGCTGGAGTGCAGTGGTACAATCCTGGCTCACTGCAGCCTCAGCCTCTTGGCTCAAGTGATCCTCCTACCTCAGACTCCTGAGTAGCCGGAACCACAGGCGCCCACCACCATGCCCTGCTAATATTTTCCCCTAAAAAAATTTAACCAGACCGGGCATGGTGGCTCACACCTGAAATCCCAGCACTTTGGGAGGCCGAGGCAGATGGATCAGGAGGTCAGCAGATCGAGACCATTCTGGCTAACATGGTGAAACCTCGTCTCTACTAAAAACACAAAAAATTAGCCGGGCATGGTGGCGGGTGTCTGTAGTCTCAGCTACTCAGGAGGCTGAGGCAGGAGAATGGCGTGAACCTGGGAGGTGGAGCTTGCAGTGAGCCAAGATCGCACCACTACACTCCAGCCTGGACAACAGAGGGAGACTCCATCTCAAAAAAAAAAAAAAATTTAACCAGTTGGGTGTGGTTGCTCACACCTGTAATCCCATAACTTTGGGAGGCTGAGGCAGGCAGATCACCTGAGGTCAGGAGATCGAGATCAGCCTGGCCAACGTGGCAAAACCTCGCTCTACTAAAAATACAAAAATTAGTTGGGAGTGGTGGCAGGTGCCTGTAATCCCAGCCACTCGGGAGGCTGAGGCATGAGAATCACTTGAACCCAGGAGGGAGAGGTTGCAGTAAGCCGAGATCGTGCCATTGCACTTCAGCCTGGGCAAAAACAGCGAGACTCCATCTCAAAACAAAACAAAACAAACAAAAAAAATTAACTGTGCTAAAATGCACATAACATAAAGTTTGTCATCTTAATCATTTTATTTATTTATTTTGAGATGGAGTCTCACTCTGTCACCCAGGCTGGAGTGCAGTGGCATGATCTCGGCTCACTGCAACCTCTGTCTCCTGGGTTCAAGCGATTCTCCTGCCTCAACCTCCCGAGTAGCTGGGATTACAGGCACCCGCCACCACACCTGGCTAATTTTTGTATTTTTAGTAGAGACGGGGGTTTCATCACATTGGCCAGGCTGGTCTGGAACTCCTGACCTCAAGCGATCTGCCTGCCTCGGCCTCCCAAATTACTGGTATTACAGGTGTGAACCACAGGGCCCAACCCATCTTAATCATTTTAAAGTATACAGTCCAATGGTGTTAAGTACATTCACATTGTGCAACCAATCTCCAGAACTTTTTTGTCTTGCAAAACTGAAACTGTACCCATTAAGCAACAGCTCCCCATTCCCCACTGCTCCCAGCCCCTAGTAGCCACCATTCTGTTTTCTGTCTCTATGAATATGACTATTCTAGGTATCTCATATAGGTGGAATCATACGGTATTTGCATTTTTCATAACTGCCTTATTTCACTTAGCATAATATCCATCAGGTTCATCCATGTTGTAGCACATGTCAGAATTTCCTTCCTTTTTGTTCTTTTGTAGAGACAAAGTCTCACTCTCACCCCAGTTGGAGTGCACTGGTGCAATTATAGGTCACTGTAACCTCAAATTCCTGGGTTCAAGCAATCCTCCTATGCCAGCCTCCTGAGTAGCTGGGACTAAAAATGCGTGCCACCACACCTGGCTAAATTTTTATTTTTATTTATTTATTTATTTTTGAG
Organism: Gorilla gorilla gorilla; assembly: GCF_029281585.2. Taxonomy (NCBI): domain Eukaryota; kingdom Metazoa; phylum Chordata; class Mammalia; order Primates; family Hominidae; genus Gorilla; species Gorilla gorilla. The sequence continues at coordinate 55,050,133 of NC_073247.2, forward strand.
ACAGAGTCTCGCTCTGTTGCCCAGGCTGGAGTGCAATGGCATGACCTTGGCTCACTGCAACCTCTGCCTTCCAGGTTCAAGCAATTCTCCTGCCTCAGCCTCCCAAGTAGCTGGGATTACAAGCATGTGCCACCATGACCAGCTAATTTTTTATTTTTAGTAGAGACGGGGTTTCACTCTGTTGGCCAGGCTGGTCTCATCTCCTGACCTCAGGTGATCCACCTGCCTCAGCCTCCCAAAGTACTGGGATTACAGGCGTGAGCCACCATGCCTGGCCTCTAGCTAATTTTTTTTTTTTTAATTTTGTACAGAGATAGGGTCTCCCTATACTGCCCAGGCTGGTCTCAAACTCCTGGGCTCAAGGGATCCTCCCACCTCAGCCTCTCAAAGTGTTGGGATTACAGGCATGCACCACTACACCCAGCCCCTTCCTTTTTAAGGCTGAATGATACTCCATTGTATGGATATACCACATTTTGTTTGTGCATTCATTCATTTATGGACACTTGAGTAGCTTCCACCTTTCTGGTTATAAGAAATCAAGATTTTGGCCGGGCATGGTAGCTCACACCTGTAACCCCAGCACTATGGGAGGCCAAGGTGGACAGATCACCTGAGGTCGGGAGTTTGAGACCAGCCTGACCAACATGGAGAAACCCCGTCTCTACTAAAAATACAAGATTAGCTGGTCATGGTGGCACATGCCTGTAATCCCAGCTACTCGGGAGGCTGGAGACAAGACAATTGCTTGAACCTGGGAGGCGGAGGTTGCAGTGAGCCGAGATGGCACCATTGCACTCCAGCCTGGGCAACAAGGGTGAAACTCCTTCTCAAAGAAAAAAAAACAAAAAAAAAGAATAAAAGAAGTTAAAGACTTTCTTATAGTTATGCTAAATATTTTAATGATGAATATTTTTAGAAGGACAGGTAATAAAATGGAATGTACAGCATGATTCCAATTTAGGGAAAAATATATATGTGTACACAGAAGAAAGTACTTCAAGGTCAGAAATGGAAATCCCTAGATAGACTGAACAAAGAGGGATCTAAAGACAGAAGGGATCTGGACTTTGGGTTGGCACATTAACACGGGCATCAAAGAAAGAGGCCAGAGGGGAAGATGGAGACAGGGTCTGCAATGGCACTAAGGAACCACTAACTTAACTGACCCAAGTGTCATTAGTTTCTGGATTTCTTGTTAATGGGAAAATAAAATTTTCTGGATTAAACTAACCAGAAACTAAACTATCAAAAGTCCCTTTGATTACATGTCCTCCTAAGTTCTAATCCGATTTGATCTAACTTTCTCCATTTTACATGATGTTATTGTCCAGTGTCTTAGTTCCATTATGTGTTTTCTGTTTTTTTTAGTTTATTTTATTTTATTGTATGCAGCTCATAACCTGAAGTTCCATTATGTTTTAATGCCCCCTTAATAACCATCCTTAAAAATATGTAGTAAATTCCTGTTTAGCTTTACTTATACATTTACCAATACATTTATTCTCATAGGTCTTCCATCTGAACTCTTGTTTCCTTGCTCAAATATCTTTTTCCTTATGAAAATCCTTTGCTTTTTTTTCTCAGTAAGGACTTAAACCAATTTTTTTTTGAGATGGTGTCTTGCTATGCTGCCCAGGCTGATTTCGAACACCTGGGCTCAAGCCATCCTCCCATCTCAGCCTCCCAAAGTGTTGGGATTACAGGCATGAGCCACAGTGCCTGGCCCACAAGGATGTGTTGGTAGTAAATTGTGTAACTCTTTGTCTATAAAGGTTTTTGTTTAACTCTTTCAATTGAATGCTGGTTTAGCTTCATAATGAATTCCTTTGACTTACATAAGGCAAGGAATTGGAATGGCATATTCTACACAACTCCTGGGTCTTGAAGAGATGAACCATTAGTAAAAGGTGGAAAAGAAAAAAACCTACCTGCTAGCACAAGCTGACAACGAACAATATGTTTCTTTGCCTGGCCTCTGGGTAGAAAAATATCTCCCCTGAAAAATGTATAACCCTGAGCCATACCATACGACCTGCATGGACCAAGAACTCCTACAATGAAAAGTTGACATAAAAATTTTTCCTAGTCTCTGGTGCCTGGCAGAAACAAAAACAAAAATACTTTGGAAGCCCACATCCCAAACCTGAGATACACAGGATCACACAGGTAAAGCTCCACTAATGTTGCACTTAAACGCTGAATTATAAAACGGACGGGCGCAGTGGCTCACGCCTGTAATCCCAACACTTTGGGAGGCCAAGGTGGGCAGATCACCTGAGGTCAGGAGTTTGAGACCAGCCGGCCAACATGGTGAAACTCTGTCTCTACTAAAAATACAAAAATTAGCCAGACGTGGTGGCGCCCACCTGTAATCCCAGCTACTCAGTGGGCTGAGGCAGGAGAATCGCTTGTACCCAGGAGGCAGAGGTTGTAATGAGCCGAGATCACGCCACTGCACTCCAGTGTGGGCGACAGAGTGAAACTCTGTCTCAAAAACATAAAAATAAATAAGTAAATAAATAATAAAACAGAAAAGGAAAAGATTCCATGGGGAGAAAAAGTGGGTGCAAAACTGCAGATCAATAGCCCCAAAGTACTTCAAATAATATAACAACCTAATGGAAAGGATAAAATGAATCTGTTTAAAATGATTAAAGACATAAATGGAAGCACTGTCATCCATAAGAACAAGTCGCTATTTTAAAAATAACCAACAGATTTTGAACCAAATTGGTCTCCTAGAAATGAAATATATAAATATTGAAATCTAAAACTCAGTGGACTTTTATATCATATTTAACATTGCTGAAGAGAATTACTGAACTGGAGAACATATCTGAAGAATTTACTCAAAATGCAGCACAACAAGATAAAAAGATGGAATACATGAATTATGGAGCATATGAAAAAGAGGTTATGATATATCCAGGATAGAATGAGATAGTTAAATATGTCTCTAACAGGAACTCCCCAAGGAGAAACTAGAAAGATTGTAGGGATAGTGGGATGATGGAGAATTGATATTTTAAAACATAATGGCTGACAATTTTTTCTGTATTGATTAAAGTCATAAATCCCAGTTTTAAGAAGCACATCCATGCCAAGCAGGAAAAGTAAATATAAACCCAGACCGGGCGTGGTGGCTCACGCCTGGAATCCCAGCACTTTGGGAGGCCGAGGTGGGTGGATCACTTGAGATTGGGAGTTAGAGACCAGCCTGGCCAACATGGTGAAACCCCACCTCTACTAAAAATACAAAACTTAGCCGGGCGTGGTGGCGGGCACCTGTAATCCCAGCTACTCAGTAGGCTGAGGTAGGAGGATCGCTTGAACCCAGGAAGTGGAGGCTGCAAGCTGAGACCATGACACTGCACTCCAGCCTGGGCTACAGAGCAAGACTCCGTCTCAAAATAAAATAAAATGAAATAAACCCAGGCTGGGCGCAGTGGCTCACGCCTGTAATCCCAGCACTTTGGGAGGCTGAGGCGGGTGGATCACCTGAGGTCAGGAGCTCAAGAGCAGCCTGACCAACATGGTGAAACTTCATCTCTACTAAAAATACAAAACATTATCCCAGCATGGTGGTGGGTGCCTGTAATCCCAGCTACTCGGGAGGTTGAGGCAGGAGAATTGCTTGAACCCAGGAGGCGGAGGTTGCAGTGAGCTGAGATTGCATCATTGCACTCCAGCCTGGATGACAAGAGCAAAACTCTGTCTCAGAAATAAATAAATAAATAAATAAATAAATAAATAAATAAATAAACCCAAACTTAGACACATTACAAAGAAACATCAACTACTGAAGTTAAACAGAAGCTCTTAAAAGCCGTCAGAGGGAAATGACAGAGCAACTTTAAAAAAACAAGAATTAAATTGAAAGGAGATATTGCATCAGCAATATTCGAAGCCAAAAGATAATGAAATAACATTTTTACAGGACTGAGAGACAAGAGCTATCAGGTTGGAAATTCAATATCCAACTAAATCATCATTTAGTCCAGAAGATTAAATAAAGACATTTTCAGACAGAGACTGAGAGAGTTTACTATAAACAGATCCTTGCTGAAAACAAAGCCCCCCAAAATGTTATCAAAGATGAAGAGGGAGATTTCATAATGATAAAAGGGTCAATTCATCAAAAATACATAAATTCTAAATGCATATGCACCAAACAGCAGAGCTTCAAATTACATGAAACAAAACCTGAGAGAACTTGAAGGAGAAATAGACAAATTCCCAGTTATTATTCAAGATTTCAATACTCCTCTCCCAATAATTAACAGAACAAGCAGACAGAAAATCAGTAAGGATATAGAAGAATTAAATGCCATCAACCAACTTGACATAATTAACATTTATAGAACATTCTGCCCAATAGCACATTATTTTCAAGTGCACATGTAAGAATCACCATTATTGATTATATGCTATGTTATAAAATAAGTCTCAATAAATTTAAATGGATTGTAATCATACAGCATGTGTCCTCTGACCACAATGGAATGAAATTAGAAACCAGTAATAGAAAGATAACCAAAAGATCTCCCAAATATTTGAACACTAAACAACATACTTAAAAAAAAAACACAAAAAAAACAAAAACCCATGGGTCAACTGAGAAATCAAAAGGAGATTCTAAATAAACGAAGATAAAATATCATATTTGTGGGATGCTGTTAAAGCAGTGCTTGGAAAGAAGTCTACAGGTGGCAGAAAGAGGGTGAGAGAATTCTTTGGGGTCTTTTATAAGGGCACTAATCCCACTCACGAGGGCTCCACGTTCATGCCTAATCATCTCCCAAAGGCCCCCACCTCCTAATACCATCACTTTGAGGGCTGAGACTACAACATATGAATTTGTAGGGACACACATATTCAGTCTGCTGCAATGAAGATAAAGTAAAATATTGCTCTGAGCTTTATTGTCTGAATAAATTTTTTTTTTTTTTTTTGAGACGGAGTCTTGCTCTGTCACCCAGGCTGGAGTGCAGTGGCGTGATCTCGGCTCACTGCAAGCTCCGCCTCCCAGGTTTACGCCATTCTCCTGCCTCAGCCTCCCAAGTAGGTGGAACTACAGGCACCCGCCACCACGCCCAGCTAATTTTTTTTTTTTGTATTTTTAGTAGAGACGGGGTTTCACCATGTTAGCCAGGATGGTCTCGATCTCCTGACCTCGTGATCCGCCCGCCTCGGCCTCCCAAAGTGCTGGGATTGCAGGTATGAGCCACCGCGCCAGGCCCTGTCTGAGTAAATTATTTTAAAGGAACACTTAACAATGCTCTAGTATTCTAGCCGATGTGTGCTTTTTGGCCCTATTTGTACTATACCAAAATATTTTGGTGGGAAACAAGACAAAAAGTTCCCACTTATCATTTGGCATGGCGTAAATCAAAAAGAATAAAGGTTTGTTGGTTTTAAAATATTTTGTTACAAAGCATTAAAAGATGGAGAATAATCAACACTTGTATGTTCTTTACCATGAAAAAATAGAAATTAACATTAGCCTTGGTGGCTTTATTCTCTCAAAATAAAATAAAATATTCTACTTTAGCTAAAGCTTCATCCTCTTCTACTACCCTTTTCCATTCCCAAGGAACGACAATATCCTAAAGTTGGTTTGCATCGTTTTCATGCATATATGAATTTACTGAAAAATTACTATTGTTGGATATTTATTTATCCATTCATAAATTGAAGAAGTAAAATTTATTTCCACTTTTGTTCCCCAATTACAGTGTTGCAATAAACACATGTACATGTTTACTTGGGCACATATGGGAGAGTTTCTCCAGGGTGGGTAGGAACACGTGGAATCTTGGGTTATTGGATAGACACATAGTTGACATTGCTATGTATTGTCAGTGGGCTTGCCAAATTACCCATCTAAAAGGTCTTATAGCTCTGTATCCTCACCATCACTCAGTGTTATCAGATATACGTATGTTTTAAATTTTTTCCAATCTGTTGTGTGTAAAATACTTCATGGTAAAATGATTTTTATTTTTTGAGATGGAATCTCACTCTGTTGCCCAGGCTGGAGTGCAGTAGCGTGATTTCAGCTCACTACAGCCTCCGCCTCCCGGGTTCCAGTAATTCTCCTGCCTCAGCCTCCCGCGTAGCTGGGATCACAGGTGCCCGCCACCACTCCTGGCTAATTTTTGTATTTTTAGTAGAGACAAGGTTTCACCATGTTGGCCAGGCTGGTCTCAAACTCCTGACCTCAGGTGATCTGCCTGCCTCAGCCTCCCAAAGTGCTAGGATTACAGGCATGAGCCATTGTGCCCGGCCCTGGTAAAATGATATTTAAATTATATTTTCCTGGCCAGGCACGGTGGCTCATGCCTGTAATGCCAACACTTTGGGAGGCCGAGGCAGGCAAATCACGAGGTCAAGAGATCAAGACCGTCCTGGCCAACATGGTGAAACCCCGTCTCTACCAAAAATACAAAAATTAGCTGGGCTTGGTGGCGCGTGCCTGTAATCCCAGCTACTCAGGAGGTCGAGGCAGGAGAATCGCTTGAACCAGGGAGCCGGAAGTTGCAGCGAGCCGAGATCATGCCACTGCACTCCAGCCTGGCAACAGAGCGAGACTCTGTGAAAAAAAAAAAAAAGAAGAGGATCTCCAACCTGGTGACAGAGCGAGACTCTGTCTCAAAAAAAAAAAAAAGAAATTCTGTTTTTCTGACTATAAGAACATTTGATCTTTGGGCATATTTCATATGTTACCCATTTGGATTTATTCCTCTGTTAATTGCCCATTCAAACCTTTTGGCCATTGTTTTACTGGGCTGATTGTCATTTTGTTACTGATATATTATTAACATTCTTTGTAAGTTGAGATTACCAGTCTTCTGTTAATTAGATGTGTTACAAAAATATTCTGCCAGTCTGCATCTTGACTTTGTTCTTAGGCATCATCTGTTTTTTCCCGTCTCTTATAAAAACTTTTTAAAATAGAGATTTTCAAATATACAACAAAGTAGAAAGAATTGTATAATGAACCTTTGGGTACCCACCACCTAACTTTAACAATTATCATAGCCAGTCTTGTTTGATTTATACCCAACCTAATCCCCAGCCCTCCTCTCAACCCCCACACTTCACCAATTCCTCTCCTTGCTTCCTGGTTATTTTGAAGTAAGTTCCAGATATTACATAACTTCATAAATATTTCAGTATAAATATTTTAAAAGGTAAAAACTTTTTTAAAAACATGATGATGTGGCTTGGTTTGTCATTTTGCTTTTGTGTCTTCTTCATACAGAAGTTAAAATATTTTTAAAACAGTCTAATATATCAAAAAATTTCAAAGTTTTGTTTTTTACGGTGAGGTCTTTAATTAACCAGAATTATTTCTTTTTTGGTACAGAGTGAGGTTTGATTATAATGTTAAAAAAATTTTTTTATATCTAGCAGATTGTTCCAGCACGATTTAATGAATAGTTCATCCTTTTTAGACTTTTGCCAATAACAGTACTTCTAATTACTGCAGCTTTATAGTAGGCTTAATATCTGAAAGACAAATCTTCCCTTCTCCTCTTTAAGATTTCAGTGGCTATTCTTGGTCCTCTACCTTTTTTATGGATTTTAGGTTGAGATGATCAAGTTCCCTGAAAGATCCTGTTGAGATTTTGATTGGAAGTACATTGAATTTATAGATCAACTTTGGGAGACTGTATATCTTTATGATGCTGCAAATTTTCATGTACAAATATGGGGTAGCTTACCATTTATTTGTCATCTTTTATATCTTTCATTAAAATTGTATAATTTTCTGGCTGCCCATGGTGACTCATGCCTGTAATCCCAGCACTTTGGGAGGCAGAGGCGGGCGGATCACCTGAAGTTAGGAGTTCGAAACCAGCCTGGCCAACATGGAGAAACCTCATCTCTATTAAAAACACAAAAATTAGCCAGGCGTGGTGGCAGATGCCTGTAATCCCAGCTACTCGGGAGGCTGAGGCAGGAGACTCGCTTGAACCCGGGAGGTGGAGGTTGCAGTGAGCCGAGATCATGCCACTGTACTCCGACCTGGGCAACAGAGCGAGACTCCATCTCAAAAAATAATAATAATAAAAATAAACAAATAAATAAAATTGTATACTTTTCTTTATGAAAATCCTATGAGATATTTTTGTTAAATTTATTTCCAAGAACCTTCCTTCTCTAGCTATTTTAAATGTTATCCTTTTCAAAATTACGTTTTAGTTTTTTGTTGCTGGTATGGAAGAAGGCAAATGGTTTTGTATTTGAATTTTACGTCTAACAACTTTGTTGAACAATCTCATTAGTTCTGATAGCTTGTCAATTCTATAAAGATAATTTTATCATCTACAAATAACAAGTTTTGTTTCTTTCTTTTTTCTTTTCTTTTTGAGACGGAGTCTCACTCTGTCGCCTGGGCTGGAGTGCAGTGGCACGATCTTGGCTCACTGCGACCTCCGCCTCCCGGGTTCAAGCCATTCTCCTGCCTCAGCCTCCCGAGTAGCCGGGATTACAGGTGCCTGCCACTACACCCACAGGCACCCGCCACTATGCCCAGCTAATTTTTTGTATTTTTAGTAGAGATGGGGTTTCACCATGTTGGCCAGGCTGGTCTCAAACTCCTGACCTCAGGGGATCCACCTGCCTCGGCCTCCCAAAGTACTGGGATTACAGGCATGAGCCATTGCGCGCCACTGCTTTGTTGTTTTTTAATAGCAGCTTTATTGACGTGTAACTTACAATAGAATGTGCCCATTTTAAGTGTACAATTTGATGAGTTTTGATAATTGTTATTGATTATACCCATATAACCAATAATTACCAGCACAGTTAAGATGTAGAACATTTCTATCCTCCGTTGAAAGTTCGTCATGACTTTTTGTAGTTAATTCCCCTCTATCATCAGCTTTAGGCAACCACTGGTCTGCTTCCTGTAGATATAGATTAGATTCGGCTGTTCTGGAATTTCCTATACATGAAATCATGTGTTTGTCTATTTCGCTCAGTTAAATAATTTTGAGTTTCACATATGCTGTTGCATGTATCAATAGTTCATCCTTTTTATTGCTCAGTAGTATTCCATGGCATGGATATATCACAATTTGCTTATCCAATAACCTGTTAATGAACATTTAACTTATTTCCACCATTCAGCTATGATGAATAGAGTAAATTCATGTATGAGGGCATTACATGGACATATTCTTTTTCTTGTATAAATGCTTATGAGTGAAATACTTGGTCTATTCAAAAATTTTCCCCATTTGGCAAATTTGGTTTGTTATTGTTCTTATAATTGAGTTTCAAGACTTCTTTATATGTTCTGGATACAAATTCTTTGTCAGATATATGAATCATAAATATTTTCTCCTAGCCTGTGGCTTGCCTTTTTATTTTCTCAAAGATGTGTTTCAAATAGCAGCAGTTTTAAATTTTGAAGTATAATTTGCTAATTTTTTTATGATTAGTGCTTTTTGTGTCCTAAGCAGTATTTTCTTACCTCAAGGTGTATAATTTTCTCCTATGTTGTCTTTTATACATTTTATAGTTTAATTTTCATATTTAGATCCATCATCCATTTGCAGTTAATTTTTATATATGTGGTGAGCACTGATGTCTATTTGAAAAACACAGGCCAAATGCCGTGGCTCACATCTGAAATCCCAGTACTTGGGGAGGCCAAGCTGCTGGACCATTTGAGGTCAGGAGTTCGAGACCAGCCTGGCCAACATGGTGAAACCCTGTCTCTACTAAAAATACAAAAATTAGCTAGGTGTGGTGGCGCATGCCTGTAATCCCAGCTACTCAGCAGGCTGAGGCGGGAGAATTGCTTGAACCCGGGAGGCAGAGGCTGCAGTGAGCTGAGATTGCACCACTGCACTCCAGCCTGGGTGACAGAGCGAGACTCCATCTCTAAATAATTAAATAAATGCATACATAAAATAAAATAAAATAAAAAACATAGTCAGTTGTTCCAGCATTACCTTGTCACTTTTCTCAAAGATCAATTGATCAATGTGTAGGTCTATTTCTGGACTCCATATTCTGTTCCATTGATCTACATGTCTATCCTTAGGCCAATAGCACACTGCCTTCATAGCTGTAGCTTTATCATCAGTACTGTAAGACCTCAAAGTTTATTCTTGTTTTCCAAGATTGTTTGGCTATTTTTGGTCCTTTTGTATTTTAAATCATTTATCAGATACATTTTAAATCATTTATCAATTTCTGTTAAAAAGCCTGCTGGGATATTGATTGAGATTACATTAGATCAATAGATCAATTTAAGGAGAATTTCTATCTTAACAATATTGAATGTACCAAATCAGAATCATATTATTTCTTTTTAATTATTTATGTCTTCTTCAATTTCTCACAATAATGTTTTACCATTTTTAGTGCAGAGGTTTTGCACATTTGTTAGGTTTATTCCTACATATTTCAGTTTTTTGTTGCTATTTGTAAACTGTAGCTTTTAGAATTTCAATTTCTAATTGTTTATTGATAGTGGTCTCTGTTCTTATATTTGTTATTTCCTTTCTTTCAGTTTCTGGGTTTTTTTGTTTGTTTGTTTGTTTTTTGAGATGGAGTCTTGCTCTGTCGCCCAGGCTGGAGTGCAACGGCGCAATCTCGGCTCACTGCAACCTCCGCTTCCCAGGTTCAAGCGATTCTCGTGCCTCAGCCTCCCGAGTAGCTGGGATTACAGGCATGCACCACCATACCCAGCTAATATTTTTGTATTTTTAGTAGAGACGGGGTTTCACCATGTTGGCCAGGCTGGTCTCGAACTCCTGACCTCAAGAGATCCGCCTGCCTTGGCCTGCCAAAGTGCTGGTATTACAGGTGTGAGCCACCACACCCGGCCTCTTTCAGTTCTTTTGGATTTAGTTTGCTCTTCTTTTTCTAACTTTGTATAGGTGGAAATTTAGATCATTGATTTTAAACCGTTCTCTCTTTTTTTCTAAAATAAGCATTTATACCTATAAATTTCCCTCTAAGCACTGCTCTGATAGCACCCCACAAATTTGGTATTTTATTTTTATTTTTATTCAGTTAGAATGTCCTTTGGAGAATCTCTTTTGGAGGATACAATAAGAACATGGCAGTTTGACAGCCCTCACCAGAACCCAACCATGCTGGCACCCTAATCTCAGACATCCAGTCTCCAGAACCGTGACAAATTTCTGTTGTTTAAGCCACCTGTCATACTTAGTTAAAGCAGCTCAAACTAAGACATTCATCTAAACATTTGCCTTGGTGTTTATTTATAAGAGCCTAGAGTCTCATGAATGTGTCATTATAAAACAATTTCAGAGGTTCAGGCCTAGACTTAACATCTAGTTCAACATCCAAATAGGTCACAAGTTTTCCCAATAAACAGACCACAGATAAAAATACAGATGGCAAACGACTGGGGTAGCAGGTAGGGTGACCCAGGTATAGCAGCTTCTACTTTCCCCAGAAAAAATCATTTTATTATTGCCGTTATAAGCAGTGCTAAGACAACGCTGTCATTTTAATATTAATTTTGAATATTGTCTTGTTTTATGCTAATTTAAGAAACAATTCTTTAGAATGGCTATGACCCACTTGAAGAAAACACCCATGGAGATTACTGGAGCCCCAGTACCAGGTCTTCAGAATCCTAGGGGTAGATTGAAATCACTGAGAAGAAGGCCTCTTGTGCAATTATACTGTGTAAATCAGCATTCTCCAGTATCTTTATTACAGTTTCCCCCAGCTGGTAAAATATTCTTTCCTCCATCCTCTACATGCATAAACACTCGACCTAAGCAAATTTTGGCTTTGCAGTATCAGGATCAAAGAACAAATGGTAAGGCCATAGAAGCATCATGTAGAGTCCCAGGAATATGTCTCTACTTGTGCCAGCAGAGACTTCCTTCCAAGATCTCAAACCCAGTTGCAGGCTTAGTGAGGTTGTCCTAAAATCTGAGATACACATAGGATTGGCAAGGTATGAAATGTATCACGGGCTTTTCCTTCTTCTTCAGAATTATAGCTCTCAGTTAGACAGGAGGAAGACAAATGCGACATGAGTTCTGAATTATTCTTTTTTACTTATACACTTCAGCAGTTCATTGTTGCCTTATCTCCTGCAGGTTGAAACTAATGAGAGGCTGAATAATTTCATGTAAGTCAAGAAAATGGAAACTGGATATGTTTGGAATAGTCGTTATATAAAATATGGTTGTTTTTACTACTTTTAACTTTTGAATGGTAGACTATCTTGTTAATTCAATAAAAAAATTTATGAAAGTGAATAAGTAATGTTTGTAAGTTTCTCTAAGCTCTTTGGATGAAAGGTGCTATATAAAACCAAAGTATACTGTGTTGCATTATTATTTTATTTCATAAGCTCTGCAGCATAAAAAGCTGCAAATAAAATCTCCCACTGGGTTGGGAAAGATGATTATTATCTTCCTACTCCTGGAAATAGATTTTTCAGGCTTTTGTGAAAGCAGCAACTCCTGTTTTTTGTTGCTGCACAGGCTTTTTATGCTCACAGGCAGATATTGGCAGGTCAAGTTTCATACAAGTTGTGTGGACAGCAGGCGTGTGCGTGTGTGTGTGTGTGCACATGCCCACTGCATGTGCATTCACATGGGAAATAAATCACGCAAAGGATGAATCAGACATTTGATTAGGTGTCAGTTTATGTCAATATTTATTTCTGATGCTAGTGTGTGTTGCATTTCTGAAATTGGTATATTATTTTAAAAGTAGGCAATTTGGGAGGAATTTATTTTCAGGGTCCAGAAAGTGAAAAGAAAAATTTGTGCTTTGTCATCTTGTGACAGCACTGAAATTTATATGTCATACTCCAGATTTCAATCACTCCACAAAGATAAATTGAGTGCACTTATGAAATTCTCGCATCATAATCCCAAGCTGTGTTTGATGAATTAGGAAGTTTAATAAATGTTTAATAGCTTGACTACATTCAGAAAGCAATGAAGGGAGGTAAAGTATATGTGCATCAAAAGTTTAAAAACTACTAAAGACAGTAGTATATGTCAAAACATGCAAAATGAGTCATCTGAGGAGTAAAGGCTGTGTATTCAGAGGCAGGAGATGCAGCCAAAAAATTAGAGGTAAATATGACAGCCGAGTCATCAGAGGGACTAGCTGCTGGAATGGAATTTTCAGGGAGACAATGGGGGAGGTGAGGTTGGAAATTTAGCTTGACAATACAACAAATTGAAATAATATCCTAAGTAGTTCTCCATTTTCTCTCTCAGTTGTAATTATCTACAATTGTTTTGTCCTTGATTTAAATCGGTACATGTGAATATGCCTGCTGCCCAGGATGGAGACACACAGTTGGTCTTGCTTTTCCAATAAGTACAAAAGAACAGGCAATGACAGGCATCTTGGTTGATGATGATAATGTTTAAAATATTTTATTTAACAAGTTTTTATCCTAACTCTTCTTTATCCAACAGGCTCACATCACTGTCAGCAGCCCTGAAACACTTTATATGGTTGCTGTATCTTTATTTCTTTCCATCTTAACATCCTGGATCGGCTGTCAGCAGTCTTGAAAGTTTGATTTAAAGCAAAATCAAACAGATGTGGAAAAATTGGAACCCTCATACATTGCTGGTAAGAATGTAATGGTGCAGCCACTATGGAAAACAGTTTGGCAGTTCCTGAAAATAGTAAATACAGAGTTATTAAATACCTCATGATCCAGAAATTCCTAAGTATATACCCAAGAGAAATGAAAACATGTTCACACAAAAACTTGTACATGAATGTTCATAGTGTCATTATTCATAGTAGCCAAAAAGCAGAAACAACTCAACTGTCCGTCAGCTGATTAATGAACAGGTATAAAAAGCAAGAAGTATCGATACGTGCTACAACATAGATAAACCTTGTCCACGGGGAGTTGGACAGTGGGGAATGACTGCTAAAGGGCTTTTTTGGGGGATGATGAAAATAGTCTAAAATGAGATGGGAGTAATGGTTGCATACTGTGAATATGCTCAAAACCATTGACTTGTATACTTCAAGTGGATGAGTCGTATGTTATATGAATTGTATCTCAATAAAGCTGTTTTAAAAATCAAACACGGCCAGGCGCAGTGGCTCACGCCTGTAATCCCAGCACTTTGGGAGGCCAAGGCAGGTGGATCATGAGGTCAGGAGTTCAAGACTAGCCTGGCCAACATGGTGAAACCCCGTCTCTACTAAAAACACAAAAAATTAGCCGGGCGTGGTGGTGGGCGCCTGTAATCCCAGCTACTCGGGAGGATGAGGCAGGGGAATTGCTTGAACTCGGGAGGCGGAGGTTGCAGTGAGCCAAGACCATGCCACTGCACTCCAGCCTGGTGACAGAGTGAGACCCCATCTCAAAAAAAAAAAAAAAAGAAAGAAAAAAAATCGAACACAGTAAGATTTTTTTAAAAGCAAGAAAAGAAAGAAATAGAAATTTGCTTTTTTGTTATTGTTGTTTGGCTCTTCCTCTTGGCAGTCTTGTTCTCCTGCTTATGGTCATGCAATGGCTCTTATTTTATGCCCTGCATAATTTCTCTGGACCACATATTTTGAATCTAGGCAGTTCTGGAATTTTCTTGGCAACTTATTTTTTTTTTTAGACAGGGTCTCATTCTGTTGCCCACGCTGGAGTGCAATGGCACAATCAAGGCTCAATGCAGCCTGGACCTCCTGGGTTCAATCGATCTTCCCACCTCAGCCTCCTGAGTAGCTGGGACCACAGGTGTGCGCCACTACGTCCGGTTAATTTTTTTATTTTTTGTAGAGACAGGAGTCTCACTATGTTGTCCAGGCTGGTCTGAAACTCCTGGGCTCAAGAGATCTGCCCACCTCGGCCTCCCAAAGTGTTGGCATTACAGGCGTGAGCCACAGCACCCAGTCATTGGTGACTATCTTAAGGTTTGATTTCTCTTCTGCATCAAATGATAAAAAGGAAACAACTGTGGTGTTATAAATTCCTCTTTATGCTTGGAAATAGAAATTGGTTTCTTACCAAATGTGATATCAGGGAAATGACATCATTTTTTAAACTGAAAAGCCAATGTTTCTGATAAGAGCTGAGAGTTTATTCTTCAAATGAGATAAGACCATAAAATTATGTGTGTGTTTTCTAAAACGAACCCACTAGATTGTACATTTCCAAGAAGTTCTAGCACTTTCCAGGTAGTCTCTTTATGAGGCTTTGCATTAATGCCAAGATTGATAAAATCACTGCACACTGAAACTCTTATATTGTTATGTTTTCTTCCAAATCCATGACATGTGATTTTTAAAATATCCTGAATGGCAATACATTTCTGTCCTTTCATGGTGATTTAATTTTTGGAAGTATTCAAAAGTCACCCATGTTTGATAAATAGGCCAAAGGATCAATCTGGAGAGCATTTTTTAATGTCTAAAATGAAATATGACTCTAATGTAATGAAATTTTTCAGGATAACTCAAACGAAATTTGAAGGCACTTAAAAAATATGAGTTTCAAAAAATAATTTGAGTAGTTGATAGCATTATTGGAATAAGCCTCTGGCTTCTCACCAGACACAATGCCAGGGATTTTACACAGATTATTCCAATAAATCCTTCCAATAGTTCTGCAGGGTAAAAATTATCCCCATTTTACTGATAAGGAAATAAGATTGGAGACGCTCAACAACATGCCCAAGTAAACCCAGCCATCTTGAGGCAGAACTGGTTCTCAGATCTGCAACCTGCTGACTCTTGATGGGGATGGAAAACCAAATATGGCATATTCTCACTTATAAGTGGGAGCTCAACAATGAGAACACATGGACACAGGGAGGGGAACAAGACACACTGGGGCTTGTGGGGAGGAGGTGCAGGCAGAGGGAGAGCATCAGGATAAATAGCTAATGCATGCGGGGCTTAATACCTAGGTGAGGGGTTGATAGGTACAGCAAACCACCATGGCACACATTTACCTATGTAACAAACCTGCATGTCCTGCACATGTATCCCAGAACTAACTTTCTTTCTTTTTCTTTCTTTCTTTCTTTCTTTCCTTCTTCTTTCTTTCTTGCTTTCTTTCTTTCCTTCGTTCTTTCTTTCCTTCTTTCTTTCTTTCTTTCTTTCGAGATGGAGTCTCGCTCTGTTGCCCAGGCTGGAGCACAGTGGTGCAATCTTGGCTCACTGCAACCTCCACCTCCCTGGTTCAGGTGATTCTCCTGCCTCAGCCTCCCGAGTAGCTGGGATTATAGACATGTACCACCACCCTGGCTAATTTTTGTATTTTTAGGAGAGACAGGGTTTCACCATGTTGGCCAGGCTGGTCTCAAACTCCTGAACTCAAATGATTCACCCGCCTCAGCCTCCCAAAATGCTGGGATTACAGGCGTGAGCCACTGAGCCCGGCCGCGGAACTTTAAATAAAATTAAATTTTAAAAAAATTTTTAAGTCACTTTGCTTCATTCTCAGAGTGGTTTATAGTTTTTATTTCCTATTTCTACATGCTGTGTGCATGTCCAAGCTTGAAACTGGGCCAAGTCTTCCTCAAAGATCTGGGACTTTTCTGCCCTTTTTTTTTCACTCTGTCACCCAGGCTGGAGTGCAGTGGCGTGATCTCGGCTCACTGCAGCATCAGCCTCCAGGGCTCAAGTGATCGTCCTACCCCAGCCTCCCGAGTAGCTGGGATTACAGACGCAAGCCACTACACCTGGTTAATTTTTGTATTTTTAGTAGAGACGGAGTTTTGCCATGTTGGCCAAGCTGGTCTTGAACTCCTGCCTCATCCTCCCAAAGTGCTGGGATTACAGGTGTGTGCCACCATGCCAGCCTCCTTTTTATCCCCTCATTTCAGATCTAGAACTACATATTGAGTTTAACTTCACAAAATTTGAGCGCAGCACCTTTCTCCTATAATAACACCGAGAACTTCTCATTTACCCTCTGTGTAAATTATCATGAATTCAAAGTCAGTGGAGTCCAAATTAATGAGGACTTGCAACATTTCCTCCCTGAGCTCCCTGGAAGGCCCCCACGCCATACATCATCCAACACTGAGCTTTTTAGCTTATGAAATCTGAAAACACAGCCTGAGGGAGCAAGGCCATAGAAAAGTATCAGGAGGATAATGTTAACACCTGTAATAAAATTAAAACCATGAATACAACTAGGGGAACTGTCCATCCATGAAATGAGCATGTTAGTGTAAATGAATTAAGAATTAGAAATCAATGAGCTCTATTAATTGAGTTGATTCCTGTAATCTGGTAAAATTCAAATAGCATCTTCTTTTTATTGGCCCATGGACTGCCTGGATGAACACCACTAGAACCTTTGGAAAGCAAGACTAAAAATAATCCAATGCTTAAAAACTTTCAGCAGGGCCATGCTGAAGGTAGCTTAGACCACCACTTGGCTTTAGAGCTGTAGATTCCTAGAATTCGTAAGAGTAATAATAATAATGATCACTTACATAGTACTACTGTAGTAGTCTGTTCTCACACTGCCAATAAAGACATACCCGAGACTGGGTAATTTATAAAGGAAAGAGATTTAATGGATTTACAGTTCCATATTGCTGGGGAGGACTCACAATCATGGCAGAAGACCAAGGAAGAATGTCTTACAAGGCGGCAGGCAAGAGAGAAATGAGAACCAAGCAAAAGAGGTTTCCCCTTATAAGACCATCAGATCGGGCCAGGCACGGTGGCTCATGCCTGTAATCCCAGCACTTTGGGAGACTGAGGTGAGCGGATCACTTGAGGTCAGGAGTTTGAGACCAGCCTGGCTAACATAGTGAAACCCCGTCTCTACTAAAAATACAAAAATTAGCCAAGTGTGGTGGCAGGCGCCTGTAATCCCAGCTACTCAGGAGACTGAGGCAGGAGAATCACTTGAACCCAGGAGGTGGAAGTTGCAGTGAGCTGGGATTGTGCCACTGCACTTCAGCCTGGGTGACAGAGTGAGACTCCGTCTCAAAAAAAAAAAAAAAAAAAAAAAAAAGCAAAAAAAGCACATCAGATCTTGTGAGACTTATTCACTAACCATGAGAACAGTATGGGGGGAATCGCCCCCATGATTTAAAATCTCCCACCAGGTCCCTCCCACAACACGTGGGAATTATGGGAGCTACAATTCAAGATGAGATTTGGATGGGGACAGAGCCAAACCATATGAACTACCTATGTGCCAAGTACTGTTATAAGTTTCCTCACTTAATCTTCACAGTTGTGCAGTGGGTGCTATTATTATCATCCGCATTTTACAGGTAAAGAGATCAAGGCACAGGTTAAGTGATTTACTCAGGATCACACAGCTAGGAAGTAATGAAACTAGAATTTAAATGGTTCTAAATCATTACACTGCACTGCCTCTCTTCATGCTATGCTGCCTCTAATGTGAAGTGACTTGGCAGAAAGGATAGGGCTGGCAATGAAGGACAGTCTCTTTTTCGTGGGCCAGAAAGATGTTGTCTGGCAGTGTATTCATAAGCTCATCTGAAAAAAAAAAAAAAGGAAAGTGTAAATCTTCAAACACAGATAACTGGAACAATTTGCCTTCTAATGAGGGGAAAAAAAAACAGCCTTTCTCCTTTTGCTGATTGAGTTCCCTTTGGGGTGCATCACATTACTATTCCCATCTCTTTCTCCCTTGCTATATCCATATCCTTTGCCTGGTAACTTTGCGGTTCTTCCTGTTAGAGGTGGAGTCTGTTTCTCCACTCCTAGGCTTTAGGCTCAGCCATATGATTCGCTTTGGCCAAAGGGATATTAAGCCAAAGTGATGTGAGCAGGAGCTTGAAATGTGCTTGCGCAGCTGGGTTGCTTTTCCCCTCACTTGCCATCGCCGTGGGAATTGCATGTTCTGGCAAGCCTGCTGGTTGAAGGAGGATGAGCAATGTGTGTGGAGCAGATCTGCACCCAGCCTGGGCTTCCAGCCAACCTCAGCTGAGCCCAGCCCACACCAGCTGACCCCACAGCCAACCTGCAGATGTGGGAGTGAAAATTAATGAATGTTGTTTTAAGCCACCAGGTTTTGAGGTGGTTTGTTTTGCAGTAAGAATACGGCAATAGCTGAGGAAGAATCTACTCCATTGCTTTTCTGCTTTACGTACCAATACCTCCCACCCATAAACACACCCAGACACATTCGCTTATATTTAATTATAGTAAATCCCCACAGCCCTCTTTCCCTCCTCCATCACCTTTGTCTTTATTATGGCTTTTACTACCACACTCATCTTTTTTTTTTCTTCATAGCAATTTTTATTTTTTTTTAAGACAGAGTCTCGTTGTGTCGCCCAGGCTGGAGTGCAGTGGCAGGATCTCGGCTCACTGCAACCTCTGCCTCCCAAGTTCAAGCGATCCTCCTGCCTCATCCTCCCAAATAGCTAGGATTACAGGTGCCTGCCACCATACCCGGCCAATTTTTGTATTTTTAGTAGAGATGAGGCTTCACCATGTTGGCCAGGCTGGTCTCGAACTCCTGAGCTCAAGCGATCCCCCCACCTCAGCCTCCCAACGTGCTGGGATTCCACAGTATTTTTGACACACTTCTGTCTGATCCACAACCACCTCTGTGATTGGATTGGTGGCACTGGGACAGTGCAGATAACACAACTGATCACCATTCCTTTCTACTGTTATGCATACTGTGATCTTATTGGTTAAAATAATACAAATGAGCCAGGTGCAGTGGCTCATGCCTGTAATCCCAGCACTTTGGGAGGCCGAGGCGGGCGGATCACCTGAGGTCAGGAGTTCAAGATCAGCCTGGTGAACATGACAAAACCCCATCTCTACTAAAAATACAAAAATTAGCCATGGCCAGGCACGGTGGCTCACACCTGTAATCCTACCACTTTGGGAGGCCGAGGCAGGTGGATCATGAGGTCAGGAGATGAGACCATCCTGGCTAACATGGTGAAACCCCATCTCTACTAAAAATACAGAAAATTAGCTGGGTGTGGTGGCACACGCCTATAGTCCCAGCAACTCGGGAGGCTGATGCAGGAGAATCGTTTGAACCCGCGAGGAGGAGGTTGCAGTGAGCCAAGATAGTGCCACCGCACTCCAGCCTGGGCAACAAAGTGAGACCCCATCTCAAAAAAAAAAAATTAGCCAGGCATCGTGGCGGGCACCTGATACTCGGGAGTCTGAGGCAGGAGGATCGCTTGAACTTGGGAGGCAGAGGTTGCAGTGAGCTGAGATTGTGCCACTGCACTCCAGCCTGGGTGACAGAGACTCTGTCTCAAAATAATAATAATAATAATAATAATCCAAATGAGTATGACCAGGAGGAAAATAAAGAAGCCAGTTTTCGAAAGCCTACCACTCACCAATTCTCTTAGTTTGATTTATGAAGCGATTCTACAGGACCATACGTGATTTCCAACTAGTCTGGATTTAATCAATGGCTACCTGTCCCTTTTCAGTAAATGTGCCCATAGCAATCATCTACATGTTGGCAGAAACTTCTCTTCTAAAAGGATATTATACTTAAGTCACTCTTCCAAAAGTATTTACATTATTATATTAAAATTAAAATTAATTATATTGAAATAATTTCAAATATACTCAGAAAAGTTGCAAGAATGTACAATGAAATCCCAAACATCCTTTACTTACATTTAGCAATTAACATTTTGCCACATTTGCTTTATCATTTTCTTTTTTTCTGTATTTTTCTTTTTTTTAACCTTTATTTTATTGTTTTTTTGGGTGGTTTTTTTTTTGGTTTTTTGAGACAGAGTCTCACTCTGTCGTCCAGGCTGGAGTGCAGTGGCATGATCACAGCTCACTGTAGCCTCTGCCTCCCAGACTCAAGCCATCCTCCCACCTCAGTCCCCCAAGTAGCTGGGACTACAGGTGCACACCACCCCACCTGGCTAATGTTTTTGTATTTTTTTGTCGAGACAGGGTGTTTTGTTTTGTTTTGTTGGATGGAATTTCGCTCTTCTTGCCCAGGCTGGAGTGCAATGGCGTGGTCTCGGCTCACTGCAACCTCCAACTCCCAGGTTCAAGCAATTCTCCTACCTCAGCCTCCCGAGTAGCTGAGATTTCAGGCACCCACCACCACGCCTGGCTAATTTTTGTATTTTTAGTAGAGATGGGGTTGTATTTTTAGTAGAGATGTTGGCCAGGCTGGTCTCGAACTCCTGACCTCAGGTGATCTGCCCACCTCAGCTTCCCAAAGTGCTGGGATTACAGGCGTGAGCCACTGCGCCCGGCCGAGACAGGGTTTGGTTTTGCCATGTTGCCCAGGCTGGTCTCAAACTTCTGGGCTCAAGCAATCCTCCCATCTCAGCCTCCCAAAGCACTGGGATTACTGAGTATAAGCCACTGCACCTGGGTATAAGCACTGGTTATAAGCCACTGCACCTGGCCTTTTTTCTTTATTTTTTTATTTTTTCCTGAACCATTTGGGAGTAAACTGCAGACATCATGCTCCTTTACCCCATCTTCAGTTTGCATTTCCCAGGAATGAAAACAATCTCTTACATGATCACAGCTCAATTATTAAAATCAGAAAATTTAATGTTGATGTAATGCTATTATCTGTATATAATCCGTATTCAAATTTTGCCAATTGTCCCAGTAATATTCTTTATGGCATTTTTCCCCTCTTCCTTGATCTAGAATCCAATTCAGGATCACAGATTACAATTAACTGGCATCTCTCTCTCTTTTTTTTTTTTTTTGAGGCAGGGTCTTGCTCTGTCTCCCAGGCTGAAGTGCAGTGGTGTGATTCTAGCTCACTGCAGCTTCAAACTCCTGGGCTCAAGCGATCCTCCTGCCTCAGCCTCCCGAGTAGCTGGGACTATAAGCATACACCACTATGCCCGTCTATTTTTATTTGTATTTGTAGAGACAGGGTCTCGCTATGTTGCCCAGGCTGGTCTGAAAGTCCTGGGCTCAAGAGATCCTCCTGCCTCCGGGCACATCTCTTTAGTCTCCTTTAATCTGGACCAGCTCCTTAGGCTTTCTTTGTCTTTCATGACATTAACATTTTTCAATAGTACAGCCCAGTTATTTTGTAGAATGTCTTTCAATTTAATATTGAGATTTCCCCACAGTGAGATTCAGGTTCTGCATTTTTAGCAAAAATACTACATAGGTGGCAATTACATTTTAAATTCTATTTCTATGTGTGATGAAAACAATATTTAATATGTTTTTCCCTCTGACTACATATAAGTCAGATGTAATATAATCTAAGGACTCCACCAGATGAAGAATTATTTTTGAGCGAGGGGGAAGTTCAGTGTGCTACTGATATTTGAAGCCAATATTATATCTCTGTGGTATACTCATTGTGATATAAAAGAACAGTATACTTTAACAAGAGCTTACTGTAATTACTGTCATGTAGAAATTACAAGAAGATTTTGGCTCTATATGAAAACGTTCTAACTTTTAGAACCACATAAAAATGGCTTCAATTTTGTGAACTCGCTAACTCTGAACAATTTTACTGGGGAAGGTAGAGAGATCATTTAGGCATCAGACAAGGGCTGAACTAAATTACTTCTAAGGTACTTTGTAATTCTGGTCTGTGTTCCAGAAAGCCCAATGTCTGGGCTCACTCCAGCTTTCTAAGTGCTGGCAAGGATCTCACTCTTTGAATAAACAGGAAATTTTGTACATTAAGAGTCTACATGTCATGTGAAAAGATGCTCAATTTCACTCAAAATTAAAGAAATGTGAATTAAAACTATGATAAGATATCATCTTTTACCTACATGATTGACACAAATCTAAAAGTTTAATAACACGTTCTGTTGGTGAGGGTGTTGGGAAACAGACGCTTTCATGTATTACTAATGGGAAGGTAAGCTGGTATAGAAACTCTTTGGAAGGTAATTTAGCCATAGCTATCAAAATGATATTCATTTACCCTTAAATGAGCAATTAAATTTTAGGGAATTCATTCTACAGATATACTTGCACTCATGGAAAATGACATAAGTACAAGGCTAATCAATGCAGCACTGTTTGTGATTGCAAAAGATTAAAAACAATGCAAATGTCCACCAATAGGAACTGGTTCAATAAATGTTTACATATTCATCCAAAGAAACACCATGCAGATGTTAAAAACAAGAGGGAGAGAGACTTCTCTTTGCACTGATTTAAAAAGAACTCTGAGGCTGGGCATGGTGACTCATGCCTGTAATCGTAGCACTTTGGGAGGCCGAGGTGGGTGAATCACCTGAGATCAGGAGTTCGAGACCAGCCTGGCCAACATGGTGAAACCCCGCCTCTACTAAAAATACAAAAATTAGCTGGGAGTGGTGATGCACACCTGTAATCCCAGCTTCTTGGGAGGCTGAGGAAGGAGAATCGCTTGAACCAGGAGGTGGAGGTTGCAGTGAGCCGAGATCGCGCCAGTGCACTCCAGCCTGCACGACAGGAGCGAGACTCCATGTCAAAAACAAAAAACAAAAAACAAAAAACAAAAAAAACTCTGAAATACATTAAGTGTAGGCCAGGCACAGTGGCTCACACCTATAATCCCAACACTTTGGGATGCCGAAGCAGGTGGATCAACTGAAGTCAGGAGTCCGAGACCAACCTGGCCAACATGGTGAAACCCTGTCTCTACTAAAAATACAAAAATTAGCCCAGCGTGGTGTCACACACCTGTAGTCCCAGATACTCGGGAGCTTGAGGCAGGAGAATTGCTTGAACCCGGGAGGCGGATGTTGCAGTGAGCCAAGATCACGCCACTGCACTCCAGCCTGGGTGACAAGAGCAAAACTCCGTCTCAATAATAATAATAATAATAATACATTAACTGAAAAAAATGCAAGAGTTTGTATATGCAGATCAGTTTTTACTGTATTCTGTCTTTGGTATAAAGTGGAGATGGGGGCTAAAAGTTTATACTCACATTTGCTTTCGTGTCCACACATAAACTAAGAAAACTAGTAAAGGAGATGCCTTGGCAGATGAGGGACAAGGATGAGCAAGAGGCTTTGTACTGTATATCCTATTGTACTTTCAAGTTTTTTTGTTTGTTTTTTGAGACAGAGTCTCACTCTGTTGCCCAGGCTGGAGTGCAGTGGTACAGTCTTGGCTCACTGCAACCTCTGCCTCCTGGGTTCAAGCGATTCTCTTGCCTCAGCCTCCCGAGTAGCTGGGACTAAAGGTGTGTGACATCATGCCGGGCTAATTTTTGTATTTTTAGTAGAGACAGGGTTTCACCATTTTGGCCACGCTGGTCTCGAACTCCCAACCTCAGGTGATCCACCCGCCTCGGCCTCCCAAAGTGTTGGGATTACAGGTGTGAGCCACCGCACCTGGCCACTTTCAAGTTTTTGAATCATAAGACTGTATTACCTATTCAAAAACTGAATTTAAAAATAAATAAACAAGCCAGGTGCAGTGGCTCATACCTATAATTCCAGCACTTTGGGAGGCTGAAGCAAGATGATTGTTTGAGGCCAGGAGTTAGAGACCAGCCTGAGCAACATAGCAAGACCCTACCTCTATAAAAAAGAAAAATAAATACATAAACAGAATGAACAGAAAATGGTAAAACAAACCAAAATGAGAAAGAATGTTTCCCTTCCTGTCTACCAGGAGTTATGAACTCCAGAGGCAATTTCCTAGCATTTAGGTATTTTTCTCTATTAAATGTGACTCACGGGGGCCAGGCGCAGTGGCTCATGCCTGTAATCCCAGCACTTTGGGAGGCCAAGGTGGGCAGATCACCTGAGGTCAGGAGTTTGAGACCAGCCTAGCCAACATGGTGAAACCCCGTCTCTACTAAAAACACAAAAACTAGCCGTGTGCGATGGCAGGTGCCTATAGTCCCAGCTACTCGAAGACTGAAGCAGGAGAATTGCTTGAACCCGGGAGTCAGAGCTTGCAGTGAGCAGAGATCATGCCACTGCACTCCAGCCTGGGCGACAGAGACTCCATCTCAAAAAAAAAAAAAAGTGACTGACAGGTATCAAAAGACCTTCTAATTCTCAGCAGTGTTAAAGAGAGAGAGGTGCAATTTTTTTCCCAAGAAACCAAATCCCCATGCATTTATAGAAGCATGGTGGTACTCTAAACAAATCCCCTTGGATCCCTTTTACATTTTCTATGAGCCCCCACCTCCTAGCTCCTGTGTGTGGCCTGCACCTGTGACACTCTTTGGAGGCCTTCCCTTGGGCTGTTAGAGCTACTTTGCCCACTTGTATAGAGAGCTAGAAATGCCTGAGAGTTTACTTCCCCTCAGGCAGCCTTAACCAATGACTGACCGACCAGTGCAACAGTAGGAAATCCTAGCTCCTTGCCTCTGCAGCTTGGAGGTATAGTTTGTTTCAGAGCTTTCCATGGGATCAGGCTGAAGCTGGGACTTGGCTTGAGAGTGCAGTCTTATTTGCTTCTTCCCTTTCCATGCCCTACCTCTCCCACTCCTTTATCCTTTATTGGTTTCTCCTGTGAGTACTTCCTTAATAAATCATTTGTATTTGAAACCAGGTCTCAGGGTCCCCGTCTGGAGAACACGACCAAAGACATATGATTTATTGGATTTGGAATGGCTGTAACATGACATCAAAATTTGATTTTTCCTAAAAGATAAGTTTGAGAAATTGAGGTATCATTATCATCAGTTCCCACCCCACCTTTCATACATTGCTAATACCCCAGATTGTGCCTCATTACACAATTATTTTATGATGCATAACAATTTTAATACCTTGCTTCTAGGAGCAAATGGGCTTTCCCACACACCTAATCATATTACAAATTTAGTTAATGTAAAAGTCCTGCCCCTAGGGACTAGTATTTTAAAAGACTGTAAATGGAATCTACAATGTTTCAGGTAGACCAAGATGAAGGTAACAAAAGAAAAAATTCCTATATCATCTTAGGTTATCTGTAAACCTCCTGAAGCGTGAGATCAGACTACTCCTATCATTATTTTTACCTGCCTACCTCAAGATGCCATTAAAGCTCAAAATAGAATGCAGCTGATTTAACAACTACGTTTGCATTTTCCCCCATAAAAGCTCATTTTCTCGAATATAACCCATCTCTGCGCTTACAAAAGGACCAGTTTCCTGAGCAAATTTTTCTATTTCCTCCTTCCCCATAAACATCACCTTGACATCTAGAATCTTCCTACAGGCAAGTGCTTTGGTCAAATGTTTAATCATTTAAGAAGCATCCACAAGGCACCAAAAGTTGGAAAGAACATTCTTGCCCTTTTCAGGTTTCCATTCCGAGACAAAAGGGATTAAGATTTAGATTAGGGGCTGAATGTGATGGTTCACGCCTATAATCCCAACATTTTGGGAGGCTAAGGTGGGAGGATTGCTTGAGCCCAGGAGTTCGAGACCAGCCTGTGCAACATAAAGAGACCTTGTCTCTACAAAAAGTTTAAAAATTAGCCAGGTGTGAGGCTGGGCGTGATGGCTCATGCCTGTATTCCCAGCATTTTGGGAGGCCGAGGTGGGCGATCATCGGAGGTCAGGAGCTCGAGATCAGCCTGGCCAACGTGGCGAAACCCTGTCTCTACTAAAAATACAAAAATAAGCCATGTCTGGTGGTGTGCGTCTGTAGTCCCAGCTACTCAAGAGGCTGAGGCAAGAGAATCACTTGAACTGGGAGGTGGAGGTTGCAGTGAGTCAAGATTGCACCATTGCACTCCAGCCTGGGCGACAGAGTGAGTCCGCCTAAAAAAAAATAAAAATAAAAATAAAAATTAGCCAGGTGTGATGATGGGTGCCTGTAGTCCCAGCTACTCGAGAGGCTGAGGTGGGAAGATTGCTTGGGCCCAGGAGGTTGAGACTGCAATGAGCTATGATCACGCCACTGTGCTCCACCCTGGGCAACAGAGCAAGACTCTGTCTCAAAAAAAAAAAAAAAAAATTTATATTAGGCATCTGCAACCTACAGACTACGGGCCAAATCTACCTGTTTTTTTTGTTTTGTTTTGTTTGTTTGTTTGTTTGTTTTTGAGATGGAGTCTTGCTCTGTCGCCCAGACTGGAGTGCAGTGGCACAATCTCAGCTCATTGTAACCTCCACTTCCCGGGTTCAAGCGATTCTCCTGCCTCAGCCTCCCGAGTAGCTGGGATTACAGGCGTGCACCACCAAGCCCAGCTAATTTCTGTATTTTTAGTAGAGACAGGGTTTCACCATGTTGGTCAGGCTTGTCTCGAACTCCTCACCTCAGGTGATCCACCCACCTCGGCCTCCCAAAGTGCTGGGATTACAGGCTCGAGCCACTGCACCCAACCAAATCTACCTGTTTTTGTACTGCCCCATGAGCTGAGAATAATTTTTACATCATCATCATTATTATTATTATTATTATTATTATTATTATTACTGAGACAGAGTTTCCCTCTTGTCACCCAGGCTGGAGTGCAATGGCACGATCTCGGCTCACTGCAGCTTCCACCTCCTGGATTCAAGAGATTCTCCTGCCTCAGCCTCCCAAGCAGCTGGGATTACAGGCGCCTGCCACCATGCCTGGCTAATTTTTATATTTTTAGTAGAGACGGGGTTTCCTCATGTTGGCAAGGCTGGTCTCGAACTCCTGACCTCAGGTGATCCACCCGCCTCGGCCTCCCAAAGTGCTAGGATTACAGGCGTGAGCCACCACACCCAGCCCTAATTTTTACATTGTTAAATTGTTAGAAAAAAATGAAAAGAATATTATTTTGTGACATGGAAAAATAATGTGAAATTCAAATTTCAGTGTCCATAAATAAAGTTTCATCAGATCACAGCCTCACTCAAGTGTTTACATATTTTCTAGGACTGCTGTCACACTACAAGGGCCCCACTGAGTATCTGCAACAGAGACAATATGGCACTCTGTGGTAGGGAGCATAATGGCCCCCCTCAGCCTCATCCCTGGAACCTGGGAATATATTATCTTACATGGCAAAAGGGACTTTGCAGATATAGTTAAGGTTACAAAGCTTCAGACAGGGAGAGTATCCCAGATTATCCAGGTAGGCCCTATCTAATCCTATGAGCTCTTAAAAGCAAAGAACTTTCTCCAGCTGGAGTTAGAGAGATCCAAAGCATGAGAATGATTTGAAGTGCCATTGCTGGTTTGAAGATGAAGGGGACAATGTGACAAGGAACACAGGCTGCCTTAAGGAGCTGAGAGAAGCTGACAGCCAGCAAGAAAATGAGGGCCTCCAGCCACATTGAACTGGATTCTGCCAGCAACTCGGCTGATCTTGGAAGCTGATGCCGTCCCCAGAGCCTCCAGAAACTGAGGCTCTATCAACACCTTGACTTTGGTCTTTTGAGACACTAACCAGCTGAGCCCTGCAGTGCTAGACTTCCGACCAAAGAAGTGTGAGGTTATAAACGGGTGTTGTTTTAAGCCTCTAAATTCGTAGTAATTTGTTACGGTAACAATAAGAAACAAATACACCCTCAAAGCCTAAAATATATGCTATCTGACCCTTTCCGGATAAATTTTACCAAATCCTGATCTGGATCCTTGTTACTCAAATTGTGGTTTTCAGGCCAGCAGCATCGGTATCACCTGGGAGCTTGTTGGACATGCAGAATCTCAGACCTCACCAAGACCTACTGACTCTGAATCTGCATTTTAACAAGCTCTACAAGGGATTCTTTTACACACGAAAATCTAAGAAGCACTGGTCTGGAGTTTGTCTTGCTGTTGTCTTAACAGCTGGAGTGCACTGGTACGATCTCGGCTCACTTCAACCTCCACCTCCCGGGTTTAAGCGATTCTCCTGCCTCAGCCTCCCGAGTAGCTGAGACTACAGTCACGCAGCACCATGCCCAGCTAATTTTTGTATTTTTAGTAGAGATGGGGTATCATCATGTTGACCAGGCTGGTCTCCAACTCCTGACCTGAAGTGATCCACCTGCCTCGGCCTCCCAAAGTGCTGTGGTTACAGGCATGAGCCACTGCGCCCAGCCCATTTGTATCTTGATATCACCCTTCTTCTCTGTGTCTCTAGTTGTCCTTCATAATGTCTTGACAGTGTCTCAAAATGGGGAAATGAGCAAAGGGTAGAGGGTTTTAAGGCATGGGGTGGGTGATTTTGAGAGGAGTCTCACAAGGCAGAGTATTGGTTGAGATTGGGCAGAGTTCATGACGTAATCGATCTAGATTAGACTGACAGCGAGGAGAGCCTGAGTGGTCACTTAACAGCCTGGGTTTCCACAAAGATAAGCCTCAGGCTCCGTCTTCTGTACAATGAAAACCTTGCTGGAAGGCACGCAAATGTGGTGTTTCTAGCCACTGGTACCTCAACAGAAATGGGCTTGTCTGACAGCTTTCGGAGAGTTCAGTTTGATAGGGAAAGATGAGTTTGAACCAGGATCCAGGCTAAAGAAGGAGGAAACCTCACAGTTGTTTCTTGCCTTGATTCTACATGTGGTTATCCAGCCCAGCTATGTCTTTCCCTGCAGTACAGCAAAATTCCTGCCTCTCATTCTTCAGTTGGCACTACTAATATGTTAGATGTAACTATAGAAAAAAAAAGTATGCTCTATCCACTTATTTATAGGCACTACTTTATATTAAATTGTTTTCTTATTTATGATCCTTTTTTCTACTGAAACATATTCTTCCTTGGTAAGGGACTTTGTCTTGCTCACCATTCCGTCCCTAGAACCGTGCCTGCCACACATTAAGGGCTTGATAAATATTTGTATTGCCATTTGGACAAATACATTAAACTACTGTAGGATATATATGGATGTGGCAGTCAGGCAGATAAAGTCTCCTGCTCATTTATGTCTTGTTAGACAAATAAGTCAATTTCTAGATAAGATCTATTAAAATCCCACTGATTATGATAGTAAGGGTTTTGTGGAAGAGAAAGGTGGTAATAGAAATTTGAAATAGAAATACATATCATTCGGTTACTATTTTATTCTTAGAAGATTTAAGGTAGGGTGCACTGTAACAGCATCTAAACTGCAGGATAAAGATAAACCTCTGAAACCAAATCACAGCATTTATAATACAGGCTATTTTTCATTACAAAAATGGAAGCTAGGGTGCATGATCCTCATTGAAGCAGCCAGTATATATTTAAGCAGAGAAAATTATTATGATGATTGGTTTTAATTTAGCACAACTGTGTCTTTAATAAATGAAATTTTCTCTTAAAAGAAATCTAAAATATCTTGGAGAGGTTGTCAAGAGAGGAGAGAGCTAAGCTTTGCAGGAAAAAAAGATAGAACGATGTTCTTATGGGGAATTCTGAAGAGTATTAAATTGACTAATTCATTAGAAGAGCTTTTTGTGAGCTTATTACAGGTTCTTCATTATTGTAGGTCTTCTAAAAGAGTTTAAAGGACTTTTTTTTTTTTTTTTGAGACAGAGTTTTGTTCTTTTCACTCAGGCTGGAGGGCAGCGGTACTATCTCGGGTTACTGCAACCTCCGCCGCCCAATTTCAAGCAATTATCCTGCCTCAGCCTCCCAAATAGCTGGGATTACAAGCATGCACCATCACATCCGGCTAATTTTTTTTATTTTTAGTAGAGACGGGGTTTCACCATGTTGGTCAGGCTGGTCTCGAACTCCTGACCTCAAGTGGTCCGCCCTCCTTGGTCTCCCAAAGTGCTGGGATTACAGGCGTGAGCCACAGTGCCCGGCCTAAAGGATTTTTTAATGCAAAATAAACTGTACATCTTGTTTCCACGTTTTCCAAATACCTGACCTTTTGAACATAGGATAAGTAGATATAAAAAGCATACATATTTTCAGCTTGCTCAGTGATTTTAAATGTTATTTTATATGATTCAGATAGTTCAGCAATTTGTTTATGGCTATTTTATTTTGTTCCATAAAATCATTATCTCATATCCTAAATATTTTTATTAGTGTGCAAACATGCTTTATTAACTTCCAACATACTCTAAGTTTATCACGCAATTAAATCTTCCAGTTTATTAGCACCAATCATAATTTCGTCATTTTTTTGGCGTGGCTGTGGTTTACTGTAAAACGATGCAGATGCAAAAAAAAAAAGAAAGAAAGGGATATCTTTTAATTCACTGTATAGTTGCTGTTGGGTCAACTCCCCAGAGTATCTGATGCACTTAAGGCTATTTAAAAACCAGTCTTAAGTACAAACGTTGCATCTTCCCTTGAAAAGGTCTCAATTTATATCCCCCCAAAATGATATACATCCTTCATCCATTCACTATTTAAAAAGTAGATACAAAACTTGGAGACAAAGCAAAAGATAGGTGTAACATCCTTTCAATATTGCCTGAAGAAAGCTCACCCAAGGATTATTTAGGGCAATGTACCTTGTTTGCTCAGTCTATCATTGGTTAAAGGTCAGAGACTTAGCAGAGTTACATAAAAACTTAAAGAATTTTGTCCAGTAGAGATGCAGATCATTTCTGTCCAGTAGAAAAAAGAATTTAGGCCAGGCACGGTGGCTCACGCCTGTAATCCCAGCACTTTGGGAGGCCGAGGCGGGAGGATCACCTGAGGTCAGGAGTTCAAGGCCAGCCTGGCCAACATGGTGAAACCCCGTCTCTACTAAAAATACAAAAATTAGCCAGCGTGGTGGGGGTGAGGGGTGGCGGGGGGGGGCGCCTGTAATTCCAGCTACTCGGGAGGGTGAGGCAGAGAATTGCTTGAACCCAGGAGGCGGAGGTTGCAGTGAGGTGAGATTGCACAACTGCACTTCAGCCTGGGCAACAGAGCAAGACTCCGTCTCAAAAAAAATTAAAAGATGGCTGAGCACTTTGGCTCACGCCTGTAATCCCAGCACTTTGGGAGGCCGAGGCGGGCAGATCACGAGGTCAAGACATCGAGACCAACCTGGCCAACATGATGAAACCCCGTCTCTACTAAAAATACAAAAATTAGCTGTGAGTGGTGGTGGGCGCCTATAGTCCCAGCTACTCGGGAGGCTGAGGCAGGAGAATCGCTTGAACCTGGGAGGTGGAGGTTGCAGTGAGCTGGGATGGCGCCATTGTATTTCAATTTCAGCCTGGCGACAGAGCGATACTCCATCTCAAAAAAAAAAAAAAAAAAAAAAAAAGAATTCCAAAGGTTATAGGTTTTTTTCCCTGTAGAAAAGTTTTGTATCTAACTCAGCCATTTTATCCTCATATTCCTTTATTAAATTGCCTGTGTATGCTTAGATCTTCACATGCACTTCAAACCAGTCTTAATATTCTACTGGTTCCTGAATAAATTAATGAGTTGAATAAAATCTTTAGCATATGTTCATTTTACATACGCATAAGAGTCATGATTTTACCTTTTTTGGAAATTATACCTTAGTGCCACTTAACACCTCGTACCCCCTCCGGCAGGCAAGTGTTGTGGACTACCCCTATGGGAAAGAAAGCAGAACAGAGAGAACTTGAATATGAAAAACAAAATGAAAAATCACTGAAGTCAAGAAAAACATACCTTCAGTCTTTGAAGAGAAAAAAAAAACCAGTCACCATAGAAACCAACGTTTGTGTGGTGGTAAAAATGACCTTTATTTGGTCCTTATTCTGTTCCTGTTCTCGGGAAAAGGGAAGGCATTGGGTTCCAGCAGTGGGAAAGGATAAGGGGATGCATTGTTTGTAAACAAGAGGTATTTGATTTTCAGATTTGATTACAGATCTTTTCTCTCATTGAAACCCACGGGATCCCTTAGCTAACAGGCTGAGGGCACTTCATTTCCTTTTTGCTTATTAAAAAAATGCTAGCCGGGCATGCTGGTTCACACCTGTAATCCCAGCACTTTGGGAGGCTGAGGCAGGTGGATCACTTGAGGTCAGGAGTTCGAGACCAGCCTGGCCAATATGGTGAAACCCTGTCTCAACTAAAAATACAAAATTAGCCAGGCGTGGTGGTGGGCGCCTGTAATCCCAGCTACTCAGGAGGCTGAGGCAGGAGAGTCGCTGGAACCCAGGAGGTGGAGGTTGCAGTGAGCCAAGATGGTGCCACTGCACTCCAGCCTGGGCGACAGAGTAAGACTCCGTCTCAAAAAATATATATATATATACACATATATATACACACATATATATATATGTGTGTATATATATGTGTATATATATATATCCCAAACATTGCAAATAAGGCAAAGGGAAGGAGGCATGTCCTTTCAATGTCATACTGGGAACATTAGATAACAGAATTATTTAATTCTTTAGAAGACTGTATCCGTGTTTGACTTTGCTATTTACTTTTTGATTAGAGCTCAGACACTGTAAAGTTATATGTTAACTTGTAGATAATTTCTCTCCGGTAGAAAAGATAACCCCAAAGGTTATGGTTTTATTGCTGTATGACTCATTAATCAGTTTTGTATTTTACCTAGCCCCTTATTCGAACACTCTTTTCTATTAATACCTATAAGTAGCCAGTTCATTAAATGCTCTTTGAACCAGCTTTATCATGTCACTGATGTCCTCACTAATAAATTGAAGAAATCTTTTATATGTTTATTCCATATTTAGATGAGTTTTGATTTTCGTTTTCTGAAAATTGTTTTGACATACTTCACACAGTTTTACATTATATGTTTTATACCTACCATATCAGCAACTAATTCCACTCAACCGTTCCCCAAATGTTGGGGATTTAGGTGGTTTCCAGTCTTTAACTATTATAAACAAGCTTTGCTGGTCATATTCACTTTTAACTGGATTTCCCATTCAGGCAAATGTCTATGGGAAGGAGAATGGTATAAAAGTTTGCATTGGGCCTTCAACTCCTATGCTCAGGATGGTCCTGACCCGCCTTTCTTCCGTGCTCTACCTTCATCCATTCCACTGCACCCCCACCACAGTCACCAAGATGTCCTTGTGGGACTTATAGCCAGCTTGAGGCATAGTGATCATGCCTGAGCATACTCTTTTTTGTTGTTTTTTGGTTTTTTGTTTTTGAGACAGAATCTCGCTCTGCTGCCGAGGCTGGAGTGCAGCGGCACGATCTTGGTTCACTGCAACCTCCACCTCCTTGTTTCAAGCGATTCTCCTGCCTCAGCCTCCTGAGTAGCTGGGATTACAGGTGTGCATCACCATGCCCGGCCTTCCGGTGGCTATTATTCCACACTCTATGTCCATGCTGAGCACACCCTTTGCCAACAATAGCACCTGTACTGTGTCTTTGCTATATACAGACACTGTTGAGTGCCTGATATGCATGATCTCTTTGGGTCTTCATGACTACTAGTCAGCCAAGCCCTGTTATTATCTCCCTTTTCTCTCTATGAGGAGGCTAAGTTGGGATTTAAACCCAGGTCTGATCATAAAGTCTGTGCTCTTAAGCACAGAAATTGACTAGGTATGTATTGCATACCTGGGTGAATGAATAAATGAATGATCAAAACCCTCCTGAGAGGGCTCAGCTGGGGGACCAAGGCAACAGAATCACACAAGCTGGGCACAGTCCTGGCTGGGGCTGCCTTCTCAGGCTTCTTTTTGGCTCCTCTATTTACAGACCTCTACATGTTCTGCTGACCTGTCTTCTAGCTCAGGGACTGGCAAACTTTTTCTCCAAAGGGCCTGATAGTCAATATTTTAGGCTTTGTAGGCCAAACATAGTCTCTGTACATATTTTTTTAACCCTTTAAAAATGTGGGTCAAGGATGGACATGTGGCTTACGCCTGTAATCCCAGCACTTTGAGAGGCCAAGGTGGGCAGATCACTTGAGGTCAGGAGTTCGAAACCAGCCTGGCCAATATGGTGAAGCCCTATCTCTACTAAAAATACAAAAATTAGCTGGGCATGGTGGTGGGTGGTGGTGGGCGCCTGTAATCCTAGCTACTTGGAAGGCTGAGGCAGGAGAATCTGTTGAACCCAAGAGGCGGAGGTTGCAGTCAGTCGAGATCCTCCACTGCACTCCAGCCTGGGTGAGAGAGCGAGACTCTGTCTCAAAAAATTAAATTAAATTAAAATTAAAATGTGGACCAGATGCGGTGGCTCACGCCTGTAATCCCAGCACTTTGGGAGGCCGAGGCGGCCAGATCGTGAGGTCAGGAGTTCAAGACCAGCCTGGCCAACATGGTGAAACCCCATCTCTACTAAAAATACAAAAATCAGCTGGGCTTGGTGGCAGGCGCCTGTAATCCCAGCTACTCGGGTGGCTGAGGCAGGAGAATCTCTTGAATCTCTTTGGGAGGCAGAGGTTGCAGTGAGTCGAGATCTGCCACTGCGCTCCAGCCTGGGTGACAGAGCAAGGCTCTGTCTCAAAAAATAAAATAAAATAAAAATAAAAATGTCCAGCCTGGCCAATATAGTGAAACCCCATCTTTACGAAATATACAAAAATTAGCCAGGCGTACTGGCAGGTGCCTGCAATCCCAGCTACTCGGGAGGCTGAGGCAGGAGAATCACTTGAACCCAGGAGGCGGAGGTTGCAGTGAGCCGAGATCACGCCATTGCACTCCAGCCCAGGCAACATTGTCAGACTCCATCTAAATAAATAAATAAATAATAAAATTAAAATGTGGGTCAGACAAAAACAGGCCACGAGGCCAGGCGCGGCAGCTCACGCCTGTAATCCCAGCACTTTGGGAGGCCGAGGCGGGCGGATCACGAGGTCAGGAGTTCAAGACCAGCCTGGCCAACATAGTGAAACCCTGTCTCTACTAAAAATACAAAAATTAACCGGGTGTGGTAGCGCGCGCCTGTAGTCCCAGCTACTTGGAGGGCTGAGGCAGGAGAATTGCTTGAACCTAGGAGGTGGAGGTTGCAGTGAGCCGAGATGGTGCCACTGCCCTCCAGCCTAGGCGACACAGCAAGACTCTCTCAAAAAATAAATAAATAAATAAAACAGGCCATGAGACAAATTTGGCCCATAGGTGTTAGTTTACTGATCCTTTCCAGTTTACTGATTCTCCCCACAGATTTGACTAATCTACTATTAAATCCAGCCACTGCATTCTTAATTTTGGTTATTGTATTTTTTCGGTTCCACAATTTTTATTTTTATTTTTCATTTTTCCTGAGACAGAGTTTCGTTCAATAGAGCTAATAGCCCAGCGGAGTGCAGTGGTACAATCTCGGCTCAGTGCAGCATTGACTTCTTCAGCTCAAGCGATCCTTCTTCTTCCACCTCCCAAGTAGCCGGGACTATGGGCACATGCCACCACACCTGGTTAATCATTTTTAAATTTTTAGCAGACACAAAGTCTTGCTATGTTGCCCAGGCTAGTCTCAAACTACTGGGCTCAAGTGATCCTCACACCTCAGCCTATTTGGTTCTTTTTAATAGCTGCCAGTTTCCTCCCAAAATCCATAATTCTTCCTTTTATCACCATGAACATAGGAAGAATAATTAAAATATGCATCTCATAATACTAATATTTGTAGCCAGTGTGAGTCTTTTTCTATTTTCTATAACTTCTGCTGTTTTTTTATTTATGGCATCTTTCCTTCTATTGTGTCTCATTATTTCTCATTGGATGCTGGACGTTGTATTTGCAAATTTGTAGAAGTAATTTGATGCATGAGTGTTCTCTTCCTCCAGAGATTTATGCTTGCTTCAGTATGGTGTCTGGGCATGCCAGCAGTTTGGAAAGTACAAGCAGCACTAACACACTGGGATTTGCTTAATCCAAGTTCAGTGATTGAGATGATTACAGGCTGAGCTGTAGCCCCTTGGGAGAATCTATTTCTGATTATATGATGTAGATCTTGGCCGGGCGTGGTGGCTCAGGCCTGTAATCCCAGCACTTTGGGAGGCCGAGGCGGGCGGATCACGAGGTCAGGAGATTGAGACCATCCTGGCTAACACGGTGAAACCCCGTCTCTACTAAAAATACAAAAACTTAGCCGGGCGTGGTGGCGGACGCCTGTAGTCCCAGCTACTTGGGAGGCTGAGGCAGGAGAATGGCGTGAACCCGGCAGGCGGAGCTTGCAGTGAACCGAGATCGCGCCACTGCACTCCAGCCTGGACGACAGAGCGAGACTCCGTCTCAAAAAAAAAAAAAAAAAAAAAAAGATGTAGATCTTTGGGGTAAAGACTCAAGCCTCCCCTATTTCCTGGACAGGTTCCTTAGCGTGGCCAGCCTGTGAAAAGCGCTACTCGGCCTTTGCACTTCTCAGCTTCTCTGCTGGAATTAGGATAAATGCCCAAGCAAAAAGCAACTTCCTGGGCTTCCTTCTTCTCCTAGATCATGGGCAGGAAGATCTAGTTAGCTCTCGAATGCCTTCACACAGACTTTGTCTATTTTAGCCAACTTTTCTACTTGTACTAAAGTCATGTACTTGGGCCAAATCACCTAGTCCACCATTCCAGAAGTGGGGGTCCAAAGATAGATTCTCTATGCAGAGGAAACTGGACCTTATCATTGAAAGAGATATTTGAAAAGAGGCTTATGTTGTCCTTCAAAAATCCCAAATGAGATAGATCATGCAAACAAAGAAAACCCACCAACACATGCTTGTTATTTTGGTTTAAATTTCCTACTATAGTATATTTCAATATACAACAATTGCTAGAATCTTTTAAAAAAAACATTTCTAGGTTACTATTAATTATCTATCTTGTAATATACTCTAAAATCAACAAAATTCACTGCATAATTTGAGGTCCTTGCAGAAAAATTAAAACAAATGAAAATACATTCCTTTGTGAAACCTAATTTTGAACTATAATTTTAACAGATTCTTGAATTTTAAAATATTAAAGATTCTTGATTTTAAAAAAAAAAGGATTCCATATTAAAGACCATTTTTGTCTACTCCGCCAAATAAAGGCTATTCATATATTCTCTGGCCTTGCTATACTGCCTGGGCAGGTTTTGCTTCATAAAGTCCTTTTCTCTGTGCACAAGTAAAGTGGGCCGTTCTAAGGATATAACAAGACATTTTTTTAAATGTTATACTCTATTTTTTTCTTTTCTTTCTTTTTTGAGACAGACTTTCACTCTGGTACCCAGGCTGGAGTGCAGTGGCATGATCTTGGCTCACTGCAACTTCCAACTCCTAGGTTTGAATGATTCTCCAGCCTCAGCCTCCCAAGTAGCTGGGATCACAGGCGTGTGCCACCACACCTGGCTAATTTTGTCTTTTTAGTAGAGACAGGGTTTCTCCATGTCAGTCAGGCTGGTCTCGAACTCCTTACCTCAGAGGATCCACCTGCCTCGGCCTCCCAAAGCACTGGGATTACAGGCGTGAGCCACTGTGCCTGGCCAAAATGTTATACTCTCTAATGTTACTGGGAGAAAAAAAGAAACACTTACCTTCACTCCCAAATCCAGGTGAGGCCCTGATTAGGGAGCAGTGTTTACCATACAGTTCTTGGGCACTCTCCAGCAAGGGCACCCCCAGGACATGGGAAGGAAGCCACACAGTTTTGGCCCAGCAACTGTTTACTCTGCCTGCTACCCTGCAGTTTTCTCTTTGAGGAAGACATAACAACTGCGGCCTTCATCATCATTGGCTGAAAGAAAATCTCTTTGTTTAGAAAAATAAAGGCTAAGATAGAAGCTGTTACTTAAGGTCAGTGACCTCTTTCTCCTGGCCTAGCTCAATGATTGGAAGGAGGATTATGGAGGGCGAACCATGCCAATCTTCAGGGGAACAATTTCCAGTCCTGTGACCATCACCTGTCTGCCCTCATCTCCACTACCTATTGTCTCTGAATATGATGTACTGGCCAAAGTGGGTGAGTATGGCTATTGCCAGGTAGCTGAATTTTTTTTTTTTTTTTTTTTTTAGACGGAGTTTTGCTCTTGTCCAGGCTGGAGTACAATGGCACGATCTCGGCTCACCACAACCTCCGCCTCCCGGGTTCAAGCAATTCTCCTGCCTCAGCCTCCCGAGTAGCTGGGATTACAGGCATGCACCACCACGCCCGGCTAATTTTGTATTTTTAGTAGAGAAGGGGTTTCTCCATGTTGGTCAGGCTGGTCTTGAACTCCCAAGCTAAGGTGATCTGCCCATCTCAGCCTCCCAAAGTGCTGGGATTACAGGCGTGAACCACCGCACCTGGCCGCCAGGTAACTGATTTGCTAAGCCTCTCTTGTCTGATCTCTTATGGTTTTCCCTCTACCGGGCATTCTTTCTTCTGGTCTATATTTCTCCGATCATTTTAAGATGAGCAGAAGTTTTCTAAAAACTTCCCCCATCCCCAGCATCTATCTGATAGGTCATACCATCTGCCATGTGACACACACTGTCCTGTGTCTAGGTGAAGTGGATTTGCAGACACCACTCTGGTAGACAAGAAGAAGCGAAGACCTGAAGCACTGTTCCAAATATATGCTTTCTTTTTTTAGTACTACTTAGATTCTGTTTTTTTCCATTTTAAAGGTAAATTTATATACAGTAAAATTCACTCTTTTTAGTATACAGTTCTGTGAGTTTTGATAAATGCATAGTCATGAAATTACTACTATAATTGAAATATAGAAGAGTCCCAAAACCCCAAAGATACCCTTAGACCCCATTCTATCAACCCCTCCCCCATTCCCAGCCTTTGACAAGTACTTATCTGTTTACTGGCCCTGTATTTTTGCCGTTTCCAGATTGTCATATAAATAGAATCATAGAGTATGTAGATTTTTGTGTCTGGGTTTCTTCATTTAGTGTAATATATTTGAGAGTCCTCCAGGGATTTTTTATTTTTTATTTTTTACTTTTTTTTGAGACGGAGTCTCCCTCTGTCACCCAGGCAGGGGTTCAATGGCACAATCTCGGCTCACTGCAACCTCTGCCTCCCAGGTTCAAGCGATTCTCCTGCCTCAGCCTCACAAGTAGCTGGGATTATAGGCATGCGCCACCACCCCCACTAATTCTGTGTATTTAGTAGAGATGGGGTTTCACCATATTGGTCAGGCTGGTCTCGAACTCCTGACCTCAGGTGATCCGCCTGCCTCAGCTTCCCAAAGTGCTGGGATTACAGGCATGAGCCAATGCACCCAGCCCTAATTTTTGTATTTTTAGTAGAGTCGGGGTTTCACCGTGATGGCCAGGCTGGTCTCGAACTCCTGACCTCAAGTGATCCATCTGCCTCAGCCTCCCAAAGTGCTGGGATTACAGGCATGAGCCACCACTCCTGGTGTCCTCCAGGTTTTTGCATGTATCAGTACTTCATTTCTTTTTTATTGCTGAATAGTGTTCTATTATACCGATGTACCTCAATTTGTATAAACACCCACTGAGAGACATTTGGGTTGTTTTTAGTTTTTATCAATTATGAATAAAGCCCAAGTTTATTAATGAACAGGTTTTTGTGTGAACATAAAATTGCATTTCTCTATGGTAAATAACCAGGAATGATATTGCTGGGTCCTATAGAAAGTACATGCTTAATCTTATAAGAAACTATCAAACCATATTCCATTGTGGCTATATCATTTTGCATTCCCATGATCAAATTATGGAGAGTTCCAGTTGCTCCTCATCCTCACCAGCATTTGGCACTGTCATTATTATTACTATTATTTCTTTTTTTTGAGATGGAGTCTCACTCTGTCACCCAGGCTGGAGTACAGTGGTGCGATCTCAGCTCACTGCAACCTCCGCCTCCAGGGTTCAAGCGATTCTTCTGCCTCAGCCTCCCTAGTAGCTGGGACTATAGGCGTGCACCACCACACCTGGCTAATTTTTGTCTTTTTGGTAGAGACGGGGTTTCACCATATTGGCCAGGTTGGTCTCGAACTCCTGACCTCATGATCCGCCTACCTCAGCCTCCCAAAGTACTGGGATTACAGGTGTGAGCCACTGCACCCGGCCCATTATTGTTTTAAATGTTATCCATTATAATAGAAGTGTAGTGGCATTTCATTGTGGGTTTCATGTAAATTTCCTTAATAACTAATGATGCTGAACTTCTTTCCATGTGCTTATTTATCATCAATATATCTTCTTTAATGAAGTGCCTCTTCAAATTCTTAGCCATTTATTAACTGGGTTGTTTGTTTTCATATTATTGAGTCTTGAAAATTCTTTTTTTAATTGAGAAACAACTCACATACCATAAAATTCACCGTTTTAATACACAGTTCAGTGGTTTTTCATATATTCACAAAGTTGTGCAACTATCCCCATTGTCTAATGTTAGAACATTTTTACACCGCAGCAAGAAACCCCTTGTCCATTAGCAGTCACAACTCCCCTTTCCCCAGGCCCTGACAACAACTAATCTAATTTCTGCCTGTATAGATTTGCCTATTCTGGTCATTATGTATAAATTGAATTATATAGTATGTAACCTGTTGTGTCTGACTTCAGTCACTTAGTATAGCATTTTCACAGTTCACACAGGTTGTAGCACGTATCAGTACAGCTTTCTTTTTTTTTTTGCGGGGGGGGAGTGGGGGACAGGTCTCGATCTGTCTACCAGGCTGGAGTGGTGTGATCTCGGCTCACTACAACCTCCACCTCCCGGGTTCAAGCGATTCTCCTGCCTCAGCCTCCTGAGTAGCTGGGATTACAGGCGCACACCACCATGCCCGGCTAATTTTTGTATTTTTAGTAGAGATGGGGTTTCACCATGTTGATCAGGCTGGTCTCAAACTCCTGACCTTGTGATCCGCCCGCCTCATCCTCCCAAAGTGCTGGGATTACAAGCATGAGCCACCGCACCCAGCAAGCTTTCTTTTTATGGCTGAATAATATTCCATTGTATGGCTGGGTGCGGTGGCTCATGCCTGTAATCCCAGCACTTTGGGAAGCAGAGGTGGGCGGATCACCTGAGGTCGGGAGTTGGTCAGACCAGCCTGACCAACATGGTGAAACCCCAACTCTACTAAAAATACAAAATCAGCCGGGCATGGTGGTGCATGCCTGTAATCCCAGCTACTCGGGAGGCTGAGGCAGGAGAATCACTTGAACCTGGGAGGCAGAGGTTGCGGTGAGCCAAGATTGCATCATTGCACTCCAGCCTGGGCAACAAGAGCGAAACTTCATCTCAAAAAATATATATATAATATATATATATATATATTCCATTGTATGGATATGCCCCATTTTATTTATCCATTCATAAGTTAATGGACATTTGGGCTGTTTCCACTTTTTAACTATAATGAAAAATGCTGCTAGCAAACCACTATGGCACATGTATACCTATGTAACAAACCTGCACGTTCTGCACATGTATGCTAGAACTTAAAGTATAATTAAAACAAAAAAAGAATGCTGCTGTAAACACCCATGTACAAGTTTTTGTGTGGACATATGTTTTTATTTCTCTTGTGTATACACCCAGGAGTGAAATTTCTGAGTCATATGATAACTCTATGTTCAACTCTTTGAGGAGTTGCCCAACTGTTTTCCACAGTTGCTGCACCATTTTACATCTCACCAGCAATATATGGAGGTTTTAATTTATCACCATCATTGCTAACATTTGTTATTGTTTATCTTTATTATTATAGACATCCCAGTAGGTGTAAAGTAACATCTCACTGTGGTTTTGATATGGATTTCCCTAATAACTAATGACTTTGAGCATTTTTTCATGTACTTATTGGCCATTTGCATACCTTTTTAAAATGTCTACTCAAGTCCTTTGTTCATTTTATTAATTGTATTGTTTTTATTGATTAGGTTTAAGAGTTTTTTTATAGGCTGGTGCTATGGCTCATGCTGTAATCCCAGCACTTTGGGAGGCCAAGGCAGGAGGCTCGCTTGAGCCCATATGTTTGAGACCAGCCTGGGCAACATAGCAAGACCCTGTCTCTACAAAAAATTAAAAAAAAAAAATTAGCTGGGCATGATGGTATGTGACCGTAGTTCCAGCTACTTTGAAGACTGAGGTAGGAGGATCATCTGATCCCAGGAGGTTGAGGCTGCAGTGAGCTGAGATCACACCAGTGCACTCCATACTGGGCAATGGAGTGAGACTTTGTCTCAAAAAAAAAAAAAAAAGTTTTTTATATATTCTGGATACAAGTCCCTTTTCAGATGTGTGATTATCAGATATTATAATTTTCCCATTCTATGGATTGTCTTTTTAATTTCTCAATGGTGTCCTTTGAAGCATAGAAGTTTTACATTTTGATGTAACCCAATTTATCTATTTTTTCTTTTGTTGCTTTTTTTTGGTGTCATTTTTAAAACCATTGCCTAATCCAAGCACGTGAAGATTTATGCCCATGTTGCCAACAGTTTTATAGTTTTCTCTCTTACGTTTAGGTCTTTGATCTATTGATTGCTTTTCATATATTGAACTGACCTCGCAATCTGGGATGAATCCTTTGTGTGCGTGTGTTTTGTTTATTTGTTTTGCTTTCTGACACAGGAAAATCCAGGCTCATCTTGAACTTTCCCAGTCCTAGATCTGGAATCAATTCTCTCTCCAAGAAGCCCTGGCTCCTTTTAGTGGGGAATGGTATTCAGAAACCAAGATGCAGGTATTAATTGTTCTCATTGCTGTTGAGGGCAGGGGCATAGATTCTAGACCCTTATAGTATAAAACCAGGGGTCAGCTAACTACGGCCCTTAAGCCAAATCCATCCTATTGCTTGTTTTTTTGTAAATACAGTTTTTTTGTTTTTTGTTTTGTTTTGTTTTTTAGACGGAGTCTCTCGCTCTGTCGCCAGGCTGGAGTGCAGTGGTGCTATCTCGGCTCACTGTAATCTCCGCCTCCCAGGTTCAAGCGATTCTCCTGCCTCAGCCTCCTGAGTAGCTGGGATAACAGGCACGCGCCACCACACCCACGTAATTTTTGTATTTTTAGTACAGACGGGATTTCACCATGTTGGCCAGGATGGTCTCAATCGCTGACCTTGTGATCTGCCTGCCTCAGCCTCCCAAAGTGCTGAGATTACAGGCGTGAGCCACCGCACCCGGCTGAAAGCCTTGATTCTTAATATGAACATAGTTACATATATTGTTTTAACCTATAATACATAAAAACAGTTTCAAAATTACAACATCACTATTACTTCAATAATAAAATTACTGACGAATATTTAAGATTTATTTGTATTTTCCATGTCTTTATAATATATTCCACTTAGAATATACAGTCAGAGTACTGTGTACAAGTCACTTAAAATAACTCTTTTTTCCTCTGGGTAATGT
Source organism: Gorilla gorilla gorilla (assembly GCF_029281585.2). Taxonomy (NCBI): domain Eukaryota; kingdom Metazoa; phylum Chordata; class Mammalia; order Primates; family Hominidae; genus Gorilla; species Gorilla gorilla. The sequence goes on from NC_073247.2 coordinate 55,094,060, forward strand.
TACTGATTTGATATACAGTTAGGTTCATTTGTTTCACTTTATTTTAATTTTGGAGTTTGCTTTATATTCCTTTTTATATTAATATAATTTTGAAATATGTAAAACACAATCCTAATGGAGGATTTTAACAGGCCTATTAGAAACTAATAAATAAGACCAGTAAGTATATAGAAGAATTGGACAATACAATTAACAAGCTTGAGAAAGCTGACTACCCAGCTCATTTTATGCGGTTAATATAATCTTGATACCAATAACAAAAAAGGAGAGTATGGGAAAAGAAATGTATGGGCCAATCACTGTTACAAAGATAGGTACACAAAAAGAAAATTAGCAAACCGGCCAGGCGTGGTGGCTCACACCCGTAATCCCAGCACTTTGGTAGGCTGAGGCAGGTGGATCACCTGAGATCAGGAGTTTGAGACCAGCCTGGCCAACATGGTAAAACCCCGTCTCCACTAAAAAAAAAAAAAAAAAAGAAGAAGAAGAAAAATTAGCTGGGCATTGTGTCATCCACCTGTAACTCCAGCTACTAGGGAGAATGAGGCAGGAGAATCGCTTGAACTCGGGAGGCGGAGGTTGCAGTGAGCCAAGATCATGCCATTGCATTCCAGCTTGGGCAACAAGAGTGAAACTCCATCTCAGAAAAAGAAAAAAAAAGGAAAATTAGCAAACCAAATCCAGTAGGATGTGCATAGTTAGATAGACAGATATTTGATAGATTAATGGATAGACAGATACATCAAGAGGCAGTATGAGATGGAAGGTGAGGCAGTAGACTCTGAAGTCAGAAAGCCTACCTTTGTATCTCAGGTTCACCAATTATAATCTGTATAAACTTGAGCAAGTCAGGTAATCTATCTTTGCCTTAGTTTCCTCATATGCAAAACAGTCATAATAATAGTACCTACTTTATAGTTTTGTTGTGAGGCATCAATCTGTTAATATATGTAAATACTTAACATGGTCAATGTTATAGAAGTGTTGGCTGCTATTATTTTTGCTATTTTTATTATTGAAGGACATCCTAGCCACAGAGTGGCCATGACTCACGGTCCCTCCACCAAGTTAACCAAACTCAAGGTTAAGGGTACTGTCCTCCAGATGGCAAGTCTGCCCAAGACTTCTGAGATCAGATGAGATGGGGCATGTTCAGGGTGGCATGGCCATAGACTGCCCAAGACTTCTGACACCAGCTTCAGGGAGTTTGCCCTTCTGCCAAGTCAATGGAAATTGTCCTGCAAGACTGCCCTCATATCAGACCTCAGCTGCAAGTTTGGGGTTCCCCAGAGCCACTCTCACTTCAGAGCAGCTGGCTACAAATTCTAGGGTCCCCACAGACCCCCTCAGTTTCAATAATTTGCTAGAAGGGCTGATAGAACTCTAGAGGAAAGCACTCAGCATAGCATTACTGTCTTACGGTAGTGAAAGGATACAAATGAGAGCCAGCCAAAGGAAGAGATGCACATGGTGAAATCCGGGATAGTCTCAAACACAAAGCTCTGTCATCCTCAGGGACGTGTTACTCTCTCTGCATCAAAGTGTGACAATACTCAAAAAATACTGCCAACCAGGGAAGCTCACCTGAGCCTTTGGTGTCCAAAGTTTTTATTGAGACTCTGTCACACACTGCCCATGTGGCCAATCTTTAGACTCCAGCCCTTCCCAAAGGTCAGGATGAGTTGGGTTTCCGGTTCTTCTGGAGGTCAGAACTGGTATGGCGTGGCTCAAAGCCCCCATCATAAATCACACGGTTAGATCATAGCCAAAGCCCCAGGGCAAACAAAGACATTCCTATCAGGCTGGACATTCCAGAGGCCTAGAAATCACCTCCCAGTAGCTGAGGGCAAAGGCTAAACTGCTCTTCGAGTAAAATTAATTCTTCACTACAAGGCTCCCAAATCCTTTTCAGCCTTACTCACACTTCCTTACCTCCGGTGGTAGATGGGCGTAATAATGGTCCCCTATAAATCACATCTCCCTACCTCCTAGCCATTATACTTTGCAATGAGATGTTGCCACTCCTCCTATCAAAAGGTAACATCTGTTTCTCCACCCCCTCGAATCTAAGTTAGCCACGTGACTTGTTTTGACCAATAGAAGGTGTTGAAAGTAGCACTGTGCACCCTCAGAGACTAAACCTTGACAGCCTATTCAGTTTTCACCTCTCTTCTCTTAGAAACCTACCTTGAGACCACCATGCTGATAGGAAGCTGGGTCGACTCCTGGAGTAAGAGAGGCCCTGTAAAGGAGAACCAAGTTATACCACTCAACAGCCAGCACCAACGACTTTGATGTTTGAGTGAAGCCATCTTTCCCCAGTCAATCTTCTAGCCGACTGCAATCACATAAATGAGCCCACGCCAAACTTGTTTTAAGCTACTAGGTACAAAAATAATTTGTCACACAGCAATAGATAATTGATAACTTATAATGAATTGGTGTTTCTGTGGGGAAATGTGAGTGAGTCTGTTCCTTTCAACTCTGAAAACTAAAAAACATAAATTGTTTCAAACTTTTAATTGTAAGGAAGAGCCCTGAGTGGAATACCATTGTGCATAAAGTTTAGTCTGCATTTTTAGTTATCTCCTTGTGAGAACACCCTTGGTCAAGTAGCGTGGATATTTCTAGAGCTTTTTCTACATACTTCCAAAAGAATTTCCAGACACTGTACTGAAGCTCATTCTTTTTTTTTTTTTTTTTTTTTTTGAGATGGAGTCTTGCTCTGTCGCCCAGGCTGGAGTGCAATGGTGCAATCTCGGTTCAAGCGATTCTCCTGCCTCAGCCTCCCTAGTAGCTGGGATTACAGGCATGCACCACAACGCCTGGCTAATTTTTTTGTATTTTTAGTAGAGACGGAGTTTCACCAGTTGGCCAGGCTGGTCTCGAACTCCTGACCTCAGGTAATCCACCCGCCTTGGCCTCCCAAATTGCTAGGATTACAGGTGTGAGCCACCATGCCCGGCCTGAATCACATTCTCACCAGTGGTGTATGAGGGACATAAGGGTATGTAACAGGCTTGACGTAAATGCGTAACGAAAAATGATGGAAACTCCCCCATAGAAGGCAGAGTGCTAAAACCCTACTTCCTGAAATCTGCCTCACCTACTTCTAGGGCCAGCCCTGATGATACCAGGAAGCTGAATAGATGGCAGGCTTCAGCTGAGTGCTCCAGCCAATGCCGTGTGTCCAGAAGGCAATGTAATATAATGGTCAGGAGAGAAGGTTCTGGAGCCAGGCTGCCTTAGTTTAAATACTGGCTCTATCTCATACAAAGCATGACCCACTTGAAGCTTCTTAAACTCTCTAAGCCTCAATTTGCTCATCTCTAAAATGGGAGGCTGGGGCCAGTAGCTCACGCCTATAATCCCAGCAATTCGGGAGGCCGAGGTGGACAGATCACCTGAGGTCAGGAGTTCCAGAACAGCCTGGCCAACATGGTGAAACCCCATCTCTACTAAAAATACAAAAATTAGCCAGGCGTGGTGGTACACGCCTGTAATCCCAGCTACTTGGGAAGCTGAGGCAGGAGAATCGGTTGAACCCAGGAGGTGGAGGTTGCAGTGAGCCGAGATCACGCCATTGCACTCCAACCTGGGCGACAAGAGCGAAACTCCATCAAAATAATAAATAAAATAAAATAAAAGTAAAATGGGAACAATATTAGTATTCACCTCATAGACTTGTGAGGATTAAATGAAATAATACATGTCAATTGCTTAAAATAGTGCATGGCACTCTGTAAGTGTTAGCTATCATTCTTATTCTCTATATTGTTTGTGAACTTGTCACCATATAGGCAAGCCTTTAATGAGGACTATTTCCCTCTCTCCTGGTCGTGAGGAAATGCCAGTAACAGACAAAAGGAGAGATTTAAGAAGCCTCACTGGGCCAGGCGCAGTGGCTCACACCTATAATCCCAGCACTTTGGGAGGCCAAGGCGGGCGGATCACCTGAGGTCAGGAGTTCAAGACCAGCCTGGTCAACATAGTGAAACCCCGTCTCTACTAAAAATACAAAAATTAGCCTGGCGTGGTGGCACATGCCTGTAATCCCAGCTACTCGGGAGGCTGAGGCAGGAGAATCGCTTGAACCCGGGAGGTGGAGGTTGCAGTGAACCGAGATCGTGCCACTGTACTCTAGCCTGGGCGACAGAGCAAGACTCAGTCTTAAAAAAAAAAAAAAGAAAGAAACTTCACTGATTTCGAAAGTCAGAATCAAAAGGGTCCATAACCCTCCACGCGCTCCTCCTTGACTCAAGATGGTGTGTGGTCAGTGTACTCTCCGGGCTTGGGGGTAAGGTTGGGGGTGGGGGTAAGGCTGAGCATTTGGCTTGAATTACTCAGAAAAGGGAAGTCTGGTAAGGCAGATTACTCTACGGGCTCCTGCTATAGCCTTTTCCTCCTTCGGTTAGGCAGCAGCATTTCCTTAATCACATGGCTTGAGAGATACCAACTCCCCATTAACTGCATGAACAAGGCCGCTTCTCAGTTTTTCCCTCTTGCCACTCATGTCAGACCCTCAGTATTACAGTCATCAGCTCAGAGGGGCCTCACACATTTCCACAGTTTCTTGCACTGAACTGGAGGCTTTTAGGGGCAGATAACAGAAAGCCGATTGGAGTCACTTGTGCAAAAGAGGATTCATTGAAAGGACAGTGTGGGCCGCTCCTGGAATTAGGAGTTTTGCTAAATAAACATGAGTCGCAAAAGCAAAATCAGGACAACTCCAGAGGCCGCACAGTTTGAAATGAAGTTCTTCAGAACCAGTAGGTTCTCCCTGCATTCTGTCCTCTATGCTTCTCTCTGTGCGTCTGTGACATGTTCTCAGACCAGCTTTTTCCCAGAGGCTGAGACAATCCTGGCAGCTCGGGGCCTCACATCCACAGTTTCACCACCCAATAGGAAAGTGGCCTCTTTCCTTTGTTCTAATTAAAATTATCCTGAGGGCCCGGCGCGGTGGTTCACGCCTGTAATCCCAGCACTTTGGGAGGCCAAGGTGGGCGGATCACCTGAGGTCGGAGTTCGAGACCAACCTGACCAACATGGAGAAACCCCATCTCTACTAAAAATACAAAATTAGCTGGGCATGGTGGCACAAGCCTGTAATCCCAGCTACTCGGGAGGCTGAGGCAGGAGAATCACTTGAACCCAGGAGGCGGAGGTTGCAGTGAGCTGAGATGGTGCCATTGCACTCCGGCCTGGGCAACAAGAGCGAAACTCCATCTCAAAACCAAAAAAAGAAAAAAAGAAGTGTCCTGAACCAAATTTAACTTTTACTTGTCCTGTTGGATATCAATGAAGTTCTCCTAGACTACTGAGGTATATAGAGCTATTTGACCCAAGCCAAGGGCACCAGGCTATACATGTTTTCGTGTGTGTGTGTGTGTGTGTGTGTGTGTGTGAGAGAGAGAGGGAGAGAGAGAGAGAGAGAGATGGAGTTTCACTCTATTTCCCAGGCTGGAGTGCTGTGGTGTGATCTCGGCTCACTGCAACCTCCACCTCTCAGGTTCAATTGATTATCCTACCTCAGCCTCCCGAGTAGCTGGGACTACAGGCGCCCACCAACATGCCTGGCTAATTTTTTGGTAGTTTTGGTAGAGACAGAGTTTTACCATGTTGGCCCTGCTGGTCTCGAACTCCTGACCTCAAGTGATCCGCCCGCCTCGGCCTCCCAAAGTGCTGGGATTACAGGCGTAAGCCACCGCACCCAGCCCACGTTTTGATTTCTGATGTCAGTTTTAAGGTTTTGGTCTGGTATTCTCAGATGTTGTTTCCTACTGCTGTCACTGTGCCCCTCTCTAACAATTCTGCCCCTTAAACACCTCCCCACCTTGCTTATTTGCTAATTCTCATCTACCAAGGATTGGGAAATCAGATGACCAAAAATTTTACAATATTGTGTAAAATATTTGCAACTTCAGAAGCTAGAATTTACTGCTGTGAGGTCATATAGCCTCTGAATGAAGGCTGGGAACTCATCTATGAATAAATGAGGAGAGCTCTTTAACACTTACCCAGATATTTCTAGGCACTTGTTATGTTCCTTCTTATGTTCACGCCTCAGTTCACAGATGTATTCTAGATGGTTGAGTTACCTAAAGTATAATTGTATAATAACTGAGGTATTTCTTTACTTCTTTTCTTCATGTTATCTCTTTGCTAGTTTATAATCTCTTCATTTTTAAGCATCCATTTGTCTGTGAGTTCTCTCTCAGCTAACTATTTTAGGCCATTTCCAACAAGTCAAAAACATGGACTCCCTTTAAATCAGTAAATGAATATGTGGGAGAGGGGGTGGAAATAGCATTAACATTCACATTGACCCAGCAGCTTCCTGCCACATAAAGAGAAAATTAGAGAAGACGTTTTGAGTAGATAAATCACTATTAAAGACTGTGATTTCAAAATGAGCTGTGGGCAGTGCTGGATCCTGGAAATTGATGAAAATACTTCATTGTGAGGCAGAAGGCATGTAACAAAAACTGACATGGAATTAAGAAAAGATCTGAATTCAAACACATCGGATGTTGCTTTTACCTTAGATAAGAAAAAGAAAAAAAAAATCAGCCCACTTCTCTGCTGTTAAATGATAGACTGAAATGACCATAGCCTACATATCCCAGATAGAAAGACCCACTATGGAAACTTAATCTCCAAAAAGAGCAAGTCTGGCTTTGTTTACGCATGGCTAAACAACAATCCAATTGGTCAATTCAGGGAAAAATAAAACTGATGCTATGGCAAAATTAAGTAGGTATTCCAGTTACTTTGGTTACATAATAAGCCTTCCAAAAACTTAATGGCTTAAAAGACTGCCAGGCACTGTGGCTCATGCCTGTAATCCCAGCACTTTGGGAGGCCGAGGCAAGTGAATCACCTGAGGTCAGCAGTTTGAGACCAGACTGGCCAACATGGCGAAACCCTGTCTCTACTAAAAAAACAAAAATTAGCTGGGCATGGTGGCATGTGCCTGTAATCCTAGCTACTTGGGAGGCTGAGGCAAGAGAATCGCTTGAACCTGAGAGGCAGAGGTTGCAGTGATCCGACATTGCGCCACTGCACTCCAGCCTGGGCAACAGAGTGAGACTCTGTCTCAGAAAAAAAAAAAAAAAAAAGCAACATTTATTTTGCTCACAAATCTACAATCTGGACAGGGCTCAGCAGGGACAGCTCATCTTTGTGCCACTCTGTCAATGGGTGATTCCAAGGCTAGTTCTACCTGGCATTAGCAAAGGTGGCCGAAAGCTGGGGTCTGAAATTACCCAAGACTGGCCCACATGTCTGGCAGTTAAAGCTGGAAAGATTCAAACAACTGGTGGCTGGAACAACTGGAGCTCCTTAGGCATGTCTCCCTATCTCTGTGTGGTCCCTCCATGTGGTCTCTCCAGCATGGTGGCCTCTGGGTAGCCAGACTTCTTATAGAATGGCTCTGGGATCCCAAGGCAGGTGTCTCAAGAGAGCAAGAGCCTGGCAGAAGGTGCCACCTTTTATGACCCAGCACCAACAATCACTCAGTGTCACTTCCTGTATATTCTCTTCATTAGAACCAAGTCACCAAAGCCAGCCCACATTCAAGGGCAGGGAATAGACTCCACTTTGGTGGCTGTAGTGTCCAAGAGTTTGTGGGAATATTTTAAAACACCACAGTGGACAACAGGTATTGTTAGATCAAGTTTTTTGTTTTTTTTTTTTTAATTTATTTATTTTTTGGAAATGGAGTCTGGCTCTGTCAGCCAGGGTGGACACTACAACCTCTGCCTCCTGGTTTGAAGCGATTCTCCTGTCTCAGCCTCCTGAGTAGCTGGGAAGCGTGCGCCACCACGCCTGGCTAATTTTTATATTTTTAGTAGAACCGGGTTTCACCATGTTGGCCAGGCTGGCCTCGAACTCCTGACCTCAGGTGATCCACTAGCCTCAGCCTCCCAAAGTGCTGGGATTACAGGCGTGAGCCACCATGCTCGGCCTAGATCAAGCTTCTTAATAGGGCCACTCCAGACCTTGTTTCACTCCCTCCTAATTATTCTAACGAGCTACTAACCCTTTCTGGCATCTTCCCAAATGCATCAAGTTGTGTGACTCTGTTGACAAAGTGCTTATTTTTGGATGAATGTGAGACAGGAAGAAAAGGAAGAGAAGAGGTGACTTGGCTTAATTAGTGACTTTCCCTTCCCAGAGGCCCAGCAGTGAGGAAGCTCCACTGAGAGCAATATTGCCTCGTAGCAAGTTTGGGTTTAATCAGAACAAGATCCCCAGAGCCAAGGACCAGGCAGAAGCCACTGCGGTGACAACTTCAGAGAACCCAGCCTGAGAGAGGAATTGAGAGAGCTCTGGGTCACAAAAAAGTGCCCCAGGGTCACCGAGTAGCCCTTCATATTCAACTACATTAATGACATCGAAAATAAGGTTTTAAATAAGATTGCTCTAAAAATAAGAGTAATCATGATAAATGCTTTAAAGTCGTTAGTCATTTTGGGCTTTGTAAACTATAAATTCCACATAAATTCCCTCATTTTCTGCTCTATGATGATAGAACTTCTGATTACTTCTCTACTGAATGGCAACCGAGGTCATTGCCAAGTTCATTTTTAAGGAGGAAATTGGGACAGTTTTGGAAAAGATCACTACCTATGTTGTTGAGGGAGGCTCGGATAGCTGCCTGCAAATGGCGATTTTCGTTGTTCAGGGTGAATTACTAGTTTTTTCATGAATTTTCCCTGATACTCTAACTAGAAGTAATTGCTTCTTTTTCTTCACTGTCATAGCACAATGATCACACCTTTATTTCACATTTGTTCAGTCCTGGGTGCCATTTTGGTTTGCTGTCTTTTTATATCCTTACCCTATTCCCCATCCTCACTCCACAATTGTAAACTCTGGAGCATTAAGAGCCATTTTGTTGAATTTTTATTTCCTAAAGCACCTAGCATGGTGCCTTGTATGTATATGTTTTTGAGGAGTGAATATATGAAAACGTTATATAGAAACCTCAACTTAAAAAATGGGAAGACATATGAACATCACACTCATAAACATGAAAGATGTCTCTCCTAAACAGAGAAGACTAAGAAAAAATACAACAAAAGCACATAATCTTGTTTATCTATGGTATGAAGAAATATTCAATATCACCATCTATCTATTTTGATGAGCATGTGCTTGGTGTATCTTAGTGGGCCTACATCAATATTTGCATCATTATCATCAGAAGAGAATAGATTTTTAATATTTTATAGCAATTTCATGACCATCTCATTTGAAAATTGCATAGATATTATGAGAGACTCATTGTTTTAATAAGCAAGATTTATGGAAGACATTGCTAGTATCAAATGAAGAGGAGCCTCATCACACTTTCCTTGTAAATGACTTTTCATATTGCCAAGTCAATTATTATGGTTCTGAGACATTGAACCCAGAAAATCATTTCAGAGTCAGGAATGCTTGATTTGTAAGATAGGAAGCAAATGAATGTCTTTCCTTTGAATTATCATCCAAACCAAAGATAGACCAGCTATTAACTTTTGCAGAAAAGAGGACTCAAAGGCCAATGAAGTAAGACTAATTCTTTGCCTCATGGGCAAGAAGTTGATTGTCCAAGTAAAAAAGCAAATCGTGGGTTTCATGAGAGGGACAATACCTCTCACTCCATGAGCAGAAGATAGATGGTTTGGCTTTTTTGAGGTAATGGGGCACGGACAGCATGGCAGCGTAACCTTGAGCAGGAGGAATGAGAGCAGGTTTCCATGTTCCTGGATCATGGTGATGGCCATCCTAGCTCAGTGCAGGTAGGACCACATTACTCCCATCCCCCTCTCCAAGAGCCAGCCTGCTTGCTCTTGATTTTCCACTCACAGAAACATTCTCACTCAACTACCATGCAAATAGAGGAATCCTACCTTCTAAAAGGGACAAATACTTTTGCTCAAGAATTAAGCACCTCTGGGAGAAAAGAAGAGGGACAAGCAGATGCCATTTTTCTCCATCCTTGTGAGATGGGCACTGAATCGATGGAAAGGGGAAACTGAGAAGATCATCCTGAATTTGAGTGTTTGTTCTGCATGTAATTTGCACTGCCCCCCAACCCAGCTCCCACAAAGAAGAACCAATGTTCATTATGGTAATGAATAAAACTCCCGGGTTCAACCAATTCTCCTATCTCAGCCTCGTGAGTAGCTGGAATTAAAGGGGCCCGCCACCACGCCCAGATAATTTTTGTATTTTTGTAGAGATGGGGTTTCACCATGTTGGCCAGGCTGGTCTTGAGCTCCTGACCTCAGGTGATACGCCCCACCTCGGCCTTCCAAAGTGCTAGGATTACAGGCGTGAGCCACCAGGCCTGGCCAAAGCCCTTATTTAGAGAAGCCAAGAAGCACTGGAGCTCAAGGCCTGTCCATGTCAGCTGGAGGTGAGGGATATGACACAAGATATAAAAAGCATCTACCACAGGTCCCTAAAGCAGCTGTAGCAGGCCAAACACACCTAGCCCAGAAGCGATTTGACCAGCTAAGCGCACAATGGCATGTAGTTGACATGCCCACTCTGGTTCTGCTATTTCTTACAGAAGCCAAGGTTTGCCAACAAAGGGATTTCCCACCTCTTCTGCAAGGAACCCGTGCCCCATATATTCTTTTTGACTTTTGTGTCAGTGAGAGTTGCCTGAATCAGCAAATGTCAATTGGGCGATCTGGTCCCAACTTATTTATTTTCTCTTGCCTGTCTGCAATGTTTGGGGTAAATGAGATTTTCTTGTGAAATGTGTAAAGCCTTGTTATTCTTCCTTTGTTTACCCTGTCTAGACTGTAATTTGTTTGCCAACAGGCTTACAGTAATATCTGTCTTACTCATATCACTGTATCTCTGGTGCCCAGCACAACACCTGCCTGCCACTTAGTAGTTTCTTAGTAAATATTGTTGAATGAATGAATGAATGAACACATGAATGAGTGGAGAAATAATATTGTATCTCATTATGATCCTTTATTCACCATTTCTAGCACCTTAAACATTCCTATGGCTTCTATCCTTCCTATAGAATTCTTTTTTCCCTTTGATATTTTATTCCGGGTGTTTGGTCCAACCTCTGCCACATCACTCTAAGACCTGAGTTCATAGTCAACCTACACCCGGGAACTAAGAACTGGGGTGGGAGAGGATGTCAGTCAGAGGGTTATAAAGACTCAGGGATCACCTGAGGTCAGGAGTTTCAGACCAGCCTGGCCAACATGGTGAAACCCTGTCTCTACTAAAAATACAAAAATTAGCTGGACGTGGTGACGGGTGCCTATAATCCCAGCTACTCGGGAGGCTGAGGCAAGAGAATCAATTGAACCTGGGAAGTGGAGGTTGCAGTGAGCCGAGATGGTGTAACTGCACTCCAGCCTGGGTGACAGAATGAGAATCAGTCTCAAAAATAAATAAATATGTATATATATATATATATATATATACACTCAGGGGATCGTGGCATTGAAGACCTTGAGGGAGAGACTGGTGAAGGGAGCTTTTGATGCCTGCCTAAGGATAACTCTGATGATGACGTACTTGATGGCAAAAGTAAAAGACTGTTTAGTCCCATCGTCTGGACCCTATGAGTTTGTATGATGGTCTAAAACTTGAGATCCTCTTTTTTTTTTTTTTTTTTTGACGGAGTCTTGCTCTGTCACCAGGCCGGAGTGCAGTGGCGCGATCTCGGCTCACTGCAAGCTCTAACTCCCTGGTTCAAGTGATTGTCCTGCCTCAGCCTCCCCGTAGCTGAGATTACAGGCACGTGCCACCACGCCCAGCTAATTTTTTTTTTTTTTTTTTTTTTTGAGACGGAGTTTCGCTTTTTCGCCCAGGCTGGAGTGAAGTGGCATGATCTCGGCTCACTGCAAACCTCCGCCCCCCAGGTTCAAGCAATTCTCCTGCCTCAGCCCCCCAAGTAGCTGGGATTACAGGCACGTGCCACCGCGCTCGGCTAATTTTTGTATTTTTAGTAGAGACGGGGTTTCACCATGTTGGCCAGGCTGGTCCCAAACTCTTGACCTCAGGTGATCCACCTGCCTCAGCCTCCCACGGTGCTAGGATTACAGGCATGAGCCACCACGCCCAGCCAATTTTTGTATTTTTAGTAGAGACAGGGTTTCACCATGTTGGCCAGGATGGTCTCTATCTCCTGACCTCATGATCCACCTACCTCGGCCTCCCAAAGTGCTGGGATTACAGGCGTGAGCCACAGTTGCCCAGCCTGGAGATCCTCTTCTAAATCATACAATAGAAAATGACTCAAGTGATTATTATTTATTCAATTCTCCCAAAGATGGTATATAGCTAGCTCCATTCTAGAGAGATTGGAGAGAAATAAATTTATTACACATGTTTAATAAAATTTCAAGAAATTTAGTTTAAAGACCTAATTGGCTTTTATTAGTGATTCAGTGATTCATGAATTGAGCAGCATCTCATCTAAATGATTTAGAGAAAGCACTCTGCCAAGCTGAGCAGAGGAAGTTGGCTTTATAGGCAGAAAATAGCTGAAGAAGCAGAAACAGGAGACAAAAAGGGGATTGGTTCTTTCTTTTTTTTTTTTTCTGAGACGGAGTCTCACACTCTTGCCAAGGCTGGAGTGCAGTGGCGCCATCTCGGCTCACTGCAAGCTCCGCCTGCCGGGTTCACGCCATTCTCCTGCCTCAGCCTCCCGAGTAGCTGGGACTACAGGCACCCGCCACCACGCCCAGCTAATTTTGTGTATTTTTGGTAGAGATGGGGTTTCACCGTGTTAGCCAGGATGGTCTCGATCTCCTGACTTTGTGATCTGCCCGCCTCAGCCTGCCAAAGTGCTGGGATTACAGGCGTGAGCCACCGCGCCCGGCGGTTCTTTCAAAGTTATTTTCCTTATAGGGCAGTAACAGAGGGGACTTCCTTATCATGCTGACTCAAGTATATTAGGCCCCTTCTGATTGGTTGCCGTGAATCTCCTGGTTTTTTGTGGGGGGTTTTTGTTTGTTTGTTTGTTTTGAAAACCAGTTCTTTTTAAAGTTCAATTTGACTATATAGCATCTAGCAAGAGTAACTCCTACCTGGTTTGATCTGATCTGTTGGGCCTAGCATAGGAGCTCAGTCCAAAACAATGGCTTCCTCTAAATTTTATTTAACACATACAGTAGATCCTGTATTGGTCAAGGTTCTCCAAAGAAATGGAACCAATAAGATATATATAAATATGTAAGAGAAGATGTATTATGGACATTTGCTCATGCAATGATGGAGGCCGAGAAGTCCCACAATCTACTGTCTGCAAGCTGGAGAACCATGAAAGCTGGTGGTGTAAGGCCTGAGAACCAAAGTAGAGGGGTGGTGCTGGTATAAGTTTCTGAGTCCGAAGCCCAAGAACCAGGAGCCCCAATGTCCAAGAGCAGGAGAAGATAGATGCTCCAGCTCAAAGAGAAAGAAAGAGAATTTTCCCTTCCTCCATCTTTTTGTTCTATTTAGGCCCTCAACAGAGGGGATGCTGCCCATTCACATTAGTAAAGGCAGATCTTTTTTTTTTATTATTTTTGAGACAGAGTCTCACTGTGTCACCCAGGCTGGAGTGCAGTGGCATGATCTTGGCTCACTGCAACCTCCGCCTCCCAGGTTCAAGTGATTCTTGTGCCTCAACCTCCTGAGTAGCAGAGATTACAGGTGTGCACCACTACGCCCAGCTGATTTTTGTATTTTTAGCAGAGATGGGATTTCATCATGTTGCCCAGGCTGGTCTCGAACTCTTGAGCTCAAGCCATCCATCTGCCTCGGCCTCCCAAAGTGCCGGGATCACAGGCGTGAGCCACCACACCTGGCCTGGCAGATCTTCTTTATCTCAGCCTACCAATTCAAACGCTAATCTCTTCCAGAAACACTCTCATAGACACACCCCAAAATCACGTTTTTACCAGGTATCTGGGCATTCCTTAGCCCAGTCAGGCTGACACATAAAATTAACCATTACAGATACCTTAGGGTTTGATTCTCACAGGACCCAAGCTGAGAAAGTCTGGTCTACACTAAGATTTTCTTTTTGGTAATAAACACTGCCTTCTCACCTTCCCAAATATGACAGGCATAGCTAAGTTTATACATAAATCCAGGTGACCTGCTTGAGATCACACAGGCCACACCACTTCCACTCCCCAGTACTATATCATGACCATTCGCCAGATCATGAACTTTTCTTTTTTTGAGATGGAGTTTCGCTCTTGTTACCCAGGCTGCAGTGCAATGGCACAGTCTTGGCTCACTGCAACCTCCGTCTCCTGGGTTCAAGCGATTCTCCTGCCTCAGCCTCCCAAGTAGCTGGGACTACAGGCACCTGCCACCACGCCCAGCTAATTTTTGTATTTTTAGCAGAGACGGGGTTTCACCATGTTGGCCAGGCTGGTCTCAAACTCCTGACCTCAGGTGATCTGCCAGCCTCGGCCTCCCAAAGTGCTGGGATTACAGGCATGAGCCACCGCGCCCAGCCCATGAACTTTTCCAAAGCTCAGCCTTCAATGGCTACAAACACTTCCTCACATGGTTGAACCAAAGTGCCTCCAACTATTTTCCTGCTGTTGGACATCCTCGCTGCCTCCAATTTTTCACAAAGTTTCTTTTTTCATTTCAATGAAAGATCCTGACAGCAGTGTGGAATTTGGAGCAGATGAAAGAGAGACTCAAGACCACTTAGCCAGCTATTGCAATGGCTCAGAATAAGGTCATGAGATCCTGAATCCAGATTGAGGCAAAAGGAATAAAATGGAATGGACCAAGCCAGATTCGCAAGAAAAAAGACATTTTGGCATTTTGAGATATTCAGATGTCTGTTTTGCTCCACACCCATAACTTTCCAAATTTAGTTTTATGTCATGGTCACCTAACCGAGTTCTTAATTCCTTTTTTTTTTTTAATGAATTAAACTTTTTAGAGCAGATTTGGGTTTATAGCAAAATTGAGCAAAAGGTACAGAGATTTCTCACACACCCCCTGCCCCTACACAGGTAGAGCCTCCACCATTATTAACATCCGTCACCAGAGAGGTACATTTGTTTCAAGTGATGAACATTGGCACAGCATTATCTCCCAAAGTCTATACATTGGGTTTTGTTCTTGGTGCCGTACATTCGAATGCTGTACATTCTAGTGCTGTAATCCCAGCACTCTGGGGGGCCAAGGCGGGTGGATTACTTGAGGTCAAGAGTTCGGGACCAGCCTGGCCAACATGGTGAAACCCACCATTTCACCATGTTTGGACAACCCACCATTATAGTATCATACAGAGGAGTTTCATTGTCCTAAAAATCCTCTGTGCTCTGCCTTTTCATCCTCCACCACCCCACCCCCAGCCCCTGGCAACCGTTGATCTTTTTATACTGTCTCCATATTTTTGCCTTTTCCAGAATTTAATGATACAATTCCAGTTGGAATCATACACTTTGTAGCCTTTTCAGATTGGCTTCTTTCACTTAGCAATATGTATTTAAGTTTCCTCTGTGTCTTTTCATGGCTTGATAGCTCATTTCTTTTTAGAGCTGAATGATATTTCCTTGTATGGATGTACCATAGTTTATTTATCCACTCACCTACCGAAGGACATTGTGGTGGCTTCCAGGTTTTGGCAATTATAAATAAAGCTGCCATAAATATTCATGTGCAGGTTTTTGTGTGTCCATAAGTTCTCTACTCCTTTGGTTAAACATCAAGCCGTACAATTGTTGGATCATATGGTAAAAGTATGCTCAGTTTTGTAAGAAACTGACAAACTGTCTTCCAAAGTGGCTGTACCATTTTGCATTCCCACCAGTAATGAATAAAAGTTTCTGTTGTTCCACATCCTTGCCAGCATTTAGTGTTATCAGTGTTCTAGATTTTGGCTATTCTAATAGGTTCATAGTGGTATCTTGATGTTACTTTAATTTGCATTTCCCTGATGTAATACAATGTGGAGCATCTTTTCATATCCTTATTTGCCATTCTTAATTCTTTTTTTTTTTTTTGAGACAGAATCTCGCTCTATTGCCCAGGCAGGAGTGCAGTGGCACGATCTCGGCTCACTGCAACCTCCGCCTCCTGGGTTCAAGCTATTCTTCTGCCTCAGCCTCCCGAGTAGTTGGGATTACAGGCACACACCACCACGCCCTGCTTATTTTTGTATTTTTAGTAGAGATGGGGTTTCACCATGTTGGCCAGGCTGGTCCCGAACTCTTGACCTCAAGTAATCCACCCGCCTTGGCCCCCGCAAAGTGCTGGGATTACAGGTATAAGCCACCGGGCCCGGCCCCATTCTTAATTTTTTAAACTTGCCTCTTGAAACGTAACAGGGCATTCTGATTTCCATGCAATTGTTCCTTCTCGATTTTCCCCCTGAGAAAACAGTGACCCTTGAACGGTGTTTGCTGTCAATGGTTCTGCCCATCGCACTATCCGGAGTGAAGAAAGATCTGAAGGCAGCTGACCCTTTGGGGATCCTTTACCCTTGGGTGTCTGCTCTGGAGGACAAGCGGCAGGCAGCATACTTCTGTTGGAAACAAAGGGTTCCTGTTTCTCGTAGAATTTTTCACATTAAATTGAAGAAAAAAATTTAATTGTCTTAGAATTTTGTGATTTTTCTGTACAGAAGGGCATCACTCTTACCAAGACAGAACCTAAAAGCTTAGGTCTCTAACTGTTTTCCTTAAGAGATTATCTTCAGATCTGAGAGCTAAGAGTCAAACGTCTGGATTGGGGATATGTTTATTTGCTTTTTCTCTAATACCAACGTTTCTAAATTCAAATTCAGAGGTGCTGATTCCTGATATTTTGGAGATATATATATTTATCTCAAAGTAAAGACACTTGCCTGCATTGGATGCCTAGGCAAGATTCTAAAATGTGCCTTAACACCTTGCCAAGCAAATAACACAAGCCTCATAGTAAATTCAGAAATCTGCTTTGCTCTCTTTCGGGTGAATGCTTCAGTCAAAACAGATTGCTTTTTTTGAGCATTCTAGAGTTTGGTTGCCATCAGTTTCTCTCTTAGTTCTTCAGCCTTGAGACCCTCCCTCAAAGTAGTAGCCTTATAATGAAAAGGAAAAACAATTATTCCAGACTGCCAGTTGCTTATTTTACTGTTAATTGTATTGCCTTCCTTCCAGGGGGGATTTCATAAAAATCAATTGTCCCAGCCGGGTGCGGTGGCTCACGCCTGTAATCCTAGCACTTTGGGAGTCCGAGGCAGTTGGATAACCTGAGGTCAGGAGTTCAAGACCAACCAGGCCAACATGGTGAAACCCTGTCTCTACTAAAAATACAAAAATTAGTCGGGTGTGGTGGCACTTGCCTGTAATCCCAGCTATTTGTGGGGGGGCTGAGGCAGGAGAATCACTGGAACCTGGGAGGCGGAGGTTGCAGTGAGTCAAGATCGTGCCACTGCACTCCAGCCTGGGTGACGGAGCGAGACTCTGTCAAAAAAAAAAAAAATCAATTTTCCCTACTTTCAAGTGTTAGAGGCAACAAAGAATTCCCACATTGGGTGAGTTCAGCTCTAAAAAAAATCCAGCCTCAAAGGTCTATGGTTTTTCAAGTCTATATTCAAGTTGTTTTGGAAATAGGTTTATTAATCAATAACAAAAGTAAACTCTGATTTTCCTTCTACAGCAGTCCTCCACTCCTTGAGTGAGTCAAGATGAGCTGTTAATTTCACACCAAAGCCACACTTAATATCTCAAGTCCAAGATGATCATAGCAAAGCAGAAACTAGGAAGACTGTTGAAGTAATGTGACAGAAACTTAGAACAGAGAAAATGGTAATAAGCCCCTTGATTAAGAAAAAAGAAAGACGATATAAAAATCAGAGGAACAAACTGTGTAATGAAATCCAGACACTTTATTTTGGTCAGTGAAGTAAAAACACAAGTAAATTTGAGGGAACATTAAATTCACCACCAGGGCCTACAGAGAACTACTGTCCAAATGTCAGCATATTTTGCTGTCTTACTTTTCCTGTATCACTGTGACATGGGATCCTCGAAAACCCCATGTCTTTCAGCAGAGAAGCCCTTTAGTTCTGACTGGCACAAGCCTATCATGAGGGAGCGTTGCCACCTGTTCCTGCTGTTCCCTTCATATCTTCCTCTCTTCTTCTTCTTTTTTTTTTTTTTTTTTTTTTGAGATGGAGTCTCGCTCTGTTGCCCAAGCTGGAGTGCAGTGGCGCCATTCTGGCTTACTGCAACCTCTGCCTCCCTGATTCAAGCGATTCTCCTGCCTCAGCCTCCCCAGTAGCTGGGACTACAGGTGCCCACGACCACGCCCGGCTAATATTTGTATTTTTAGTAGAGACGGGGTTTCACCATATTGGCCAGGCTGGTCTCAAACTCCTGGCTTCAAGTGATTTGCCCGCCTCAGCCTCCCAAAGTGCTGGGATTACAGGCATGAGCCACCACGCCTGGCCCATATCTTTCTCTCTCTGAGTTCCTTGCCTCGCAATTGCAATCCTGCAAAGCAAAGTGGTCTAGTGAAAAGGGTAATGACATGAGAGTTAGGAAACTTGTCCCAGCCCTCGCTGTGCTGAGAACCCACGGAGTCATCTCAAACGTGTCACACACAGTGACTTTCCTCTTTAGTAAAATAAGGGATTTAGTCTAGATGATTCCATAATTATTCGTCTCTCTTCCATATAGACATCACTCTGAATTTAGAACTCAGGATCAACGAAACAAATGAGATTCTGAGCTATTCAGAAGTGCTCTCTCTGTTGGAACTGAAGTTCTCATGGGTAAAAGACAAGAATTTCTGCATTCAGTGTAAAGCACACATGCTGCACCTGGCAATGTGTTAAAGCTCATTCTCAGAATGGGTCTGATGGAGTCCTGATGGGCCCGATATGTCACTTATCTGTAGAGTGATCAACCTACTGTGTTTGAGCCCTGGGTTGGGGCCCAAAGCTAACTAAGCCCTCTTTAATCCATCCTAATGATCTTAAAAGTTAGGGACAAGAGCCCCCCATGTGCTTCCAGTGGCCATAGCAGCTATCTAGGCCCCTTGGAAGTAGGCAAGAGACTCATGACCTATGGTGTTCCCTCTTGATCCTAGTAAGTCAAGATGCCCCAATATCGTCCCTATCCTAAGTAGCAGGAAATATGAACTGAGTCATTTAATCATGGAAGCTGTCATTCACCAAGCGCTTACTCTGAGCTGGCAACATGTTGAGCACGTTTCGGGGTTTAATTCTCACAGCAGCCTCTTCAAGTCAGGACTATTATTATCCTCACAATACAGATGAGGAAACTGAGTGTAGCAAGGCTTACATAACTTCCCTAAGGTCATACAACTGGTAAGTGGCAAAGCCAAGATTCCAATCAGGGAATCTGATACCAGAGTCAATATTACAAAAAATAACAAAAACAAACAAAATGCCTTTTATTTTGACATAATTTCAAATTGCAAGAACAGTATCAAGAATTCCAGGCTGGGTGTGGTGGCTCATGCCTGTAATCCCAGCCCTTTGGGAGGCCGAGGCAGGCAGATCACTTGAGGTCAGGAGTTCAAGACCAGCCTGGCTAACATAGAGAAATCACGTCTCTACCAAAAATACAAAAATTAGCTGGGCGTGGCGGCATATGCCTGTAGTCCCAGCTACCTGGGAGACTGAGGTAGGAGAATTGCTTGAACCCAGGAGGTGGAGGTTGCAGTGAGCCAAGATGGTGCCACTGTACTCCAGCCTGGGCAACAGAGTGAGACTGTCTCAAAAAAAAAAAAAAATCCATATCTCCTGTACTCAGATTCTCCAAATGTTAGCATTTTACCGTAATTTGCTTTATCCTTCTCTTTGTGTGTATATATTATATGCTTATGTAATACATATGTACATACATATATATTTATGTGTGTAATATATTATATACATACATAATATATATAATCTTTTTTTTTAATCATTTGAGAGTAGATTGCAGACAGGAAGCTTCTTTACTCCTAAATAATTCAGTGTGTATTTCTTACAAACAAAGACATTCTTTTACATGAACACAGTATAATTGTCACAGTACTGTCAATGAACATTGAAATAATACCATTGTAAGATTTTTCAACCTTATTTAGATTCTGCCAATTCTTCCAATTAGGTCTGTTATAGAAAAAAATCTTCTGGCTCAGACCAGGATCAAATCTGTGATTACACATTGCATTCAATTGTCACATTACTTTAGTCTCTTTTAACTTTGAGTATTTCCTCAGTCTTTCTTTGACCTTCATGATCTTGACAAGTGATTGTCAAGTCATTTTACAGAACATCCCTTCAATTTGGTTTGTCTGATGTTTCTTCCTGCTTAGACTCAGATTATCCATTTTTGGCAAGAGTGCCACAAATGTGATGTTTTGTCTCTGTGCCGCGTATCAGGAGGCACATATCAGTTTATCCCATTACTGGCCATATTAACTCTGATCACTTGGTTAAGGTCGCATATGCCAGTCTATATTCACCCTTTGCAATGAATCTGGCGCAGACAGAGCCCACGCCCTTAACCACTACTCTAACTACCTCTAGGCAATGAGCACTGTGCTAGTCATTGAAGATACAAAGAGCCTTGAAGGAATTCTCCTGACAGAGAGCTTACAATATTAGTGGAAAGACAAGCATGTGATATATTACTTCAGCTTCCATCCACAAATTGTCCTGTGAGTCCCACAGACAATTAGAGTTAGAGGAATTCAAGGATAGAAGTGACTTTTGAGGCCTAAGGGCTCCCCAAGGAGCCTCGGTTGGGAAACTGCTCTTGTTAGGGAATTAGAAGGGAGGATAGGTTTGGCTTCTGGGCACACAGGGCTGTGCAGAGCCATAAGTTGGAAGGGACAGAAACAGCCTAGGCACTGTCTTAGGAGGGCCAGAACAGAGTATCATTGTCTCATACAAGAAGACCCTGGCAGCCATTTTAGGGGGGTTGCTGGCAGCATGGATAGGGTGACCAAAAGAAAGCTGAAAGTCTGAATTCAAAGCCCCTTGGGAATCAGAGTGTGATGAGATACCGGGTTGAGTGGCCTGGACCCAGAGTAGCTCAGAAAAATCTGCCTGATTAACTCCTTAACTCCCGGGCTAGTATTTCACCAAGTTTTAACAGCACCAAGTGGCCCTGCCATACATGCTCTGAAGGATGTGTTCATGGTATTTCCAGTGCCAAGGCCAAAGATGTTTGGCAAGAGCAACAGTTTTTGTGGAGGAATAAGGTGAACCAAAGTAGGAGAGATAGATGGGGAGTCATTGGGACAGACTCACATGCTCCGTTAAGGAATTATTTGCACGATCTTAGCCTAGGGACTCTATCCTGTGTACATACAACAAAGTGACAGAGTGAGAGTTTGGAATTCTATGTCTGATTTCACCGGCTACTCCTAAACACCAATTAGAATCTTTTCAGAATACAATTTTCGCCTGCTTCTATAGTAAGAATAGGAACTGGCACTTCTCTGAAGTACCCTTTGCCTCTAATCTGGTTCAGAATTAAACTGCTCTCATTAAATGGAGACCTCATTATATTCTGCTCTAATCTACAACACAATCATAATGCAGTGATTACCTTGAATTATTATTGCACATACTTCCACCCACTTATTATTATATGTCTCTGTACTTTAATTATGTTTCAATGAATATAATTCCATACCCTTCAATACTTAAATAAAATTCACTTTAAATATAACTGCGTGCCTATAATTCTCTGTAAATGTGAGTGTTTGCACTGCAAATAATAAAAATTAGTACTGCTCTGGAGGCTGAACAAACTAAGCCATGCCTGAAAGAAATCAGTTGGCATTTTAATGGAATTTTAAAACATCAAAATTTGTTACCACCTTATTTTTTCAAAAACACATTTTAAGAGGATGATTTTTGTAGCTTTAACAACAAAAAAATCTTTGGAAGGAAACAGCAATTCTGTAGAGGCTTTTGTTGTCTACTAACCACTTCACCAAGGAATTCATTCCAATAGAGAATTGAATTTTTTTTTAACTGCAATGAGGTTTATTTGTTTTTTGTTGCTGTTGTTGACTTATTTGTGGCCATGCTTCTGGAAGAAATTTCTTGGACAGTTCAAAGGGTCAAAGTGAAATTTCAGAATCAATAACCAGGTAACTGGCATTAAGGCCTTCTACCTGCTCTACCCATCAGCACACACATCCTTATTACCCAGGAAGAAGAGTGGCATTAATGCTTATATTATTTCTGACACGCACCCTTAGGAAGCCATATACTCCCTTATTTTTGCCAAGATATGTCTCAGAGGAGACTGTCTTCAGAGAATTTTTTTGAATTCTGTCGTACTTACTAGTATAGCTGTAACACATGTATATGCTTTGGTTGGTATTTATTTCAAACATAAGGTCAATAATATCTTGGACTGAAAAGTAATCATTGTGATAAATTAATTCATGACCTCATGCCAAGAGACAATGTTCCCAAAGAACTAGAGAAATGGCAATTCTGCTCTTTCATTTCTAGTTTCTGATTTTAAAAGTAGCAGATGGCCGGGCGCGGTGGCTTATGCCTGTAATCCCAGCACTTTGGGAGGCAGATCACGAGGTCAGGAGTTTGAGACCAGCCTGGACAATATGGTGAAAACCCATCTCTACTAAAAATACAAAAATTAGCAGGGCGTGGTGGCGCACGCCTGTAGTCCCAGCTACTCAGGAGAGGCAGAAGAATCGCTTGAACCCGGGAGGCGGAGGTTGCAGCCAGCCGAGGCCGCACTACTGCACTCCAGCCTGGGTGGCAGAGTGAGACTCCTTCTTAAAAAAAAAAAGTATCACATGAGTTAGAGGCCTCAGGAACAGGTTTGTTAAGAGGAGAGAGAACTAAACCAAAAGCCATTTTGATCATCTTTGACAGGGAGTAAACACAGCGTAGGTTTTATAAACCCTCAGGCTAGGTAAACCCTTCAAGTTTAATCTCAGTCCCCTATTGTGAACTATTCAAAACTCATTGTCCAGGAAGAGTGCCCTGACATTATCACTGCTGGAAAGAATCGATGTTATTAAAATAACAATTCTTCCTGAAAAATATACTTACAAAGTTGGCCACACAAGTCCATGGAGTAAGTCAAGCCATTATATAAACTGGTTACTAAAGTTTTATCTCAAAAGAAGGGAAATAGGCCGGGAACACTCACACTTGTAATCCCAGCACTGTGGGAGGCTGAGGCAGGCGTATCACCTGAGGTCGGAAGTTGGAGGCCAGCCTGGCCAACATGATGAAACCTCATTTCTACTAAAAATACAAAAAAAAAAAAAAAAAAATTAGCCAGCGCCTGTAATCCCAGCTTCTCAGGAGGCAGAGGCAGGAGAATTGCTTGAACCTGGGAGGCGGTGGTTGCAGTGAGCCAAGATTGTGCCATTGTACTCCAGCCTGGGCAACAGACCGAGACTCTGTCTCAAAAAAAAAGAAGAAGAAGAAGAAGAAGGCCGGGCGCAGTGGCTCACACCTGTAATCCCAGCACTTTGGGAGGCCAAGGAGGGAGGATCACAAGGTCAGGAGTTCGAGACCAGCCTGACCAACATGATGAAACCCTGTCTCTACTAAAACTACAAAAATTAGCTGGGCATGGTGGCACACGCCTGTAATCCCAGCTACTCGGGACGCTGAGGCAGGAGAATGGCTTGAACCCGGGAGGTGGACATTGCAGTGAGCAGAGATCGCGCCATTGCACTCCAGCCTGGGCGACAGAGCAAGACGCTGTCTCAAGAAAAAAAAAAAAAAAAAGAAGGTAAATGTAGCCTATGGTGACCCAGTGAATCTCCCAGATACCATGTTTCCATGTTTGAGCATAGTTCTCTTTCCATATTAACTCCTTAGCTACAGTTCCTTTTCCCTGGAAATTCTTCCAACTCATCTACCAATTTATCAAGGCAATTGAGCCTATGGCATTATTTCACTTCATTACCTTGACTTTTGCCTAAAGGAAAAAAAATACATAAAACCAATAATCATGGATCAATGTAAAAATCAAACGCAAGTATTTCCACTTCGAGCACGACAATGTAAAGCGCTCTGCAGCCCCTTTCACAGAGAATAATAAGTGAAACGTTATTTTTTTAAAACAACCTTTCAAAGACTCTGGAAATGGTCTTAAGGGCATACAGCAAATAAGGAAGCATTTATTCAAGAAAACCTTCTAAAACTCCCTAAGAGTTTGTGGTATTTAGACCAAGATCTGCTTCCCTCCACCATCCCAGCTCAGCAAGATAGAAACTCCATTCCAGACTTCTACATTCAAGAATACAGGGTTCCCAGTTTCCCCACTCCCCAGCTCCTAGTCAGAGGGATAGCTAGGAGCAGTGGGATGTGAGAATTTTTCATCTTGTCCTCAGCTACCTCCAGCTGAGGCTATTCTGAATAAACGCAGCCAAGATGTATGGATTTTCTTCTTCCGCCAGCCCCTCTTTGTGCAATGGAAATTCTACCTTCAGTGCAACATTGCTGAGAATACTGAGGCCTCAACTGCCCTTGCCCCAGCTTATAAGGTAAAGGTTCCAAGTGGGGAGAGGCAAACTAAGGAGACTTCAAGCCACTGCCCTCCCATACCAAGTACTCAGGTCCTAAAGCTGGGGTTTCATTCAGAGAGAAACACACTATTGCTTCCACCTGCAGTTCCAGAGCCAAGACTCAAATTTTGCCTGAGGGTAGAGACCGGATATAAACCCAAGAGCTCTGAATCTCCTTCCAAAGACACTGACTTCATTTGCAACAGAGTGAGAAGTTTAGGCCTAAGGGCATTCTCAAAACTAGTGGAGGTTGTGATGAAAGGCAATTGGAAGGAGATGGGTAAAATCATTGGAGATACAGGCTAAACTGTAGAAACCACCCCCATGATCCAATCACCTCCTGCCAGGCCCCACCTCCAACACTGGGGATTACAATTCGACATGAGATTTGGGTGGGGACACACAGCCAAACCCTATCAAGGCACAATAATACAATTATATACATATTGTTTTATTCAATTACTTTTAAAATCAGTTAGAAGGAGAAATAGGCATTCATATGATCTTTTATAGTTACATAATTACCTTCCCCAGTGCTCTTTGGTTTTTGTGTTTGTGGATTTGGATTACTATCTGGGGTCACTTGCTTTCCACCTGAAAAATTCCCTTTAGTATTTCTTGTAAGGTGGGTCTAATGGCAACACATACTCTGGTTTTGTTTGTTTAGGAATGCCTTTATTTCACTGTCATGTGGAGATTGTGCCTGCTACCTCTTCACCTTCTGCCATGATTGTAAGTTTCATGAGGTCCCCCGCAACCATGCCTTTTGTATAGACTGCAGAACTGTGAGTCAGTTAAACCTCTTTTCTCTATAAATTACCCAGTCTCGTAGTCTTTATAGCAGTGTGAGAATGGACTAAAGCAATTACCCTGATACCAAAGCCAAACAAAGACACTACAAGAGAAGAAGGCCACAGACCAATATCCCTTAGAATATGGATGCCAAAAATCTCAACAAAATACTAGCAAACCAAATTCAGCAACATATAAAAAGAATTATATACCATGACTAAATGGGATTTATCCCAATAATGTAAGGTTTGTTTAACATCTGAAAATCAGTTAATATAGTAACACGCCATATCAATGCAATAAAAAACAAACATACATGATCATTTCAACCAACACAGAGAAAGCATTTGACAAAACCAAACACCATTTCATGGTTAAAAAAAAATAAAAACACTCAGGAAACTAGAAATAGAAGATAACTTCCTCATTCTAATAAAGGGCATCTAGAAAAAAAACCCAGCTAACATCATTTTTTTTTTTTTTTTTTTTTGAGACGGAGTCTCACTCTGTCACCCAGGCTGGAGTGCAGTGGCGTGATCTCGGCTCACCACAACCTCCACCTCCTGGGTTCAAGTGATTCTCCTGCCTCAGCCTCCCAAGTAGCTGGGATTACAGGCTCCTGCCACCATGCCCAGCTAATTTTTTGTATTTTTAGTGGAGACAGGATTTCACCATGTTGTTCAGGCTGGTCTTGAACTCCTGACCTCAGGTAATCCACCCGCCTCGGCCTCCCAAAGTGCTAGGATTACAGGCGAGAGCCACCGCACCCAGCCTGCTAACATGATGTTTAATGATGAAAGACTGTCTGCTTTCTTCCATCAGGAACAAGACAAGGGTGTCTGCTCTAGCCATTTCTATTCAATATTGTACTGGATGTTCTAGCCAGGGCAATTATAAAAGAAAAATAAAATAAATAAATAAATAAAATTGTATTTTTGTATACTTATAATAAACAATCTGAAATTGAAGTTATGAAACAGTTCCATTTACACTATCATAAAAAAGAATAAAATGCTTGTAAATAAATAACTTTAAAAAGTGCAAAATTTTTACTGCCAAATCTATAAAACAATGTTGAAAGAAATTAAAAATGCAAATAAATGGGAAAACATCTTATGTTCATGTTGTTTTTCCAACAAATTGTGCTGAGACAACTGGATATATACATACAAAAGAATAAAGTTAGACCCTTAGCTCACATCATATATAAAAATTAACTCAAAAAGGATCAAATACCTAAATGTAAGAGTTAATACTATAAACTCTTAGAAGAAAATATAGGAATAAACTTTCATGACCTGATATTTAGCAATGAATTCTTAGTTATGGCACCAAAAGCATGAGCAACAAAAGAAAAAAAATAGACAAATTGGACTTCATCAAAACTAAAAACTTCTGTGCTCCTAAAAAACACCATCAGAAGGTAAAAAGACAACTCACAGAATGGGAGCAAATCTCTTCAAATCATATATCTGACATGGAACTTGCATCTAGAATATATAAAGAACTCTTACAACTCAATAATAAAGAGACAACCCAACTTTCTAGCAGTGTGAGAATGGGCTAAAGGATCCTTCAAGTTACAAAGGATCTGAATAGACATTTCTCCAAGGAAGATGTATACATGGCCAATAAACACATGAAGAGATGCTATCATTAGTCATTAGGGAAATATAAATCAAAACCACACCCACTTGGATGGCTATAGTCAAAAAGCTAATAACAAGTACTGACAAGGATGTATTTGGAGCCTTTATACGTTACTATTTAGCAGCTGCCTTGCTAAAAAAATTGGCAGTTTCTCAAAATGTTAGTCATAGAATTATCATAGGACCCAGCAATTTACTCCTAGTTATATACCCAAGTGAAATGACAATGTACATCCACACAAGAACTTGTACATGAATGTTCATAGAAGTATTATTCATCAAAGCCAAAGGGTGGAAGCAACCCAAATGTTCATCAACTGATGAATGGATAAACAAAATGTGATATATTCATATGATGGAATATTATTTGGTCGTGTAAAGGAATGGAGTACTAATACATGCAACAACATGGATCGACCTGAAAGATTATGTTAAATGAAAGAAAACCGTCACAAAAACTGCATATTGTATTTCATTTAGATGAAGTTTCCAAAATAGGCAAATCTATAGAGACAGAATGTAGATTAGAGGTTATTTAGGGCTGGCGTGGGGGATATCAGGCAGGAGAGCAATAGCTAAAGGGTACAGGATTTCTTTTTGAAGTTATAAAAATGTTCTAAAATTGACTGTAGTGATGGTTTCATACATCTGTGAATACACTAAAAAACTAAAAATTGTATACTTTAAATGGATGAGTTGTATGGTATGTTATTTATATTTCAATGAGGCCGTTAATAATAAATGGCAAATGGTCAGTTGCAGTGGTTCACGCCTGTAATCCCAGCACTTTGGGAGGCCAAGGCAAGTGGACCACCTGAGGTCAGGAGCTCGAGACCAGCCTGGCCAACATGGTGAAACTCCATCTCTACTAAAAATACAAAAATTAGCCAGGCATGGTGGTGCACGCCTGTAATCCCAGCTACTCGGGAGGCTGAGGCAGGACAATCGCTTGAACCCAGGAGGCGGAGGTTGCAGTGAACCAAGATTGTGCCACTGCACTCCAGCTTAGGCGACAGAGCAAGAGTTGGTCTAAGAAAAAAAAAACAAAAGCAAATGTAATGGTACTTCAGGAGAATTTGGTGGTCTAAATAATGCACAGATTTGTTTGTCACAGTGAGCAGCAACACACAGAAACCCTGAAACTAATTGGTCAGAGTGTCTTAGTTCGTTCATGCTGCTATAAAAATACCTGAGACTGGGTAATTGATAAGAACAGAAATGTATTCCTTATGGGTCTGGACGCCAGGAAGTTCAAGATCTAATTGCCAGTAGATTCAGTGTCTGTAAGGGCTGTTCTCTGCTTCCAAGATGGTACCTTGTTGCTGCAAGCCCTTATGACTTAATCATTTCCCCAAAGTCCTCACCTCTTAATACCATTACCTTGGAGTTTAAGTTCCAACATATGAATTTTGGAGACACACATGCATTCAAACTGTAGCACTGAGTGTGCTTTGGGAACTGGGTTAGGCATGGATACCCATGTCATCTCACTACTCCTCTTCTGCCACCAGAAAATATATCACTTGTTTATACACCCAACTTTTATTAAACTTTTAGCTTTATTTCTTTCATTTAATTTTAAAATAAGGTCTTGCTCTGTTATTTTGATTGGAATGCAATGGCATGATCATAGCTCACTGCAGCCTTGAACACCTGGGTTCAGAAATCCTCCCACCTCAGCTTCCCAAGTAACTGGAACTTCAGGTACGTGCCACCATGCCTGACTAATTTTTGTTATTCTTTTATTTTTTAAAGATAAAGTCTCACTATGTTGCCCAGGCTGGTCTCAAACTCCTGGCCTCAAGCAATCCTCCTGCCTTAGCCTCCTGAGTAGCTGAGATTATAGGTGTGAGCCACCACACCCAGCTAAACTTTTAATTTTCGATAAATCACTTGCTTTTTGTGGTGGGAACACAAAGGACTCCCGAAACTCCCTGTCTGACAGGGTAGTCAGACATAAATAACCTTTATAGGGCCCAATAATACATTCTCAGAATTTGTGAATAAGGTCAAATAAAAGTCACCCTCTGAGCAAAAAATCAACGTAAAATAAATCAGCTTAGCCATGTGTAGAAGTTGCCTAACAGATGGTTTATAAACGTGCTGTTGATAGAGATACTTGGAAACCATCAGAGTCAGATGCAATAAACAAAGACCAGGCCAGTAAGGCTGAGGGGTCACATCCCTGAGATAGGCTCTGAGTTCTCTGCAAGCCTTTCTATTTATCATCAGAAGGCCATATTTGTATGAATTAGTCTGAGCACACTCTCCGCACTCCTGGGTTAGGCCTCTGATCTACCCAGGGAGTTTCTCTTATCTTCCTTTGGCTTGTCATTTCCTAACTTTCAGCTCCAGT
The DNA here is from genome assembly GCF_029281585.2 of Gorilla gorilla gorilla. Taxonomy (NCBI): domain Eukaryota; kingdom Metazoa; phylum Chordata; class Mammalia; order Primates; family Hominidae; genus Gorilla; species Gorilla gorilla. Next base: position 55,123,361 of record NC_073247.2, read on the forward strand.
ACCCAATTTGGGTCACACCTCCAACATCCCTTTTGCCTCTTGAAGTAAGCTTGACATCTTATGCAGATTTTTGCAGCATCCCACCCTCAACCCAGATCTTGTCTTTACACTAATAGCCCATCCTTGTCTTGCTCTGGTACCTGATGCATATGGAGCAATGAGGAAGCATCTTCAGGAAAGCCTTCCTGGAATGTGAGTAATCTGCTCAATAGTTTTGTTTAAAGTAAATGATGAGTCAATAGAATGGGGATATTCTGCATGGAGTGTAGAAAAAAAAGAGAGCCAAGAGCCAAAGATTTGTGGAACTTCAGGATGGTCCAGAGATGAGCTATTCTCCTGACTGTCTGGCCTAGGTGTTCTGGAACTTTTGGCAAACACAACTCTGGAGGGGGAATGGCTTTGTTAGGTGACAGTGGCTTTATGACAGCAGCCATTTTAATCATCTGATTTCTTGTGGTCTGACTCCCATGCTCACCCGATAATCATCTGGTGGTATAGTCATTTGACCTCCCAGATACCCATTTCTACAAGGAAAAGAATGTGCTGACCAACCATGAGTAGTCCTGATTACTTGATGTCCTGTTTCTTACTATAATTTAGTAAATTGGCATTTTGGCCTCTAGTAAGCTAGTAGCCCCCTGAATTTAATTGCCTCTGGGTTCAATGCTGAACTCCAGTGTCCTGGCCTCCAAAGCAAATTCTATCACCCATTGGAAAGACTCACCAGCCTTTCTGAAGTCTCTATTAAATGCAACCACTGTTATTTCACGAGAAATGTAGTCTCGTGGGTTATAAACTAAATGCCAGGAAGGCATGGACTCAGAGTGATTTATATATCTTGGAAGGAAAGAAATGGGAAATGAAAAAAACTTCACAGAGTAAATATTTGAGCTCTTAAAGGGTTTTCATTCGGCTTAATGATTTGAGAATCATTTTTCTAATTATAAAAGTAATACATGTTTAATGTTGCAAAATGTGGGTAACATAGAAAAGCATAAATAGAAAAAAAATTAAAACATGATTAAGATTTAGACAGCTGAAGAAGTGAAAGCATTCTTTTTTGATGACTTGCAATCAATTTTTCTGACACAGGCTGCACTCAATCACTCAAGCCCAGACCAAAAACTCACTGACATATCAGAGTGGGCTGAATTCAAATAAAGGCAAAAATTAAAGCTTTGGCTTTATGTGGATTGATTTCTGAGTTCAAACCTTTTATCTCATTTTTCTTCAAATAGTAGCCCATAGACCCACTGTCATCAGAACCACCTGGAAGGCTGGGCGCAGTGGCTCACGCCTGTAATCCCAGCACTTTGGGAGGCTGAGGCAGGTGGATCACTTCAGGTCAGGAGTTCGAGGCCAGCGTGACCAACATGGTGAAACCCCGTCTCTACTAAAAATACAAAATTAGCCAGGTGTGGTGGCACACACCTGTAATCCCAGCTACTTGGGAGGCTGAGGCAGGAGAATCGCTTGAACCCGGGAGGCGGAGGTTGCGGTGAGCCGAGATCGCACCATTGCACTCCAGCCTGGACATCAAGAGTGAAACTCCATCTCAAAAAAAAAAAAAAAGAAAGAAAGAAAGAAAAGAAACCACCTGGGGAAAACTTGTTTGAAAATGCAGATTCCTGGGTCCACTGATGACCTACTGAATGAAACTCTCTGAGGGTGGGACCAATAACCTGCAATTTAATATACTTCTTCGGAGATTCTTATGCACACTAGCATTTGGGAGCCACTTTGAAAAAGCTTTTTGGGGTGGTGAAAATGATGATCTGGCAATGTGAATGTGGGTCCTTTAAAACATATCTGAAGGAATTGGAACCCTTGTGCGTTACTGGTGGGAATGTGAAATGGCGCAGTGGCCGTGGAAAATGATATAGATATAACTCAGCAAATTAAATATAAAATTACTGTGTGAGCCAGCAATCCCACTTCTAGGTATATAGCCAAAAGAAATGAAAGCAGGGACTCAAACAGATACTTGTACACCGATGTTATTAGCAGCATTATTCACAATAGCCAAAAGTTGGAATCAAGCCAAGTGTCCATCAACAGAGGAATGAATAAACAGGAAATGTGGTATGCACCTACAATGGAGTATTATTCAGCCTTAAAAAGGAAGGAAGTTCTGACACATGGGACAATGTGGATTAACCTTGAAGATATTACGCTGGTGAAATAAGCCAGACACAAAAGGACAAATAAAGTTTGATTCCACTTATATGAGGTGACTCGAGTTTGACTGAATTTGACTATACTCATAGAGTTGCCAGAGGCTGGAAGCAGGGCAGAATTAGGGAGTTAGTGTTGAATGGATATGGAGTATCATTTGGGGAACACAAAAAGTTCAGGGATGGATGGTGTGACCATTGCACAGTAATATGAATGTGCTCAATGCCATAAAATTATACACTTAAAAATTGATTAAAATGATAACTTTTTTTTTTTTCCAGATGGAGTCTCACTCTGTCACCCAGGCTGGAGTGCAGTGGAGTGATCTCGGCTCACCGCAACCTCCGCCTTCCGGGTTCAAGCGATTCTCCTACCTCAGCCTCCCAAGTAGCTGGGACTACAGGCACCTGCAACAATGCCTGGCTAATTTTCGTATTTTTAGTAGAGATGGAGTTTCGCCATGTTGGTCAGGCTGATCTCCAACTCCTAACCTCAGGTGATCTGCCTACCTCGGCCTCCCAAAGTGCTGGGATTACAGGCGTGAGCCACCATGCCCAGCCTAAGATGATAAAACTTTTAACTTTTTTGTTTTGTTTTGTTTTGGAGACAGTCTCCCTCTGTCGCCCAGGCTGGAGTGCAGTGGTGTGATCTCGGCTCATTGCAACCTCCACCTCCCAGGTGCAAGCGAATCTCGTGCCTCAGCCTTCCAAGTAGCTGGGATTACAGGTGCCCACCACCATGCCCAGCTAACTTTTGTATTTTTTTTTAGTAAAGACGGTTTCACCATGTTAGCCAGGCTGGTCTTGAACTCCTGACCTCAAGTGATCCGCCACCTCGGCCTCCCAATGTGCTAGGATTACAGGCGTGAACCACCACACCCGGCCATTTTTAACTTTTATAGAGTTATGTATATTTCACTCCAGTTAAAACACACACACACACACACACACACGTGTCTGTGACCAGCATTCCTTTGCTTTGCCTGAAGTGGAAATAAAAAAGGCTCTCACCAGGAAGCGACCACAGAAGTGTGGGTCAAGTTCAAGCTCAGATGCAGAAGGTTATAACCATCTCACAATGTATCTTGCATCCAGCCTTATTGGAAGACAAGGGCTTCCAGGTTACTTTACATTGTGATTTAAAGTGTTCAGCAAACTAACACAGAAACAGAAAACCAAATACCACATGTTTGCACTTATAAATGGGAGCTGAAGGCCGGGCGTGGTGGCTCACGCCTGTAATCCCAGACTTTGGGACGTCGAGGAGGGCAGATCACCTGAGGTCAGGAGTTTGACACCAGCCTGGCCAACATGGTGAAACCTCTTCCGTACTAAAAATACAAACATTAGCCAGGTGTGGTGGCGGGTGGCTGTAATTCCAGCTACTCGGGAGGCTGAGGCAGGACAATCGCTTGAACCCGGGAGGCAGAGGTTGCAGTGAGCTGAGATCTCGCCACTGCACTCCAGCCTGCCTGGGCGACAGAGTGAGACCCCGTCTAAAAATAAATGAATAAAATTTAAAAATAAAAAATAAGGGCCGGGCGTGGTGGCTCACACCTGTAATCCCAGCACTTTGGGAGGCCAAGGCGGGCGGATCATGAGGTCAGGAGATCGAGACCATCCTGGCTAACACAGTGAAACCTCGTCTCTACTAAAAATACAAAAAATTAGCCAGGCGTGGTGGCGGGCACCTGTAGTCCCAGCTACTCGGAAGGCTGAGGCAGGAGAATGGCGAGAACCCAGGGGGCGTAGCTTGCAGTGAGCCGAGATCGCGCCACTGCTCTCCAGCCTGGGCGACAGAGCGAGAGTCTGTCTCAAAAAAAAAGAAAAAGAAAAATAAGGCCAGGCGCGGTGGCTCACGCCTGTAATCCCAGCATTTTGGGAAGCCGAGGCGGGCGGATCACGAGGTCAGGAGATCCATACCATCCTGGCTAACACGATGAAACCCCGTCTCCACTAAAAATACAAAAAGAAATTAGCCGGGCGTGGTGGTGGACGCCTGTAGTCCCAGCTACTCGGGAGGCTGAGGCAGGAGAATGGCGTGAACCCGGGAGGCGGAGCTTGCGGTGAGCCAAGATCGCGCCACTGCACTCCAGCCTGGGCAACACAGTGAGACTCCATCTAAAAAATAAATAAATAAATAAATAATAAAAACAAATGGCAGCTGAATGGTGAGAACACATGGACACATAGTGGGGAACAACACACTGAGGCCTGTCGGAGGGTGGGGTTGTGGGAGGAGGGAGAGCATCCGGAAGAATAGCTAATGGATGCTGGGCTTAATACCTAGGTGATGGATTGATCTGTGCAGCAAAACACCATGGCACATGTTTACCTTTGTAACAAAACTGTACATCCTGTACATATACCCCTGAACTTAAAATAAAAGTTGGAAGAAGAAAATTAAAGTGTTCATTTAGGGCTGCAAATCTAGATATTGTTAGTGAAAAGTTACCAAGGTCCCTGATTGGCCCAGCATGACAGGAATTATAGTCCTGAGCTCAAAGCAGAAACAAAAGCCAACAAAAGAATGCTGTTTTTTTCTAGTATTTGAAAACCTTAGCTAACAGTTATATTAAGCTGGAAATACTTATGTCTTCTACTAAAAAGCCCTAGATTTAGAAAGCCAATGTTGTTCTCAGGGCATCATTGGTTGATGCTAATCCATATTTTCCCTCTTCTTTACTGTTGGGAAACTGACCAATTTTACTACATAAAAGGGGCAGATTCAAGTGGTTTGCAAGCTATTTAGAGTAACTTTTTGACAAGTGTAGGCTGCTTTAGCAAAAAGCTTGGGAAGGCTGGAGGCAGAGTCATTGGAGAAGTTTTAAACTCAATAAATCACAATACAATCTCACTAAAAACTCTGAATTATGGATTTCTGAGACTTGAGATTAATTTCCTCAAATGCAAGAAGTTAATAAGTGGCAGACCATGCCAGAGTAGATCATGGCAGACCTCTTTTAATGTAATGATACAAATCTGTTTTTGTTTTTAGGATCTGCCCTTATTTTCAAATCCAAATATTCCTCCCAATTTGTTGAACCATATTCCCCTTTTATCTGCCAGCCTTGGGCAGACTAAACCCCAGAGCCTCATATAAGAAGACTCTGACATGGGAAAAGACTCTCACTACATTGTTAACTCAAATAAATACATGTAAAATAGAAATGGACTATACAGTATGTGCCAGTTATGTTTTTTTTTTTTTTTTTTTTGAGACGGAGTCTCGCTCTGTATCCCAGGCTGGAGTGCAGTGGCACGATCTCGGCTCACTGCAAGCTCCGCCTCCTGGGTTCACCCCATTCTCCTGCCTCAGCCTCCTGAGTAGCTGGGATTACAGGCGCCCGTCACCATGCCCGGCTAATTTTTTTTATTTTTAGTAGAGACAGGGTTTCTCCATGTTGGTCAGACTGGTCTCGACCTCAGGTGATCCACCCGCCTTGGCCTCCCAAAGTGCTGGGATTACAGGCGTGAGCCACCAAGCCCAACTCATTTGCATTTCTCTAATGATCAGTGATATTGAGCTTTTTTTCATATGCTTGTTGACCCCATGTATGTCTTCTTTTGAAAAGTGTCTGTTCCTGTTCTTTGCCCACTTTTTAATGGGGGTGTTTGTTTTTTTCTTGTAAATGTGTTTAAATTCCTTATAGATGCTGGATAGTAGACCTTTGTCAGATGCATAGTTTGCAAATATTTTCTCCCATTCTGTAGGTTGTCTGTTTACTCTGTTGATAGTTTCTTTCGCTGTGCAGAAGCTCTTTAGTTTAATTAGATCCCATTTGTCAAGTTTTGCTTTTGTTATGATCATTTTTGGTGTCTTTGTCATAAATTCTTTGCCCGTTCCTGTGTGAAGGATGGTATTGCCTACGTTGTCTTCCAGGGTTTTTATAGTTTTGGGTTTTACATGTAAGTCTTTAATCCATCTTGAGTTGATTTTTGTATATGGTGTAAGGGGTCCAGTTTCAATCTTCTGCATATGGCTAACCAGTCATCCCAGCACCATTTATTGAATAGGGAGTCCTTTCCCATTGCTTGTTTTTGTCAGCTTTGTCAAAGATCAGATAGTAGTAGGTGTGCAGATTTATTTCTGGGCTCCCTATTCTGTTCCACTAGTCTATGTGTCTGCTTTTGTACCAGTACCATGCTATTTTGGTTACTGTAGCCCTGTAGTGTAGTTTGAAGTCAGGTAACGTGATGTCTCCAGCTGGGCATGGTGGTACACACCTGTAGTCCCAGCTACCCAGGAGGCTAAGGTGGGAGGGTCTCTTGAGCCAGGGAGGCCAAGGCTGCAGTGAACCATGATCACACCACTGCACTCCAGCCTAGGTGACAGAGCAAGATCTTGTCTCAAGTAAACACACACACAAATAAATTAATTAAGTAAATAAATCAGAAGTGTTTGGGCTGGGGACGGTGGCTCACACCTGTAATCCCAGCACTTTGGGAGGCTGAGGCAGGTGGATCACGAGGTCAAGAGTTCAAGACCAGCCTGGCCAACATGGTGAAACCCTGTGTCTACTAAAAATACAAAAATTAGCTGAGTATGGTGGCGGGTGCCTGTAATCCCAGCTACTCAGCAGGCTGAGGCAGGAGAATCATTTGAACCCGGGAGACAGAGGTTGCAGTGAGCTGAGATCGTGCCATTGCATTCCAGCCTGGGCAATAAGGCAAGACTCCATCACACACACACACACACAAAAAAAAAAAAAAAAAAAAAAAGAAGAAGTGTTTGGCAGGCAAAAGCAAAAAAAAAAAAAATCTATTATTGCAGGTAAAGATATTTAAGAGCATGAAAAATTACATTCTTGAACCGTTTCCTCCTCAATCTTTCTATCTTGAGTTTGATTTTTTTTGTTTGTTATGTACAATTCTATCTATTTTTGAAAGTAATACATACTTGCTAAAGGAAAATTTGAAGACTCAGAGAAACACAAAGAAAAAAATTTTTAAATACCTGTAATCTTACCAGGCAGACATAACCACTGTTGCCATTTTGGTATATGCCTTCACATTTTTTTTATATGTACATATGCAATAAAAGTATGCTATTTTTGTAGTCTGCTGCTTTTACTTATCAATATGTCATAAATGCTGGGTTTTCTGAATCAATATCCCCCAAAAATGACTTTACACTATTAAAGTGCCTAACAGCCTTTAGTTTAGCCTGTATAAAAATTAGAAATGTTCTAATTAGGAGGAGCTAATTTCATATATCTTTTCTCTATCTGTTCTATTTTTTGGGAAAAAAATAACAACAAAAAACAAAAAATATCTTGACTTTTTCTTCTCTTCGTTGAAGATCTTCCTGTGACCTTATTTGTGAAGCTATTCCAGCCAATGGAATTGGCTATTATATCATCCATATCAAGATGATTATGAATATCTGAGGTTAATATTTTATTAAATTTTTAACATTTTATCCAATAACTGATAAATAAAAGTAACGTTTGTGTTAACCAGAGTATATCTAACCTCATTTAAAATCTAACCCTGGCTTTCCGCGCTACCTACAGAGGGGTCCATATGGCGTTGTTCTGGATTCCCGTCGTAACTTAAAGGGAAACTTTCACAATGTCCGGAGCCCTTGATGTCCTGCAAATGAAGGAGGAGGATGTCCTTAAGTCCCTTGCAGCAGGAACCCACTTAGGCGGCACCAATCTTGACTTCCAGATGGAACAGTACATCTATAAAAGGAAATGTGATGGCATCTATATCATAAATCTGAAGAGGACCTGGGAGAAGTTTCTGCTGGCAGCTCGTGCTGTTGTTGCCATTGAAAACCCTGCTGATGTCAGTGTTATATCCTCCGGGAATACTGGCCAGAGGGCTGTGCTGAAGTTTGCTGCTGCCACTGGAGCCACTCCAGTTGCTGGCGACTTCACTCCTGGAACCTTCACTAACCAGATCCAGGCAGCCTTCTGGGAGCCACGGCTTCTTGTGGTTACTGACCCCAGGGCTGACCACCAGCCTCTCACAGAGGCATCTTATGTTAACCTACCTACCATTGCTCTGTGTAACACAGATTCTCCTCTGCGCTATGTGGACATTGCCATCGCATGCAACAACAAGGGAGCTCACTCAGTGGGTTTGATGTGGTGGATGCTGGCTCGGGAAGTTCTGCGCATGCGTGACACCATTTCCCGTGAACACCCATGGGAGGTCATGCCTGATCTCTACTTCTACAGAGATCCTGAAGAGATTGAAAAAGAAGAGCAGGCTGCTGCTGAAAAGGCAGTGACCAAGGAGGAATTTCAGGGTGAATGGACTGCTCCAGCTCCTGAGTTCACTGCCACTGAGCCTGAGGTTGCAGACTGGTCTGAAGGTGTACAGGTGCCCTCTGTGCCTATTCAGCAGTTCCCTACTGACGACTGGAGCGCTCAGCCTGCCACGGAAAACTGGTCTGCAGCTCCCACTGCTCAGGCCACTGAATGGGTAGGAGCAACCACTGACTGGTCTTAAGCTGTTCTTGCATAGGCTCTTAAGCAACATGGAAAAATGGTTGATGGAAAATAAACATCAGTTTCTTAAAAAATAAATAAATAAATAAATAAAAATAAAATCTAACCCTGGGCTGGGCACAATGGCTCACACCTATAAACCCAGAACTTTGGGAGGCTGAGGCAAAGTTTTGCCTCACTCGGCTGATCACTCGGCTAATTTTTTTTTTTTGAGACAGGATTTTACCATGTTGGGCAGACTGGTCTCGAACTCCTGACCTCAAGTCATCCGCCCATCTTAGCCTCCCAAAGTGCTGGAATTACAGGCATGAGCCACTCTGCCCGACCAATTTTTTTGAATCTTTTCTTCCTTATGACACACAAAGTTGCTCAGCCCATCTCTATTTTTTAAAATAAAAATAAAATCTACCTACGTTGGAAGAGGATTTGCTGTTGCTCTTTTGTTCTTGAACAGATCACTGAGGGACTCAAGAAGGTATGCCTATCCTTTCCAGAAAGTTTGCCACTCTTCAGAAGTCTGAGTCAAGCTCTAGGATTAGAACTCCACAACTTTATCCCTGTCTTCACCTCCAAGCCCCTGATTAACTGATCTATGTTAGAAGAACATCTGGGCTTGTCTGTTGTTCATCTCCAAGACTCCTACCTCCTGTATTCACCTGCTGAACAGGAAGAATCTATCACGTACCATGTTTTATAGTAGGTGCTATGCATGAATTCGAGAAAGCTGCTGGTGTCTGTGTTTGGAAATCCTCAGGTTAATGATAAACCTTGAGTATTTAATCTGTTGGTGTTTTATTGTTTTGTTTTGTTTTTTGTTGTTGTTGCTGTTGTTTGTTTTTTTCCGGTCTGTGGTGGGCCGAATAATAGCCTCCCAAAGATATCCCATCCTAACCCCTGGAGCCTATAAATATGTCACGTTCCATGGTAAAAACGGATTTTATAGGTTGTGGTTAAGGTTATGGACTTTAAGATAAGGAACTCATCCTGAATTATCTGAATGGGCCCAATCTAATCATATGAGCTCTTAAAAGCAGAGAGCTTTCTCTGGCTGGAAGCAGAAGAAAGATATGGGCAGAAGTCAGAGAGATTTGAAGCATAAGAGGGACTTGACCTGCCATTGCTAGAGAGAGCCACATGGAAAGCATGAAAAGGAATGCAGGCAGCCTCTAGCAGCAAAGACCAGCTCCTGACTGACAGCCAGCAAGAAAATGAGGATCTTAGCCCTTAAATCACAAGACACTAAATTCAGCCAACAGTCCAAATGAGATTGAAAGTGGATTATTTCCCAGAACCTCCAGAAAGGCTCTGCCAAAACCTTGCTTTTGGCATTGTGAGACCCTAAGCTGAAGACCCGGTTGAACCATGCTATTCCCAGATTTTTGACCTACAGAGCTGTAATAAGTGGATGTTGTTTTAAGCCACTAAATTTGTGGTATTCTGTTATGGCTGCCAAAACTAACGTGCAGCCTGTAATTAAAATCTACCCTTTTCTCAAAATCTACCCTTGAGAAATAAGGTCCATTTTAAAACTTAATTATTAGGTTAAAAATAGAGCTCTCGGTTTGCATGGTGGCTCACACCTGTAATCCCAGCACTTTGGGAGGCTGAGGCAGGCAGATCACAAGGTCAGGTGTTCAAGACCAGCATGGCCAACATGGTGAAACCCAGTCTCTACTAAATATACAAAAAATTAGCCAGGCATGGTGGTGCACGTCTGTAATCCCAACTACTCAGGAGGCTTAGGCAGGAGAATCGCTTGAACCCGGGAGGTGGAGGTTTCAGTGAGCCAGGATCACGCCACTGCACTCCAGCCTGGGTGACAGAGAGAGATTCCATCTCAAACCAAAAAAAAAAAAGCTCTCTGTAACGCAGGAATATTAACATATGAATTATGATATCATTATGATTTGTTCAGAAAACTCCAAAACAAAATAATGATTGCATTACTAGAAACCAACTAAATTGGGGCGCAACACTATATAAATTCCCTACTTACTTCTAGGATCATTCCTTTAGAGGATTGCAGATGTTTTGCATTTAACATTTATCATAATTTAAAAAGAAAAGGGGAAAGATAGTCTTTTTTTTTTTTTTTGAGACAGAGTCTCGCTCTGTCACCCAGGCTGGAGTGCAATGGTGCGATCTCGACTCACTGCAACCTCCGCTTCCAGGGTTCAAGTGATTCTCCTGCCTCAGCCTCCCAAGTAGCTGGGATTACAGGTGCCTGCCAACTCGCCAGGCTAATTTTTGTATTTTTAGTAGAGATGGGGTTTCACCTTGTTGGTCAGGCTGGCCTCGAACTCCCGACCTCAGGTGATCCACCTGCCTTAGCCTCCCAGTGTGCTGGGATTACATGCGTAAGCCACTGCACCCGACCAAATTGGAATATATTTTAACTTTTACAAGACTATTGCCAGGCGTGGTGGTGCACACCTGTAGTCCCAGCTACTCGGGAGGCTGAGACAGGAGAATCGCTTGAACCCAGGAGGTGGAGGTTGCAGAGAGCTGAGATCGTGGCACTGCACTCCAGCCTGGGCAAAGGAGCGAGACTCCATTCTCAAAAAAAAAAAAAAAAATATATATATATATATATATATATACACATATATATATATTCCAATTCAAGTACTCTATATACTGTCTATTGTTATCTTTGTGTGTGAAAGGGGATGAGAATATGTAAGGCTACTTCAAAATGATATTGATACATCATTCTGAAACACAGAGAAGCTTAAGATTCCAATCTCATTATTGCAAGGTGGCAGTTTTCCTCTTCCCCATTCCAATAAAGTCAGAGCCTATTGAAATGCAATCCAAGCCAGACAGAAATTAAGAGACAGAGTTAAGAAGGGTTCCCAGAAACAAGAAGCAGCCAGTTTGCAGGCAGCCAATTTCAGAGGTCAATACATTGACTGTGTCTATCTTTTTAGATCATCATATTCTGCTTCAGGCTTTGATGTGGTCAGAGAAAAGAAGCCACAAAGAAATACATCAGGGGAGCCCTAATGATGTGCAACGTGGGCTGTGGGTGGCCCAAACCCACAGCGATGCTTCCTTGTTATTACTAATAATTGCTTAGCATTATTGGATGGTTGCCTGATGTGTGTGAGATCATTTGGGGAATAAAAATGTTTTGAACACTGACATAGAGCAAATTTTTCTGATCTGTGTTATTTTTATGATGTTCCTTGTATGCACATTGTGACCAAACTCATGTTTGCTTTGGTTTTTGAGATTTCTCAGGTAGGCATTAAGGAAGATGCATTCAATTATTTGAAATGTTTATTGAAAAATACAAGTGCCTTGATATGCCCTGTTCCAGGAGCCACATTGGAAAAATCCTATAAAATATAATTAAAATTGATACAGAATTGTATTTATACAGTCTACAATTCCAAGTATTTCCAGTGAGGGTAAGACTAGACACAAAGTTGGAACATATTAAATAGATTGTTTATTTAAAGTGTTAGGATGGATGATCATATAACACAATTCCATGTGAGACAAACACAATCCTATTAAGATTATGCATGCAACAGCCAAATCTGAAATAATCAGATTTCTTAAATTTATTTGAAATAGAATTACCATTATTGTTTTTGTATCACATTTATAATTTTGCACTACTTTTAATCTCTACTATTGCCTTTAGCCATTGTAATATTAGTAAGTAGCAGCTTCAAAAAACATATTGTATTAAAAAGGAAAAATGATAATTTTACTACGGGGAAATATGGAGGTTACCTCCTTTTTTTTTTTTTTTTTTTTTTTTTTTTGAGACAGAGTCTTGCTCTGTCGCCCAGGCTGGAGTACAGTGGTGTGATCTCGGCTCACTGCAAGCTCCGCCTCCCGGGTTCACGCCATTCTCCTGCCTCAGCTTCCTGAGTAGCTGGGACTACAGGCGCCCGCCACCACGCCCGGCTAATTTTTTGTATTTTTAGTAGAGACGGGGTTTCACCGTGTTAGCCAGGATGGTCTCGATCTCCTGACCTCATGATCCGCCTGCCTCAGCCTCCCAAAGTGCTGGGATTACAGGCGTGAGCCACTGCGCCCGGCGGTTACCTCCTTAACCAAGTAATTCAAGGTAGCATCATCAATAATGGGACAAGCTGCCTCCTGATATGCACTGAGAATAACACAACGTTGTTTCTCTGGTGTTCTCCGCCAAGTATACACAATATAAGTATGACTATAGTCCCAGCTACTTAGGAGGCTGAGGTGGAAGAACGGCTGAAGCCCAGAAAATCAAGGCTGCAGTAAGCCACTGGACCCCACTCTGGACAACATAGCAAGACCCCATCTCTAAAAGAAAAGAAATATACAAACCTAAATTGAGGGATATTCTACTAAACAACTATTATTATAGTACTATTTTTAAATGTCAATGTCATGATAGACAGAAAGTGAAAAAATTGTTTCAGACTTTAAAAGTTTAGAGAAGATCTGACTGCTAAATGTGAGATATGATCCTAGATCGGATTCTAGATCAAGGGAGAAAAAGTTGCTATGAAGAACATTATCAGGGGCCGAGCGCAGTGGCTCACGCCTGTAATCCCAGCACTTTGGGAAGCTGAGGTGGGAGGATCACCTGAGGTCAGGAGTTCAAGACCAGCCTGACCAACATGGAGAAACCCTGTCTCTACTAATCATACAAAATTAGCTGGGCGTGATGGCATGCGCCTGTAATCCCAGCTACTCGGGAGACTGAGGCAGGAGAATCACTTGAACCCGGAAGGCAGAGGTTGCGGTAAGCTGAGATCACGCCATTGCACTCCAGCCTGGGCAACAAGAGTGAAACTCCATCTCAAAACAAAACAAAAAAGAGAACATTATCAGGATAACTGGCAAAATTTCAGTATGTACTATGTACCACAGCACAGTATTGTAGCAATATTACATTTTCTGAATTTGATTATTTTGCTATGTTTATGAAAGAGAATGTCCCTGTTCTTTAAAAAAATACACTTTTAAGTTTTGAGAAGGAAAAGGGGCATGAACTCTGTGACTACTCTCGAATGGTTTACAAAACTAATAATAATAACAACAAAACAATAATATGTATATGCATATATATAGAGAGAGGAAAAAAATGTGTTGCAAAATGCTAACAACTGGTAAATCTAGGTGAAAGACATACCCAAGATCTTTGTATTAATTTTTCTAAATGAAATCCATCCATAAATTTAAATTATTTCCAAGTAAAAAGTTAAAATGAAATGAAATAAAAGATAAACCTAAGAAACATGGCAATTATGACAATTCTGAGACGCCAACTCTACACCTTGCTCAAAAATAGGTAAATCTTAATTCAACTCAATTAAACTGCATAAGCTTTTCGGTTAAATTTGTGCATAAATATTTTACCCCAAGTTAATACTGATTCCTTATCAATGTCCTCTTTGCTTTCTCACCAACAAATATTATTCAAGGGGATGTTGCTGGAAGGAAAGACCACATTGAGCTGAACTATTGACCTTCTGAGAGATTTGCACTTCCTCAAAGCAACACAGCAGGATTGAAACAAGCAGACAGGATTACAAGCTGTTTACACCACAATTTCAGTGCCACTCTTAAGCGGAATTGACCTAGAAACAAGATGTATTCATGGAGACTTCTACCTGCCAACTCCCCAGAAACTACCTCATACCAAACTTTTCATTAAGAAACAGGTAACTCAACACTCTTTTCCCACTACTGTTATTGCTATTGCAGAAATATAACAATGTTAGCACTATAAAATTAAATTCTGCTTATTTAGATAAGGCAAAAGGTAATGCCATTTCATTTTAAACAATTCTGCTTTTAATAGTACATTTTAAAATAGTTTCTTCCTTAAAAAGGAAAATACAATGTGTACATTTATACAATCGCAAATAGAATTTTCTATTACAGAATTCATATCTCAATTGTTGTCAATGAATGTGCACAATCTATATAGCATATTTTAAGTTGGCAAATAGAATGTGCCAGAGAAATATATTACACCTTAAGACTTTAATTTCCCTCAACCTATTTATGACAGATACAGCTAGCCAATAAAAAGAAAAGGAATGAAAATATAGAAAAGAATCCTATGCCTTCTCACTGCCCAGTCCTCACACTCATGATTCTCCCGGGGATGAGTTATAATTGCCTCCTGGGAGGGAGAAAAAAGAGACATGAAATCCGGCTCTGATAGTGTAAGAGATTGCTAATCACCAAGACAACAGTAATCACAGGACTAAACTACAAAATCCAGGGACCACAAGCAAATGAGTCAGCAGCAATTATTTAACAGCCTAAAAATCAGCTTCATGGGGGAAAATGCGTTAGGGTCCCATGAGCCTAAAGGGAATGGGGCTTTCTTTAAAGCATTTTTTCAAACACTTTAAAAAGAAAGGAGGCACTCCTTTGCAAAGTCTTTACTGCTTTAGAAATCATGTTAAAGATCCAGCACCAACGTTACGTTTTGTATCAATTTTTTATTCAGCAGTATATTATTTTGTGAAATTTCAAACTTTCAGAATACCACAATGAATACCCGTATATCCTTTACCAAGATTTGCCAAATGCAGCACATTTACTCTCTCCCCTTTCCCCATATATATTTCTTTTCTTTATTTCTCTTTTTTCTTGTTTCTCCTTTTTCCTCTTCTTTCTTTCTTTTTCTGAACCTTCTGAGAATTCACTGTAGATATTATGAGACTTCAATCCTAGTATTTCAATATGTACCTTTAAGAATAAAGACATTGTCCTACATTATCCTCCCATATATATTTCATTATTTCTCCTTTTCTTCCTTTCTTTCTTTTCCTGAACCATCTGAGAACTCATTGTAGATATTATGACATTTCAATCCTAATATTTCAATATGTACCTTTTTTTTTTTGAGACGGAGTTGCACTCTTGTTGCCTAGGCTGGAGTGCAGTGGCACGAACTCAGCTCACCACAACTTCCTCCTCCCGGATTCAAGTGATTCTCCTGCCTCAGCCTCCAAAGTAGCTGGGACTACAGGCTTGCACCACCACACCTGGCTAATTTTGTATTTTTAGTAGAGACGGGGTTTCTCCATGTTGGTCAGGCTGGTCTTGAACTCCCAACGTCAGGTGATCCACCAACCTCGACCTCCCAAAGTGCTGGGATTACAGGCGTGAGCCACCGCACCCAGCCAATATGTACCTTTTAAGAATAAAGACATTATCCTACGTAACCACAATATTGTTATCCCATTTGCAAACTTTGTTTTGTTTTGTTTTGAGACAGTCTTGCTCTGTTGCCCAGGCTGGAGTGCAGTGGCGCGATCTCAGCTCACTGCAACCTCCGCCTCCCGGGTTCAAGTGATGCTCCTGCCTCAGCCTCCCGAGTAGCTGGGATTACAGGAGCCGCCACCATGCCAGGCTAATTTTTGTATTTTTAGTAGAGATAGGGTTTCACCATGTTGGTCAGGCTGGTCTCGAACTCCTGACCTCAGGTGACTCACCCGCCTGGGCCTCCCAAAGGCCTGGAATTACAGGCGTGAGCCACTGCACCTGGCCCACATTTGCAAACTTTAACATTGGTACAGTACTGTTGTTTAATATACAGTCTATATTTAAATTTACTGAACTTTCCGCAAAATGCCCTTTGTAAAAGCTGGTTTTTTAAAATTCAGTTTCTAATGGAGGATCATGCATTACATGTCTCTTTAGTGTCCTTTAATCTAGAAAAGTCCCTAGCTGTTTTTCAGAATTTATTTATTTATTTATATATTTTTAAACTTATTTTTTATTTTTTGAGACGGAGTCTCACTCTGTCACCCAGGCTGGAGCACAGTGATGCAATCTCAGCCCACTGCAACCTCTGCCTCCCAGGTTCAAGCGATTCTCCTGCCTCAGACTCCCGAGTAGCTGGGATTACAGCTGTGTGCCACCATGCCTGGCTAATTTTAGTGTTTTTATTAAAGACAGGGTTTCATCATGTTGGCCAGGCTCGTCTCGAACTCCTGACCTAAGGTAATCTATCCACCTCGGCCTCCCAAAGTGCTGGGATTACAGGCGCGAGTCACCTCGCTGGCCTCTAATTTATTTTTTGGACTTTCATAGCATGGATTTTTTTTTTTTTTTTTTTCAGATGCAGTTTCTCTCTTGTCGCCCAGGCTGGAGTGCAATGGAAGGATCTCGACTCACTGCACCTCCACCTCCCGGGTTCAAGCAATTCTCCTGCCTCAGCCTCCCGTGTAGCTGGGATTACAGGTGTCTGCCACCATGCCCAGTTAATTTTTGTATTTTTATTAGAGATGGGGTTTTTACCATGTTGGCCAGGCTGGTCTCGAACTCCTGACCTCAGGTGATCCACCCACCTCAGCCTCCCAAAGTGCTGGGATTACAGGCGTGAGCCACCATGCCTGGCCACATTGATGTTTTTGAAAGGCTCCAGGCCTGTTGTTTGGTAGCTTTGGCATACAGTTTTTTGGGGAAAAACTAAGCCCCATAGTAAATTTAAAATGGAATGGAATGGTAACTTTTTAGTTGTATTCAATGCCCAGCTTTAGCTGTGACTTGTAACAAGTTTCTTAATCTTCTCTGAGACTCAGTTATCTGATTTGTTAAATGGGAATAATGATTCCTATTTTACAAGGCAGATCAAAGGATTATAAATTGATGCAATCTTTCAGAAAGCACTTTGATAGCCTGTATCAAGAATCTTAAACATGCCTTTATTCATGGATCCAGTAATTTGGCTTCTAGTGATTTATCCTTAAGAAATTATCAGAGATACTGGCCAGGCGCAGTGGCTAACACCTGTAATCCTTGCACTTTGAGAGGCCAAGGCAGGCGGATCACCTGAGGTCAGTAGTTCGAGACCAGCCTGGCCAACATGGTGAAACGCCGTCTCTACCAGAAATACAAGAATTAGCCAGAAATCGCTTGAACCCGGGAGGCGGAGGTTGCAGTGAGCCAAGATTGTGACACTGCACTCCAGCCTGGGCAACAGAGCTAGACTCTGTCTTATAAAAAACAAAGATCAGAGATACAAAAATGTTTAGGCAGTGATAGTCATTATCATGAGTGTCAGGATAGTAGTTGAGTGAACTGTGCTACATCTTCCATCTCCTCCCTTATTAGACTTGGGCTCCTTGCCCTCAATACTCATTGCTAACACTTAAAGGCTACCTCGTGTCCAGCACTGTGCTGAGTTACAGACTGTTATGGCAAGCTTGAAAATCATGCCTTGAGCTGGGCACGGTGACTCACACCTGTAATCCCAGCACTTTAGGAGGCCAAGGCGGGTGGATCACCTGAGGTCAGGAGTCCAAGACCAGCCTGGCCAACATGGTAAAAACCCCATCTCTACTAAAAATACAAAAAATTAGCCGGGCTGACGGAGGAGAATCGCTTGAACCTGACAAGCTGAAGTTGCAGTGAGCTGAGATCGTGACACTGCACTCCAGCCTGGGCAACAGAGCAAGACTCCATCTCAAAAAAAAAAAAAAAAAAGTCATGACTTGGAGGAGCATTCAGTAACAAGAAACAAAAATAGGGTTTCATGAGGAGGTCTGTGTGTACCATGAGAACCCTACTTTGTTTTATGTTACAGAATTATGCTTAGATAAGAACCTAGAAAGAAATAGAATGCAGTTTTACCCTGGGTGGTGCAATTTGGGGCAAATTTTGTTTAGAATGACAAAAACAGGAAACTCTGCATCAAAATTTTGAGTCAGTATGTGCCAAACCCTGTGCTTGCAACAAATGATTTGGAACAAGTCAATTCCATTTGACTTTCCAACATATTCCACAGTCCACTCATCAGTTGGATTCATGGTCCACTCAGTTCCACTCATGGTTGACTGGCAATACCTGATCTTATGGCCACTCGTAGATAAAAGCAGAACTTGGAAACGTAATCCCTGATGGTCCAGCTACTTCCCATTTATAACTCTATAAAAAAAAAAAAAAGATTTGGACCAGGCGCAGTGGCTCACACCTGTAATCCCAGCACTGTGGGAGGCTGAAGGGGGCAGATTGCTTGAGCCCAGGAGTTCAAGACCAGCCTGGGCAACACAGTGAAACCCCATCTCTACAAAAAATACAAAAATTAGCCGGGCAGGCTGGGCATGGTGGCTCATGCCTATAATCCCAGCACTTTGGGAGGCTGAGGCAGGCGGATCATTTGAGATCAGGAGTTTGAGATCAGCCTGGCCAACATGGCGAAACCTCATCTCTACTAAAAATACAAAAAAAAAAAAAAAAAGCTGGGCGTGGTGGCTCATGCCTGTAATCCCAGCACTTTGGGATCCCAAGGCGGGTGGATCACCTGAGGTCAGGAGTTTGAGACCAGCCTGACCAACATGGAGAAACCCCGTCTTTACTAAAAATTCAAAATTAGCTGGGTGTGGTGGCACACGCCTATAATCGCAGCTACTCAGGGAGGCTGAGGCAGGAGAATCGCTTGAACCCAGGAGGCAGAGGTTGCAGTGAGCCGAGATCACACCATTGCACTCCAGCCTGGCAACAGAGTGAGACTCCATCTCAAAAAAAAAAAAAATTAGCCAGACACATTGGCACGTGCGTGTAGTCCCAACTACTAGGGAGGCTGAGGTGGGAGGATTGCTTGAGCCTAAGAGGTTGAGGCTGCAGTGAGCCACGATTGAATCACTGCCCTCCAGCCTGGGTGACAGAGTGAGACCTGATCTCAAAAAAACAAAATAAAGAGAGAGAGAGAGATTTAATGGATAGCTAGCTATCTCTGTCACATCACAAAGTCTATTTTGGGGCCAGGCACAGTGACTCACACCTGTAATCCCAGCACATTGGGAGGCCGAGGTGGGCAGATAGCTTGAGTCAGGAGTTTGAAACCAGCTTGGCCAACATGGTGAAATCCCGTCTCTACAAAAAGTTAGCTGGGAGTGGTGGCACGCACCTGTTATCCCAGCTACTCAAGAGGCCGAGGCAGGAAAATTGCTTGAGCTTGGGTAACGGAGGTTGCAGTGAGCCCAGATTGCGCCACTGCACTCCAGCCTGGGTGACAGAGTAAGACTGTCTCAAAAAAACAAAAAAAACTATTCATGTCTGGTTTTTTTGGTTTTTTGTTTTGTTTTGTTTTGTTTTGTTTTTTGATACAGAGTCTTTCTCTGTCACCCAGGCTGGAGTGCAGTGGAGCAATCTCGGCTTACTGCAAACTCCGCCTCCCAGGTTCCAGCAATTCTCCTGCCACGGACTTCCGAGTAGCTGGGGTTACAGGCACCCACCACCATGCCTGGCTAATTTTTGTATTTTTAGTAGAGATGGCATTTCACCATGTTGTCCAGGTTGGTCTCGAACTCCTGACCTCAGGTGATCTGCCCGCCTCTGCCCCGCAAAGTGCTGGAATTACAAGCATTCGCCACCATGCCTGGCTAATTTTTTTTGTTTTTTGGTTTTTGGTTTTTTTGGTATTTTTTGTAGAGAAAGGGCTTTGCCATGTTATCCAGGTTAGTCTCAAACTCCTGACCTCAGGTGATCCGCCTGACTTGGCATCCTAAAGTGCTGGGATTACAGGCATGAGCCACTGTGCCAGGCCCTTGTCTGATATTAATACAACTACTCACATTTCTTTTGGTTACTGTATGGTACTAAAATATCCTTTCTTAACCTTTTATTTTCAATCATTCTGAGGTATTGTACATACAGGTGAACAGCACAAACCTGGATTTTACTTTATTTCTATTCTTTTTTTCTTTTTTTTTTTTTTTTTTTTTTGAGACAGAGTCTTCACTCTAACCCCAGCCTGGAGTGCAGCGCAATCTTGGCTCACTGCAACCTTGGCCTCCTGGGTTCAAGTGATTCTCATGCCTCAGCCTCCTGAGTAGCTGGGATTACAGGCACCCGCCACCAAGACCGGCTAATTTTTGTATTTTTTTTTTAAATAGAGACAGGGGGTTTCACCATGTTGCCCAAGCTGGTCTCAAACTCCTGGCCTCAGGTGATCCACCCACCTCAGCCTCCCAAAGTGCTGGGATTACAGGCGTGACCCACTGCACTTGGCCAAATTATCTTTTAAAAGTGAGAGAAAAGTAAAGATATTTCCAGATAAGGAAAAATTGAGAATTTTCTATCGTATGTTCTTTAGGAAGAATGATTCGATAATGAAGGTCTGAGATATAAGAATAACGGCAAACAAGTAAACTGGAAAAAATGGGGTAGGGGGAATTTAAACACATATGAACTCTATCAATAAATAATAATAGTGTTCAATTTAGGTCGTAAAAATTAAGATAAGGCCAAGCACGGTGGCTCAGGCCTGTAATCCCAGCACTTTGGGAGGCCGAGGCGGGCAGATCTCCTGAGGTCAGGAGTTCAAGACCAGCCTGGCCAACATGTTGAAACCCTGTCTCTACTAAAGATACAAAAATTAGCCAGGCGTGGTGGCAGGCACCTGTAGTCCCAGCTACTCAGGAGGCTGAGGCAGGAGAATCCCTTGAACCTGGGAGGTGGAGGTTGCAGTGAGCCGAGATTGTGCCACTGCACTCCAGCCTAGGCGACAGAGCAAGGCTCCGTCTCAAAAAAAAAAAAAAAGCCTGGGAGCGGTGGCTCACGCCTGTAATCCCAACACTTTGAGAGGCTGAGGCAGGTGGATCACAAGGTCAGGCATTTGAGACCAGCCTGGTCAACATAGTGAAACCCCGTCTCTACTAAAAATATAAAAAATTAGCTGGGCATGGTGGTGGGCGCCTGTAATCCCAGCTACTTAGGAGGCTGAGGCAGGAGAATCACTTGAACCCAGAAGGCAGAGGTTGCAATGAGCCAAGATCAATCGAGCCACTTCACTCCAACCTGGCGACAGTGCAAGACTCCATCTCAAAAAAAAAAAAAAGATAGAGAGACCAAGTTCATCCCTCCTGCTCTGTGAGGAAGCAGCATTCATCCCCTCCAGAAGATGCAGCAACAAAGCACCATCTTGGAAGCAGAGAGCAGCCCTCACCAGACACCAAACCTGCCAGCACCTTGGTCTTGGACTTCTCAACCTCCAGAACTGTGAGAAATAAATTTCCATTGTTTATAAATTACCCAGTCTTTGCTATTTTGTTATAGCAGCATGAATGAACTAAGACAATAGGTAATATAAATTTTTTTGAGATGGAGCCTTGCTCTGTCACCCAGGCTGGAGTACAGTGGCACGATCTTGGCTCACTGCAATGTCCACCTCCCAGGTTCAAGGGATTCTCGTGCCTCAGCCTTCCAAGTAGTTGGGATTACAGGCGCATGCCACCATGCCCAGCTAATTTTTGTATTTTTAGTAGGGATGGGGTTTCACCATGTTGGCCAGGCTGGTCTTGAACTCCTGGCCTCAGGTGATCCCCCTGCCTCAGCCTCCCAAAGTGCTGACATTACAGGTGTGAGTCACTGCACCTGGCCAATAAGTGATATAAATTTAAATTCTAACCACATATGAAGACAGGCTAACAGCCAGCTCTAAATTTTCAGGGAAGACTTTTTTCACCACTTAAAGGGGGAATTGAGACAAACAAGACTTGTTTTCTCCCCTTGCTGCAAGCAGACTGTTTTTCTGGCCTACTATTTCACTAGGCTGTAGTTCTTAGACAGTCCTGACTTCATGTGAAACTGCAGTTCCAACAACCCCCACCCCCTTGTGTGGGCCCAG
The DNA here is from genome assembly GCF_029281585.2 of Gorilla gorilla gorilla. Lineage (NCBI taxonomy): Eukaryota > Metazoa > Chordata > Mammalia > Primates > Hominidae > Gorilla > Gorilla gorilla. The sequence continues at coordinate 55,145,596 of NC_073247.2, forward strand.
AGCCCTGTGTGTTGTGCTGCATCCCTGTACAGACACTGAAAAACAGAGTTCTGCATTTCTTACAGCAGCAACTACAAGTGGTTTTGGAGCTTACCTATCACTTTGGTTTCTATTTTATGTTCCTTTTTGGCTCCTGGAGATTTGCTTTCTTGGAGTTGTATTTTATCCATGATTTCTAAGTGCCTTATTATGGAAAGGTTTATTGCACTATTCAATCTTTCATATTATTTGAAGTAGAAAACCCAAGGTCTTTTCATCTTTACAACAACTCTACAAATTAAGTACTATTATTCCCATTTTATTATTGCAGAAATTGAGGCTCAGGCAAGATAAAGGTCACATGGTTCCATCAAGTAGTAGAGCCTGAATGTGAACCCAGTACTATCTGGCACCAAAATTTATGGTTTTTTAAACACTAAGCTATATTGTCTCTTACTATACTCAGATTTTTTGCGTATTTTTTTCTTTTAGAAAATGTTAATTTTATCTATCATCAGAAAAAATAAAATAGCTTTTAAAAGTACTATAAGTTGAAAAATATATCCCTTGGTTATAAAATGTATTTATTTATTAAACCTGATAAGCTCTGCTATCAAAGCCCTATAGCTAAGTCAAGGTCATCCATTGTATCTGTCAAGTACCATGTGGGATGAACAGAATCTTTTCCTATACATAAATAATAAACAATACCTGAGCCAAGGTATTATATTTTCCTTTTTCCTCTACTTTGTTGTGTTTACCTTTTCCCTATGATCCTGTCATTTTTCTCCACCACTCTCTCCCCAGGCTGCTACTAGCTCTAAATAGTAGTAATAAATATGATTGGGTTCCTGCTACACTTTTGGCAAGCAGGATAGTCTTCTTGGATACAGTGGATATAGGCCTTATCTGTCTAGGTTGTTGAGTAGAAAAGCATGCTGGAAGACATGTAAACCTTAATGAAGTCTAAATAGATTACACCTATTGCTTCTCCAGGATCAGCATGACATGGCACTCATAATAGAAAACAGAGTAAGACTGGCACACTGGGTCACCATGGGATCATAATGCTAGCCACACACTAATTTTTGCTTTATTAAGTGCTGGAAAATTTATTGGTTCATAATTTGTTCTGATGTTTTCCCAAGTATCTAGATATCTATAATTACTTGAATTATTCTTTTTTTCTTTTTTAATATGCACACACAGACACACACGGGCACGTACAAGCAATTTGTCATTTCCCAGGCTGTAGGGTTCCTCCTGGGCTCTCAAAAATAAGCTCTGAAGTCTCTAATGAAATTCACCAAAGCCGCCGGGCACAGTGGCTCATGCCTGTAATCCCAACACTTTGGGAGGCCGAGGCAGGCGGATCACGAGGTCAGGGGTTCACACCAACCTGGCCAATATGGTGAAACCCTGTCTCTACTAAAAATACAAAAAAAATTAGCCGGGCAAGGTGGTGTGCACCTGTAGTCCCAGCTACTTGGGAAGCTGAGGCAGAAGAATCGCTTGAACCCAGGAGGCAGAGGTTGCAGTGAGCCGAGATTGCACCACTGCACTCCAGCCTGGGCAAAAGAGCTCAAAAAAAAAAAAAAAAAAAAAAAAAGAAAAAAGAAAAGAAAAAGAAAAAAAGAAATTCACCAAAACCTTAAGTTCCCTGAGATGTATATAATGAAATCTTGCTAATTTTGTTTCGTGTTGAATCCTCACTATAAGTCAGATTATTTCTGTAAAGAATTTGTAAAAGTGAATTTATCTAAGAATCTGTCCAAGTACCTTTAGTCCAGAAGATACTCATTCTTTCATTTGTGTATACATGTCTGCATTCATTAATTTCACACGTATTTGTTGAGTGCCTACTGTATGTAAGGCCCTGTTTTAGTTGCTGGGGACGTAATGGTAATCTTTTTAGATGTGGTCTCTGCACTCATGGAGTAAATGATCTAATGTAGCAGTTAAATAAGGAAATAAATGAACCATTTCAGATGGTTATAAATTACATGAAGTATTTAAAAGAGGTGATAAATACAGAGTGATTGGGTTGGGGATGGGGTGCTACCTTAGATAGAGTTTTTCAGGAAAGTTGGCTAAGAAAGATTTCAAAATCTGGGCCATGACTTTTTTGATTCTCTTTATATGCCACTGACTGCTTCTTCTCAATCTTCTATGATGATTTTTATCTTTTCAACATCCAAATATTGGAGTGCCCCAGGGCTCATCTCTGGACTTCTTTTTGATCTTCACTCACTCCCTAGATGATCTCATTAAGTCCCTTGATTTGAAATAACTACTGTACTTTATCCTTAAATGGGCAAAGTATGTATAGAACAGTAACATTTTTCTAAGAAATGGATATGGTAGAATACAAATATATATAGTCAAGAACAGTGAAGGGTCTGAGATTTTATCCTACTTGCAATCTAACAAGTTAGCCTGCCATGGTTTTATGGGATTCTGGCAGAAGGCACAAGATTCTTGGGTCAGAGACAAAGGCATTTATTATTCACATCAACAGCAGTAGTCAGAGTATCAATATTTCAGCCTGCTCTCCAAGCCGCAATTCCTAAAGGCTGACATGAAGAGGATCAGGTGAGGCCTGCATATGCAGTGGGATGCATTGCAGGAAAGAAACCTTGAGCTTAGAAAGTCTGAATACATCTGTACCCCAATAACCTATGAAAAGAAAGAAAAAAAAGAAAATCTGAATCTTTTATAATGAACAGTAAGCATGTCTGCCTTACATTGCAAAGGAAGCCACTATCTCTATGTACCAGGGCTGTTAGCTTACACAGACATCCCTAAAATGATAGTCCAGAACAAAAGCAGTCAGTGACTCTGTTCAAAAGATATGAAGAAATGTGAGAGGACCACAGAAAATTGTCTCTCAACCTGTATTTGCTTATATTTTCTAAATGGAAGGATAAGCAAAAACATTTTTAAGTTACTTATCTATTTATTTATTTATTTATTTATTTTTTTTTTTTTTTGAGATGGAGTCTTGCTCTGTCGCCCAGGCTGGAGTGCAGTGGCACGATCTCAGCACAGTGCAAGCTCTGCCTCCCCAATTCACGCCATTCTCCTGCGTCAGCCTCCCGAGTAGCTGGGACTACAGGCACCCGCCACTGTGCCCGGCTGATTTTTTGTATTTTTAGTAGAGACGGGGTTTCACCATGGTCTCGATTTCCTGACCTCGTGATCTGCCTGCCTTGGCCTCTCAAAGTGCTGGGATTACAGGCGTGAGCCACCACGCCCGGCCTAAGTTACCCATTTATAGAGAGAGGGAACAGGGTGGGAGGGACAAGGCTGGAAGCTAGACTTCTCCAAATATACTTTGAATATTTGATTTTGAAATCATCTATTTTACCTAATTAGAAAACAAAATTAAATTTTTTCAAGCAATCCCTAAAATCTGAAAACTGCATGAAACAAATGAAACCAATTATCTATCAAATTAGTAGAATAACTGCACAGAGAATAATTATTTCAATTTATTTTTAAATACAGTGATTTGGCCAGGCGCAGTGGCTCATGCCTGTAATCTCAGCACTTTGGGTGGCTGAGGCAGGAGGATTGCTTGAGCCTAGGAGTTTGAGACCACCCTAGGCAAGATGGTGAAACCTTGTTTCTACCAAAACAAAACAAAACAAAACAAAAATTAGCCAGGTGTCAGTCCCAGCTACTCAGGAAGCTGAGGTGGGAGGATCGCTTGAGCCTGGGAGGTCGAGGCTGCAGTGAGCCACGATCGTGCCACTGCACTCCGGCCTGGGTGACAGAGTGAGACCTGTATCCAAAAAAAAAAAAAAAAAAAAAAGTACAGTGATCTGTCTATACATTCTTAGTAGGATATACTCTAAATGCAAAAGGAAATCCAAAAAGTCTTAAACTCTTTTCAGCAATGTTAGTGGTAGTGTTGGTGTTGATATTCTCAGACTGTTTCATGTAACATGTTGATGAAATTGGAAACTGAAATTTTTGATATGAGAGAATAAATAGAGATACAGATTTAATATCAAAGAGGTTAAGCAAAACTCTAGTCTCAAATTTTAGGAAGTATTATATATGAACTCATTATGCTTTTTATCTTTATAGAAAAAAAAATCTATTTCCAAGCTCTAACACTGAAAAAGCATAAAAGCAATGACTGATCCAGTAGCAAAGAATACCCAGATTGTGGTATCCAAATACTATTTCACACTAGAAAAGACCAGAGCTCCTTGAAGAAATAGCTGATTCTGGGTCTAGGGTAGGAAATACACAAGACGGGCTTGAAATAACTTGTCATACTAGAAAGTAAGGAAGCTATCAAAGACTGCTGGGAAAGTGTCAAAAGAATTAATGTGCCAATTTACAGGAACTTCCACTGGCCAAAGATTTGAGCATCAATAGGAATTACAGTTGCATAGAATGGAAACGTTGTTATATTTACATTCATGAGTCCATAGTAAGATATATTTTTAAGAAACTACTCATTGGTCACCTGAAGATAATGCTAGGGAACTCATTATTTTGAAAATTGGTCAATAAACAGAAAGAATCAAGATTGACCACCTTCCCAATGCCATCTATATGCTGAAGATTGCTAAATTTTTCATTTCTAAACTTAACCTCTTTCATGAATTCCACACTTACATATCCACCTACCTATTCAAGATCTCCAACTGAATATCTAATGGCAATGTCTAACTCAATATGTCCCAAACTAAAATCTTGATTATCTTCCTGTCCCAAATCGGCTCCTCTCAGTATTTTCCTTCTCAATAGAATGAGCAACGTTACTTGTTCACACCAAAAACATTGAAGTCTTCCCTGACTCCTCTCTTCCTCTCATACCCCACATCTAATTTATAGCAAATATTATTGACTCTTCCTTTTAAGTATATCCAGAATCTGTCTTCTTCTCATTATTTCCTCTGTTCCCACACTGGTCCATGTTTCTGTGATTGGCTTAATGCATGTAAGGTCATGTCCCTGTAAGATTACAGCACTTATTTGCTCAAAACTCTCCAATTAGGCTAGGCATAGTGGCTCATTTCTGTAATCCCAGCACTTTGGGAGGCCAAAACGGGAGGATCACTTGAGGCTCAGAGGTTATGCCACTGCACTCCAGCCTGCGTGAAAAGAGCCCAGGCCACAAGAGCAAAACACTGGCTCAAAACAAAAACAAAAACAGACCAAAAAAACTCTCCAGTTACATCTCATGTCACTTAATATAATTGAGTAATATGCAAAGTCCTCCACATATGTAAATAAAGAGGTAACCAGAAGACTGAAAACTTAAAGGAAAAACAAAGGCCCAAGTTGATTTGGCCACATCCCATGACTGATTATTGGAGGCATACACAGACCTGGTCATCCCTTCCCAATTCAGGACAACTCCAAAGGGCCACTCTAGCAATAGAGAACCCCAGAGGGTTGCATGAGGTATTTATTGTGCCCGCATGGCAGCTCGGCTTCTCTCCCTCTGACCATGCCTGGCTGTTCCCCAACCTCCCACAGCTATTGATAACAAGGGCACTCCCTAACTAACACCCTGCATGTTAACCTCCATCTGAGAAACTGCCTGGCATGGTAGCCACACTCCCTTCCCCAACCCCTCCAGGGCAATTTTTTTTTTTAATTTTTTTGAGACAGAGTTTCACTCTGTCACCGAGGCTAGAGTGCAGTGGCGTGATCTCGGCTTCCTGCAACCTCCACCTCCCAGGTTCAAGCAATTCTTCTGCCTCAGCCTCCCAAGTAGCTGGGATTACAGGCATGCACCACCATGCCCAGCTAATTTTTGTATTTTTAGTAGAGAGAGGATTCGCCACATTGGCCAGGCTGGTCTCAAACTCCTGAGCTCATGTGATCCACCCACCTCAGCCTCCCAAAATGCTGGGATTACAGGCCTGAGCCACTGCACCCAGCCCCATTATGACAATTTAATTGCAAAAAGCAGGCCATCGCTATCCACTTGTTCCAGGAAAACTTCCACTCCAGAAAACCCTCTGCCCTTAAGATTGAACAATCCTTCCTCTTTTGAAACGTCCCCAAACTGTTCCAACCAAGGACTGCCAAATATACCTGTAGATTAATTAGGAAGTCTCCCCACTTCCAAAATTCCCAACCATAAGAGAACACTTGTCAATCAGAGACTATCTCAGTATTTCCTCTTCTTACTCTATAAAACATAGTCTTTAAGACCCTTGAATCCCAGCTGAAGCACAAGTGATGGCAGATGGGTTCCCTTGAGGCAAGTTTATGAATAAAGAGCTTTTGTTAATTTTGTCACAGACTTAGTTTTGTCTTTGACACATCTCAGAGTTGGCTTCCCAGCAAACCCAACAGGCAATAATTTATCTACTTATATGCTTATGGTCTGTGTCCCTCTCACTTTTTCCTGTGAGTAGGGGGTTTGTAGAGACCCCTTCCGACTCTCCAGGTGCTAGACCAGTGCCTCACACTGGAAGCTGCTCGATAACTATTGGCTGGATGAATGAATGGAATAACACTTAAGCCGAGACCTGAATGACAAGGAGCTAGCCAGCCAGACAAAGATCTTATGGAAGAACATTTTCAGTGTTGGGAACAGCAAATGGAATTCCGCAAAGAGCTCTTTCCTTTCTGTTTCCGTTCCACTTCTTCGCCACTGTAATTTAGCCTTTGGGACAGTTAAAAGTTTTGAAGTGTTGTGTTTGTTTTCATTTGTTGTTTGTTTGTTTGTTTCCTATTTCTTCCCACTCCCATTCTAGGATCACTTAATTTTTACAAATTTAGCCAGGATCACACACCTCTCTCCAGACCAACGTATAACTCATCAATTTTGTGTTTTTACTGATGCGGACTTATCAGACCTAAGATGCGGACTTATCAGATCTAAGTTTTTACTGATGCGGACTTATCAGACCTAAGATAACTCAGACTTATCAGACCTAAGATAACTACTCGTCTTCCTCAAAATACTTATTTGCAGGAGGACGTGGTAGTTGACATAAACTTGACTTTAAGGAGGTTAGTATGGATCAGGAATTTGTTTCATAATTATCTCAGAGGAAGTCCAACATCTCTTTTGGTCTATAGTGTTGTGGGTGGAGGGAGACTCATCAAAATCACCTGGGGAGCCTCACCGCCCCCGCCGCCACCTCCTCTCCCCCCAACCCGCCACTCAGTCTCTCTCCTCTCCTCTCTACTCCTCATACACATTCTAAGTAGAGCCTAGCTATGTGGATTCTGTTTTCTGGTTTTATTTTTAAAAATAATCTGTGTGTCAGCCGGGCGTGTTGGCTCATGTCTATAATCCCAGCACTCTGGGAGGCTGAGGTGGGCGGATCACCTGAGGTCAGGAGTTTGAGACCAGCCTGACCAATATGCTGAAACTTCGTCTCCACTGAAAATACAAAAAAACTAGCCGGAGTGGTGGCGGGGGCCTGTAGTCCCAGGCTGAGGGAGGCTGAGGCAGGAGAATGGCGTGAACCCAGGAGGTGGAGCTTGCAGTGAGCTGCGATCGCGCCACTGCACTCCAGCCTGGGCAACAGAGCCAGACTCCGTCTCAAAAAACAAAACAAAACAAAACAAACAAAAATTAGCCAGGTGTGGTGGCGGGCACCTGTAATCCCAGCCACTTGGGAGGCTGAGACAGGAGAATCACTTGAACTCAGGAGACGGAGGTTGCAGTGAGCTGAGATCACACCATTGCACTCCAGCCTGGGCAACAAGAGCAAAACTCCATCTCAAATAATAATAATAAATAAAATAAAATAATCTGTGTGTCTTTTATTAAAGTAGAATTTGCACATGGTTAAAATATCAAATACTATAGAATAGCTTCTATCCCCTTTCCCCTGTTGCTCTACCTTTATCTGTTCCTCCTTGAATTCTTTGATTTTTCTGAGCTTTATCTCTGTATCTCTAAATAATCTGTTTATCCTGCTATTTATTTATTTATTTGTTTATTTATTTATTTTGAGACAGAGTTTCACTCTTGTTGCCCAGGCTGGAGTGCAATGGCGCAATCTCGGCTCACCGCAACCTCTGCCTGCCGAGTTCAAGCGATTCTCCTGCCTCAGCCTCCCAAATAGCTAAGATTACAGGCATGCACCACCACGCCCAGCTTATTTTGTATTTTTAGTTGAGGCAAGGTTTTTTCATGTTGGTCAGGCTGGTCTCGAACTCCTGACCTCAGGTGATTAGCCCGTCTCAGCCTCCCAAAGTGCTGGGATTACAGGTGGAAGCCACTGCGCCCGGCCTATCCCACTATTTATTTATCTTTTGTTGTTGTTGTTGTTGTTGTTGTTGTGATGGAATTTCACTCTTGTCACCCAGGCTGGAGTGCAATGGCAAGATCTCGGCTCCCTGCAACCTCTGCCTGCCGGGATCAAGCGATTCTCCTGTCTCAGCCTCCCAAGTAGCTGGGGTTACAGGCTCCTGACACCATGCCCGGCTAATTTTTGTATATTTAGTAGAGACGGGGTTTCACCATGTTGGCCAGGCTGGTCTCGAACTCCTGACCTCAGGCAATCCGCCAGCGCCAGCCTCCCAGAGTGCTGGGATTACAGGTGTGAGGAACAGCGCCTGGCCCATTTTTGTATATTATCTGTCCACTTACTGGCATGACAGATGAGAATTTAGCTCAGTTACACAACCCCTCCCCCATCACTTCTTCCTCTCCAAATATGGTTAGAGCATATTTTTAGTTCTTCCATTGATTTTCTTTGTATTTCTTTACTTTGAAAGTTGTAAGCTTTCTGGCCAGGCATGGTGGCTCACGCCTGTAATCCCACCACTTCGGGAGGCTGAGGCAGGTGGATCACCTGAGGTCAGGAGTTCAAGACCAACCTGTCCAACTTAGTGAAACCCTGTCTCTAGTAAAAATACAAAAATGAGCCAGGCATGGTGGCAGGTGCCTGTAATCCCAGCTACTTGGGAGACTGAGGCAGGAGAATCGCTTGAACCCAGGTTGAGGTTGCAGTGAGCTGAGACAGCGCCACTGCACTCCAGCCTGGGCAACAAGAGGGAAACTCCGTCTCAAAAAAAAAAAGAAAAAGAAAGAAAGAAAGGAAGTTGTAATCTTTCCCCAAATGGCTGTCTTTCCCCAAATGGCTGGTGATCCTTTATTATCATATTTAAGAATGAGGCACTAGAAAAACAAATAACGGACTATGTGTACTTGGGTAGGTCTTGTTGACTAACCAAATCTCATCTACTTTAGGGTGAATAGGCTATAGTCCTGGGGACCCCTAAATGCTAGAAGTCATCATCTTTGCATCCAGGAGCTAATGTTGTTCTTGCCGTCTACTGTCCTGCTTCTCCCTAGACCATTTGCTAAATTTATTTAGAGAGCAATCTGCCAATTTTTAATTTTTTGTTGTATTATTATTGCTATTGTTGTTCATTTTTCTTTGATGCTAGATGCCTGGCTGCTAGACATCCTGCATGAAGTGGCCAGGTGCGGTGGCTCATGCCTGTAATCCCAGCACTTTGGGAGGCCACAGCAGGTGGATCACCTGAGCTCAGGAATTCGAAACCACCCTGGGAAAACATGGCGAAACCCTGTCTCTACTGAAATACAAAAAATTAGCCAGGCGTGGTGGTGCACGCCTGTAGTCCCAGCTACACGGGAGGCTGAAGCACGAGAATCTCTTGAGTCCCGGAGGCGGAGGTTGCAGTGAGCCTAGATCATGCCACTGTACTTCAGCTTGGGCTACAGAATAAGACTCTGTCTCAAAAATATATATTTTTTTTGAATAAAAAAAATTTTAAATCCTGCATGAAAGTATGAAAGAGGGATGAGGAAGCAACACTTCCTCCCCACAGCAACCTGGTAATGCCCCTATTTTCACCTCTTCTGACCCTGGTGTCTCCTAGCTGTGTCCCTGGCTATAGCCCAAGCTGCACATATTCTAGGCCACCAGGCCCTCTTCCCCACCATATTAGTCATCAGCTTTCTATTGGCTTTCCTCTCCCCAGAATTTTTGAAATCCCTCATGCATAGATATTCCCACCACCACCACCACAGGCTCCTGACTGCCTATGACTGCCTATGATCTCTTCTTAGTTATTGGCTTATACTTGTTTTCCCTGCTCTTTTATTATTTTAAAGGGGCCTCAGGAAGGATAGGAAATAAACAGAGGTGCTCAGTCCACTCTTCTGAGTCAGAAGTTTGCAACATATTTTAACTTCAGCATGTTCAGTTTGAAATGCACATTTTGAAAGCTCTCAGGAGGTGGTTCCAATAATCCCCATCCCTCGCACTCCCTTGGAGACTTCCTGTTGACTTGAACACAGTCTGGTCCACCCACTTTCCAACTCCGCTGGCTCACTAAAAGGTACCAACAACCCCCTAGCTGGCCATAAAGCTGAGCTGATTCCTTCTTTATCCTGAATCCCAACATCTAATCCACCAGCAAGCTCTGTCATTTCTATCATTAAAAGCATCTCGTGGGCAAAAAAAGAAAAATTCCAAGCCAAACTGACTAAAGCCAAGGATTTTTTAAAAATCCTAATTAAAATTTTAAAAGTGTTCAAAAATAGCACACTGTGACCAAAAGGGGTTGATTCCAGAAATGCCAAAATGATTCAATATTAGGAAATGTACCAAAGCAATTCATTGTATTAATAGATCAAACAAGTAAAGCCATGTAATTTTATTAATAAATGCTAAGAAGGCATTTAATAAAATTAAACATCCATTCTTGGCTTTAAAATCTCTTTATAAAACAGAAAGTAAATGTAAAACATAGCATAATAACAACATGTTATAGGCCAGCTCACTGGCTCATGCCTCTAATCCCAGCATTTTGAGAGGCTGAGGCGGGAGGATTGTTTGAATACAGGAGTTTGAGACCAGCCTGGGCAACATAGCAAGACCCCCATCTCTACAAAAAAAAAAGAAAAGAAAATTAGCCAAGCATGGTGGCACACACCTGTAATTCCAGCTACTCAGGAGGCTGAGGTGGAAGGATCAGTTGAGCCCCAGAGTTGGAGGCTGCAGCAAGCTATAATCATGCCACTGCACTCCAGCCTGGATGATGGAGTAAGGCTGTCTTAAAAAAAAAAAAAAAAAAAAAAAAGACCTTGGACTAGAACTTAGCATTCACTACTATCTCCTTCACTGGAGCCATGAGCACTCTGTAGATAAAAAAAAAAAAAAAAAAAAAAAAAAAATTCTAAAATTCATATGGAACCAAAAAAGAGCCCAAATAACCAAAGAAATCCTAAGCAAAAAGAACAAAGCCAGAGGCATCACACTACCCAACTTCAAATTATACTATAAAGCCCCAGTAACCAAAACAGCATGGTACTGGTACAAAAGCAGACACATAGACCAATGGAACAGAATAGAAAAGTGAGAAATAAAGCCACATACCTACAACCATCTAATCTTCAGCAAAGCTGACAAAACAAGCAATAGAGAAAGGACTCCCTGTTCAATAAATGGTGCTGGGATAACTGGCTAGCCATATGCAGAAGATTGAAGCTGAACCCCTGCCTTTCACCATATACAAAAATCAACTCAAAATGGATTAAAGATTTAAATTTAAGACTTCAAACTATAAAAATCCTGGAAGATGGCCGGGCATGGTAGCTCACGCCTGTAATCCCAGCACTTTGGGAGGCCGAGGCGGGCAGATCACCTGCGGTTGGGGGTTCGAGACCAGCCTGATCAACATGGAGAAACCTTGTCTCTACTAAAACTACAAAATTAGCTGGGTGTGGTGGCGCACGCCTGTAATCTCAGCTATTCGGGAGGCTGAGGCATGAGAACCGCTTGAACCCAGGAGGTGAAGGTTGTGGTGAGCTGAGATCGTGCCATTGTACTCTAGCCTGGGCAACAAGACCAAAACTCCATCTCTAAAAAAAAAATAAAAAAAAAAATCCTGGAAGACAACCTAGGAAATACTCTTCTCGACACTGGCCTTGGCAAAGAATTTTTGGCTAAGTCCCCAAAAGCAATTGTAACGAAAACAAAAATAGACAAGTGGGAACTAATTAAACTGAAGAGCTTCTGCACAGCAAAAGAAACCATCAACAGAGCAAACAGACAACCTACAGAGTAGGAGAGGATATTTGCAAACTATGCATCTGACAAAATCCTAATATCCATAATTTATAGGGTCTTAAATAAGCAAGCAAAAAACAAACAACCCCATTAAAAAATGGACAAAGGACATGAACAGACACTTCTCAAAAGAAGACATATGTGCAGCCAACAAGCATATGAAAAAATGCTCCACATCACTAATCATTAGAGAAATGCAAATCAAAACCACAATGATATATCATCTTACAACCAGAATAGTTATTATCAAAAAGTCAAAACACAGTAGACATTGGCGAGGCTGTGGAGAAAAGGAAACTATACACTGTTGGTGGGAATGCAAACTAGTTCAGTCACTGTGGAAAGTAGTTTGGAGATTTCTCAAAGAACTTGTAATAGAACTACCATTCTACCCAGAAATCCCACTACTGGGTATATACTCAGAGGAAAATAATTTATTCTATCAAAAAGATAAATGCACACGTATGTTCACTGCAGCACTATTCACAATCGCAAAGACATGGAATCAATCTAAATGCCCATCAAAGATAGACTGAATTTTTTTAAAAGTCTACCTTTTTAAAAAGTATATATTCCATAGTATACACCATGGAATACTATGCAGCCATAAAAAAGAACAAGATCATGTCCTTTGCAGCAACATAGATGGAGCTGGAGGCCATTATCCTAGGCAACCTAATGCAAGAACAGAAAATCAAATAGTGCATATTCTCACCTACAAGTGGGAGTTAAACATTGAGCGCACATAAACATAAATATGCAGACAATAGACACCATGGACTACTAGAGGATGGAGGGAAGCGGGTATGGGTTTAAAAAACGACCTATGGGCTGGGTACAATGGCTCATGCCTGTAATCTCAGCACTTGGAGAGCCTGAGGCGGATGGATCACCTGAGGTCAGGAGTTCAAGACCAGCCTGACCAACGTGGTGAAACCCCAACTCTACTAAAAATACAAAAATTAGCCAGGCATGTTGGTGTGTGCCTGTAGTCCCACCTATTCGGGGGGCTGAGGCAGGAGAATTGCTTGAACCCGGGAGGTGGAGGTTGCAGTGAGCCGAGATCATGCCACTGCACTCCAGCCTGGCCAACAAGAGCAAAACTCTATCTTAAAAAAAAAAAAAAAAAAACCTTTCGAGTACTATGCCCACTACCTGGGTGACAGGATCCATGCTCCAAACCTCAACATCATGCAATTGTTTCATATAACATACCTGCACATATACCCCCTGTATTTAAAATAAAAGTTGAATTTTTTTAATGCCTTATTCCTCATTAGTATAGTGATGAGAAAAGAATAAAAGAAGGCCGAGGCGGGCAGATCATTTGAGGTCAGGAGTTCGAGACCAGCCTGGCCAGCATGGTGAAACCCTCTCTCTAATAAAAATACAAAAATTAGCCAGGCGTGATGTCAGGAGCCTGTAACCCCAGCTACTCAGGAGGCTGAGACAGGAGAATCACTTGAACCTGGGAGGCAGAGGTTGCAGGGAGCCGAGATCACGCCATTGCATTCCAGCCTGGATGACAAGAGCGAGACTCCACCTCAAAAAAAAAAAAAAAAGTATAAAAGAATACATTATGCCCAAGGATGAAAAATTTCTGGAGATACTTCTCTGCAGAATTCACAGAGAAAAAAAAAGTTCTGGGGATGGATGGTGGTGTTACCTGCACAACAGTGTGAGTGTACTTTGTGCCACTGAACTATACACTCAGAAATGATTAAAATGGTAAATTTTATGTCATGTATATTTGACTACTGTGTGTGTGTGTGTGTGTGTGTGTGTGTGTGTGTGTGTGTGTGTGTTTGTGTGTGTGTGTGTGACTGTATGATGCCCAAAGTCCCATAATGCTTATTGGGAAAACACTGGAAGCATTCTCACTGGAGACTGGAATTAAGACAAGGATTTTACTATCATTGCTATTATTTAACCTTAACCTGGAGATACTGGCTAATGTAATTAGACAAAATAAATAAGTTAAAAGTGTAAAATTGGATATCAGAAGGTTAAAATTTCACTACTGATATTTGATACAATTGTATACCTAGAAAAATCAAAAGAATCAACTGTAAAGCTATTCTACAAAATAAGATAGTTAAATAAAATGTATAGATACAAAATTAATTAAAGTGAATATATATGCATAATTTATATGTGGCCTTAAGATACACAAAAAGAAGACATATTGGAAGAAAAGATCTCATTTACACAAGCCGTGAAAAACATAAAATACCTAGAAATACACTTAAAAAAATTTTTTTTGAGACCAATTCTCACTCTGTTGCCCAGGCTAGAGTTCAGTGGTGCGATTTCAGCTCACTGCAACCTCCGCTCCCAGGTTCAAGCGATTCTCATGCCTCAGCCTCCTAAATAGTTGGGACTACAGGCGTGAGCCACCAAGCCTGGCTAATTTTGGTTTGTATTTTTAGTAGAGACAGGGTTTCACCATGTTGGCCAGGCTGGTCTTGAACTCCTGACCTCAGGTTAGCCACCCGCCTCGGCCTCCCAAAGTGCTGGGATTACTGGCATGAGCCACCACGCCCAACCAAAATACGCTTGAAATATTTGCATGTTCCATATGAAGAAAACTTATACATATGCCAAGGACACAACAGACATTTAAAACAGAAAGGAATAGCATATTTTTGGATAAGAAAAAAAATTAACATCATAGAAATTGTTCGTTTTTCCTACATTAATCTGTAACTTGAATGTGAGCCCAATTTAAAAATGCCAACAGGATTTCCTCTGAATCTAGACAAACTATTTTCTAGAGTTCATGTGAGCAAAAAAGAACAATCAAGAATAGACAATAGTCCAGGAGCAGTGATTCATGCCTGTAATCCCAGCACTCCGTCTCAAAAAAAAAAAGAGTAGACAATATTTTTTTTTCCAAAGAAGATAAAAGGCAAGTAGATTTACAAAATATTAACAATTTGTATTTTAATATAAATATAAATTTATATTGTTATTTAATAAAAAAGATATTGCAAAGTAACACCATGTGATAATGATGCATGAATAGACAGATCACTTCAACAGAATAGAAGGTTCAGAGACTGAGACAACTGCCCACAGAAATCTAGCATATGATAAAAGTGACATGTTGAAGTAGAATGGAAATGTTGGATTATCCAATAAGTTATATTGGAACTACTGGTGAGGATGTGGTGTTTTCATACCCCTTGCCTATTACAAATAGATCCAAGGTTTTTTTTTTTTTCGAGACAGAGTCTCGCTCTGTCACCCAGGCTGGAGTGCAAGTGGCGTGATCTTGGCTCACTGCAACCTGCGCCTCCCAGGTTCAAGCAATTCTCCTGCCTCAGCCTCCCATGCAGCTGGTACTACATGGCACCCGCCACCATGCCCAGCTAATTTTTGTATTTTTAGTAGAGATGGAGTTTCACCATGTTGGCCAGGCTGGTCTCGAACTCCTGACCTCAAGTGATCCACCTGCCTCGGGATCCATGATTTATATGTCAAAAATGGAACCATAAAAATACTACAAGGAAACATACCAGCACTCTTACACTTGCAGAATGGCCTAAGTTGACGCAAAACCCAGAGCCAGAAAAGAAATGTTTGGTATTAATGACTAAAAATTAAATATTTCTATATGGCAAATTCCACTAAAAGCAAAGTCAAAAGACAAACAAATTGGAAAAAAATGATTGCAACTCAAATGACGTATATAAAGGGCTTCTACAAACCAAGAATAAATACCATTAGCCTAAAAGAAAAATTGGTGGAGGCTATAAGCAGTCAGTTCACAAAAACGGAAATACAAATGACTTTTTTATTATTATTTTTTGTGTGTGTGACAGTCTCACTCTGTTGCTCAGGCTGCGGTGCAGTGACGCGTGTGATCTCAGCTCACTGCAACCTTCCTCCACCTCCTGGGTTCAAGCGATTCTCCTACCTCACCTGGGATTACAGGTGCCCGCCACCATGCCCAGCTAATTTTTTTATTTTTAGTAGAGACGGGGTTTCACCATGTTGGCCAGGCTGGTCTCGAACTCCTGACCTCAGGTGATCCACCCGCCTCGGCCTCCCAAAGTGCTGGGATTACTGGCATGAGCCACCGCGCCCGGCCCACAAATGACTTTTAAATGCATGAAAAGATGTTCAACTGTCTCATAAGAGAAATAAATAGTATGACACTGAGAAACTCTTCACTTATCAAATTTATTAGCTCCAAAAATTTGATAATCCAATAATTGGCAAAGATGTGTGGAAACAGGCTCGCAAGCATTGCTGATTGGGACTATAAATTGATATAACATCTGGGAGGGACAAGTGACAATGCCTGTCAAAATTATAAATGCACCCAGCAATTCCTCTTCTGGAAATGTATTCTACAGATATTCTCACACATCTACAAAATGGCATATGCAGCATTGTTTGTAACAGCAAAAGCTAACAAGCTAAATGTCCCTCTGTAGGGAACAGGTTAAAAAAATTCATGGGACATGCTTATCATGGAACACTATGCAACAACCAATGAAGGAGGGAGCTGTTTAGATACCAATATGGAGTGATCTCCAAGATCTATTTGTTAAGAAAAAAGCAATGTACAGAATACTATATTTAATGTGCTACCATTTGTGGAAATGCATTTGTTTGCATATGAAAAAAAAATCTCTACATAAGAAACTTATACAATTTGTTGCCTTTTTTTGTTTGTTTTTTGACAGTCTCACTCCATCACCTAGGCTGGACTGCAGTGGCACAATCTCGACTCACTGCAAACTCTGCCTCCCAAGTTCAAGTGATTCATGTGCCTCAGCCTCCTGAATAGCTGGAATTACAGGCGCCTGCCAACTGCGCCTGGCAAATTTTTCTAAGTTTTGTATTTTTAGTAGAGATGGAGTTTCACCATGTTGGCCAATTTTTCTAATTTTTGTATTTTTAGTAGAGACGGGGTTTCTCCATGTTGGCCAGGCTGGTCTCGAATTCCTGACCTCAGGTGATCCGCCTGCCTCGGCCTCCCAAACTGCTGGGATTATAGGCGTGAGCCACCTCGCTCGGCCAATTTGTTGCTTCTTGAAAAGAGAACTAGATGGCTGGGTAGAAGGGAGACTTTCACTCTAT
This sequence comes from Gorilla gorilla gorilla, assembly GCF_029281585.2. Classification (NCBI taxonomy): domain Eukaryota; kingdom Metazoa; phylum Chordata; class Mammalia; order Primates; family Hominidae; genus Gorilla; species Gorilla gorilla. The sequence continues at coordinate 55,162,704 of NC_073247.2, forward strand.
TTCTTTTGGTGCCTTTTGAATTTTGAATCCTGTCAGTGTATTATCTATCCAAACAAGTAGACAGAATTTAATAAAATAAATCCCTAATTTGCCTTTTTCTCTCCATCACCACTACCACTTCTTCTTCCTCTTCTTCTTCTTCTTTTTTGTAAGAGACAGTTTCTCTCTATGTTGACCAGGATGGAGGGCAGTGGCTATTCACGGGGACAATCTCACTACTGATCAGCATGGGAGTTTTTGACCTGCTCCATTTCAACGTGGGCCAGTTCACCCAACCTTCTTAGGCAACCTGGTGGTCCCTACTCCCAAGAGGTCACCATTATCAATGTTGAACTTAGTTCGGGCCAGCATAGTGCACTACAGCCCAGAACTCCTGGGCTCAAGCCATCCTCCCGCCTCAGCTTCTGCATAGCTGGGACTTCAGGCTCACTCCACCATGCCTTGTGACTGCCACATCTGTTTTCCTAATGACTGAGTGACTTAAAGGGCTCTTTTTACAAGGAACTTCCCCTAACTCTACTTTCCCCTAACTGTTCTTTCCCATTGCTATACTCCATGCTATATCCAATAAGTGCTAGGAAAGTAAATGAACTATTTGTAATTATAGACATCATTTAGTTTCCTTCATTCATTCCTGGTCACCTGTTTCCCTTTCCCAAGAGGGTAGGAAATTCTTTTTCGTTTTGTTTTGTTTTGTTTTTGAGACAGAGTCTTGCTCTGTCACCCAAGCTGCAGTGTAGTGGCACAATCTCGGCTCACTGCAATCTCCGCCTCCTGGGTTCAAGCAATTCTCCTGTATCAACCTCTTAAGTAGCTGGGATTACAGGCTCACACGCCCGGCTAATTTTTGTATTTTAGTAGAGACAGAGTTTTACCATGTTGGCCAGGCTGGTCTTGAACTTGAATACTTGAATACTTAATGATTGATTCATCACTATAAGCCCAGCATTTAGGCCAAGATTTGAAAGTTTACCACGAATAAGATTGTCTCACATTGATATTCTTCAGAGTAAGGTGGATCGGGGCAGACATTTTCACCCTCTTTTTTTTTCCTTTCTCAGACAGAGTCTCACTCTGTCGCCCAGGCTGGAGTACAGTAGCTTGATCTCGGCTCACTGCAACCTCCGCCTCCCGGGTATTAGGGACAAACTGCCCCAAAAAGCTTCTTGGTACAGCCAACACTCCCCCCAAACCTCTCTGTGCTGCCCACCCTTTCCCCAAGCCTTTTTACATTTCTAAGACCTTATCTAGGCGCTGCGGGGGAGCCAGCAGACTTTACCTATCAGGCCTTGCTACGATAAACAAACCCCAATTACAAACCATCTGGACCACACAGGGGGAGGCAGTGGGAAGCATAAACAAACTTTACCTACACCCTCCTGTAAGTTCCTTCATCTAGCTGCTACCATAAACGTCACAAGGTGATATATGGCAAAGTTAACCAACAAACGACCCCAGGGTCTCTCTCCCCCCATATAAACCCATCATTTTGTAAGCTCAGGGCTGCCTCCTCTGTCTGTGGTGGAGCAGCCGGCAGGTTAATAAAGGCTTGCCTAAACTTGAGTCTCTCTCTCATCCTTTCTCTTGGCTAACCTTACACCAGGTTCAAGCGATTCTCCTGCCTCAGCCTCCTGAGTAGCTGGGATAACAGGTGTGTGCCACCACGCCCGATTAACTTTTGTATTTTTAGTAAAGATGGGGTTTCACCATATTGGCCAAGCTGGTCTCGAACTCCTGACCTCAAGTGATCTGCCCTCCTCAGCCTCCCAAAGTGCTGGGAATACAGGCATGAGCCACCGCGCCCGGCGCCCTCATTTTCCAGACGAGGAAATTAGTGGGCTTTAGTACATCTACCAACTTACTTACATTGTATTGAGAATTTTACATGTAGGGTCATTTCTGTTGGGGAAGCCTCCCAAGTTTTCATCAGATTCTCAAAGGGGTCTGTTATAGACCTCCACTGAATTAGTTTCTATCTCAAAAATTCAACCCTTATGGCTTCAGAAGGTATTTATCTTGGGAGACAGTAGAATGGTCAAGAAATCTAAAGCATTGGTTTTGGAATCACAAGTATAAGCCATCATGGTGTCAAAAGACAAAATCACAACCAATTTAGTTTAAAGATCTCAATTGGCTTTATTGAGATTCTAGAATCAGGCAACATTTTATTCCATAAAATAGAATAAGTGTTCCAATGACTCGAGCAGAGGAGGTTGGTTTTATAGATAGAAAAGGGGCTGAAGAAAGCAGAAATGAACAAAAAGCAGGGGACAGGAGAGAGATAACAACCTATTTCCCAAACATGACAGCTTCAACTTGGTGACATGGAACTTAGCATGGGTGACTCCATTTTGACTTTTAGTCTGGTCTGCTAGGGCCTAATGCAGAAGCTTAGTCCAAAATAATGGCCCCCTTAATTTTTATTTAACAACAGAAATAATTTGGTGATGGCCAAAAAAAAAATGTAATCTGAACATTTTGCCTTTCCCTTTGCCTTTCCCACCACATCAATATACCTCTCTTATTCCCAGATGTCCCCAAGCTATGCTAGACAATATGCATCTTTTTTTTTTTTTTTTTTTTTTTTTTTTTGAGACGGAGTTTCGCTCTTGTTGCCCAGGCTGGAGTGCAATGGTGCAATCTCGGCTCACCATAACCTCCGCCCCCCAGGTTCAAGCGATTCTCCTGACTCAGCCTCCCGAGTAGCTGGGATTTCAGGCATGCACCACCACGCCCAGCTAATTTTGTATTTTTAGTAGAGACGGGGTTTCTCCATGTTGGTCAGGCTGGTCTCGAACCCTCAACCTCAGGTGATCCACCCGCCTTGGCCTCCCAAAGTGCTGGCATTACAGGGATGAGCCACCTCCCCCCGGCCTGGCAACATGTATCTTTATTACCCTCTGAAGTCACAAACATAAAAAAAATCTGTAAAACATTTTACATCTTTGTCCCACAAAATAACTTAGTCCACCAGGAAATTCACCTCGGGCTCTACAGACCTGCATTCAAAATCCTGTTACAAAACTTGAGTCTTGGAATTTTACTTCTCCAGGGCAATTTCTCTGTCTACTTTAGGTCTTTTGTGAGGAACAAATTAGCAGTTGCTCAATAGACTGTGGCTACAAGAGGGGTGGAGAAGTTTCCACCCTTGCAAAAATCTCTACAAGGCAATAGTTTAACTTTAGCATTCTCTCTTTCCTTCCCTCTCCCCATTTCCCTTCCTCCTTCTCTCTCTTTCCCTCTCTCTCCTATCTCCCTGCATTGCCAGCACCTACTTCTTGACAAAAGCACCCTCAGGGTGAAACATCATGTGCTGTTCTGGAAAGAAGAGAGTCTTAAGATAGAAATATACCCAGCTAGACCACTAATTTCTATGTAGGTTTGAGCAAGTCATATGCTCTGTCTGAGGCCCAGTTTTCTCATCCATAAAATAGGAGTAGGCCGGCGCGGTGGCTCACGCCTGTAAACCCAACACTTTGGGAGGCCAAGGCGGGAAGATTACGAGGTCACGAGATCGAGACCATCCTGGCTAACACGGTGAAACCCCGTCTCTACTAAAAATACAAAAAATTAGCTGGGCGTGGTGGCTGGCTCCTGTAGTCCCAGTTACTCGGGAGGCTTAGGCAGGAGAATGGCGTGAACCCGGGAGGCGGAGCTTGCAGTGAGCCAAGATCGCGCCACTGCACTCCAGCCTGGGCGACAGAGCGAGACTCCGTCTCAAAAAAAAAAAAAAAAAAAAAAAAATAGGAGTAATACCCAACTTTCAGGATAGTGCCAGGCCCTTAAGCATTCAGTAATGGTGTTATTACCATAACTAGGTGCCATTTCCAGCCCAGGCCCTGGGCCAGCTTCCCTTCTGTGGAGCAGCCTGGAACTACGTCTGCAAAAAGAGCAAGAAACAGACCTAGGACCATGTAAATAAAAGTATATAGTATGCACTCTTGTGTAAGGCTTCTTTCATTCAGCATAATATTTTGCCATCATACACTTTTTCCCTTTGGTGCTTTAGGCACAGTGATGTCCTCGTGGCCACCGAGGATCTCCATACTCCAGACCCATACAGTCTTACCAACCTCAGTGGCAGCAGCTCACACAAGTACCCTTCTCCAACACACAGGTGGCCTCCAGCATAATTCATCTGTGTCTTAGGTGTGTCTGCAGTGGGCATATTCCAGCATATGAATGTACCACAGTTCATTCAGCCATTCTGCTAATGGACATCTAGGCTGTTTCCAGTTTTTGACTATTATGAATACAGCCACTAAGAACATTACAGTACAGGAGCCGGGCGTGGTGGCTCAAGCCTGTAATCCCTGCACTTTGGGAGGCTGAGGCGAGCGGATCACGAAGTCAGGAGATCGAGACCATCCTGGCTAACACGGTGAAACCCTGTCTCAACTAAAAATACAAAAAATTAGCCGGGCATGGTGGCGCGCGCCTGTAGTCCCAGCTACTCGAGAGGCTGAGGCAGAAGAATCGCTTGAACCTGGGAGGCAGAGGTTGCAGTGAGCCAAGATCGCACCACTGCACTCCAGCCTGGGTGACAGAGCGAGACTCTGTCTCAAAAAAAAAAAAAAGAATATTCCAGTACAAGTCTTTGTATAAATGTTTTCATTTCTCTCAGATAAATATATCTAGGAGTGGAATCGCTAGATCACAGGAAAGGTGCATATTTAACTTTTAGCTCTTGTCGCCCAGGCTGCAAGCTGCAGTGCAATGGCACGATCTCGGCTCACTGCAACCTCCTCCTCCCGGGTTCAAGCGATTCTCCTGCCTCAGCCTCCTGAGTAGCTGGGATTACAGGCGCCTGCCACCATGCCTGGCTAATTTTTGTATTTTTAATAGAGACGGGGTTTCGCCATGTTGGCCGGGCTAGTCTGGAACTCCTGACCTCAGGTAATCGCCCGCCTCGGCCTCCCAAAGTACTGAGAGTACAGGCATGAGCCACCGCACCCAGCCGCATATTTAACTTTTCAAGGAACTGCCAAATGTTTTTCTAAAGTGGGTGCACCATTTTATACTCCTACCAACAATATATGAGAGTTCCAGTCACTCCACAGCCTCACCAATCAGGGGCAGGAGTTGTTCTAATTCAACCATCACCAGAAAACTCTTTTCCTTCTTCTTTTTTTTTTTTTTTTTTTTTTTGAGACAGAGTCTCACTCCATCACCCAGGCTGGAGTGGCATTATCTCAGCTCACTGCAACTTCCTCCTCCCAGGATCAAGTGATTCTAGTGCCTCAGTCTCTTGCTAGCTGGGACTGAGAGGTGAAGCCAGCTGGACTTCCTGGGTCCAGTGGGGACTTGGAGAACTTTTCTGTCTTACAAGAGGATTGTAAAATGCACCAATCAGCGTTCTGTAAAAACGCACCAATCAGCGCTCTGTAGCTAGCAAGAGGATTGCAAAATGCACCAATCAGCGCTCTGTAAAACGCACGAATCAGCGCTCTGTAAAATGCCACAATCAGCAGGATCCTAAAAGTGGCCAATCGCAGGGAGGATTGAAAAAAGGGCACTCTGATAGGACAAAAACGGAACATGGAAGGGGACAAATAAGGGAGTAAAAGGTGGCCACCGCAGCCAGCAGTGGCAACTCACTCAGGTCCCCTTCCATGGTGTGGAAGCTTTGTCCTTTCCCTCTTCACAATAAACCTTGCTACTGCTCACTCTTTGGGTCTGTTGCATCTTTAAGAGCTGTAATACTCACTGTGAAGGTCTGCTGCTCCATTCTTGAAGTCAGCGAGACCACGAACCCACGGGTAGGAACCATCTCCAGGCACAGGACTACAGGGATGTGCACCACCACACCTGGCTAATTTTTGTATTTTTAGTAGATAGTAGAGACGGGGTCTCGCCATGTTGGCCAGGCTGGTCTCGAACTCCTAAACTCAAGTGATCTGCCCACCTCGGCCTCCCAAAGTGCTGGGATTACAAGCATGAGCCACCAGGTGGTACCCAGTCCTCTTTTCCTTCTTCATGTCAACTTCCTTGTAAGATTTTTAAGACCTCAGCTGGGCACAGTGGCTCATGCCTGTAATCCCAACACTTTGACAGGCCGAGGTGAGTGAATCACCTGAGGTCAGGAGTTCGAGAGCAGCCTAACACGGTGAAACCCTGCCTCTACTCAACATACAAAATTGGCCAGGTGTAGTGGCGCATGCCTGTAATCCCAGCTACTCGGGAGGCTGAGGCAGGAGGATCGCTCAAACCTGGGAGGTGGAAGTTGCAGTGAGCTGAGATCGTGCCATTGCACTCCAGCCTGGGCACCAAAAGAGAAACTTCGTCAAAGAAAAAACAAAAACAAAAACAAAAACAACGACAACAACAAAAAACCTCAGGCTGCTCTCTGTGAACTCTTTTTCAATTTCTGGTAGATTTTAAAGACAAATAACCTCCACCCAGAGAGGAATGAACCTGAATTAATTTGGATTTTTTACTAGGTTTAAAATAGATGGATTTTTTTTTTTTTTTTTGAGACAGGGTCTTGCTTTGTTGCCCAGACTGGTGTGTAGTGGGCTGATCACGTCTCACTGCAGCCTCGACCCCCCAGGCTCAAGCGATCCTCCCACCTCAGCCTCCTGAGTAGCTGGGACCACAGATGCGTGCCACCATGCCCAGCTAATTTTTTTACATTTTGGGGTTTTTTGTTGTTGTTTGTTTTTTTTTTTTTTTTTAACAGAATCTCACTCCATTGCCCAAGCTGGAATGCGCAGTGGCACGATCTCAGCTCACTGCAACCTCCGCCTCCCAGGTTCAAGCAATTCTCATGCCTTAGCCTCCCAAGTAGCTGGGATTATAGGTGCCCACCACCATTCCTGGGGAATTTTTGTATTTTTAGTAGAGACGGAGTTTCACCATGTTGACCAGGCTGGTCCTGAACTCTGACCTCAAGTGATCCATGCGCCTCAGCCTCCCAAAGTGCTGGGATTACAGGCGTGAGCTACCCACCAGGCCTAACTTTTTGTAGAGACGGGGTATCACTATGTTACCCAGGCTGGTCTCAAACTCCTGGACTCAAGCAATCCTCTGGCCTTGGCCTTGGCCTTGGCCTTCCAAAGTGTTGGAATTACAGGTGTGAGCCACTCACTGTGCCAAGTCCAACTGATCAATTTCATTTCTAATGCCCTGAACAAATATTTAAGTGCTGTCTGTTCACATAGTCCAAGATTGGCTAGGTCTCTATATACTGCACCTCATCTGTTAACTAAATCCCATTTCAAGAAGCCCTTTTCAGGTTTATTAAATCTTTTGCAAGGGAGGAGTAGAAATTTCTGCTACCAACATGCTTAACTTTGCAAAGACCCTCTATGCCTTGCAGAATTTTGTAGGACAAAGAGGCCCTCAAATTTACCTAGCTCAGTGGATCTCAAACTCTGATGTGGTAAGAAGCAGCTGCAATTGGCAGATTAGTCAGACTCAGAGACTCTGTGGGTCTGGGCCCAGGAATTTTCTTTCTTTCTTTCTTTCTTTTTTTTTTTTTTTGAGATGGAGTCTCACTCTGTCGCCCAGGCTGGAGTGCAGTGGTGAGATCTCGGCTCACTGCAACCTCCACCTCCCTGGTTCAAGCAATTCCGCTGCCTCAACCTCGCGAGTAGGTGGGTTTACAGGTGCATGCCACCACTCTCGGCTAATTTTTTTGTATTTTTAGTAGAGATAGGGTTTCACCATGTTGGCCAGGCTGGTCTCGAACTCCTGGCCTCAGGCAGTCTGCCCACCTTGGCCTCCCAAAATGCTGGGATTGGAGGCGTGAGCCACCACGCCGGACTAATTTTCATTTTTAATAAGCCTCCACCCGATTCTCATGTCAGTTGTCTGGAGATCTTAGACCACAATTTGGAAAAAAACTGATTTATTCTAATCACTGGTCTCCAGTGAAAAACCAGTTTATGACAGGGCAGTTACAAATCACCACAACAAGCTGGGCATGGCGACTCATGCCTGTAATCCCAGCACTCTGGGAGGCTGAGGCAAGGGAGGATTGCTTGAGCCCAGGAGTTCCAGATCAACCTGGGCAACATGGCAAAACCCTGTGCCTACAAAAGTCATTAAAAATTTAGCCGAGCATTGTGCATACCTTTAGTTCTAGCTACTTAGGAGGCTGAGGCAGGAGGCTCACTTGAGTTCAAGGCTGCATTGAGCTATAATCGTACCACTGAACCCCAGCCTGGGTGAGAGAGCAAGACCCCATATCTAAAAATAATAAATAAAAATGAAAAACTACAACAACAACAACAACAAATGAATTTCTTTATTTTACTATTCTTGGAATCTGCTGGGCCCAGCTGCCTTGGAGGAAGGAAAAAAAAAAAAAAACTTGTGGCACATTTAAAAATTTATTTGCAAGTCTTCTCCCATTGTACAGGCTCTTATTCTCAAGTTGCTTAAATTCACTGTTTTCTAAATATTATACAAGGATTAATTTCCAAAAGGTAGCTGTGTAGGTGCCAGAAATAGGGCCTGGTGCTGAGGGCACAGTGGAAGAGAAGAGACTGGGGTCGTACAGAAACCTTCTGGAATCTGGTCCTGCCTCGAGACTGATGCCCATGCATCTACCCCAAGACACTGCTCTGTCAAGCTTTCCATCTCAACAATGAATTATATATATATATATATAAATTTATTTAATAAATTATAAATATAAATGTATTTATATTTATAAAAATAAATTATAAATATATATATAATTTTTTTTTTTAGATGGAGTTTCACTCTTGCTGCCCAGGCTGGAGTGCAATGACGTGATCTCAGCTCATTGCAGCCTCCGCCTCCTGGGTTCACACAATCCTCCTACTTCAGCCTCCCGAATAGCTGGGATTGCAGGGGCCTGCCACCACTCATGGCTAATTTTTGTTGTTTTAGTAGAGACAGGGTTTCACCATGTTGGCCAGGCTGGTCTCAAACTCCTGACTTCAGGTGATCCACCTGCCTCGGCCTCCCAAAGTGCTGGGATTATAGGCGTGAGCCACTGGGCCCGGCATGAATTATATTTTTAACTCTCCTCTAGAATTTCTTCTCTAGGAAATACAATGATTTTAAATGTGATATAAGGCAAAGGTAAATCAGATATCTATGGTAAATTTTTCCTAACACATACTGTAATCCACTGAAAGCTCCCCGCTGTAATCAGATGGCAATATGCAGGAAAGCTCTGTATGTGCCATCCTCATTTGCCTAAGGCAGGTTCATGCCTCAGAGTTTTAAAAATTATAATTGTCACCGGGCGTGGTGGCTCACACCTGTAATCTCAGCACTTTAGGGGGCTGAGGCGGGCAGATCACAAGATCAGGAGATCGAGACCATCCTGGCCAACATGGTGAAACCCTGTCTCTACTAAAAATACAAAAATTAGCTGGGCATGGTGGAGCATGCTTGTAATCCCTGCTACTCAGGAGGCTGAGGCAGAAGAATCGCTTGAACCAGGGAGTTGGAGGTTGCAGTGAACGGAGATCACGCCATTCCACTCCAGACTGGCGACAGAGCGAGACTCCATCTCAAAAAAAACAAATTATAATTGTTTATAAATTCATAAAATCATTTCTAAATATAAATAAATAAAAATTCCTTTAGTCTTTGAATGGAGTTTCTGTAGAAAGAGTTGAAGCATAATTGCTTTTTAACAGTGTTCAGTCATCATATCTGACTTAAAACATTTACCAGAAAGCAGAAAGAGGAGTGTAAATAACAGCATGTATATGTGATGTGCTATTGTTTCTTTGTGGAAATTTGGAAGATTCATTCTTTTTTTTTTTTTTTTTTTTTGAGATGGAGTCTCACTCTGTCGCCCAGGCTGGAGTGCAGTGGTGTGATCTCAGCTCACTGCAACCTCTGCCTGTCGGGTTCAAGCGATTCTCCTGCCTCAGCCTCCCGAGTAGCTGAGACCACAGGCGTGCGCCACTACACCCGGCTAATTCTTGTGTTTTTAGTAAAGATGGGGTTTCACCATGTTGACCAGGCTGGTCTCGAACTCCTGACCTCGTGATCCTCCCGCCTTGGCCTCCCAAAGTGCTGGGATTACAGGCGTGAACCACTGCACCCGGCCAGAAGATTCATTTTTGATTGTACCAATGGCTGAGAGTCCCCAGGTGATGTATCCAGTGATATCTGCAGTCATGATGCAGCTGCTCTATTGTTGTTAACAATGGAGTTGGCTCCATTTGCTTGTATTATTCTGCAGCAGAGCATAAAATATATTACATGATTATGCAGGTATCCCTCAAATAAAAGAATGCATGCATTCTAACCAAGTGTGCTGTAAATTTAGATTAAATGAATGTGACTTTCCCATTGACTTCTATTATAAAATCAGAAATTCATACTGCAGGGGTGGGAAAAATTGGTCCTTGGATGTATTACATTTGTACTTAATAATGCAGCAGCGCCTGTAATGAGACATATTCAAAGGGAAAACAATAACTCTCTGATAAAATATTAACGATAATGCATTTGGACTGAATATAAGTCACATTATTTTAAAACCACTGCAACTAGAACTATAAAACAGTGCCAAATTCTTGAAGCCTGATTGATTGTCTGCTTCACATGTGGTTTCCAAGAGGCAATCAACTATTAAACTTCCAAAGTTTACCAGTCTTAAACAGCAAAATACTTCTAACTTTATGTCCAAAGGAATTGTTTTTTAACTTTTTTGCTCCATTCTGGGATGGGGAAAGGATATTAGTGTTCTGCCTTTGAAAATTTTATCTCATGTTCGGGCGCGGTGGCTCACGTCTGAGCCACCTGAGGTCGGGAGTTTGAGACCAACCTGACCAACATGGAGAAACCCCATCTCTACTAAACATACAAAAAATTAGCCAGGCGTGGTGACACGTGCCTATAGTCCCAGCTACTCAGGAGGCTGAGGCAGGAGAATCGCTTGAACCCGGGAGGTGGAGATTGCAGTGGGCTGAGATCACACCATTGCACTCCAGCCTGGGCAACAAGAGTGAAACTCCATCACAAAAAAAAAAAAAATTTTTTTATCTTGTGGCTGGAAAACAGGGGTGACCGAGATGCATTCACTTACTCATTCATTCATTCGTGTGAACGTCTACTATGCCTCAGGCACTCTGCTATTTGCTGAGGTTAAGAAAATGACATAAAAAGTTTCTGCTTTCAGGGAGAACAACAGGAAAGCAATTATGCTATGGTGCTCAGAGTTAAGCACAAAATACTACTGCAGACCATACACAGGAAGTGCACTTAATACAGACCTCTGAAAAGTGATGTCAGATTTGAACATTTAATAGAAGACCTCAATCTGGTGGCCCTACAGCTGAATCCAGCCACTCATTTTCACTGAGTGTTTTTTGTTTTCTTTTGTTTTTGTTTTTTGAAACGGAGTCTTTACTCTGTCACCCAGGCTGGAGTGCAGTGGCACAATCTCAGCTCACTGCAACCTCCAGCTCCCGGGTTCAAGCAATTCTCCTTCCTCAGCCTCCCAAGTAGCTGAGATTACAGGCGCCCACCAAGATGCCCAGCTAATTTTTGTATTTTTAGTAGGGACAGAGTTTAGCCACTTTGGCCAAGCTGCTCTCGAACTTCTGACCTCAGGTGATCCGCCTGCCTTGGCCTCCCAAGGTGCTGGGATTACAGGAATGAGCCACCACGCCTTGCCACTTGCAGTGAGTTTTATTTGACCTCCTTAGAGGAAAAAAAAAAAAAACCAAAAACCTAACATTTGTAAATTGAAAGATTTCACACACACACACACACACACACACACACACACACACACACACACGTTTTCTGGCTTTTCTTGAAAAACCAAATGATCTGACAATATTAGGCATGCATTCCCACATGGCAACATTTGGTAGAATTGAGTAGTGGCTGACCCTTTTTAGAAGGGCTTAATGTTCACTAGCTCACAACAATCCCCACCACTACCTTTGTTGCCCCAACATTGGGAAGGATAATCAGTTGCCATTTATTATCACACTTGAATTGTTGTTTTTCTTGTAGTAGAGAACTCTTTCTCTGAACCTATGTCTCTATATGAAGTAGGAAAATGAAAAATAGATCCAGATAGTCACCTATTTCAAGAAAATGGGAGTGAGCACATTACTTCTATTTGGCCTTTGCTCATTACATTAGAGTCTGAAACCTGAAACTCTTGTTTTTTTTCTTTTCTTTTTTTTTTTTTTTGAGATGGAGTCTTGCTCTGTCACCCAGGCTGGAGTGCAGTGGCACGATCTCAGCTCACTGCAACCTCCACCTCCCAGGTTCAAGCGATTCTCTTCCTCAGCCTCCCAAGTAGCTGGGATTACAGGTGTGTACCACCACGCCCAGTTAATTTTTGTATTTTTAGTAGAGGTGGGGTTTTGCCACATTGGCCGGGCTGGTCTCAAACTCCTGGCCTCAAGTGATCCTCCTGCCTCGACCTCCCAAAGTGCTGGGATTACAGGCATCAGCCACTGTGCCAGGCCTGAAACTCTTGTTGTAAGAACCAGTAGGAATTAGTCAAATGGAGAATGAGGGAAGGAGGTAGTAGGAGCATAGGGAATAGCATGTGCCAAATGGTGACTGTGTGGCCAATGCATAAGACTGCAGATGATTCAGCATGACTAGGGGGTGAGGGTGTCTCTGACGGAAAAGCAAGAGATGAACCAGAAAAAAATGTCTAAGCCAGTCCTCTTCCAGCACAAAACTCGGTGACTAACAGCTTGGAGGGAGTGATTCCACACTAGCCCATGCCTACTTCTTCTTTCCAGACAGTGAACACCAAGGCAAGCCCATATTGTCTACTTGATTTGGGTTCTAAACAAGATTGCCAGATAAAATACAGAATGCTTAGTATTCTGAACCCATCTCCCAGGTTCAAGCACTTCTCCTGCCTCAGCCTCCCAAGCAGCTGGGATTATAGGTGCGCAATACCTCGCCTGGCTAATTTTTGTTTTTTTTGGTAGAGTCGGGGTTTCACCATGTTGGCCAGGCTTCAAAACCCTTTTAAATGAGGATGAGCTTGGTATTCTACAATAGAGTGATCCATTCTGCAGTGGAGTGAAAAAGCAAAGAGGGTTGGGAAAAGAAGAATATTCATATGTAGCAATTGCTTCTATTTTTAAAAATAAATAATGAGGCATCATCAAAAACTAATTTTAACATAACTCACAGGGGAGGAAAGGGTAACAATGGAAGTAGATCTTTCTGAATAGATCTTGTTTCATAGATTTGACTTTGGAAACATGCAAATGATTTGCATAATTTTTAAAAATTAAATCAAGAAGAAAGAGAGGTACTCCCTAAATATAAAAAAATGGAACAAATGAATCTGATGAACCTGATTACCTCTGCCAGAATCACAGATAATTATTTTAAGTGTCTTTAAAACAGTGTTTTGTAAGTGGTACTTCTGGAATGGCAGAGTGAGGACCTCCACAAATCTGCACTTCCATAAAGGCAATGAAAACAAAAGCAAAAATTGTCAAAATCAACTTTTTTCAGAACTTTGGAAATTCATCAAAGGCCTACCACAATTTGAAGAGCATGCATTCAGAAAAACTACTAAACTCAGTAAGAATAATGAGTTTGTGAACATTTAAATTGCCATATTCCCATCTATCTCTCCTCAGCAGCAGCAGAACACCTCATCCAGCAACAGCAGAATGCACGTTCTTCTCAAGTGCACGTGGAACTTTCTATACGGTAGACTATATGTTATGTAAGGTATATCATAATACAAATCTCAATACATTCAAATGAAGTGAAATCATACAAAGCATGTTCTCTAACCGCAAGGAAATGAAAAATAGAAATCAATAGCAGAAGAAACTTGAGAAATTCTCAAATATATGGAAATTAAACAACACATTCCTAAACAATCAATGAGCCAAAGAAGAAATCAGAAGGGAGGTTATAAAATACTTTTAGATTAATGAAGACTGGCCAGGCATGGTGGCTCACGCCTGTAATCCCAACACTTTGGGAGGCCGAGGCAGGCAGATCACCTGAGGTCAGGAGTTCGAGACCAGCCTGACCAACATGGCGAAACCTTATCTCTACTAAAAATACAAAAATTAGTCAGGCGTGCTGGCACGTGCCTGTAGTTCCAGCTACTCAGGAGGCTGAGGCAGGAGAATCACTTGAACCTGGGAGGTGGAGGCTGCAGCAAGTACTCTAGCCTGGGCAATAAGAGCAAAACTCCATCTCAAAAAAAAAAAAAAAAGAAGGAAAGAAGAGAGATACCAGTATAAAATTAAGGACAATGTAATCTTTTTTTTTTTTTTTTGAGACAGAATTTCCCTCTGTCACTCAGTCATCTAGGCTCACTGAAACCTCTGACTGCCAGGTTCACACGATTCACATGCCTCAGCCTCTGAGTAGGTGGGACTACAGGCTCACACTACCATGCCCAGCTAATTTTTTGTAATTTTAGTAGAGACAGGGTTTCATCCTGTTGGCCTCAAACTCCTGACCTCAAGTGATCTGCCCACCTTGGCCTCCCAAAGTGCTGGGATTACAGGTGTGAGCCATCATGCCTGGCTGTAATCTTAAACTTTTATTGGAAATATCAATGTGAATTTTTTTTTTTTTGAGACAGTCTCACTGTCACCCAGGCTGAAGTGCAGTGGTACGATTTCCACTCACTGTAACCTTCACCTCCAGGGCTCAAGTGATCCTCTTGACTCAGCCTCCTGAGTAGCTGGGACTACAGGCACAAGCGACCACATTCGGCTAATTTTGTTTATTTTTTGTAGAGACAAGGTCTCACTATGCTGCCCAGCCTGATCTCTTGAAGTCCTGGCCTCAAGAGATCTTCCCACCTTAGCCTCCCGAAGTGTTGGGATTACAGGCGTGAGCCACCATGCCTGGCCTAAATGTTTAATTTCTTTTTCTCTTTCTTAAAAATACACATTTCGCAGTTCTGTCCACTAAGAATGGAGTAGAAATCTTGAAAACCCAGTGCCCAGGCCAGGCACAGTGGTTCAAGACCAGCCTGGCCAACATGGTGAAACCCCGTTCTACTACAAATACAAAAATTAGCTGGGTGTGGTGGTAGGTGCCTGTAATCCCAGCTACTCAGGAGGCTGAGGCAGAGAATTGCTTGAACCCAGGGGGCAGAGTTTGCAGTGAGCCAAGATCGTGCCACTGCACTCCAGCCTGGGCAATAGAGCGAGACTCTGTCTCAAAAAAAAAAAAAAATCCAGTGCCCAGATTGTGATCTCTAAATCTACTTTTCATTGAAAGGAGCCAGAGGCCGGGCGCGGTGGCTCATGCCTGTAATCTCAGCACTTTGAGAGGCTGAGGCAGGCGGATCACAAGGTGAAGAGATCGAGACCATCCTGGCCAACATGGCGAAACCCCCTCTCTACTAAAAATACAAAAAATTAGCCAGGTGTGGTGGCACACGCCTGTAGTCCCAGCTACTTGGGAGGGTGAGGCAGGAGAATCGCTTGAACCTGGGAGGCAGAGGTAGCAGTGAGCCGAGATCATGCCACTGCACCCCAGCCTGGCGACAGAGTGAGACTCCGTCTCAAAAGAAAAAAAAAAAAAGAAAAAACGGAGCCAGGGCTCCTTGAAGAAAGAGCTGATTTCAGTACTGGGGTAGGAAATGTTCAAGGTTAACCTGAACACTTTGTGTTATAGCAAAGGAAGCTATCAAAGACTACTGAGATCTTGTCAAAATGACACAGGAACCAACTTGAAGGCGTTTCTCTTGACCAAACATGGAACAGTTTGAGCATCAAAAGAATAGTGAATATAAAGGGTTAAAACATCAAATATATAAAAATCCATGTGTCATATTTTATACCTCTCTTTATTGTTGGCAAATTGTTACGGGATAATAACATCAATAAAATGTTAAACAGATCAGGCGCGGTGGCTCATGCCTGTAATCCCAGCACTTTGGGAGGCGTAGGCGGGTGGATCACTTGAGGTCAGGAGTTTGAGACCAGCCTGGCCAATATGGTGAAAACCCATCTCTACTAAAAATACAAAAATTAGCCAGGCGTGGTGGTGGGTGCCTGTAATCCCAGCTACTCCGGAGGCTGAGGCAGGAGAATTGCTTGAAACCGGGAAGTGGAGGTTGCAGTGAGCCGAGATCGCACCACTGCACTCCAACCTGGGTGACAGAGTGAGACTCCGTCTCAGAGAAAAATAGATAAATAAATAAACAATAGAGGTATTAGTCGGCATAATTTCCTGTTACTGACTTTTGTGAAAATGCCTCTAATGTTTCCTCACTAAGGATGTGGTTGGCTGCATGTTTTCACCTATAAATGAGAGCTAAACATTGAATACGCATGGACATAAAGATTGCAACAATAGACCCTGGGGACTACTAGAACAAGGAGGCAGGGAGGGGAGCAAATGTTGAAAAACTAACTATTGGGTACTGTGCTCACTATCTGGGTGATGGGATCAATCATATCCCAAAACACAGCATCACGCAATACACCTGTGTAACAAACCTGCGCGAGTGCCCCCTGAATCTAAAATAAAAGGTGAAATTATATATAAAAAAAGATGCACGTGGTTGGCTTTAGGGCCATGTTCAGATGGTGTTCATATTTTTCTATTTTACTGTTATTGTTTCAAGAATGGTTGTTGAATTTTTCTCATTTACATTTTCATAATAAATCTCACTTGATTGTGTTGTAAAAAATATTTAAAAAATAGGCCGGGCACGGTGGTGGCTCACGCCTATAATCCCAGCACTTTGGGAGGCCAAGGCGGGCGGATTACAAGGTCAGGAGATCGAGACCATCCTGGCAAACACAGTGAAACCCTGTCTCTACCAAAAATACAAAAAAAAAACTAGCCGGGCGTGGTGGCAGGCACCTGTAGTCCCAGATACTTGGGAGGCTGAGGCAGGAGAATGGCGTGAACCCAGGAGGCGGAGCTTGCAGTGAGCCGAGATCGCACCACTGCACTCCAGCCTGGGTGGCAGAGCCAGACTACATCTCAAAAAAAAAATTTTTTTTTAAATAAAACCCAGGCCAGGCGCGGTGGCTCACGCCTGTAATCCCAGCACTTTAGGAGGCCGAGGTGGGCAAATCACCTGAGGTCAGGAGTTCAAGACCAGCCTGACCAACATGGACAAAGCCCGTCTCTACTAAAAATACAAAAAATTAGCTGGGCGTGGTGGCGCATGCCTGTAATCCCAGCTACTCAGGAGGTTGAGGCAGGAGAATCGCTTGAACCCGGGAGGCGGAGGTTGCGGTGAGCCAAGATCGCGCCATTCCACTCCAGCCTGGACAACAAGAGTGAAACTCCGTCTCAAAAAAAAAAAAAAAAAAAAAAAATTCCATGTTTCATAAAGATGCTAATGGAAAACAAACTTCATGAGTCATCTTTGCTAGATTATCAAATTAATACTTTAAAAACTGACATATAGTCTGGACACATTGGCTCACACCTGTAATCCCAGCACTTTGGGAGGCTGAGGCAGGTGGATCGCTTTAGGCCAAGAGCTCGAGACCAGCCTGGCCAACATGGTGAAACCCCATCTCTACTAAAAATGGAAAAAATTAGCTGGGCGTGGTGGCGGGCACCTGTAGTCCCAGCTACTCAGTAGGCTGAGGCAGGAGAATTGCTTGAACCCAGGAGGCAGAGGCTGCAGTGAGCTGAGATTGCGCCACTGCACTCCAGCCTGGGTGACAGAGCAAGACTCTGTCTCAAAAACAAACAAATAATAACAACAACAACAAAAAAAAAACCCACTGACATATACAGCTGTGATAGGCAGAATTCTATGATGCCCCTCAGCCGCCTACTACCACCAAGTTTCTATCTCTGGATTATTCAAATACTAATCCTGGTACTGCTGTGAAAGGACTTTGCAGAAGAAATCAAAATTCCGTTAGGTAATCTTAAAATACAGAGATTTATTGGAGTGGGCTTGACCCAATTCAGGTGAGCCTTTTAAAAGCAGAGCATTTTTTCACCTGGTGGCAGAAGAGAAAGCGCTTCAAAGTGTGAGAAGGGGCTGGGCACAGTGGCTCACGCCTGTAATCCCAGCCCTTTGGGAGGCCGAGGTGGGCAGATCACTTGAGGTCAGGAGTTTGAGACCAGCCTGGCCAACAAGGTGAAACCCCATCTCTACTAAAAATACCAAAATTAGCTGGGTGTGGTGGCGTGCGCCTGTAATCCCAGCTACTTGGGAGGCTGAGGCGGGAGAATCTCTCGAACCCGGGAGGCAGAGGTTACAGTGAACTAAGATCAAGCCACTGCACTCCAGCCTGGGCGACAGAGTGAGACTCCATCTAAAAAAAAGCGTGAGAAGGAGTTGCTGGTTGAAGATGGAGGGCGCCACATACATGAGAAGGAATGTGCCCGTGGTCTCTAGGAGCCGTCCCAGCTGCCAACCAGCAAAGGGACCTGAGACCTGTAATAGCAAGGAACTGGATTCTGCCGAAACCCCAATGAGCTTGCAAACTGATTCTTCTCCAGTACCTCCAGATAAGATTCAAGCCCAGCCAACACCTTGATCTTAGCTTTGGGAGACCCTAAACAGAGCCTGACCGCCAGAGCAAGGAGATAATAAGTGAGTGTTGTTTTAAATTGCTACGTTTGTGGTGGTTTGTTATGTAGCAATAGAAAACTAATATAAGCAGGAACAAATCAAGAATGTATCCTGGTTTTCCTGTACAAGCTGTATTTCAAGGTAACCAAATAATTTGTGGGAAAAGATTCTTTTTTTTTTTTTTACACACTCAGGGAAGTGAAAGCATACTCAAGAGAGTGAATTGCTGAGAACATTCTTCTTTACAAAATAATTCTAGGCTGAGTGTGAGATTTGTGCCAGATTGAAAAATAAAATAAAAATAATAATTCTGGGTAATAAATGCTAAAGGAATGCTAGAATTAGGATGTTATCATTCTGCAACCCCCACTGAAGTCATGGATCTAGACAATGATCATCAATAACTGCTAAAGCCATTAGGTGAAAGGTTGTACCAAACTGACAGTACCTAAACTCTCTGGTCAATCTTAACATGACATAAAGTGAAGTCTCCTTATATGACACAATGGGAGGTACACAGGACCACGTATGTAGTATTTGTGCCAAAATAATCAAGCCTGAATCTAACCAAGCTTCCATAGGAATATGTGAAAATATGGGGATAGGGCTAGAGAAACATGTTAAATGACACCACAGGATGGAATGAGCCAAATGTAGAACATAAGAAATATCTTAATGACCCAGAAAGAGACGTAACAGGTTTATCAACCAAATAAAATTGTGTAGACTGAAGTTGAATTCTGATTCAAACTGACCATAAAGATTTTTTGAGGCATTTGGGGAAAGTTGAACACAGATGGGATATTAAGACATTACAATTGCTTTTTTTTTTTTTTTTTTGAGACAGAGTCTTGCTCTGTCGCCCAGACTGGAGTGCAGTGGCTTGATCTCAGCTCGCTGCAACCTCTGCCTCCCGGGTTCAAGGGATTCTCCTGCCTCAGCTTCCTGAGTAGCTGGGATTACAGGTCCCTGCCACCAAGCTTGGCTAACTTTTGTATTTTTAGTAGAAACGGGGTTTCCACTGGTCTCGAACTCCTGGCCTCAAGTGATCCGCCCACCTCAGCTTCCCAAAGTGCTGGGATTACAGGCGTGAGCCACCGCGCCTGGCCTATAATTACTTTTATTAGATGTGATAATGGTATGGCAGTGTTGATACTGGTTGGCTGGGGGAGGTCCCCAAACACTGGTGGGACCTCAACCCCAGCAGGTGTCCAGGCTCCTGACGCTGTCACAAGAATGAATTCAAGGACAAGTCACAAAATAGAGAAAGTAAGGAAATTTATTGCAAAGGGAAAAGTACACACTGAAGAAAAGGGGCTGCATGTGTACTTAAGAAAGAGTCACACCCAAGGGGGTTTTGGGCTGCTACCTTTATGGGTTTCTTTAACCAATGGGTGCTATATTCATGAAAATTCCTGGAAAAGGGTGGACATTTCTCAGAACTGTGGTGCCACTCGTTTTTTGTTTGCTTGTTTTTTGTTTGTTTGTTTGTTTTTTGAGAGGGAGTTTTGCTCTTGTTGCCCAGGATGGAGTGCAGTGGAACGATCTCGGCTAACTGCAACCTCCGCCTCCCAGGTTCAAGCAATTCTCCAGCCTCAGCTTCTTGAGTAGCTGGGACTACAGCCATGCACCACCTCGTCTGGCTAATTTTTGTTTTTTTGTTCTTTGTTTGTTTGTTTGTTTTTTGTTTTTGAGATGGAGTCTTGCTCTTCGCCCAGGCTGGAGTGCAGTGGTGCCATCTCGGCTCACTGCAAGATCCACCTCCTGGGTTCACACCATTCTCCTGCCTCAGCCTCCCAAGTAGCTAGGACTGCAGGCGCACGCCACCATGCCCAGCTAATTTTTTGTATTTTTAGTAGAGATGGGGTTTCGCCGTGTTAGCCAGGATAGTCTCGATATCCTGACCTTGTGATCCGCCTGCCTCGGCCTCCCAAAGTGCTGAGATTACAGGCATGAGCCACTGCACCCAGCCTAATTTTTGCATTTTTAGTAGAGACAGAGTTTCACCATGTTGGCCAGGCTGGTCTTGAGCTCCTGACCTCAGGTGATCCACCCACCTTGGCCTCCCAAAGTGCTGGGATTACAGGTGTGAGCCACCACACCCCGCTGGTGCCACCTGTTTTTACACCAAATATGAGTGTTCTCAGAACTGTCATGGGCCTGCTGGGTGTGCGATTTAGTATATTAATGAGTGTATAATAAGGTCCTAGGAGGCCAGGCGCAGTGGCTCACGCCTGTAATCCCAGCACTTTGGGAGACCAAGGTGGGTGGATCACCTGAGGTTGGGAGTTCGAGACCAGCCTGACCAACACAGAGAAACCCTGTCTCCACTAAAAATACAAAATTAGCCGGGCATGGTGGCACATGCCTGTAATCCCAGCTACTTGGGAGGCTGAGGTAGGAGAATCGCTTGAGCCCGGGAGGCAGAGGTTGTGGTGAGCCGAGATCGGGCCATTGCACTTGTGAGGAATGGAGAAGTTCTTCTTCAAAGTTTCTTAAAATCATAAAGAGCTTGTAATTTCTTTGCTCTATGCGTATCTACACATGTTCCAATGCAGCTGCTCTGACTTGACCTGGCATGCCTGGACAGGGTTAAGCGAGCCCCGGGCCATAGTGCACGCCATTCCTTATTTGGAAACCCTTCTGACCCTCTCATGACTAGCTTCCTCTTTTCTTTGCCCTCTTTCCCCTTTGCCTATTTAGAAAAGTTTCAAGCTATTAGCCAATCAGGTCAAGCTTAGAATGTGCAGTCCTGTTCTGGCCAATGGAAATGGGACACAGCTATAGGACGATTGCATCAGGTTACAAGATTGTAAATGTCCCTGTCTCCTTTTGGTGTGCTTTCGTGGCAAGACTGCTAGCGAGTGGCACCCTTTCTGTGGAAAGTAAACTAGCCTTGCTGAGAGATCCTTTGTCTCAGTGTTGATTTTGTGACACTGAGCACCTATTTCCAGCAGCACTCCAACCTGGGCAATAAGAGAGAAACTCTGTCTCAAAAAATAATAATAATAATAATGAGGTCCTAGGAGAAACCTAGGTCTAATCCAGCGCCATGTTGGTTCCAGTCAGTCTTAGCCAGCTTGGTCCACATCCCGGATTTTCAGGGTCTTATCAGTCCCTAACTTCTGCAGCTATTTCAGCAGTTTCCTTTTGGTAGTCATGTGAAACTGCTGCCTAGAATTTCCTATTCTCCTATGACCATCCTGTACTATTCCTATCTCAATATAGGGGACAAGATTGGCCCCCTAAAGGTTCACTGAAAATCACTGACATGAGGCAGTTTGATTAACAGGAAAAAGACATACAAATTCATTTAATGTGTATACCCAGGAGCCTTCAGAATGAAGACCCAATTTCCCAATGAGGTACAGAAGCTTATATACCATCTCGAGGTTACAGAACACTTGGATCCTAGTAAAATAGGTTATGGAGAAGGGAGAAGAGGAATTCCATTGAGGGATAAGAAATGAATACTGGGAAGAATGATTGTTTCAGGAACAAAAACTAACTTGTAAATAGTTCTTTTTGGAATGTAAATGATCCTTGGAGACAGTCATCTTGAAAAAGGCTCTGTTCAGATGTGGTTACATTGTTGGTCTTCTTTTTTGCAATAGATAATGAGATAACAGAGAGAGGAATGGGAACAGTTGTCCTCCTTGGTGGGTCAGTTCTGTGTTTATATAGATAGGAGTAAGTCTCTTCCAACACTTGTTGATCCTAAGGGTTTTTATTTTAACTCATTTATTATTATTATTATTATTATTATTATTATTATTATTATTATTGTGACAGAGTTTCACCCTTGTTGCCCAGGCTGGAGTGCAATGGTGCAATCTCCGCTCACTGCAACCTCTGCCTCATAGGTTCAAGTGATTCTCCTGCCTCAGCCTCCCGAGTAGCTGGGATTACAGGCATGCGCCACAATGCCCAGCTAATTTTGTATTTTTAGTAGAGACGGGATTTCTCCATGTTGGTCAGGCTGGTCTCGAACTCCCGACCGCAGGTAATCCTCCTGCCTCGGCCTCCCAAAGTGCTGGGCATGGTAGCTCCCACCTGTAATCCCAGCACTTTGGGAGGCCAAGGCAGGTGGATCACTTGAGGTCAGGAGTTTGAGACCAGCCTGGCCAACATGGTAAAAGCCCGTCTCCACAAAAATACAAAAAAATTAGCCAGATGTGGTGGCGCACGCCTGTTATCCCAGCTACTCAGGAGGCAGAGACAGGAGAATCACTTGAACCCAGGAGGCAGAGGTTGTAGTGAGCTGAGATTGTGCCATTGCACTCCAGCCTGGGTGACAGAGTCTCGCTTCATCTCAAAAAAAAAAAAAAAAAAAGAAAAAGAAAAAGAAAAAGTCCCTATCTGTTACAAATACTTACTGAAGCTTTTATGGGTAAAATGATACGGTGTCTGGGATACATTTTAAAATGTCCAGAGGAAAAAAAGAAATGGGAGTAGGATAAACAAAAATGGTAAAATGTTGATGATTGTTGAAACTGAATGATGAGTAGTATTTTTGTGTATGGCTGAAAATTTTCATAATATAAAGTTTCTAAAACAAAAAACAAAAAAAGCCTTTCACTCATGTATATTAGTGTAAACCAAAAAGTGTCCGAGACAGATCTTAATCAGTTTAGAAGTTTATTTTGCTAAGGTTGAGAACACACCCAGGAAAAACAAACACAAGTTGCAGTAGGATCTGTGGCCTGTAGTTTTTTCCAAAGAGGGTTTTTTGTTTTGGTTTGTTTTGGTTTGTTTTGGTTTGTTTGTTTTGAGATGGAGTCTTGCTCTGTCACCCAGGCTGGAGTGCAGTGCTGTGATCTCGGCTGATTTATTTTTATTTATTTATTTTTTTTTGAGATGGAGTTTTGCTCTTGTTGCCCAGGCTGGGAGTGCAATAGTACGATCTTGGCTGACTGCAACCTCCACCTCCCAGGCTCAAGAGATTCTCCTGCCTCAGCCTCCCAAGTAGCTGGGATTACAGGCATGTGCAGGCTAATTACAGGCATTAGCCTGGCTAATTTTTTGTATTTTTAGTAGATACAAGGTTTCACCATGTTGGCTAGGCTGGCCTGGAACTCCTGACCTCAGGTGATCCACCCGCCTCGGCTTCCCAAAGTGCTGGGATTACAGGCGTGAGCCACCGCGCCCAGCCTACATTACACCCTTTCTTGACAAAACCTAACTTTCGCAGAAAGCGAGATGAGATTGGCATGGCTGTATTTGCTTTTTGTTTGTTTGTTTTGTTTTTTGTTTTTGTTTTTGTTTTTGGCCTGATTCAGGATTTGAAAACTGGAACGGTGGAGGTGACAGCAGTTGGTTGACACAAGCATTCCCCAAAGTTCTACAATGTGGCCAAGGACTTTGATCGTATATTGTTCTTTTTTTAATAGTCATTCCAAATATCATGAGATGCATTATTACAGGAAGTCCCTTGCCCTCCTAAAAGCCACCCCACTTCTCTCTCTCTCTCTTTTTTTTTTTTTTTTTTGAGATGAAGTCTCACTCTTGTCCCCCAGGCTGGAGTGCAATGGCACAATCTCAGCTCACTGCAACCTCCACCTCCTGGGTTCAAGCGATTCTCCTGCCTCAGCCTCCTGAGTAGCTGGGATTACAGGCACCTGCCACCACGCCTGGCTAATTTTTGTATTTTTAGTAGAGACAAGGTTTCACCACGTTGGCCAGGCTGGTCTCGAACTCCTGAACTCAGGTGATCCACCCACCTCGGCCTCCCAAAGTGCTGGGATTACAGGCGTGAGCCACCTCGCCTGGCCCCACCCCACTTCTCTCTAAGGAGAATGGCCCATTCCTCTCCCAAGTCTACTCAGGGGAGGTGATAGCATTGCTTTCGTGTAAATTATGTAATGCAAAATTTTTTTAATCTTGGCCTCAATACTTTTAAATTTTATTTTATTTTATTTTGAATGATCTGCCTTCATGGCCCCCCCTTTTTTGTCCCCCAGCGTGAGATGTATGAAGGCTTTCGGTCTCCCTGGGAGTGGGTGGAGGCAGCCAGGGCTTACCTGTACACTGACTTGAGACCGGTTGAATAAAAGTGCACACCTTAAAAAAAAAAAATAGGTGACTCACGCCTGTAATCCCAACACTTTGGGAGGCCGACGCGGGCAGATCACAAGGTCAAGAGATCAAGACCATCCTGGCCAACATGGTGAAACCCTGTCTCTACTAAAAGTACAAAAATTAGCTGGGCGTGGTGGTGTGTGCCTGTAGTCCCAGCTACTCGAGAGGCTGAGGCAGGAGAATGGCTTGAACCCGGGAGGCAGAGGTTGCAGCGAGCCGAGAACGCCCTACTGCACTGCAGCCTGGCGACAGAGTGAGACTCCATCTCAAAATAAATAAATAAGTAATAAAATAAATAAAAAACAGACAAAAAAAGTAGAACAGTGGTTGCTAGCGGTAGTGGAGAATGGAGGGTTGTCATTTAATGGGTATAGAGTTTCAGCATTACAAGATGAAAAATTCTGGAGATACATTGCACAACCATGTAAATATGCTTAACACTACTGTACACTTAATAGGTAAGATGGTAAGTTTTGTGTTATGTGTTTTTCTTTACCACAATCATACATTTTAAAAGTAAATCTAAACATAATTTCAGGTAATAGAAATGTTTATAAAGGGAGAGAAGGAATAAGAGAAAACTTTAAAATGAGCATTTCCCAAAAGAAGATAATTCAAGCAACCAGTAAACATTTGAAAAGATGCTAAATCTCATTTGTAATTAAAAAAAAATCAAGTTAAAATGAAAATACCTTGACATTATCGAGTAAAGTTGAGATGTATATGCCCTATAAGTCCACATTTCCACTCCTACATACATGAAACTCAACACATGTACACCAGTAGACGCAAGCAAGGACATCAGAGGGGTGTGGTTTGTATTAGCAAAAACCTGAAAGTAATCTAAAAGCTCTTCAACTATGGAATATGATATACATAAAATGGAGTACTACTTATTAGTAAGAATGAATCAGCTACAGCTAGACATGTCACATGAATGAATCTCACAAATATAATGCTGAATGTAAAAAAGTACGTATGATACGAATTAATTTACATAAAGTTAAAAAAGCAAAGCCAAAAAAAGGAAGAAACCATTGACAAATGAATGGATAAACAAAATATGCTATGTACATACAATGGAATATTATTCAGCCTTAAAAAGGAAGGCAATCTGACACAGGCCCAAACATGGACAAACCTTAAAGACATTATGCCAAGTGAAATAAGCCAGTCACATAAATACTGTGTGATTCCCCTTATACGAGATATCTAGAGTAGTCAAATTCTTAGAAACAGAAAATAGAATGGTAGTTAAACAGAAAATGGAATGGTACTTACCAGGGGCTGGGAGAGGAGGAAATGGGGAATTGTTTAATGGGTACAGTTTCAGTTTTGCAAGATGAAAATGTTCCGGAGCTCTGTTGTGCAACAATGTCAACATACTTAATACCACTGAACTGTACACTTAAAGGATACGAAATTACAACTACAGAGGAGGAATAAATTCTTTGTTCTAGAGTAACTATAGCTAACAGTAATTTATTGTATAGTTTCAGATGGCTAGAAGGAGGATATTGAATGTTCCCAACACAAAGAAATGGTGTTTGAGATGATGGATATGCTAACTGCCCTGATCTGATGACTGTACTTCAGATGTATGGAAACATCACTGTATACCCCACAAATATATACAGAGATTATGTGT
Source organism: Gorilla gorilla gorilla (assembly GCF_029281585.2). Classification (NCBI taxonomy): domain Eukaryota; kingdom Metazoa; phylum Chordata; class Mammalia; order Primates; family Hominidae; genus Gorilla; species Gorilla gorilla. The sequence goes on from NC_073247.2 coordinate 55,188,896, forward strand.
CAATTTAAAAAAAATAACTAAATGATTCTGATGCAGACAATCCATGAAGCAAAAAAAGTACAAAATAAAAATTTAAAAATGAGATGAAATGAAATAAGTTGTAAACGTTTCGAAAAGATAAAGCAAAATTATCATTATGTATCTACCTGGAAAATCCAAGCAAATCAACTAAAAGCAACTATTGACATTTAAAAAAAAACTATGGCAGAATGTTTTGTGGGTTTTGTTTTTATTTTATTTTATTTCATTTATTTATTTTGAGAAGGAATCTTGCTCTGTCACCCAGGCTGGAGTCAAGTGGTGTGATCTCGGCTCACTGCAGCCTCTGCCTCCCAGGCTCAAGCGGTTCTTCCACCTCAGCCTCCTGAGTAGCTAGGATTACAAGTGCACGCTGCCATGCCCGGCTGATTTTTGTATTTTTAGTAGAGTTGGGGTTTCACCCTGTTGGCCAGGCTGGTCTCGAACTCCTGACCTCAAGCAATTTGCCCGCCTCAGCCTCCCAAAGTGCTGGGATTACAGACATGAGCCACCTCACCCAGCCTCTTTTCTTTTCTTTTTTCTTTTCTTTTCTTTTCTTTTCTTTCCTTTCCTTTTCTTTCCCTTTTTTTTTTTTTTTTTGAGGCAGAGTCCCTTTCTGTCACCCAGGTTGAAGTGCAGTGGCACTGTAACGATTCACTGCAGCCTCAACCTCTCAGGCTCAAACGATCCTCCCACCTCAGCTCTACCCTACTCCCCACCACCTCATCCAGTAGCTGGGACTATAGGTGTGCACCACCACCCCGGCTCATTTTTGTATTTTTTTGTAGAGATGGAGTTTCGCCATGTTGCCCAGGCTGGTTTTGAACTCCTGGGCTCAAGAGATCTGCCGTCCTCAGCCTCCCAAAGTGCTGGGACTACAGGCATGAGCCACTGCACCTAGCCAGGTGTATTTTAAAATATTCAAAAATCAATGAATTTTCTATGTAGTATTAAAAATAATGAAAAAAGATCAAGGCCGGGCACAGTGGCTTAAGCCTGTAACCCCAGCACTTTGGGAGGCCGAGGCAGGCGGGTCACCTGAGGTCGGGAGTTTGAAACCAGTCTGGACAACACAGTGAAACCCCGTCTCTAGTAAAAATATAAAAATTAGCCAGGAGGCTGGGCACGGTGCCTCACGTCTGTAATCCCAGCACTTTGGGAGGCCCAGGTGGGCAGATCCTCTGAGGTCAGGAGTTTGAGACCAGCCTGGCCAACATGGTGAAACCCCGTCTCTACTAAAAATACAAAAAATAGCTGGGAGTGGTGGCAGGTGCCTGTAATCCCAGCTACTCAGGAGGCTGAGCAGGAGAATAGTTTGAGCCCAGGAAGCAGAGGTTGCAGTGAGCTGAGATTGTACCATTGCACTCCAGCCTGGGCGACAGGGCAAGACTCTGTCTCAAAAAAAAAAAAAAAAAAAAAATAGCCAGGCGTGATGGTACGTGCCTGTAATCCTAGCTACTCAGGAGGTTGAGGCAGGAGATTTGATTGAACCCGGGAGTTGGAGGTTGCAGTGAGCCGAGATCACACCACTGCACTCCAGCCTGGGCAACAGAGTGAGACCCTGTCTCAAAAAAAAAAAAAAAAAAAAAAAAAAAAAAAAAAAAAAGATGCTTACGCAGAAGTAAAACTAGTTTTAAAAAAAGCAAGGAGGAAGGGGGAGATATGATTAGAGAGGCAAAAGAGGGGAATTTTTAAGATAGTTTCTTAACTTGGGTTTTAGTTACAGAGGTTCCCTTAGTAATTATTCTTTCTTTCTTTCTTTCTTTTTCTGAGATGGAATTTCGCTCTTGTCGCCCAGGCTGGAGTGCAATGGCGCGATCTCTGCTCACCACAACCCCCGCCTCCCAGGTTCAAGTGATTCTCCTGCCTCTGCCTCCCAAGTAGCTGAGATTACAGGCTCCTGACACCATGCGCAGCTAATTTTTGTATTTTTAGTAGAGACGGGGTTTCTCCATGTTGGTCAGGCTGGTCTCGAACTCCTAACCTCAGGTGATCCGCCCGCCTCAGCCTCCCAAAGTGTTTGGATTACAGGTGTGAGCCACAGTGCCCGGCCTTTTTTTTTCTTTTTCTTTTTCTTTTTCTTTTTTTGAGATGGAGTTTCACTCTGTCACCCAGGCTGGAGTGCAGTGGCATGATCTCGGCTCACTGCAACCTCTGCCTCCCAGGTTCAAGCAATTCTCCTGCCTCAGCCTCCCAAGTAGCTGGGATTACAGGTGCCCACCACCATGCCTGGCTAAATTTTTTTTGTATTTTTAGTAGAGACTGGGTTTCCTCATGTTGGTCAGGCTGGTCTCGAACTCCTGACCTCAGGTGATCTGCCTGCCTTGGCCTCTCGAAGTGCTGGGATTCCAGGCATGAGCCACCATGCTCAGCCGTAATTATTCCTTAAAGTAAATATTTGTTGTTGTTGTTGTTTTGAGACACGGTCTCACTCTGTCATCTAGGGTGGAGTGCAGTGGTACAAACACAGCTGACTGCAGCCTTGACTTCCTCGGCTCAAGCAATCCTCCCACCTCAGCCTCCCAAGTAGCTGGGACCACAGGCCTGTGCCACCATGCCCTGCTAATTTTTAAATTTTTCGTAGACAAGGGGCTCTCACTATGTTGCCCAGGCTGGTCTTGAACTCCTGGGCTAAAGGGATCCTCCCACCTCAGCTTCCCGAAGTGCTGGGATTACAGGCATGAACCACTGTCCCTGGCCAAAAATACAAAAGAATTTATATAAAAATTTACAGCCGGGCACAGTGGCTCAGGCCTGTAATCCCAGCAGCACTTTGGGAGGCTGAGGCGGGTGGATCACAAGGTCAGGAGATCGAGACCATACTAGCTAACATGGTGAAACCCCATCTCTACTAAAAAAAAAAAAAAAAAAAAAAAAATTAGCCAGTGTGGTGGCGGCCACCTGTAGTCCCAGCTACTTGGGAGGCTGAGGCAAGAGAATGGCGTGAACCCGGGAGGCGGAGCTTGCAGTGAGCCAAGATCACACCACTGCACTCCAGCCTGGGCGACAGAGCGAGACTCCGTCTCAAAAAATAAAATAAAATAAAGATAAAAATTTACCTAAAGTGCTAGATATAAAAACAAGATGCAAAAATCAATTGTATTTCTATATGTTAGCAATAGACATTTAGAAAATGAAATGTTTAAGACATATCATTTACAGTATCATCACAATACATGAAGTACTAAGGAATAAATCTAATAAAATACATGCAAAAGAGGCCAGTGTCAACTCATAGAAGACCTTGAATGCCATGAATTGGATTTACAGAGATATTCCCTGTATAATTACACTTTAAATGGTATGTTTGTGTGGTTTATACATACACCAAGGTGATGAGGGCCTAAATTAAGTCAACAGCAGCAGAGATGGAATTTTCATCAACTGAGAGAGAGAAGAAATCAGACAGGGTCATTAGAGATTTGAGTAGGCAGAAAGCTGGTATGAATCAAATCAGCAAGTAGAAAAGCAAACTGATTACATAGAGGCAGTGGCACTGCAAGTCACTGCTGCTGAGAGACCCACCACCTGAACTTAGTGGTGACATATTTAAAGTGAGACCACTTGTCACAATCGTGTATGTTTCCCCAACCATGCTCAGCTTTGAAGGCAGGTGTAGGGTAGGCAGTTTTACCAAGAGTTGGGTTTTGTCCCTCAAGTACCATAGAGGACCATAAGTCAAGGCTTCATGTTTTTAGGCACGAGAAAGAGTGACTGTGGTGCAGTAGAGTTTAATCGCTCAGGTTGCAAAGATCTAGGGTTTTGAAGGCACAGGAGAAGTCAAATGCTCTGTAAGCAGCAAGAAGGGGTGAGGAAACCATATAACCCATCATCAAACCCAGTGGTGAGAGGGGTGGGGAAGAGAAAGCGCTCGCACCCCTTTCTCTAAAGGGCTGCAGGTGGCTCATGCCTGTAATCACAGCACTTTGGGAGCCTGAGGCAGGAGGATCTCTTGAGCCCAGGAGTTTGAGACCAGCCTGGACAACATGGCAAAACCTCATCTCTACTAAATTTTTTTTTTTTTTTTTTGAGACGGAGTCTCCCTCTGTCACCCAGGCTGGAGGGCTGGAGTGCAGTGGCACATTCTTGGCTCACTGCAACCTCCACCTCCTGGGTTCAAGCAATTCTCCTGCCTCAGCCTCCTGAGTAGCTGGGATTACAGGTGCATGCCACCTTGCCTGGCTAATTTTTGTATTTTTGGTAGAGACGGGGTTTCACCATGTTGGTCAGGCTGGTCTCGAACTCCTGACCTCATGATCCACTCGCCTCGGCCTCCCAATGTGCTGGGATTACAGGCGTGAGCCACCGCACCCGGCCTCTACTGAAAATTTTAAAATCATCCAGGCGTGGTGGCTCACGCTTGTAGTCCCAGCTACTCAGAAGGCTGAGGTGGGAGTTTCACTTGAGCTCAGGAGTTTCAGGCTGCTGTGAGCTATAGTGTCTACAGCAGAATCTCTGAGGTTCACAGAGATGAGATTCATCCTGATGATCTCTTAAGGAGAAGGTAGGTCATCAAAAGGAGTTACAACCTCCTTCTTGGGACTGGTCTGGTCTGAGGTGATGAGGCCTCGAATGAGGTCCGTGGCAGTGGAGCAGGGATGCAGACATGGATGACAGAGTCACTGAAATGGTACAACCAGCATTATGATAAAACAGAGAAAAGTCAAATGTGGGCCTGGTGCAGTGGCTCACGCCTGTAATCCCAACACTTTGGGAGGCCAAGGCGGGCAGATCACGAGGTCAGGAGACAGAGACCATCGTGGCCAACATGGTGAAACCCCCTCTCTACTAAAAATACAAAAATTAGCTGGGCGTGGTGGCGCGTGCCTGTAATCCCAGCTACTCCGGAGGCTGAGGCAGGAGAATCACTTGAACCAGGGAGTCGGAGGTTGCAGTGAGCGGAGATCGCGCCAGTGCACTCCAGCCTGGCGACAAAGCGAGACTCCATCTGAAAAAAATACAATAAAGTAAAAAATAAACATGCCCATAACACGGACTCCACTCCTAGGTATAATACGTCACCATAGCAGTACTTTCTTGGTTTTTTTTTGAGACATGGTCTCGCTCTGTCACCCAAGCTCGAGGGCAGTGGCACAGTCACGGCTCACTGAAGTCTCCAACTCCTGGGATCACTGCAGCCTCCAACTCCTGGGCTCAAGTGATCCTCTTGCATTGGCCTCCCAAAGTGCTGGGATTACAGGCAGGAACCATCACATCCGACCCATAGCAGCAGTTTTCCTAAAAGCCTTAAGCTAAAAATAACCCAAATGCTCATTGACAGTGGAATGGATAAATATATAAATACATATATATATATATATATATATATATATATATATATTTTTTTTTTTTTTTTTTTTTTTTGAGATGGAGTCTCACTCTGTCGCCCAGGCTGGAGTGTAGTGGTGCGATCTAGGCCCACTGCAAGCTCTGCCTCCCAGGTTCACGCCATTCTCCTGCCTCAGCCTCCCGAGTCGCTGAGACTACAGGCGCCCGCCACCACGCCTGGCTAATTTTTTGTATTTTTAGTAGAGATGGGGTTTCACCGTGTTAGCCAGGATAGTCTTGGTCTCCTGACATCGTGATCCGCCCGTCTCAGCCTCCCAAAGTGCTGTGATTACAGGTGTGAGCCACCGCGCCCGGCCAAATAAATCTTTAATTAATTCATATTAAGTAATAAGAATGATGAACTACAACTATGCATAATAACATGACTGAATTTCACAAACATAATATTGAGCAAAAGAAACCAGACTATAAAAAATAATACATATGGCCTGGCGCAGTGGCTCACACCTGTAATCCCAGCACTTTGCGAGGCTGAGGCAGGCAGATCACGAGATCAGGAGTTGGAGACCAGCCTGAGCAACATGGCGAAACCCCGTCTCTACTAAAAATACAAAAATTAGCTGGGCGTAGTGGCACGTGCCTGTAATCCCAGCTACTCAGGAGGCTGAGGCAGGAGAATTGCTTGAACCGGGAGGCGGAGGTTGCAATGAGCTGAGATCACACCACTGCACTCCAGCCTGGGCAACAGAGCAAGACTCCATCTAAAAAAAAAAAAATACACACTACATGATCCCATTTATATAAAGTAGAAGTTGTGAAAGTACAGCCCATGGGTTGGCCACCTGTTTTTATAATTAAAGTTTTATTGGAACACAGCCATGCTCCTTCATGTGTGTATTGTCTTTGATGGCTTTAGTGCTACAACTGCAGAGTTGAGTAGTTGTGACAGAGGCCATCTGGTCTGCAAGCCTGAAATGTTTGCTATCGGACTCTTTTAGAAAAAGTTGGCCAACTCTTTTTTAAAAAAATTTTTAAGTCAACCTCATTGAGACATATTGACATTCAATATATTACACTCATATTAAGTGTAGAGTTTGATGAATTTTAAAAGATGTATACATCCGTGTAACTACTACCTCAGTCAGCCAACTCTTGATATAAAGTTCAAAAACAGGCAAAATTCATCTATGGCATTAGAAGTTAGGATAATGTCTAGGACCACAGAACTTTAAACATTATTATGAGTTTGTCCTTTCCTCAAAGTCACTAAAGAAATTTCACCTAGAGCAGAAAAGTGACAACTATTACAAATAAGAATTTTTTTTTTTTTTTTTTGAGAGGAATGTTGCTCTGTCGCCCAGGCTGGAGTGCAGTGGCGCTATCTCGGCTCACTGCAAGCTCTGCCTCCTGGGTTCACCCCATTCTCCTGCCTCAGCCTCCCAAGTAGCTGGGACTACAGGCGCCCGCCACCATGCCTGGCTAATTTTTTTTTTTTTTTTTTTTTTTGTATTTTTAGTAGAGACTGTATTTTTTTGTATTTTTAGTAGAGACTGGGTTTCACCATGTTAGCCAGGATGGTCTCAGTCTCATGACCTCGTGATCCGCCTGCCTCGGCCTCCCAAAGTGCTGGGATAATAATAAGAATAAATTCTTACTATTACAAATAAGAATTTCTAGTATTTGGTCAGGCGCGGTGGCTCACGCCTGTAATCCCAGCACTTTGGGAGGCCGAGGCAGGTGGATTGCTTGAGCTCAGGAGTTCGAGACCAGCCTGGCAACATGGTGAAACCCCATCTCTACAAAAAAATACAAAAAAATTAGCTGGGAGTGGTGGCGCGCAACTGTAGTCCCAGCTACCTGGGGGGCTGAGGTGGGAGGATCGCTTGAACCTGGGAGGTTGAAGCTGCAGTGAGCTGAGTTCATGCCACTGCACTCCAGACTAGGGGACAAAGTGAGAGAAACCCTGTCTCAAAAAAAAGAATGTCTAATTTTTATTCACTAATATTGTGTACATCACCGGGACCTCCTTGAGATAGGTTTCTGTGGACATGCTTGTAAGAATTGAAGTAGAGGTAAAATATTAATTCAGAAAACAAAGTGTCCACAGGGCGCGGTGGCTCACACCTGTAATCACAGCACTTTGGAAGGCCGACGCGGGCGGATCACAAGTTCAGGAGATGAAGACCACCCTGATTAACACGGTGAAACCCCGTCTCTACTAAAAAAATACAAAAAAATAGCCGGGCATGGCGGCGGGCTCCTGCAGTCCCAGCTACTCGGGAGGCTGAGGCAAGAGAATGGCGTGAAACCGGGAGGCGGAGCTTGCAGTGAGCCGATATTGCACCACTGTACTCCAGCCTGGGCGACAAAAGGAGACTGTGTCTCAAAAGAAAGAAAGAAGGAAAGAAAGAAAGAAAGAAAGAAAGAAAGAAAGAAAGAAAGAAAGAAAGAAAGAAAGAAAGAAGGAAGGAAGGAAGGAAGGAAGGAAGGAAGGAAGGAAGGAAGGAAGGAAGGAAGGAAGGAAGGAAGGAAAGGAAGGAAGGAAGGAAGGAAGGAAGGAAGGAAGGAAGGAAGGAAGGAAGGAAGAAAATGAAAAGTTTCTCTGTAAATTTTAGACTAAATTGAACTATAAATTTCATCTATGACAGTGAGTTATTTTGATTGGTGGTTCTCAACTAAGAAAGATTTTGCTCCCCACCCTCACCCCCAGGGACATTTAGCAATGTCTGGAGACATTGGCTGTCACAAGCTGGGGTGGAGGGATGCTCCTGGTATCTAGTGCGTAGAGGCCAGGGATGCTGCTCAGCATCCTACAGTGCACAGGACAGTCTTTCGCAATAAATAATTATCCAACCCAAAATATCAACAGTACTGAGATTGGGAAACTCTATTTTGATGAATGTAAAAAAAAAAAATTAGGGCGTCTAGAAGAAAAAAGTCTGATGTAAAGAAATAATTGTAGGCCAGGCTCGGTGGCTCACACCTGTACTAAAAATACAAAAAATTAGTACTAAAAATACAAAAAATTAGCTGGGCATGGTGGCACGCACCTGTAATCCCAGCTACTCAGGAGACTGAGGCAGGAGAATTGCTTGAACCTGGGAGGTGGAGGCTGCAGTGAGCTGAGATCACACCACTGCACTCCAGCCTGGGCGACAGAGCAAGACTCTGTCTCAAAAAAAAAAAAAGAAAAGAAAAGAAAGAAAGAAATAATTGCAATAATAAAACCAAAGCAGTACTGTCCAATAGCCATTAGCTATATGTGGGTATCAAGTACTTGAAATCTGGCTACTGCAACTTAGATACTGAACATTTCATATTATTTAACTTTAAGAAATTTAAATTTTTTAAAATTCAATTAATTAATTAATTTGAGACAAGGTCTCACTCTGTCACTCAGGCTGGAGTGCAGTGGCATGATCACAGCTCACTACAGCCTCAACTTCCTGGGGTCAAGCGATCCTGCCACCTTAGCCTCCCAAGTAGCTGAGACTACAGGTGTGCACCACCACACCCAGCTAATTTTGTTTATTTATTCACTTAGGGACAGGGTCTTGCTTCGTTGCCCAGGCTGGAGTGCAGTGGCACAATCATAGCTCACCACAGCCTCAACCTCCTGGGCTCAAGCAGTCCTCCCACCTCAGCCTCCCCAAGTAGCTGGGACTACAGGCTCATGCCACCACGCCCAGCTAATATTTTTACTTTTTGTAGAGACAGCGGTCTCACTATGTTGCCCAGACTGGTCTCGAACTCCTGGGCTCAAGTGAACCTCCTGCCTCAGCCTCCCAAAGTGCTGGGATTACAGGCGTGAGACACCACACCCGACAATAAATTTAAATAAGGCTAGTGACTACCGTATGGGATAGCACAAGACTAGAGCATAGACTTAGAGACAAACTCCTTGTCTGCATCACTGTTTGAAGGTTGTTACCAGTTGTATGATTTTGGAAAGTTATTTAATCTCTCTATGCCTTCATTTTCTCATCTGTAAAATGAGGCTTAGTGTAGAAGTAGGTCAAAAGGTTGTTGTGAGGCTGGGCAGGGTGGCTCACGCCTGTAATCCCAGCACTTTGGGAGGCCAAGGCGGGTGGATCACCTGAAATTAGGAGTTCAAGACCAGCCTGGCCAACATAGTGAAACCCTGTCTCTACTAAAAACACAAAAATACATGGTGGCGCTCCCCGATAATCCCAGCTACTCAGGAGGCTGAGGCAGGAGAATCACCTGAACCCGGGAGGCAGAGGTTGCAATAAGCCGAGATTGCGCCACTGCGCTCCAGCCTGGGCAACAGAGCAAGACTCTGTCTCAAAAAAAAAAAGGTTGTTTTGAGTATTGAGTCAGTATGTGTAAAGCACCTATAACAAAAGCCTGCTACATACCGGTGCTACATAATTATAAAATATATATTGCTGTTATTGTTTATTATTATTTTTACAATATACTATGTGTAGCTTCTTTTTCCCAATCCTTTGGTCGCTCTCAATTTCCCACAGCAGGAAATCTAATTTTATTATCGTGATACACAAAACCCTTAAAGATCTTCTCCCTTCCTACCTCTCCAGTATTGTTTAACTTTTTTGTTGTTGTTTGTTTGTTTGTTTAGTTTGTTTTATTTTGAGACGGTGTTTCGCTCTTGTTGCCCAAGCTGGAGTGCAATGGTGTGATCTCAACTCACCACCACAACCTCCACCTCCTGGGTTCAAGTGATTCTCCTGCCTTAGCCTCCCGAGTAGCTGGGATTACAGGCATGCACCACCACACCTGGCTAATTTTGTATTTTTAGTAGAGACGAGGTTTGTCCATGTTGGTCAGGCTGGTCTCGAACTCCCGACCTCAGGTGATCCGCCCACCTCAGCCTCCCAAAGTGCTGGGATTACAGGCGTGAGCCACCTCATCTGGCCTATTTACCCCTGTTATCTGACCCCAGACCAAATAATTTATAGACCCAAAGAAATCTTGTTTTGGGCTGGGCACGATGGCTCACACCTATAATCCTAGTATTTTGGGAGGCTGAGGTGGGCAGATCACTTGAGGTCAGGAATTGGAGACCAGACTGGCCAGCATGGTGAAACCCCGCCTCTACCAAAAAATACAAAAATTAGCTGGGCATGGTAGTGCATGCCTGTAATCCCAGCTACTCAGGAGGCTGAGGCAGGAGAATCGTTTGAACCCAGGAGGCAGAGGTTGCAGTGAGCTGAGATCCTGCCACTGCACTCCAGCCTGGGCAGACAGAGTGAGTCCCTGTCTCAAAAAAAGAAAATAGAAATCTTGTTTTGGAAGATTCTGTGACTTTTCTTTTGTGTTAATTGTTTTTAAATTGTGAAATATTTCAAACATCAAAAGTATAAAGAATAATATCTCAAACATCCATATACCCACCTACCATTTTGCTTTAATTGCTTTAGATTATTTTTTAGCTTCTGAGTATCTTTTTAACTTTTTTATTATGGACAATTTTGAACATACACAAAAGCAGATAGAATACTGTAATGAATCTCCACCACCCAACTTTAATAATTATCAACATTTTACCAGTATTGCTGTTCCAGGTCGTTTAAGGAAATTAAACATGACAGATTCAGCTGAAACTAAATGAATTAATTTTGAAATTTTATTTTCTGCATCTACTGGACTGATACGTTTTTGAGAGTTTTTTGTTTTGTTTTGTTTTATTTTCTATTTGTTTGTTTTGGGGATTTTTTCTTTTTTTCAACAGGGTCTCACTCTGTCACCCAGGCTGGAGTGCAGTGGTACAGTCATAGCTCACTGCAGCTTCAAACTCCTGGTCTCAAGCCATCCTCCCACCTCATCCTCCTGAATAGCTGGGACTACAGGTGCACACCGCCATGCCTGGCTAAATTTTTATATATATTTTTGTTGTAGAGATGGGGTCTCACTATGTTGCCCAGGCTGATTTTTTTTTAATCTGTTATTTTGGTGCATTATATTAATAGATTTTCTGATGTGTTCTTTGCATTCCTTTGGTAAACTTACTTGGTCACTAATTATTATTATTATTTCTATACAGTGTTAGATTTTAGTTTACTTAGGATTTTTATATCACTGTTCATAAATAGAATTGGTTTATAATTTTCTTTTTCCATATCATCCTTGTCCTGCTTTGGTATGTTACACTAGTCTCATACAATGAGCTGGATATTAAAAATAATATGTATTCTCCATTTCTTTTTGTTTGTTTTATTTTATTTTATTTTTAATTTTATTATTATTATACTTTAAGCTTTAGGGTACATGTGCACAACGTGCAGGTTTGTTACATATGTATACATGTGCCATGTTGGTGTGCTGCACCCATTAACTCGTCATTTAGCATTAGGTATATCTCCTAATGCTATCCCTCCCCCCTCCGCCACCCCACAACAGTCCCCGGTGTGTGATGTTCCCCTCCCTGTGCCCATGTGTTCTCATTGTTCAATTCCCACCTATGAGTGAGAACATGCGGTGTTTGGTTTTTTGTCCTTGCAATAGTTTGCCGAGAATGATGGTTTCCAGTTTCATCCATGTCCCTACAAAGGACATGAACTCATCATTTTTTGTGGCTGCATAGTATTCCAAATGTCCAACAACAATAGACTGGATTAAGAAAATGTGGCACATATACACCATGGAATACTATATATTCTCCATTTCTTAGGCATGAAGTTTTACATTAAATATTTACTCAAGTTTGTTGGTTGTGTTTTACAAAACTTCTAAATTCTATATTCAACCCATATATCCTATTTAATTATTTATTGAGATGGAGTTTTGCTCTTGTTGCCCAGACTGGAGTGCAGTGGCACAATCTTGGCTCACCACAACCTCCACCTCCCAGGTTCAAGCTATTCTCCTGCCTCAGCCTCCCGAGTAGCTGGGATTACAGGCATGTGCCACCACGCCCTGCTAATTTTGTATTTTTAGTAGAGACGGGGTTTGTCCATGTTGGTCAGGCTGGTCTCAAACTCCCGAACGCAGGTGATCCGCCCACCTTGGCCTTCCAAAGTATTGGGATTATAGGCATGAGCCACCGCACCTGGCCTCTATATATTTATTTTTATATTCTTACTATTTTCTAGTTTGTGTAATCTATCAATAAAAATCATGAGTTTTGTTAACTTCTCACAATATAATTATGGATTATAAGTTTCTTCTTGTAATTCTGTCAGTTCGAACATGTGATGTTAGTTGAATAAGAGTTCTTGAAGCAATGTCATCTCCTTAATTTTAAATTTTCTATGTTGCTTTGTTTAGCTGTGACTTTTATAAGCTCTGTATAGCTGGATTTTGTTTTATTTACTTGAACTGATAGCCTTCGTCATTTGTTTGGTTCATCTGTAACTATTTCTGATGATTACCAATTTTATCTTCTTACTATTGTTTTCTGTTCACAATCCTTTTTCTCTTGTTTCCTCTTCCTCTGCTATTTTATGTAGATTACATTTCTATAATTTTTGTGATTATCCTTAATGTTTACATCTTTTTTTTTTTTTTTGAGACAGAGTCTTGCTCTGTCTCCCAGGCTGGAGTGCAGTGGCGCTATCTTGGCTCACTGCAACCTCTGTCTTCCCCGTTCAAGCGATTCTCCCACCTCAGCCTCCTGGGTAGCTGGGACTACAGGTGCATGCCACCATGCCCGGCTACTTCTTGTATTTTTAGTAGAGACGGAGTTTCACCATATTGGTCAGGCTGGTCTCAAACTCCTGACCTTGTGATCCACCCCCCTAGGCCTCCTAAAGTGCAGGGATTACAGGCATGAGCCACCATGGTCATCCTATCCATATTTAACTACATGTTTTTGTAACAACATTTAAAGTTATTCAGTATTTTTATTCCCTCCTGAACATAACACAGATCTTAGCTCTCCTTAACAATCTATTGAATAACTCCTTTCTCCCCAATATTTATTATTTATTTATTTATTTATTTATTTACTTATTTATTTATTTATTTTTTAGATGGAGTCTCCCTCCGTTGCCCAGGCTAGAGTGCAGTGGTGGAATTTCAGCTCACTGAAATGACTGTCTCCTGGTCATTCAAGCGATTCTCCTGCCACAGCCTCCCGGGTAGCTGGGGCTACAGGAGTGAGCCACCATGCCAGGCTAATTTTTTATGTTTTTACTTTTTAATTGTTTAAATTATTTATTGACGTATTTATTTTTTTGAGACAGTCTTGCTCTGTCATGCAGTCTGGAGTGCAGTGGCGCCATCTCGGCTCACTGCAACCTCCACCTCCAAGGTTATAGTTTATTTTATGGTTGTGCTACAGTTTGTTTTCCATCCACCTGTTGAAGAATACTAGGGTTCGTATTAGCTTCCTAGGAAATGCTGTAAGAAATACCAAAAACTGAGTGGTTTAAAACAGTGGAAATGTATTTTCTCATAGTTATGGAGGCCAGAAGCCCTACATCGAGATGTCAGCGGGGTCATGCTCCCTCTGAAATCTGTAGAGGAGAATCCTCCTTGAGTCTTTTGTTTGTTTGTTTTTTATGATAGAGTCTTGCTCTGTCACCCAGGCTGGAGTGCAGTGGCGTGATCTCGGCTCACTGCAACCTCCACCTTTCAGGTTCAAGCGATTCTCCTGCCTCAGCCTCCCGAGTAGCTGGGACTACAGGCATGCGCCACCATGCCCAGCTAATTTTTGAATTTTTGGTAGAGACAGAGTTTCACTATGTTGGCCAGACTGGTCTTGAACTCCTGATCTCGTGATCCACCCACCTTGGACTCCCAAAGTACTGGGATTATAGGTATGAGCCACCACGCCTGACCCAATTTGTTTTCTTTTTAAGGTATTAGTCAACAGGTAATTAAATTTTCTGACATATTTTGTCAATTTCTGTTCTCACTGCTGTTAGATACCACACCTCATCTCTAGGCTCACTTTTTTTTTTTATTGTTTTTTCTTTTTGAGCTCACTTTTGTTCTTGTTGAAGTACATCCTTTAATAATTCTTTGTTTGTTTGTTTGTTTGTTTTGAGAAGGAGTTTTTCTGTGTTGCCCAGGCTGGAGTGCAGTGGCGTGATCTCGGCTCACTGCAACCTCCGCCTCCCAGGTTCAAGCAATTCTCCTGCCTCAGCCTCCAGAGTAGCTGGGATTACAGGCGTCAGCCACCACGCCTAGCTAATTTTTGTATTTTTAGTAGAGACGGGGTTTCACCATCTAGGCCAGGCTGGTCTCGAACTCCTGACCTCGTGATCCAACCGCCTTGGCCTCCCAAAGTGCTGGGATTATAGGCATGAGCCACCACACACAGCCCCTTTAATAATTCTTTTAGGTCAGATGCAGTGGCTCATGCCTGTAATCTTAGCACTTTGGGAGGCCGAGGCAGGAGGATTACTTGAGCTCAGGAGTTCAAGACCAGCCTGGGCAACATAGTGAAACCCTATCTTTACAAATAATAAAAAAAAAAATTAGCTGGGCATGGAGGGGCGTACCCATGCCACTTGGGAGGCTGAGGTGGGAGGATCACTTGAGCTCAGGAGGTGGAGGTTGCAATGAGTCAAGACTGTTCCACTGCACTCCAGCCTGGACAAGAGAGCAAGATTCTATCTCCTAAAAAAAAAAAAATCTCTCCATGAACGTCTATGGGTGACAAAGTCTCCAAGCATGTATGTATGAAAAGGTCCTTATTTTGCCACCATTTAAAAAATGATATTTTAGCAGGGCATAAATGTCTAGGTTGCATTTCCCTCCGATATTACTCCATTGTCTGTCGAGGTCATGAGGAATCTGCTATTAGGCCAATTGTTGTATGTTTGAAAGCAATTTTTTGGCCGCTATGATAACCTTTTAGATTATTTCTTCTTGGCAATTTCACTTTAATGTATCTAGCTGTAGATTTATTTATTTATTTATTTATTTTTTTGAGATGGAGTCTCACTCTGTGGCCCAGGCTGGAGTGCAGTGGCACAGTCTCGTCTCACTTCAACCTCCATCTCCCAAGTTCAAGCAGTTCTCCTGCCTCAGCTGCCCGAGTAGCTGGGATTACAGGCATGTGCCACCACGCCCAGCTAATTTTTCATATTTTTAGTGGAGACAGGGTTTCACCATGTTGGGCAGGCTGGTCTCAAACTCCTGACCTCAGGTGATCCGCCCACCTCAGCCTCCCAATATGCTGGGATTACAGGTGTGAGCCACCGCACCTGGCCTGTAGATTCTTTTATGCTGTTTGATATTCATCTAAGGACTTATGCTTTTAATTTTGAAAAATTGTTAGTTATTACAACTTGAAATAGTGCTTCTCTTCTATTTATTTTATCTTTCTTTTTTTTTTTTTTTTTTTGAGATGGCGTCTCACTCTGTCACCCAGGCTGGAGTGCAGTGGTGCAATCTCGGCTCACTGCAACTTCTGCCTCTTGGGTTCAAGCGATTCTTCTGCCTCAGCCTCCCAAGTGCTGGGACTACAGGCTCATGCCACCACAACCAGCTAATTTTTTGTATTTTTAGTAAAGACGGGGTTTCACCACGTTAGCCAGGCTGGTCTCGAACTCCTGACCTCGTGATCTGCCCGCCTTGGCCTCCCAAAGTGCTGGGATTACAGGCGTGAGCCACCACACCCGGCCTATTTATTTTATCTTTCATATCTCTTAACTACCCCTTTCATATTTGTTTGGTTTTCTATATATATATATATTTTTTTTTTTTTTTGAGTCGGAGTCTCGCTCTGTCCCCCAGGCTGGAGTGCAATCTCGGCTCACTGCAACCTCTGCCTCCCAGGTTCAAGCGATTCTCCTGCCTCAGCCTCCCAAATAGCTGGGATTACTGGTGCCTACCACCACATCCAACAGATTTTTGTATTTTTAGTAGATATGGGATTTCACCATGTTGGTCAGGCTGGTCTCGAACTCCGGACCTCAGGTGATCCGCTTGCCTCGGCCTCCCAAAGTGCTGGGATTAGAGGCGTGAGCGACCGTGCCTGGCCAGTTTTTAAAAATATATATATTTTTTATAGAAACGGGGTTTCGCCATGTTGCCCAGTCTGGTCTTGAACTCCTGAGCTCAGGCAATCCACCCTCCTTGGCCCCCCAAAGTGCCGAGATTACAGGCATGAGACACCGTGCCTAGCCTCCTATTTGTTTCTAATCTTTTTTTGCTTTGTGCTCTGTTTTAGGGGGATTCACTGGGACTATCTTTTTTTTTCCATCAGAGTGGTTGGCATTTATGGAGCTACCTTTTAATTCACAAAATTGTCCTTTTTTTTTTTTTTTAGACGGAGTCTCACTCTGTCTCCCAGGCTGGAGTGCAGTGGCGCGATCTCGGCTCACCACAACCTCCACTCCCGGGTTCAGGCAATTCTCCTGCCTCAGCCTCCCAAGTAGCTGGGATTACAGGCGCCGGCCACCATGCCCGGCTAATTTTTGTGTTTTCTTTTCTTTCTTTTTTTTTTCCGAGACAGGGTCTCAGTTTGTCACCCAAACTGGAGTGCAATGGTGCAGTCTTGGCTCACTGCAGCCTTGACTTCCTGGGCTCAGGCGATTCTCCCACCTCGACCCCCAAGTGGCTGGGACTACAGCCGTGTGCCACCATGACCTGCTAATTTTTTTGTATTTTTAATATAGATGGGTTTTCACCATGTTGCCTGGGCTGGTCTTGAACCCCTGGACTCAAGCAATCTGCCCACCTCAGCATCCCAAAGTGTTAGGATCACAGGCATGAGCCACCGCATCTGGCTGGCATCTATTTTTTTAAAAAAACAGTTTATTTTATCTTTTATTCATTCATTTTATTATCATAGCCATACATAATCAAATAATTAGAAATTATTGTCCGAAAGAAAATTTCCCACAATCTCATTAGTCAGAGATAACGTCCTTTAAAATTTTGCTGTATATCCTTCCATACATTTTTTCAATGATTGGTATTCTTATTTTCTACAAAATGGAGTCCAGCTATCCAAATAACCACTTTTTCCTGATAACACTATTGCAGATATTTTTCTTTTTAACTTTTAAATATATTTTTAAATTGATGCATAATAATTGTACATATTTACGAAATACATAGTGATGTTTTGATACATATAGTGAGCAGAACATGGTAATTAGCATATCCATCATCTCAAACATTTATCACTTCTTTTATTGAGAACATTCAATATCCTCCTTCTAGCTATTTGAAACTATATGTTATTGCTAACTAGTGTCACAGTACAGTGCTATGGAACACTAGAACTAATTCCTCCTATCTAGCTGTAATTTTGTATCCTTTCACAAATCTCTCCCTGTCTCCTCTTCTTCTGATGTTCCCAGCCTCTGCTATCCTCTGTTCTACTTTTTACTTCTATGAGATCAACTTTTTTTCTTTTAGCTTCCACATATGAGTGAGACCATGCAGTGTTTAACTTTCTGTTCCTGGTTTATTTCACCTAACATAATGTCCTCCAGTTCCATTCATGTTGCTGCAAATGACAGGATTTCATTCTTTTTTATGGCTGAGTAGTACTCCATTGTGTTTATATATAATATTTTAAGAAATTGATGCTTTTTCATATCCACCTATGCTTATTTCTTTTCTGTTAATTTTTTATTTATAATTCCACTCTCTTTGGAATAAAAATTATTCTATAATTCTTCTCTTTGAACATCCTAATATATGTATTTTTAAATCTTTGACAGACTATTCCATAAGTTATTGCCTGCAGTGAATTTATTATTAGGTTATTGATTTATAGTTTATCTTTCTTGGTCTTAGATTTTTTTTAATGTGTTTTTGGCATTTTGACTTGTAGGCTCTTTTGAATGATGAGTGGATGGGTCTCCATCTTCCTCTATCTTTTTCACATCCTCTCTAGCATTTTGACATTGCCTTCACCCCACCCCCAGGGACTCCAGTTCAAAATCAAGCTTTATGACAGCATTTCTAGGGTCTTTCAGATGGTATCCAGCGGATGATTTGATCCACTTCTAAGTGCCAAGGCTGTATCCGTGTCCTCCCACCTTCCTACATGCATAGTTTACTAAAAGCCATAGATTGACAGTAGCTTTTCTCCTCCTAGCCTCTTTACTGGGTGAGGTGGTGCCATTCCAACCACTGACCTTAATCAGAGACCCAGATCACTGTCCTTGTATGGATTCTGTTTAGCTCCCTTTATCCTGCATAATTACCAGCAGCTTCCAGATCCAGTGCCTCTCGAACTTGAGGCTTTAGGTCCTCATCCTTTCCTATCTCTGTTCCATTTCTATCTAAGCAGTTGCTTATCCCACTTTTTTTTAAAATTTTAATTTTAATTTTAATTTTTTTTTTTTTGAAATGGAGTTTAACTCTTGTTGCTCAGGCTGGAGTGCAATGGCGCGCTCTTGGCTCACTGCAACCTCTGCCTCCTGGGTTCAAGTGATTCTCCTGCCTCAGCCCCCAGAGTACCTGGGACTACAGGCATGTGCCACCATGCCTGGCTAATTTTTGTATTTTTAGTAGAGACGGGGTTTCATCATATTGGTCAGGCTGGTCTCGAACTCCTGACCTCATGATCGGCCTGCCTCGGCCTCCCAAAGTGCTGGGATTACAGGCGTGAGTCACCACGCCCGGATAATTTTTGTATTTTTAGTAGAAATAGGGTTTCACCATGTTGACCAGGCTGATCTCAAACTCCTGACCTCAGGTGATCTGCCCGCCTCGGCCTCCCAAAGTGCTGGGATTACAGGCATGAGCCACCGCGCCCAGCCTGCTTATCCTACTTTTAAATTTGTCTATAAGTTTTTCCTGTTTTGCTTTTATATTATATTTATAGATATTCTGAATTTAGACGGGAGAGGGTCTGTCATGCACTATCTTACCGGGACATCAATTCCATAACGTTTCGCAAGTTCTTCTTTTGTCTACAACAAACTTCCAGCACTGGTCTGCTTCCAAATCTTCAAAACTACTCTGAGGCCACCTCCCTGAAAACTCTTTCCAGATAAATTACATTTTCATCATGGACACTGTTCTACCCTGCCTTTCACTGTATTGTAATTATTCGTCTCAGTATCTGTCCCTTTAAGGGCCTGAATCTTGTTTCATAGTTATCTTGGTACCCTCCAGAACGTAGCAGATTATCTAGCACATAGTAGGTCCTCAGTAAGTTTTGTTTTATTAAACCGAATGGAATGGAGCAAAGACCCCACACAAATTCAAGAGGGCTGTGTTTTAAGCACTTATATCCAACTTCTTACAGCCATCGTATTGCTTTACTGCTGCCTGAATACGAACTTAAATTAGAATGCAAATGGTGAGGACAGATTCAGGAGCTGTCTCACAGAGTCAATGGGACTAGGTGACATATTAGATATATGGTGGAGAATGAGGGTGCAAGGAAGAAGGAGATACTAAAATGAATTACAAAGTTTCCTTTTCTTTCTTTCTTTTTTTTTTTTTTTTTTTTTTGAGATGGAGTCTCACTCCATTGCCCAGGCTGGAGTGCAGTGGCGCGATCTCGGCTCACTGCAAACTCCGCCTCCTGGGCTCATGCGATTCTCCTGCCTCAGGCTCCCGAGTAGTTGGGATTACAGGCACCCACCATGAGGCCCAGCTAATTTTTGTATTTTTAGTAGAGACGAGGTTTCACCATGTTGGTCAGGCTGGTCTGGAAATCCTGACCTCGTGATCCGCCCACCTTGGCCTCCCAAAGTGCTGGGATTACAGGCGTGAGCCACCGCACCTGGCGAATTACAAAGTTTCTAATTCAGGTGAGTGGGCACCTGATGATAGTGTTATTCAACATGATGATCACTGAGGGAGAAGCAGATTTGTAGGAAATATAATGAGTACAGTTTAAGAGACATTGACTTTGACAAACTTTTCATATTTCACATCTATGCCGAAGATTGGCATAGGGGTTTCATATTTATAACACATTCGAGAAAAATTTCTGATCTCAAAATTTCATCTGGAATGTAAATGGTGTAATATTTTGATAAAGTTATTGGAAATTATCCACAACAATTTAGGAAATGTAATAAATAAAAACATCTTGTGTAAAATTGTCATTCTCCCAGAGTTTGCATAATTTCTCTTGATGAGGCATATAACTGTTGAAGCATTTGCTTAATTGATAATTTGTGCATAATTTTCTAAACTTTGGAACATAATTATCATCACTTGTGTCTGAGTTAACACTGAAATGAAACACTTTGGTGGAATGTTTTAGACACTAACAAAGTTTTAAAGACAGCAAATAAGGAATAAGAAAGAGAGAATTTTTGATTAACATAACAACAGCAGGCTTCTGTCAAGCACCATAGACTTAGCATGTCTCAGGGTGAATAAATTTGGACATAATCAGAGCATTAATCTAAAGCAAAATTGAGTGAGATTCTAACGAGTCAAGCCAAGATCAGAAGACTTTAGTTTGTTTTTGTTTTTTTGTAGAGATGAGGTCTCACTGTGTTGTCCAGGCTGGTCTTGAACCCCTGGGCTCAAGCAATCCTCCTGCCTCAGCTTCCCAAAGTGCTGGGATTACAGGTGTGAGCCACCATGCCCATCCAAAAGACTTTAGTTTTCATTTCAATTTTTGATTACCTATTTGAATGTGGTCAAGACGTTTAAAATCTCCATTTCTCAGTTTCCTCATCTTTCAAAAGGAATTACCATTAAGGATCGTTCCAATTCCCCTAGTCTGTAATTCAAGAATCTGGTCTACACGTAATCTTATTTTTCAATTTCTCATTCATTAATACCTACCCTGCTTACTTCATAGGTCTGTTGGGAGGATTAGATGAAATAATGAATATAAAGGAGTTTTGAAAAGTTAAAAATGCTTTGCAAATGTAAAGTATAATAATGATATAGGATTTTAAAATCATGCTGATAAAATTGTTTTGAAACTGAACAAGACTCAGTTGGATGCTAGCAGAATCTTATTGCACAAGTGTTAAACTGGGTCATAAAGAGGATGTAATAAAAGAATGTTTGTTGGCTGGGCGCGGTGGCTCACGCCTGTAATCCCAACACTTTGGGAGGCCGAGGCGGGCGGATCACAAGGTCAGGAGATCGAGACCATCCTGGCTAACACAGTGAAACCCCGTCTCTACTAAAACTACAAAAAAATTAGCCGGGCATGGTGGCGGGCACCTGTGGTCCCAGCTACTCGGGAGGCTGAGGCAGGAGAATGGCATGAACCCAGGAGGCAGAGCTTGCAGTGAGCCAAGATTGTGCCACTGCACTCCAGCCTGGGTGACAGAGCAAGACTCCGTCTCAAAAAAAAAAAAAAAAAAAGAATGTTTGCTCTGCAAGGGACCTTAGACATCATTCAAATCAAGAAACTGAGTTCCAGGCTGGGCGCAGTGACTCACACATGTAATCCCAGCACTTTGGGAGGCCAAGGTGGGAGGATCATTTGAGCCCAGGGGTTCAAGGCCAGCCTGGACAACATAGTGAGGCCCTGTCTCTACTAAAAATAAAAAAGTTAGCCGGGCATGGTGGTGCACGCATGTAGTCCCAGCTATTCAGGAGGCTCAGGCAAGAAGATCACTTGAGCCTAGGAGTTCAAGGTTGTGGTGGGCCGTGATCATACCACTGCACTACAGCCTGGACGACAGGGCAGAAACTGAGTTCCAGAGAAGGGGTACCAAATGTCACAGAGAAACAAATAACACCTTGTACTGTGGTTACTATTGATGTATAACATATCACCCCAAAATTAGAGACTTAGAACAACAATAACCATTTTATTATCTCTCATAGTTTCTGTGGGTCAGTAATCTGGGAAGGGCTCATCTGGGAGTCCAGTTCGAGGCCTTTTATTGGGTTGCAGTCAGATGGTGGCAGGTGCTGGAATGGCAGGGAGCAGGGCACTGGGGCAGCTGTGCTGATCAGAGTCAGTCTCTTCCCATAGGCTCAGCATCTTGCCCTATAGCCTCTCCAAGTGGACTGCTTTGGCTTCCTCACAGCATGGCAGCCTCAGGGCAGTCAGACTGTTTACTAGCTACGAACAGCTTCAAGAGAGACTATTGCAGCAAAACAGCTGGGAGCTGTATTGCCTTTCATGACTCAGCCTTGGAAGTCTCACAGTGTCGCTATTGCTCTAATTGGTCAAAACTGTCATAAAAGCCCACTTTTATGGTGGAATTATTACCACTGGAGGATGTTCAGGTTTTTGGCGTCCTGAACAAAGAATTGGACAAAACGCACAAACAAAGCAAGGAAAGAATGAAGCAACAAAAGCAGAGATTTTTTGAAAATGAAAGCACACTTCACAGGGCAGGAGCGGGCCTGAGCAAGGGGCTCAAGGGCCCAGTTACAGAGTTTTCTGAAGTTTGAATACCCTCTAGAGATTTCCATTGGTTACTTGGCGTACGCCCTCTGTAGATGAATGGGCTAAGTGAAGTCACAAAGTTATTTACTTGGTGTACACCCTATGCAAATGAAGAGGATGTTTCCTGCCGTAGCTGAAGTAGAGTTGCAAAGTTATTTACTTGGGATTAGAAGGTTGGGGTTTTTCCATTTAATTTAGTTCTTAGGATCCCTGTCTCCAGGCCCTATTCTCCTGCCTCAGAATGTTTTAGACACTAACAAAGTTTTAAAGACAGCAAATAAGGAACTCCAACTCCTACAATTTCTAGGGGATGGGACATAGATCACACCTCTTGATGGGAAGAGTGTCAAGATCATGTTCTGAGAAGAGTAGGTGGGATGGTAGATATTGTGTGGCCTTCTTTGGAAAATACAATCTGCCATGCTCTGTTCCAAGCTCTTTTGCTTCTGCATACTTACATAGCATTTTGCATAAATTTGGTTATCAAATTAAGCTGAATATTAAAATATTTTCCAATGCTATTTTTGTTTGTTTGTTTGTTTCCTGAGATGGAGTTTCGCTCCTGTTGCCCAGGCTGGAGTGCAATGGCGCGATCTCAGCTCACTGCAACCTCCACCTGCCAGGTTCAAGTGATTCTCCTGTCTCAGCCTCCTGAGTAGCTGGAATTACAGGCATGTGCCACCATGCCCAACTAATTTTTGTATTTTTAGTAGAGACGGGGTTTCGCCATGTTGGCCAGGCTGGTCTCAAACTTCTGATCTCAGGTGATCTGCCTGCCTCGGCCTCCCAAAGTGCTGGGATTACAGGTGTGAGCCACCACACCCGACTCCTATTTTCTTATAGAAAGAAAAATATTATTATCAAGTTATTTAAACATAATAATCTGATTATAGCACCAAGAGGGGGTCTAATCCCATGCATTTGATTTCCTTCTCCCAGCTTCCTCATCTTTTTTTTTTTTTTTTTTTTTTTTTGAGACGGTGTGTAGCTTTGTAGCCCAGGCTGGAGTGCAGTGGCTTGATCTCGGCTGACTGCAACCTCCGCCTCCCGGGTCCTGGTTCAAGCAATTCTCCTGCCTCAGCCTCCAAGTAGCTGGGATTACAGGCACGTGACACCATGCCCAGCTAATTTTTTTATTTTTAGTAGAGACGGGGTTTCACTATGTTGGCCAGGCTGGTCTTGAGCTCCTAACCTCGTGATCTGCACACCTCAGCCTTCCAAAGTGCTGAGATTACAGGCATGAGCCACCACGCCTGGTCCAGCTTCTTCATCTTACATGGTAGAAAGACAATTGTTAGGCCGAGCGCAGTGGCTCATGCCTGTATTCCCAGCACTTTGGGGGGCTGAGGTGGGGGGGATCACCTGAGGCCAGGAGTTCAAGACCAGCCTGGCCAACATGGTGAAACCTCATCTCTACTAAAAATATAAAAATTAGCCGGGCGTGGTGGTGGGCATCTGTAATCCCAGCTACTCAGGAGGCTGAGGCAGAAGAATTGCTTGAACCTGAGAGGCGGGGGTTGCAGTGGGCTGAGATGGCACCAGTGCACTCCAGCCTGGGCAACAGAGCAAGACTCCTTCTCAAAAAAAAAAAAAAAAGGAGACAATTGTCTATACGTCAATAAAAAGCAAAGAAATAGCCATGCAAACATGTTATCTAGAGGTGCTCTGTCCAACACAGTAGCCACTAACCATGTATGGTTATTGAGCACTTGAAATACGGGATGAAGAACTGAATTTTTTATTTAAATGTAATTTAACTGAATTTAACTTAGCCTAATTTAAATTTAAAAATTGATATTCAATCCAGTCATTGGAAAAATTTAAGAATATTTGGAACAACTTGGGTATGTGAATCTACTTTTTCAATTATAAATTTCATGAAATCTAAATACAGATCAAGTATTGCCAATGAAAATTTAACATCTAACTTGAAATGTGCTCTAAGTGTAAAATACACAGCAGATTTTAAAGACTTGGTACCAAAAAATGTAAAATATCGAAATGATTTCTTATATTGATTACATGCTAAAATGATAATGTTTTGGTAAATTGAGTTTTATAAAATGTATTGCTAAAATTGAGTTCATATTTTCTTTTACTTTTTAATGTGGCTGTTAGAAACTTTTTAATTATATACGTGGCTTGCATTCTATTTGTATAAGACAGCTCTGATCTAGAGACAGAGAGGTAAGTACCAAAATAACCATGTAAAAGGTGAAGGTGGTTTTTCATAACAAAACTTCTAGTTTTGTAGTTTTATTATGAAGTAATTGACAGTTTAAACTATATGCACATATAACTTTGATAGAAAAATATGGAAATATGGAAGGAAGGAAGGCCCTCTGGTCCTAGATCTCACCACTTTGCTTAGGAAGTTACTTTGGTGGCTAGCTTCCATCTGAACACGAAAATAGCATGTGCATATTTATTGATGTGTAAACTGTAAACAACTTTTCAACTCTGGAGACCTCATCTTCTCTGTCAACATTTGATATCCAATTTTGCCATAAAACATTCCTTTGGCTTTACTTACAGCTGGATGAGACCATAGAAATACTCCCATTTTACAGATGAGGAAGCCAAGGCTGAGATACTTTAAGAGTCTGCTCAGCCAGGCGTGGTGACACACACCTGTAATCCCAGCACTTTGGGAGGCCAAGGCGGGTGGATCACAAGGTCAGGAGTTTGAGACCAGCCTGGCCAACATGGTGAAACCCTGTCTCTACTAAAAATACAAAAATTAGCTGGGCATGGTGGCACATGCCTGTAATCCCAGCTACTTGGGAGGCTGAGGCAGGAGAATGGCTTGAATCCGGGAGGCAGAAGTTGCAGTGAGCCAAGATCATGCCACTGCACTCCAGCCTGGGCAACAGAGCGAGACTCCATCTTAGGGAAAAAAAAAAAAAAAGAGTCTGCTCAAGGTCACATAGCTACCTAGTGACAGAGAAGTATCTTTCTCATGGTTTAGGAGAGCTAGGAAAATATGCCTCTATATAAAAAATAGTGTGTGCATTATATTATTCTAAATCATGATACATTTAATGATTATATGTTTTGGACAAAGAAGTAAAATGTTCTCCTTCAATGTTGTGGATCTCCAACTTCTATAGTCAAGAAAATACACATTTCAAAAATTTTTTTTATTTCGAAAATCTTTTGTTTTCCTTTTTTTTTAATTTTTTATTTTATTTTAAGACTTAGTCTCACTCTGTGACCCAGGCTGGAGAGCAGTGGTGCAATCTTGGCTCATTGCAACTTCCACCTCCCAGATTCAAGCAATTCTCCTGCCTCAGCCTTCCGAGTAACTGGGATTACAGGCACCTGCCACCACGCCTGGCTAATTTTTGTATTTTTAGTAGAAACGGGGTTTCACCATGTTGGCCAGGCTGGTCTTGAACTCCTGACCTCAGGTGATCCACCCACCTCAGCCTCCCAAAGTGCTGGGATTACAGGGAATGCAGGAGTGAGCTACCATGCTGGCCCCTTTTTCTTTTTTTTAAACCTAAGTCACTTAAGTGGTAAGAAAGAGGATATTAATGACATGTTTATTTCACTCATACTCCTATGAAAACTAGTTGGGGAAATAAGATCTCAACCAAACTCTAGATCAAAAAACCCTACAGAAAGCAGTCTACTTTAAAAAGCCATTTTCTTTGTGAAAATTGCCTTTCTTTCATAAGCTAAGCACATATTTAAGAATACCTACCAAGTGCAAGGCACTGCGTTGGATGTTACAGGAGATAAAGAGAGACTTGGTTCTCAGATCCCATTCACTCAATGAGTTTGTAATGTAAGTGCCACTAGAAGCAGAACTATATCTTGCTATGCAGCAATTTCTGATTACATTATAAATAGCTTCACATAAAAACTTTATCTTAGTCCGTTGGGGCTGCTGTAACAAAATACCGTAGACTGGGTAGCTTATAAAAAACAGAAATTTATTTCTTACAGTTCCAGATGCTGGGAAGTCCAAGATCAAGGTACCAGCAGATTTGGTGTCTAGTGGGACCATGCATTCTGATTTACAGATGACTGTCTTCTTGCTGTGTCTTCACATGGTGGAATGGGTGACGGGTATCTCCCAGGCCTCTCTTATAAGTGCACTACCTCCTAATAACATCACCTTGGGGGTTAGGATTTCAACATATGAATTTTGCAGGGGACACAAACATTCGGCTCATAACAAATATTCCTATTAAATTGTATAAATAAATCATTTTGAGGATATAAAATTTAGATAGAAAATATATCAACATACTGATATGGTTTGGCTGTGTCCCCACCTAAATCTCAGCTTGAATTGCACTTCCCATAATTCCCACCTATCAATGGGAGGGACCCCATGGGAGGTAATTAAATCATGGGGGCAGTTACCCCAATGCTGCTATTCTCATAATAGTGAGTGAGTTCTCACAAGATTTGATGGTTTTATAAAGGGCTTTTCCCCCTGTTGCTCATTCTTCTCTCTCCTGCTGCCATGTGAAGAAGGACGTGTTTGCTTTCCCTTCCACCATGATTGTAAGTTTCCTAAGGCCTCCCCAGCCCTGCAGTACTGTGAGTCAATTAAACCTCTTTTCTTTATAAATTACCCAGCCTCAGGTATGTCTTTATTAGCAGTGTGAGAGCGGACTAATGCAGTAAATTGTTACTGGTAGACTGGGGTGCTGCTATAAGGATACCCGAAAATGTGGAAGTGACTTTGGAACTGGGTAATGGGCAGAGGTTGGAAGAGTTTGGAGGGCTCAGAAGAAGACAGGAAAATATGGGAAATTTTGGAACTTCCTAGAGACTTGGAGAGCTCAGAAGACAGGAAGATGTGGGAAAGTTTGGAACTTCCTGCAGACTTGTTGAATGGCTTTGACCAAAATGCTGATAGTGATAGGGACAATGAAGTCCAGGTTGAGGTGGTCTCAAATGGAGATGAGGAACTTGTTGGGAACTGGAACAAAGGTGACTTTTGTTATGCTTTAGCAAAAAGGCTGGCAGTATTTTGCCCCTGCCCTAGAGATCTGTGGAACTTTGAACTTGAGAGAAATGGTTTGGAATTGGAACTTAGGTTTGAAAGGGAAGCAGAGCATAAAAGTTTGGAAAATTTGCAGCCTGATGATGTGATAGAAAAGAAAAACACATTTTCTGAGGAGAAATTCAAGCAAGCTGCAGAAATTTGCATAAGTAACAAGGAGCCAAATGTTAATTGCCAAGGCAGGGGGAAAATGTCTCCAGGGCCTGTCAGAACTCTTCAAGGCAGCCCCTCCCATCACAGGCCCAAAGCCTAGGAGGGAAAAATGGTTTCCTAGTCTGGGCCCAGCTTCCCCTGCTCTATGTAGCCTCAGGACATGGTGCCTTGTGTCCCAGCTGCTTCACCTCCAGCCAGGGCTAAAAGGGGCCAAGGTACAGCTCTGGCCATTGCTTCAGAGAGTGCAAGATCCAAGCCTTGGTAGCTTCCACATGGTGTTGGTCCTGCAGGTGCACAGAAGACAGGAACTGAGGTTTGGGAACCTCTGCCTAGATTTCAGAGGATACATGGAAATGTCTGAATGTCCAGGCAGAATTCTGCTGCAGGAGTGAAGTCCTCGTGGAGAACCTATGTTAGGGCAGTACAGAAGGGAAAGGTGGGGTCAGAGCCCCTATACAGAGTCCCCACTGGGACACTGCTTGGTGGAGCTGTGAGATGAGGGCTACCATCCTCCAGATCCCAGAATGGTAGATCCACTGACAGCTTGCACCGAGCACCTGGAAGAGCTGCAGACACTCAATGGCAGCCTGTAAAAGCAGCCAGGAGGGGAGCTGTACCCTGCAAAGCCACAGGGGCGGAGCTGCCCAAGGCTGTGGGAGCCTGCCTCTTGCATCAGCATGACCTGGATGTGCGACGTGGAGTCAAAGGAGATCATTTCAGAGCTTTAAAATTTGACTACCCCACTGGATTTTGGACTTGCATGGGGTCTGTCGCCCCTTTGTTTTAGCCAATTTCTCCCATCTGGAATGGGTGTATTTACCCAATGCCTGTACCCCCATGTATCAAGGAAGTAACTAACTTGCTGTTGATTTTACAGGCTCATAGGTGAAAGGGACTTGGCTTGTCTCAGATGAGACTTTGGACTTGGAATTTTGAGTTAATGCTGGAATGAGTTAAGACTTTAGGGGACTGTAGGAAGGGCTGATTGTGTTTTGGAATGTGAGGACCTGAGATTTGGGAGGGGCCAGGGCGGAATGATATAGTTTGGCTGTGTCCTGACCCAAATCTTATCTTGAATTATAGTTCCCATAATCCCCACATGTTGTGGGAGGGACCTGGTAGGAGGTATTTGAATCATGGGGGTGGTGGTTACCCACATGCTGCTGTTCTCATGACAGTGAGTGAGGTCTCACAAGATCTGATGGCTTTATAAGGGGCTTTTCCCCTTTTTGCTCATTCCTCTCTCTCATGCGGCCATGTGAAAAAGGGTGTATTTGCTTCCCCTTCTGCCATGATTGTAAATTTCCTGAGGCCTCCTGAGCCCTCCAGAACTGTAAGTCAATTAAATCTCTTTTCTTTTCTTCTTTTATTTTATTTATTTATTTACTTATTTATTTATTTATTTATTTATTTATTTATTTATTTATTTTTTAGACAGTCTTGCTCTGTCGCCTAGGCTGGAGTGCAGCGGTGCAATCTCAGCTCACTGCAACCTCCACCCCCTGGGTTCAAGCAATTCTCCTGCCTCAGCCTCCCGAGTAGCTGGGACTACAGGTACACACCACCACGCCTGGCTAATTTTTGTATTTTTAGTAGAAACGGGGTTTCACCATATTGGCCAGGCTGGTCTCAAACTCCTGACCTCATGATCCACCCACCTCGGCCTCCCAAAGTACTGGGATTACAGGCTTGAGCCACCATGCCCGGCCGGGAGTCATTGTTTAATGGGGACAGAGTTTCAGTTTGGGATGGTGAAAAAGTTCTGGTAATAGATGGTGATAGTTGCACAACAATGTGAATGTACTTAATACCACTGAATTGTACACATGAAAATTATTACAACAGTAAATTTTGTTATGTACATTTCATCATACTAATAAATAAATAAATGCATTAGTAAAATTTTAAAAAAAATAGGCTGGGCGCGGTGACTCACGCCTGTAATTTCAGCACTTTGGGAGGCCAAGGTGGGCGGATCACTTGAAGTCAGAAGTTCAAAACCAGCCTGGCCAACATGGTGAAACCCCGTCTCTACTAAAAATACAAAAAATTAGTGGGGTGTGGTGGCGGGCGCCTGTAATTCCAGCTACTTGGGAGGCTGAGACAGGAAAATCACTTGAACCTGGGAGGCGGAGGTTGCAGTGAGCCGAGCTCACCTCTCACTCCGGCCTGGGTGACAGAGTGAGACTCTGTCTCAAAAAATAAAATAAATAAATAAATAGCCAAAGAATACATTGCTTATGTGTGTGTGTAAACTACCAACTTTAAGATTGTGGCTTATGGTGTCTGTTTTACCAAAAACCATTTTAAACATTCCCTCCAATTTCGGCAAAAATATGTGTGTGTGTAAATGTCCAGTATAAGATCTGAAAGGAAATTTACATTATCAGTACTAATTTACCTCTGAGAAAAGCAATGGATTGGTTAGGGAAGCCCTTGACTTTTTACCCTGTAAACTCATATGGAGGGAGAGAAGGAGCAGAGATGGAGTACTGTAGCTCCAACCTTTTCTTTCCTTTTTAATTTTTGAGAAAAGAAACAAAGTAGCAAGGAAACAAAATATAAAGTTAAAAAGTAGAATGATATAGATGTGTGGATTTTGTGTATGACAAAAAGGCATTTTAGGCATTTTTAGGTGCAATAATGATATATGGTTATTTATTTAAAGCATCTTTATCTTTTAGAGAAACATACTAAAACATTTACAGATGAAATAAAATGCCTGGGATTGGCTTCAAATTAATATAGGAGTCGGACAGGGAGGTACAGACGAAACGAGACTGGGAATGAGTTGATAGTTGGTGGTTAGGTAATGGATATATATGGCGATTAATTATACTGTTTTCTCTACTTTTGTATGTTTGAAATTTTCTACAAAAAAAAGTTTCTTTTTGAGGGAAAAAATTGTAAACATAAAAAACAAAACTATAAAATACTGGAAGTAGGCTGGACGCGGTGGCTCACACCTGTAATCTCAGCACTTTGAGAGCCCGAGGGAGGTGGATCACTTGAGGTCAGGAGTTCAAGACCAGCCTGGGCAATATAGTGAAACCTCCTCTCTACTAAAAATACAAAAATTAGCCGGCCAAGGTGGCAGGTGCCTGTAATCCTAGCTACTCCAGAGGCTGAGGCAGGAGAATCGCTTAAACCTGGGAGGCAGAGGTTGCAGTGAGCCGAGATTGCGCCACTGCACTCCAGCCTAGGTGACAGAGTGAAACTGTGTCTCAAAAAAAATAATAATAATACTGGAAGTAAATAAAAAGAATGCATTTATTTAAATCTTGGTGTTGGAAATCAAAAATCCAGAAGCTGCAAAGAAAAAAGATTTACAGATTAAGCAACATAATTTTACATTTATATATGGCAAAAGAGACTAAAAATAAAATTGAAAAACAAGAACAACAGATTAGGAAAAAATATGTTTAAAACATACAATAGACAAAAGATTAAAATCTCACTGTTACAACAGTTCCTGTAGGTTATTAATT
Organism: Gorilla gorilla gorilla; assembly: GCF_029281585.2. Classification (NCBI taxonomy): domain Eukaryota; kingdom Metazoa; phylum Chordata; class Mammalia; order Primates; family Hominidae; genus Gorilla; species Gorilla gorilla. The sequence goes on from NC_073247.2 coordinate 55,220,094, forward strand.
TAAAAAAACTAGAAAAAAAATGAACAAGAGATATTAACCAGCAACTCAGAAGAGAAGATATATAAATGATGAATGCATATACAGTACAGGTGGCCCTCCATATCCATATCCATATCCATATCCATATCCATGGGTTTCACATCTGAGATTTCATCCATACACGGATTCAACCAACCGAGAATTTAAAATATTTGGAAAAAAACTAACATGGTGAAACCCCGTCTCTACTAAAAATACAAAAAAAAAAAAAAACTAGCCGGGCGTGGTGGCAGGCTCCTGTAGTCCCAGCTACTCGGGAGGCTGAGGCAGGAGAATGGCATGAACCTGGGAGGCGGAGCTTGCAGTGAGCTGAGATCACACCACTGCACTCCAGCCTGGGCGACAGAGTGAGACTCCATCTCAAAAAAATAAATAAATAAAAATAAATAAAAATAAAAAATCACAATACAATAAGAAATACAATTTTTTAAAACTACTATATAAAAGCCATTTACATAGTATTTACATTTTATTATAAGTAATCTAAAGATGATTTGAAGTACACAGGAGGATGTATGTAGGTTATATGCAACAAATACAGCATTTTATATAAGGAATTAAGCAGCCATAGATTTTGGTATCTGTGTGGGACCTGGAACCAATTCCTCATGGATACTGAGGAATGAATTTATAAAAATAAGCTCTAGGCCAGGCGCAGTGGCTCACGCCTCTAATCCCAGCACTTTGGGAGGCCGAGGCGGGCAGATCACTTGAGGTCAGGAGTTTGAGATCAGCCTGGCCAACATGATGAAACCCCATCTCTACTAAAACTACAAAAAATTAGCCAGCTGTGGTGGCACACTCCTGTAATTCCAGCTACTCAGGAGGCTGAGATTGAGGTAGGAGAATGGCTTGAACCCGGGAGGCAGAGGTTGCAGTGAGTCGAAATCGTGCTGCTGCACTCCAGCCTGGGCGACAGAGCAAGACTCTGTCTCAAATAATAATAATAATAATAATAATAATAATAATAATAATAATAAAGATAAGCTCTAATTTAGTGATATATAATCAGCAAAATGAAAATTAAAAGAATGAGGTATCATTTTTCCCCACTAAATTGGTGAAAATGGGCTGGGCGCGGTGGCTCACGCCTGTAATCCCAGCACTTGGGGAGGCCGAGGCAGGTGGATTGCCTGAGCTCAGGAGTGTGAGACAAGCCTGGGCAACACGGTGAAACCCAGCCTAGGCAACACGGTGAAACCCCGTCTCTACTAAAATACAAAAAATGAGCCTGGCGTGGCGTCGTGCGGCTGTAATCCCGCTACTCGGGAGGCTGAGACAGCAGAATCGCTTGAACCCGGGAGGCGGAGGTTGCAGTGAGCCGAAATTGTGCCACTGCACTCCAGCCTGGGCGACAAAGCGAGACTCCGTCTCAAAAAATAATAAGAAGAATAAAGTAAATTGGTGAAAATGAAAAGGATTGATAGTGTACAAGGTCGAGGAAGGTATGAAGATGTATGCTCTTACATACTTTTGATAGAAATAATAATTGATACGGGCTTTTTGGTGGGCAATTCTAAATGATAATTAAAATATAAAGTATACATACCCTTTGACCCAGCAATTTTACATCTAGGAATCTACCACACTGGAACAGTCACACATTTGTACAAAAGTACATGTGCAAGGATGTTTACTACATCATTGTTGGTAATAATAAATAACTGAAAATATCTCAAATATCAGTCGAAGTGGTAATGGTAATGTACAGTACATTCATACTATGAAATACCACACAGCCTGTGAAAAAAACGAGCTCAACATGAACAGATCTCCAAGAGATATTGTTAAATTAAAATAATTTTAGACTAACCTATATAGTGTGATTTTATAAATATGATACTCCTTAATTTCCTCAGCATTACCCATCCTTACACAAATAAATTATTACTCATCCTTACACAAATGAATCCCTGCTACTGCTACACATCGTGGAGAATCTTGGCGCATGATCCAAAATGACTCATCCTAGAGCATGCTGCACTGAATTGCCCACATGAGAAGCTCTGTCATTAATCAATGTCTGAAAATTGAAGGGTCTATCTCTGAGACTTCTGACTTTAATATCTTTGTTTTCTCTGAACACACTCTGTTAATACATATGTATGTCTTTCTTGTCTAGCCCATTTCTCACAGGCCCACTGACATTATTTCGGCTCTTCTGAAAGATGACTGCTTTATGTTTTTGAGGTACCAGTGCTCTCTACCATGAATTTCAGGTGTGCTCCATGGCCTATGTTTTACCTTAGACCATCTTTTTTTTCTTTTTCCTTCCACAGGACTGCCAAGTCCAAAACTTTAGACCATCTTAAATATTGCTTCCAATTTTAGTAAAAATGTGTATGTATGTATGTGTGTGTGTGTATGTGTGTGTGTGTGCAAAATGCTCAGTAAAATATCTGAAGGAAAACTCATCATATTATTATCAGCAGGTAATTGCTCCTGAGTAAAAAAATGGGATTAGTGGGAGAATGAAAGTGAGAATTTCACTTTTTACCTTATAAACTCATATATATGGCGCAATCTCGGCTCACTGCAACCTCCACCTCCTGGGTTCAAGTGATTCTCCTGACTCAGCCTCCCTAGTACCTGAGATTATAGGCACACACCACCATGCCCAGCTAATTTTTGTATTTTCAGTAGAGACGGGGTTTCACCATGTTGGCCAGGCTGGTCTCGAACTCCTGGCCTCATGTGATCTGCCTGCCTCAGCCTCCTAGACTGCTGGGATTACAGGCGTGAGCCACTTTGACTGGCCTAAACTTCACTATTATTAGATTAAAAATAAGCATACACTCATAAAAGTAAAATATAATATATTTATAATAAAATAAGCAGGCAGGCACGGTGGCTCACGCCTGTAATCCCAGCACTTTGGGAGGCCAAGGCAGGTGGATCACCTGAGGTCAGGAGTTCGAGACCAGCCTGACCAACATGGTGAAACTCCGTCTCTACTAAAAATACAAAAGTAGCTGGGCATGATGACATGCACCTGTAATCCCAGCTACTTGGGAGGCTGAGTCAGGAGAATCACTTGAACCCAGGAGGTGGAGGTTGCAGTGAGCCGAGATTGCGCCATTGTACTGCAGCCTGGGCAACAAGATTGAAACTCTGTCTCAAAAAATAAAATAAAATAAAATAAAATAAAATAAAATAAAATAAAATAAAATAAAATAAGCATACACTTATGTAAATAAAATATAACATATAATATTATAGAATTGTACTAAATTTCCAATTTTAAGACAATTTAAAAACACCAAACAGGCCGGGACAGTGGCTCATGCCTGTTATCCCAGCACTTTGGGAGGCTGAGGCTGGAAGATCGCTTGAGCCCAGGAGTTCAAAACCAGCCTGGGCAATATGGCAAAACCCCATCTCTACAAAATATACAAAAATTATCCAGATGTGGTGGCACATGCCTGTAGTCCCAGCTATGGGGGAGGGTGAGGTGGGAGGATCACTTGAGCCTGGGAGGTCGAGGCTGCAATGAGCTGTGATTGCACCACTGCACTCCAGCCTGGGTGATCCTGTCTCAAAATAAAATAAAATAAAATCCACCAAACAACTTATCCGAGATTGTAAATAGAATTAAGACTCTGCTACTTTTGACTTCAGGCAAGTCTTCCTCTCAAAAGCCTTTGTTCTACCTCTGGACATCTCCACAGAATTGCCTATATTACTTCAGATAAATGTTGCAAGCAACAGAACATCCTGACTCAAAACGCATAAGCAATAAGGGTTTATTATCCGCCATAACAAGGAGTCTAGAGATAAGCAAGTTCTGGGGTTAGTTAATAAATAATTCTGTCAACACTGTCAAGGACACATATTCTTCCTGGCTTTGCCCTCAGGTTACCTCGCCACAGGGCTGCAGGATAGTTACCAAGATCTGGATATCACACCCAGAAATGACATGTTCAGAGGAAGAAAGAGGGGCATCTAGTACTATTGTCTTTTTCCTAGGAGCCAGGAAACCTTTCCCAGGAACTTCCAGTAGACTTCCTCTAGCATATCATTTGCCAGATGTTGGTTAGCTGCCCATTCCTAAACCAGTCATTGGCAAGGGGCTCCTGTTAAAAGGTAGACAGGAGGGAGTGAATACAGGATAGGAGCTCCACACTGTTTGCCACAATGGCCTGGGGCCTCTCAATCTCATCCTGTTCCAAATTGTACTCCTCGTTCATCTTTCATGCTGGATCTGATCTCCCTCGTACATTTCTTATTTCAGGGAATGGTATCATTAGCTGTCCAGGCGCCCAAGTCAGAAACCAGCAAGTGATCATGATATTTCTCCTTTCTCCTCCCTTCTTAATCTGTTAGAAATTCTTGTCGATTATACCTTCTTCATCACTCTTGATTTTGTCTCTTTTTTTATTCATCCTGCGGTTGCTGCTTTTTTGTCTAATTCCATATTATCTCCCACCAAAACCATCTTATTGGTATCTTTTTAAAACATATAGTTTTCTAATTATAAACTGTTACATATCTATTATATATATGTGGGAGAAATCCAGAAAATACAAAGCTTCTACAATAACACTGCTCAGAGACAATGATTGTGGACATTTTTGTGTATTTCCTTCTTCGCTTTCTTCTATTCGTGAATCTACATATATAGATAGATATTACTTTATTTTATAAATTGAGATTAAACTCTTTTATAGTATTTTTATTAACAAAATATTGTGAATTTTTCTTTGTATCCATAAATATTCTTCTAGGTTATCATTTTAAGATCTGCATTATATTTTACCATATGGAGGTGTTGTAATATAGTTAAACAGCCCTTATTGCTAGATTAGGTTTTTTCCAATTTTTTATATCATAAATAATACTTACAATAAAGGTGTTGGTAGGTAAATCTCTTGTAAACATTTGTAAGGGTTTCCCTAGAATAAATAAATTTCCAGCAGAGAAACTGCTAGCTCAAAGCATATGTACATTTTTCCCCATTCATTTTTATTAAGAAATGTTTCAAGCAATCCTAACAGTCTACTGGATATGATAATAAATACCTATATACCCAACATGCAGTTTGTCAGACCTTAACATTTTGCCATATTTGCTTTAGATCTATTTTATTAATGAAATAAAGTATTAAGACATATTGAAACATCCTATCTAGCCCTCCCAGAGCCCATCTTTCCCTAGAGGAATCATATCCACAATTTGGTGTTCCTCAGACCCATGCAGGGTTTTTTAACTTTTGCTATATATTATACATGTATATGCATATGCATGCATAAACAATATATAGTACTGTTCTTCTTGTCTTTAAACTTCTTACTGCACATATTCTCCTGTGATTTGCTCTTTTTCTACAGCATTACACTTTTGAGGCTTACAGGTTTACACATGTAGCTCTAGTTCATTTATTTTCATAGCTGTTTGTGTGGTGTTCATTATATGACTATGCCATCAAATTTTAATTTTCTTCTTCGTGAACATTTATATTGTTTCCATTTTTTCTTTTTTTCTTTTTTTTTTTTTTTTTGAGATGGAGTCTTGCTCTGTCACCCAGGCTGGAGTGCAGTGCACGATCTCGGCTCACTGCAACCTCCGCCTCCTGGGTTCAAGTGATTCTCCTTCCTCACCCTCCCCAGTAGCTGAAATTACAGGCACGTGCCACCATGCCTGGCTATTTTTTTTTTTTTTTTGTATTTTTAGTAGAGATGAGGTTTACCGTGTTAGCCAGGATGGTCTCGATCTCCTGACCTTGTGATCCACCCCCCCCCACCCGACCTCCCAAAGTGTTGGGATTACAGGCGTGAGCCACTGTGCCCGGCCCACTTTTTCACTATTATAGGCAACATTGCTATAAACATTCTTGTAAATGTCTTCTTGTGTATATGAGCAAGAGTTTCTAACTGGGGTGGAGCTGCTGGGGGATAGAGTATGTGCACTGTCAGTTTACTGGATATTGCCAAATTGGTAGTACCCTCCTTATTCTCCCACCAAGGCCATAAGAGTTTTTGTTGATTTATATGATCATCACATGGTTTGGCCGGTGTTGCTGTACCCCACCTTCAAATCTGACAGTGCATGAGAGTACCCATTTCTCTGAATTCTTGTCACCACCACGTATTATCAGTTTTTCAACTTTGCTAATTTTATTTCATTTTATTTGAGACAGAGTCTCACTGTTGCCCAGGCTGGAGTGCAGTGGCGTGATCTCAGCTCACTGCAACTGCCACCTCCCGGGTTCAAGCATTTCTCCTGCCTCAGCCTCCCGAGTAGCTGGGATTATAGCACGGTGGGGGAGGGGTGCCCATGCCTGACTAATTTTTGTATTTTTAGTAGAGATGGGTTTTGCCATGTTGCCCAGGCTGGTCTCAAACTCCTGAACTTAGGTGATCAGCCTGCCTCGGCCTCCCAAAGTGCTGAGATTACAGATGTGAGCCACTGCGTCCGGCCCAACTTTGTTAATTTTATTGGCAAAAAAGAAAAGCGTATTTGTTGATAACATTTAAGAACACTTGGATTCTTTCTTTTTTCTCATTACAAAATAGCACACATTATTTTAGAAAATTTGAAAATATAAGGGCCGGGCGCGGTGGCTCAAGCCTGTAATCCGAGCACTTTGGGAGGCCAAGACAGGTGGATCACTTGAGGTCAGGAGTTTGAGACTAGCCTGACCAACATGGAGAAACCCTGTCTCTACTAAAATACAAAACTAGCGGGGCATGGTGGCGCGTGCCTGTAATCCCAGCTACCCGGGAGGCTGAGGCATGAGAATCACTTGAACCTATGAGGTGGAGGTTGCGGTGAGCCGAGATCGTGGCATTGCACTCCAGCCTGGGCAACAAGAGTGAAACTCCTTCTCAAAAAAAAAAAAAAGAAAGAAAAGAAAGAAAAGAAAATTTGAAAATATAGACAAGTGAAAAAAAAGGAGGATTCCCTTGAATCCTACCACTCAAATATAATACTAAATAGTATTTAGCATTCACAAAAATGATACGTGAGGTGATAGATGTGTTAATTAGCATGCTTTAATCATTCCACAATGTTTACACATATCACAACAATGTTATACAGCATAAATATATACAATTTGTCATTTTTTTTGTGGGTTTTTTTTTTTTTTTTGAGATGGACTCTGTTGCCCAGGCTGGAGTGCAGTGGTGCTATCGTGGCTCACTGCAACCTCTGCCTCCCAGGTTCAAGCGATTCTCCTGCCTCAGCCTCCCAAATAGCTGGGATTACAGGCGCCCACCACCACACCCAGCTAATTTTTGTATTTTTAGTAGAGACGGGGTTTCACCATGTTGGCCAGGCTGGTCTGGAACTCCTGACCTCAAGTGACCTGCCCCTCTCTGCCTCCCAAATTGCTGGGTGTGGGGTTTTTTTTGAGACAATCTCCCTCTTTCATCCAGGCTGGAGTGTGGTGGCACGATCATGGCTCATGGGAGCCTCGACCTCCTGGGCTCAAGCAATCCTCTCACCTGAGCCTCCCAAAGTAGCTGGGACCACAGGTACATGCCACCACACTCAGCTAATTCTTTCATTATTTATTTATTTATTTATTTATTTATTTATTTATTTATTAAGACAGAGTTTCGCTCTTGTTGCCCAGGCTGGATTGCGATGGTGAGATTTCAGCTCACTGCAACCTCCGTCTTTGGGGTTCAAGCGATTCTCCTGCCTGAGCCACCCGACTAGCTGGGATTACAGGCATGTGCCACCACGCCTGGCTAATTTTTGTGTTTTTAGTAGAGACGGGGTTTCTCCATGTTGGTCAGGCTGGTCTCCAACTCCCGACCTCAGGTGATCCGCCCGCCTTGGCCTCCCAAAGTGCTGGAATTACAGGCGTGAGCCACCGCACCCGGCCTTTTTAAAATTTTTTAAAAAGTTTTTTATAGAGACGGGGTCTCCCTGTGTTACCTACCATGCCCAGCTCAATTTGTCATTTGTCAATTTAAATAAATAAAATTCTGTCTTAATTTGAATTAATCATACAGATTGCAGTTAAAACCGACAATGAAAAAAACTTTAACAAATTGAATTCTTGCTCCATAACTAGAGCTGCTTCAGATACCTAATATTTCCATAAATAGGATTCATAGCTAGGTGTTTAATATATACGATATGTACATGTAATGACAAATACCCACACATATGTATTTTGCCTTTACAAAAATGTATCTAGTCTGTTATAAACTGTTTTTTTTTCACCTAACAAATAAGCAACAATCATTTTCTCATGTTATTTGTATTCAGGACTAGAGGGTGTTATTTAAAGACTTCCATATTCATATCCATCTGTCTCCCCACTCACCGTCCATAAACCAAGGACCAGGCTGACCCCAGCAACAAGTCCTAGTGGAGCTGGCTTCCTGCCGGCTCTATATGTTGCTGCAACTGACCCAGCCCCTCATCTGAAATTCACACATAACTCTCCCTTGCTCATTACTCAGGGAGGCCAACTGCCACCTCTGCCTTAGGGCCTTCTGCTGGGCAACTCCCATCTTACCTGTCTGTTGGACAGCATAACATGCAGCTCCCTTTAGTTACATGGCTCTCCTGTGCCCTCACCCTATATGCCTTCAGGTTTTCTCCTCACCGCCACCCTCCAATTTAAATATATTACCTGCAACCTCAACCTCTTGCCTTAACTGTCCTTTCAGGACATCAAACTCTCCAGAGCCTGATCCATAGGAAGTTTGGTATTCCATCCTCTTATGTGGCCTAGCCCATGTATACATTTGATTAGGTGAAATATATTTGGATTTGATCCAGCTTCCATGTCAGGAAAGAGTCTGTAACAGATGTATCTCATTGCTCACCTAGACTACTGCAATAGTTCTCACTCCCTCTAGTATTGCCATTCTTCTCACTTCGCCCCTTCTCTCTACAAATTCATCCACATAGCTGTCAGTGAGCTTCCTAAAATTCTATTCTGATGATGCCATTTCCCTGCATAAAATACTTGTGTGTTGCCAGCTGCGGTGGCTCATGTGTGTAATCCCAGCACTTTGGGAGGCCGAGGTGGGTGGATCACGAGGTCAGGAGTTCAAGACCAGCCTGGCCAAGATGGTGAAACCCTGTCTCTACTAAAAATACAAAAATTAGGGCTGGGCACAGTGGCTCACGCCTGTAATCCCAGCACTTTGGGAGGCTGAGGCAGGTGGATCACAAGGTCAGGAGATCGAGACCATCCTGGCTAACACGGTGAAACCCCATCTCTACTAAAAATACAAAAAATTAGCTGGGCGTGGTGGTGCGTGCCTGTAATCCCAGCTACTCAGGAGGCTGAAGCAGAGAATTGTTTGAACCCGGGAGGTGGAGGTTGCAGTGAGCCAAGGTCACGCCACTGCACTCCAGGCTGGGTGACAGAGCGAGATTCCGTCTCAAAACAAAACAAAACAAAACAAAAAACACAAAAACTCATGTGTCACCTGACCTACAGGATCAAGCCCAAGTCCCTGCTTAAAGGCCCTCTGGGATCTCTAGCCATCCTTCCTATGACTTCTACAGCTTCACTCTGTATACACTAGCAATTCTGAGTTGTTCTTTGTCCTTCTGACAGTATTTCATACCTATGTACCTTTGCATATGCTTCCCTTTCTGTCTAGGATATCTTTTCCTCTTTGACTGGAAAACTCCTTTTCATTCTTCAAAGTTCTCTTCCAAAGATAGTCCTACAAACTCAAAGCACCACCTCACATACTCCTTATTAATTATTAATACAAAGAGGGCCAGGTGCGGTGGCTCACTCCTGTAATCCTAGCACTTTGGGAGGCCGAGGTGGGCACATCACTCGAGGTCAGGAGTTCAAAACCAGCCTGGTCAACATGGCCAAATCCCGTCTCTACTAAAAATAAAAAAAATTAGCCGCGTGTGGTGGCAGGCACCTGTAATCCCAGCTACTCAGGAGGCTGAGGTGGGAGAACTGCTTGAACCTGGGAGACAGAGGCTGCAGTGAGCTGAGATCACGCCACTGCACTCCAGCCTGGGCGACAGAGTGAGACTCCGTCTCAATAAAAAGTAATAATAATAATAATAAAATAATTAATACAAAGGGGAAAAATCGCATTCACACTGGAGAAGCTTAGCTAATGCCACCATAGCCAAGTGGTCAAAATTATCATCATTCACACAGATAGTTCAACATATGCAAGTCAATAAATGTGATTCATCACATAAACAGAATTAAAAACAAAATCCACATGATCTTCTCAATAGATACAAAAAAGCATTTGATAAAATCCAGCATCCCTTTATGATAAAAACCCTCAACAAACTAGGCATAGAAAGAACATACCTCAAAATAATAAAAGCCATATATGACAAACTGACAGCCAACATCATACTGAATGAGGAAAAGTTGAAAGCATTCCCTCTGAGAATAGGAACAAGACAAGGATGTCCACTTCCACCACTGTTATTTGGCATAGTACTGGAAGTCCTAGCCAGAGCAATCAGGCAAGACAAAGAAATAAAGGGCATCCAAATTGGAAAAGGGAGCTAGGCACGCTAGCTCACGCCTGTAATCCCAACACTTTGGGAGGCCGAGGCGGGTGGATCACCTGAGGTCAGGAGTTTGAGACCAGCCTGGCCAATATGGTGAAACCCTGTTTCTACTAAAAATACAAAAGGTGTGGTGGCACATGCTTGTAATCCCAACACTTTGGGAGGCCCAGGCGGGTGGATCACCTGAGGTCAGGAGTTTGAGACCAGCCTGGCCAATATGGTGAAACCCTGTTTCTACTAAAAATACAAAAGGTGTGGTGGCACATGCCTGTAATCCCAGCTACTCAGGAGGCAAGGCTAGAGAATTGCTTGAGCCCAGGAGGTGGAGGTTGCAGTGAGTTGAGATTGCGCCACTGCACTCCAGCCTGGGCGACAGAGTGCGATTCTGTCTAAAAAAAAAAAAAAGAAATTGGAAAAGAGGAAGTCAAACTCTGTTTGCCAATGATATGATAGGTAGTATATCTAGAAAATCCTAAAGACTCTTCCAAAAGGCTTGTAGATTTGATAAATGAATTCAGTAAAGTCTCAGGTTGCAAAATCAATGTATACAAATTGGTAATCACTGCTATACACCAACAATGTCCAAGCTGAGAATCAAATCAAGAACTCAATTGCAGCTGGGCGCAGTGGCTCACGCCTGTTATCCCAGCATTTAGAGAGGCCAAGGCAGGCAGAACAAGAGGTCGGGAGTTCGAGAGCAGCCTGGCCAACACAGTGAAACTCCGTCTCTACTAAAAATACAAAAACTTAGCAGGGCGTGGTGGCAGGCACCTGTAATCTCAGCTACTCAGGAGGCTGAGGCAGGAGAATCACTTGAACCCGGGAGGCGGATGTTGCATTGAGCTGAGATCATGCCATTGCACTCCAGCCCGGGCGACAGAGCGAGACTCCGTCTCAAAAAAAAAAAAAAAAAAAAAAAAAAAAAACCCTCAATTGCTGTTACACTAGCTGCAAAAAACCGAACAACTTAGGAATATACTTAACCAAGGAGGTGAAATATCTCTACAAGGAGAACTGCAAAATACTGCTGAAAGAAATTGTAGATAACACAAACAAATGCAAATATATCCCATGCTCATGAATTAGAAGAATCAGTATCATGAAAATGACCATACTGCCCAAAGCAATCTATAAATTCAATACAATTCCTATGAAAATACCGACATCATTTTTTCACAGAATTAGAAAAATGATCCTAAAATTCATATAGAACCAAAAAAGAGCAAATAGCCAAAGCAATCCGAAGCAAACAGAAAAAATCTGGAGGCATCACATTACCACACTTTAAACTATACTGCAAGGCTATCGTGGTACTGGTATGAAAGTAGATACATAGACCAATGGAATAGAATGGCGAACCAAGAAATAAGGCAAAATACTTACAACCAACTGATCTTTGACAAAGCATATAAAAACATAAACTGAGGAAAGGACACCCTATTCAATAAATGGTGTTGGGAAAACTGGATCCCACATGTAGAAGAATGAAACTGGATTCATTTCTCTCACCATGTACAAAAATCAATTCAAGATCGATTAAAGACTTAAATGTAAGACCTGAAGCCATAAAAATTCTAGAAGAAAACCTAGGAAAGCTCTTCTGGACATTGGTCTAGGCAAAGAATTCATTACTAAGACCCCAAAAGCAATTGCAACAAAACAAAAATAAACAAATGGGATATAATTAAATTTATAAGCTTCTGCACAGCAAAAGAAACAATCGCCAGAGTAAACAGACAACTCACAGAATGGGAGAAAATATTTGCAAACTATGCATTCAACAAAGGACTAATATCCAGAATCTACAAGGAACTCAAACAAATCAGCAGGAAAAAAACAAATAATCTCATTAAAAAGTGGGCAAATGACATGAACAGATATTTCTCAAAAGAAGATATACAAATGCTCAACAAACATGAAAAAATGCTCAACATCACTAATCATCAGGGAAATGCAAATCAAAACCACAATAAAATGCCATCTTACCCCAGGCAGAATGGCCATTATTAAAAAGTAAAGGCCGGGCACGGTGGCTCATGCTTGTAAGCCCAGCACTTTGGGAGGCCGAGATGGGCAGATCACCTGAGGTTGGGAGTTGGAGACCAGCCTGGCCAACATGGTGAAACCCCATCTCTACTAGAAATGCGAAAATTAGCCAAGCTTACTCGGGAGGCTGAGGCAGGAGAATGGCGTGAACCCGGGAGGCGGAGCTCGCAGTGAGCCGAGATCGCGCCACTGCACTCCAGCCTGGGCGACAGAGTGAGACTCAGTCTCAAAATAAATAAATAAATAAATAATTAGCCAGGCTTGGTGGTGCGCGCCTGTAATCCCAGCTACATGGGAGGCTGAGGCATGAGAATCGCTTGAACCAAGGAGGTGGAGGTTGCAGTGAGCTGAGATGCACCACTGCACTCCAGCCTGGGCGGCAAGAGCGAAACTCTGTCTCAAAAATAAATAAATGAATAAAATAAAATAAATAAAATTGAAAAAGCAATAGATGTTGGTGTGGATGTGGTAAAAAGGTAACACTGCTAGGGGAATGTAAATTAGTACAATCTTTACAGAAAGCAGTATGGAGATTCCTTAAAGAACTAAAAGTTAGATCTACCATTTGATCCAGTAATCCCACTACTAGGTATCTACCCAAAGGAAAAGAAGTCATTATATCAAAAAGACACCTACACGCATATATTTATTACAGCACAATTCACAAATGCAAAGATACGCAGCAAAACTAAGTGCTCATCAACTGATAAGTGGATAAAGAAAATGTGATATATATACACCATGGAATACTACTCAGCTATAAAAAAGAACAAAATAATGTCTTTTGCAGCAACTTGGATGGAACTGGAGAACATTATTCTAAGTGAAGTAACTCAGGAATGGAAAACCAAATATCACATGTTCTCACTTTTTTTTTTTTTTTTTCTGAGACAGAGTCTCACTCTCTTGCCCAGGGTGGAGTGCAGTGGCACAATCTCGGCTCACTGCAACTTCTGCCTCCTGGGTTCAAGCGATCCTCCCATGTTCAAGCAATCCTCCACCTCAGTCTCCCAAGTAGCTGGGAGTACAAGCCTGCGCCACCATGCCCAGCTAAGTTTTGTATTTTTAGTAGAGACGGGGTTTCGCCATGTTGGCCAAATTGGTCTCGAACTCCTGACCTCAGGTGATCCACCCGCCTTGGCCTCCCAAAATGCTGGGATTACAGGCGTGAGCCACCATGCCTGGTCGCATGTTCTCATAAGTCGGAGCTAAGCTATGGGTACACAAAGGCATATAGACTAGTATAATGGACATTGGAGACTCATAATGGGTGAGGATGAGAGTGGGGAGAGATTTAAAAACTACATATTGGGAAGAATGTACACTACTCAGGTGATGGGTGCACTAAAATTTCAGACTTTGCCATTATACAATTCATCCATGTAACCCCAAACCGCTAGTACCCCTAAAGCTATTGAAAGAGAAAAGAAAAAAATTCTCATCACCATTAATGGAACAAACAAATAACATATGCCCCTGGTACGATGTACTGAGAATCACACACTCTGGTGGTCTTCTTGCAAAAAATATTTCACCTGAATCTAATCCCGAGGGAACAGTCAAACAAATACATCTTGAAAGATGTTCTGCAAAACTGGCCTGAACTCTTTTTTTTTTTTTTTTTTTTGGAGACGGAACCTTGCTCAGTCGCACAGGCTGGAGTGCAGTGGTGCAATCTCGGCTCACTGCAAGCTCCGCCTCCTGGGTTCACACCATTCTCCTGCCTCAGCCTCCCGAGTAGCTGGGACTATAAGCGCCCGCCACCACGCCCGGCTAATTTTTTTGTATTTTTAGTAGAGACGGGGTTTCACCGTGTTAGCCAGGATGGTCTCAATCTCCTGACCTTGTGTTTTGCCCACTTCGGCCTCCCAAAGTGCTGGGATTACAGGCGTGAGCCACCGCACCCGGCCAAAACTAGCCTGAACTCTTAAAAATGCCAATGTCCAGCAAGACCGAAACAAAATAAAAGACTCAGCAACAGCTCCAAATTTAAAGATGCTAAAGAAGCGTGACGGCTAAATGCAATGTGTGATCCTTGATTCAATCTTGGATCAAAAGAAAAAAACAGCTATAAATAATATTATTAAAAGACTTGGTGAAATTTGAATATGGATTACGTGTTAGATGATAATATGGGGCCAATGTTAAATTTCCTGAGTATGGTCATTGTACTGTGGTTATGGAAGAGCATGTACTTGTTCTTTGGAGATATGTGCTGAAGGGCTAAATTGTTGCTATATCTACAAGAAACTCTCAATGTTTCAGCAGAAAGAAACAAGCAAATAAATAAATATGTGTGTCTGTATATCAAAATAGATAAAGCAAATGTGGTGAAGTGTTAACAATAGAACTATAGGTGAAGGGTAAACAGATGCTCATTGTTCTATTCTTGCAGCTTTTATGTAGGTTTGATATTTTTCAAAACACAAACTTGGACACTATAAATAATAAGTAATAAAAACAAAAAGACTTTTCCTAGTCAAGTTTTCTATTAAGCCTTCCATGACATACACCTACTGCCCCTGGCCCCCAAACACTCACCTAAAACAATGAATCATACCCTCTCTTCTGGACTCTTCCAAGGTTATCTATCTCTCTGACCAAAGTATAAGCTCTTGGAAATCAGGCCCTGTATTGTGATGGATCTACACTGCTAGGACCATACCTGACACAGATTGGATGCTCAGTTGATCCCCTTTTTAAGTTAATCAAGCTGAGTCTTGAAGCTGGGATAGAATTCAGGAAGCAGAGAGGAGTCAGGCTTCTCAAGAGAGAGGAATGGCATGAGCAAAGGTAAGGAAACAGGAATGTACATTTTGTATTTACCAAAAGCGTTTGCTTTGTTTGGTCAGAACTGAGGGTTTATATAGGTGAAAATGCCTAACACACTATAGATTCTCAATAAAAATCTGATGAATAAATGAATGAATGAGATTTGAAAGACAGGCTTAGATTAGAAAGGGCTTTGACTACTGAATTGAGAAATTTGAACATTAACTAGTTCTTAACATCCAGGGTGTTTTCCCAGCGGTGGAAAGAGAGTGTGTTATTGGGCAAGTCCATTGCACATTTTCTTCACTAAATAACAAGGAAAATTGCCTCCATCAGTGTGTTAAAAAAAAAAAAAAAAAAGGAAAAGTAGAGACAAGTGGGATCTGAAAGTGACCTGCTTCCAAACTCAAGGGGAGAAAACGTTATCTATCCAGGAAAAGCTCCATAGTGGAATTTTAAAACATCCGACATCCCTCAGACTAACAGGTGTCACAGAATATGAAGAATAATTAAAAGAATCTATTTAACACGGGTCATGCTTGTCTTTGAAAATAGTGTCTGAGGCCGGGCGCGGTGGCTCATGCCTGTTATCCCTGCACTTTGGGAGGCCGAGGTGGGTGGATCACCTGAGGTCGAGAGTTTGAGACCAGCCTGGCCAACATGGTGAAACCTCGTCTCTACTAAAAATACAAAAAATTAGCTGGGCATGGTGGCGCGAGCCTGTAATCCCAGCTACTCATGAGACTGAGGCAGGAGAATGGCTTGAACCCGGGAGGCGGAGGTTGTGGTGAACCAAGATCGCGCCACTGCACTCCAGCCTGGGCAACAAGAGCAAAACTCCGTCTCAAAAAAAAAATAAAAATAAAAAAAGAAAAGAAAATAGTGTCTGAAATTATTTTGTTAATAGTACTTAGTTTTAAAGTTTAAGAAGTGTATGCTTATGAAATAAGTAGACTCCAATACTAGTTTAGGGCCTCCACATTACTACATAGATTACAAAGCTTCTCCGTTAGCCCAGCTGAGCTGCCCCCAACAAACAGTTTTCATATTTATTTAGTATTCGTGTTCTATTTTCTTCCAGATATCTTTGTGGGGACTGACAATTTAAGTAATGCAAAATAATTTTATTATGACAACTGAGAAAAGAAACGTGTGTTGTGTTTTGAGGTTATCATTTCCTTGACCATCATAAGCAGCCTGATATCTATTTCATCTTTGTTCATAATCACAGCACACCTTTGAACACATACCAAAATGATGATGGAATGAGAGCAAAGTATGTGAGTCAATTGGCTACTCTGTGAAACAATTTGTTAGTTTTAGGCTATAGTTCTTTTCAATTTTCAGCCAAATTCTATAAAAATCTTAGCTGGAAGGAAATGCAAATGTCAGGTTACATTTTAGAAATTAATTTTTGGGCTGAGTGCGGTGGCTCGTGCATGTAATCCCAGCACTTTGGGAGGCTGAGGAGGGAGGATTACCTGAGGTCAGGAGTTTGAGACCAGCCTGGCCAACATGGTGAAATCCTGTCTCTACTAAAAATACAAGAATTAGCCAGGTGTGGTGGTGCGTTCCTGTAATCCCAGCTACTCGGTAGGCTAAGGCACAAGAATCACTTGAACCCAGGAAGCAGAGGCCTGGGACTCTCCAGCCTGGGTGACAGAGCAAAACTGTCTCAATTTTTGGCCCAATTACCATGTAGCATTAACTTGTTTCAGAATGTTTAATATTACTGGGAAGACAGCATCGGTAGTGGTCAAAGTGATTTGTAGTTCACAAAGCATGTAGGCATTTTTTTTTTGAAGAAAGTAAACAAAATAATTTGAACTGTTGTTTCAGGTAATAAAGTAGACTCATGCGGTAAGTCATTTGAGCTGTATGTACAGATGGACTATGACACAGCTAAATTAGTCACAACTGTCCACCACAGGCCAACTTCAAGATAAAGGGCTATATATCAGTTAGCAATGCTCTCTTACAACCAGCCCTGATGTGTTTGTAAGCAGGAAAATAATTTTATGGTTACAATCAACAAAGAAGTATCAGGCTAGTCCACCAAGCCCAGCCAAATCCCATATCTCGCTCCAGTTTTATAGAGATTAGCATATCACATGAGCCAAATGCTGTTCCCCAACTTAGAATGTGATATTGCTATTTTGCAGGGAAAGTGTAAGCCCTGTTCTGCAACACTGATGAAATAGAAGTATTCATAGATATTGTTTAACGTGGTCCAATAATTGAAACATAAAATAGACATCTTGTAACAGAACATTTTTAAAAGTCAAGAAAGATAAGAATTAGGCCTTGGAAAATAAATGACTATGAAGAAAGATAAAAAGAAAAGAGACTGGGGTGTCTCTGAAGACCCTGCTTAGAGGCCCTGTCCTCCTTGCGGCAAGCGGCCATTGCCATGGAAACCGGAGCCGCAGGGCTATCTGTCCAGGATTGTGACGCCCAGATGGGAGTGGTGGGAGGAGACAGGAAGAGGGTGGTGGCCGATAGCTGGTCCTCTTTCTCCAACACCTAGCCTGAGACTTGGCGGCGCGGCTGCTATCCTGAACTAGCTTGGTAAGGGTTGTGTCCCGAACCAGCGTAGAGAGACCTCGGACCAGCCGCTTTGATGACAGCATCCGCGTCCTCCTTTTCATCATCTCAGGGTGTCCAGCAGCCCTCCATCTACAGCTTCTCCCAAATAACCAGAAGCTTGTTTCTCAGCAATGGTGTGGCCGCCAACAACAAACTCCTTCTGTCCGGCAATCGCATCACCGCCATTGTCAATGCCTCGGTGGAAGTGGTCAACGTATTCTTCGAGGGCATTCAGTACATAAAGGTGCCTGTTACCGATGCTCGTGACTCGCGTCTCTACGACTTTTTTGACCCCATTGCTGATCTTATCCACACCATCGATATGAGGCAGGGCCGCACGCTGCTGCACTGCATGGCTGGAGTGAGCCGTTCCGCCTCACTGTGCGTTGCGTACCTCATGAAATACCACTCCATGTCGCTGCTGGACGCCCATACATGGATCAAGTCGCGCCGCCCCATCATCCGGCCCAACAACAGCTTTTGGGAACAGCTCATCAATTACGAATTCAAGCTGTTTAATAACAACACCGTGCGCATGATCAACTCGCCGGTAGGTAACATCCCTGACATCTATGAGAAGGACCTACGTACGATGATATCAATGTAAGCCATCCCGGCCAGCCCCTGACATCTGCCATCGATCTTGCACCAACACTGAACTTGAACACTGACATTTTGTTAGTAAAGAAAACCAGATGGTGCCTTGTTAAAGGGCAAGAAAAAAGGGAGGGGGTTGGAGTTTTGAACGTAGTAAGCCTTACCTTAATAGAATTAAATTCATGAAACATAAGATGGTGAAAATGTTTTTTATATTGTGAGGTCAAGCTATTGGGGCCTGGCTGGAACCAGGGTGGGGCAAGTAATGCTCAGCTCACATAGACCTGCCAGCAGCACCCAATACATGTGGCAGGCCTGGAATCCTGAGCCCTGCCAGAGGCTGACTAACCCAGGAGTGAATCCCCTAGAATCTCACCCGGTTCTTTCCAACCCAAAGTCAAAGCCTTAGACATCTTGGCATCCCTTGCACTTCTCCCTGTAAGCGCCAACCTAGTGGATAAGTGGCTTTCATTCAAGCTGTGCTCCAGGAGCTCTGGAGGAGTCTCAGGCTACCCTTGCCCACCTTCAATCACAGTGGCCCATCTCTGGTTTTCTAGATCGGATTTATACATTAGTTTTAAAAAAAAAAACTAGTTTTTTAAAAGACCATTCCACTCCATAAAATTTAAAAATATTGTATTTTTTTGACTGCTGTACTTGATGGCAAGTTCTCAAGGTGTCTTTGGTGATCTTCCACCGGCCTTTGTGAAAAGGGACATAGTCCTTTTCCCAGGGCATATACTGAGAGAGAACAGGCCTGACACCAGGCCTCAGGGGTTCCTCTCATGATCCTTGGCTTAAGACGCTGGAGCTGCTGGCCATGACCCAGCCCTGTCACCTCTAACATCTTTCATTGTGACCTGGGTCCTCTCAGAGCTTCACTTTCCTCACCTGTCAAAGCAACTGTCTCCCATAGAGTTGTTGTGAGGACTGGGTTCCTTAGCACAGTACCTGGCACATGAATGGTTTCATGCTTGGAGTAAAAGGCAATGATACTCTTTGACCCTGGTTTGAGGTCAGCACACTCATCCTCATAATGGCATTTCCCCCATCTGTGCACAGTCCTTTGTTATTTACAAAATGTTCTTCCAAAAAATCTAAAAACAAATGGCTTAAGGTCCTTTTGGACCTTACCTTAGAATGGGCCTAGATTTGGGCATGGTGGCTGGCACCTGTAGTCCCAGCTACTCGGGAGGCTGAGGCAAGAGAAGCACTTGAACCCGGAAGGTGGAGGTTGCAGTGAGCCAAGAGCACGCCATTGCACTCCAGCCTTGGGTGACAGAGCGAGACTCCGTCTCAAAAAAGAAAAAACAAAGCAGAGGGGGCCTAGATTTAGAGCCTTTATAGAGGTCCCATTGTGTTTAATCCATGTGCATCCAAGAGGTCGTGTAGAAGCACAATTTCAGCTTCCCTGAAACACTTGTTTAGAGTCACTAACCGTGAGAGCCAGCACCCTGGTTTTGCTCATTACCAGGATGCATGGGGGCATTCACCGAAGGGATGAACAAGTGACCCCCAACATGTAGGCCCTGGAATCCAGGATCATTCTAACTCCCTGGATACCCGGGCTCTGGCTTGTGTTCAGTTATTATAATCCAGAGGATTTTAGACCAAAAAAAAAAAAAAAAAGAGAGAGAGAGAGAGACAAAAGTACAACTGCTCCATTTGAAGAAGACCTGTGTGTCCACAACCCAGTGACGTCCAAATGTTTTCTCTCTCCAAACACATCGAGACACCACCACTGCCACAAAGGGAGTGCCTAGGGTGCAGTATGGGGGCAAGGGGGATAAAATCACTGCTCCAGGCAGATCCACTACTTTTACAGATGGAAAAACAGGCCCACCGAATGCAAAAGTTGGTGTGGCAGAGCCCCCACAAAGCAGCCTTTCTGGCAGCGACCCAGATGGAAACTTTCTTTTAAAGTATTTTTTAGAAAAAAATTATTTGGGGGTGTGTGTGTGTGTGTGTGTGTGCATGTGTGTTCATTTTTAAAAATATCTGAATTAACATACCATGAAATTACTCTTTGTGGATAAACAGTTCCACGAATTTTAACACATGCATAGATTTAGGTAACCATCACCACAATCCCAAAATTTCCCTCATGCTTCCCCTTTCTAATTAAACCATCAAACCACCCCAACCTCTGGCAAACACTGATGTGTTTTCCTTCCCTATAGGTTTGCCTTTTTTTTTTTTTTTTTTTTTTTTTTGAGACGGAGTCTCGCTCTGTCGCCCAGGCTGGAGTGCAGTGGTGCAATCTCGACCCACTACAACCTCCGCCTCCCGGGTTCAAGCGATTCTCCTGCCTCAGCCTCCTGAGTAGCTGGGACTACAGGCGTGTGTCACCACGCCCTGCTAATTTTTTGTAAATTTTTGTATTTTTAGTAGAGATGGGGTTTCACCGTATTAGCCAGGGTGGTCCTGATCTCCTGACCTCGTGATCTGCCGGCCTCATCCTCCCGAAGTGTTGGAATTACAGGCGTGAGCCACTGGGCCCAGCCTAATTTTTGTATTTTTAATAGAGACAGGGTTTCACCATGTTGCCCAGGCTGGTCTCGAACTCCTGAGCTCAAACGATCTGCCTGCCTCGGCTTCCCAAAATAATTATAGGGGAATGTTTATTATACTGACTCCTGGGCCTCAATTTAAATACAGTAGGTCCAGGAAGCTGCATTTTAATTTTAATTTTTATTTTTATTTTATTTTATTATTTTATTTTTTAGATGGAGATTCGCTCTTGTTGCCCAGACTGGAGTGCAATGGTGTGATCTCCACTCACCGCAACCTCCGCCTCCCGGGTTCAAGCGATTCTCCTGCCTCAGCCTCCACAGTAGCTGGGATTACAGGCATGCGCCACCACTCCTGACTACTTTTGTATTTTTAGTAGAGACAGGGTTTCTCCATGTTGGTCAGGCTGGTCTCGAACTCCCGACCTCAGGTGTTCTGACTGCCTTGGCCTCCCAAAGTGCTGGAATTACAGGCATAAGCTACTGCACCTGGCTGAAGCTGCATTTTCCACAAGCATCTCAGACGATTCTGATGAAGGCTGAGAAACTTCAACCAAGCAGTTGTTAATACTAAAAGTATTTCATAACTTCTCACCTTTGCCCTTCTTTTTTGAATTATTTATTTATATCCTTAGACATTTTTTTTCACTGAGCTCATTCTTCTGCAGAACCTAGACATTTTTCTTTTAGAGTATAAATCTTTTATTTCTTTTCAATTGTAAAAACTGAAAAATAGAATAAGGATATTTAGTTTTTCTGTTCAGATATATTTCATTTATTTTTCCCAGTTTATTGTGTGTCATTTGTCCGTGGTGCTTGTTTGTGATTCAAAAGTTTAAATTTGTATGTAGTTAAATCTATGAGTCTTAATCTGTATTTATTTTAATCTAGAATAGTGCCTCTACTCTTACTTCCCCCGACATTGTCTTTTTGATGAGTCCAGAATGATTTTGAGGTATAACATCCAGTACGCTGGATTTGTCCAATTATTTCTTCATGCTATTGTTTATCTTGTTCCTGTATTCCCTGTATTTTCTTTAAACTGGAAGCTAGGTCTAGAGGTTTGATTAGATTTGGGTTAAAAAAATTTTTTTTTTTTTGAGACAGTCTCACTCTGTCACCCAGCTGGAGTGCAGGGACATGATATCAGCTCACTGCAACCTCTGCTTCCCCGGTTCGAGCAATTGTCGTGTCTCAGCCTCCTGAGTAGCTGGAATTACAGGCATGTGCCACTACGCCTGGCTAATTTTTGTAGTTTTAGTAGAGATGGGGGTTTCACCATGTTGCTCAGGCTGGTCTTGAACTCCTGACCTCAGGTGACTCGCCTGATTCGGGCTCCCAAAGTGCTAGGATTACAGGTGTGAGTCACTGTGCCCAGCCAGATATGGGTTAAGAATTTTTGCTAGAATATTTCAGAAGCATTGCCATGTTGCATGTGTCAGGAGGCACAGATGTCTCTTTGTCCCATTAGCAGTGATGCTAAGTTTGATCATTTAATTAAGGTGGTGACCACCAGATACCTGCCTTTAATATTAATAAGTACAGAATTCTGTGGGGTGATACTTTAGCACAGTGTGAATATCCTGTTTCTTTCAGCCAGTGTTATTAGCATCCATTAATGATCCTTGCCTCAATCAATTATTACATTAGGAGACATCTAACTCTTAAATCGATCTCAACTTAATTTGGGTATATCGTGTAAGTTGGAAGTTATTTAATTTTTTGAAATAATTTTGAGATGTCCAACACCATCAGAAATATTTGTGTCTGCTTTTGTTCCTTCCAGTTTGCTACATTGTCAATCTTTTCCTGTGCCAGTATCACATTCCTTAAGATTGGTGCAGCTTCATAATAGACTATTATATTTGGTAGAGCAATGACATTCCCACTGTTATGTTTCTTTTTCAGAGGCTGGGGTGTTTCTTTTGTTTGTTTTTTCTTAGATTCTTTTATTTCTCTTCTAAATGGATCTTAATAGTTGCAGGTTTACAAAAATTTCCCATTAGGATTTTGATTGAAATTACTTTTTTTGGTGTAGTAGTCAAGGTCAAATAAGGAAAACAGAAACCGCGCTAGTCATTTAATCAGAAGATATTTACTATTAAGAACTGTTTACCAGGTATTGGCGAAGTGAAGAGGCAAAAATAGGACACACATTGTATATATTTATACATATATAAACACTTAAATAAAAGGTCATCTACCCTGAATGCCTACAACTTGATCAGTTAAGCATTAACTATATTTCTGGAGTGTGCATATCTTAATTCCAAAAGCTCATAATGTTAGAAAATTGTAAGTTAGTTTACTAAAGCACAGACATGCTTATACACACATACACATACTCATTCACTTCCTTGCACTTCAATTCTTTTTTTTTTTTTTCCGAGGCGGAGTCTTGCTCTGTCACCCAGGCTGGAGTGCAGTGACATGATCTCGGCTCACTGCAACCTCAGCAGCCTGGGTTCAAGAGATTCTCCTGCCTCAGCCCCCCAAATAGCTGGGATTACAGGTGCCCACCATCGTGCCCGGCTAACATTTTTTTTGGCTGGTCTCAAACTCCCGACTCCAGGTGATCCGCCCGCCTTGGCCTCCCAAAGTGCTGGGATTACAGGCTTGATCCACCGCGCCCAGCCAAGTTTTACAATATTTTATTATTTAAAAAATGTAAATGTTGAATAAGTAACACAATCATGATTCAACAGTCAAAGGGCACATAAAAGGATATATAGAGTGAAAGCCTCCTCACATCTGTTCTCTACCCAACCAGTTCCCCTCCCCAAAGGCAGCCAATATTATCAGTTCTTCCTGTATGTGTCCACGATATTATTTTATGCATATATAAGAAATCACATTTGTATACATATATTTTACATTTTTCTTTCTTTCTTTTTTCTTTTTTTTTTTTTTTGAGACGGAGGCTCATTCTGTCACCCAGGCTGCAGTGCAGTCCAGCCCTTTTTCATTTTTCAACAAATGGTAGCATACTTCATGCTGTTCTCTACCTTGTTTCTCTTTGTTTACTAATACATGTCACAGATCATGCTAAGCCAGTACAAGAGAATATCTTCATTTTTTTTTACAACTGCATAGTATTCCATTGTATGGAAGTATCATAATTCATTTAATCTGTTCCTATTGGTGGACTTTTAGGTTTGTTGCCAAAATTTTGCTACTATATATAATACCCCAGTAAATAAACTTGTAGTTAAGTTTAGGTATATAAATTATTTTAGGCTGGACTCGGTGGCTCATGCTTGTAATCACAGCACTTTGGGAGGCCGAGGCAGGCGGATCACGAGGTCAGGAGTTTGAGACTGGCTTGGCCAACATAGTGAAATCCCGTCTCTACTAAAAATACAAAAAATTAGCTGGGCGAGGTGGTGGGCGCCTGTAATCCCAGCTACTTGGAGGCTGAGGCAGGAGAATCGCTTAAACCAGGGAGGCAGAAGTTGCAGTGGGCTGAGATCACGTCACTGCACTCTAGCCCAGGTGACAGTGTGAGACCCTGTCTCAAAAAAAAAAAATTATTGTATACATATGCAAACATATCTATAGGACATTATTAGAAATAAAATTAGTGGGTCTAATTTCATAATTTCAAATTTTCATAAACATTGGCAGATTAATTTCTATGGATGTCATCAAAACCTGTCAGCAATATGTTAAAGTGCCTGTCTCCCCACAGAATCAACAACACTGTATAATATTGCACTTTTATATCTTTGCCATTCTGACCAGTGAAAAATGGTGTCTCCGTTTACTTTTAATTTGTATGTCTTTTATTATGAGTAAGTTCTAGCTTCTTTTCATTCCTCTAAGAATAATTTATATTTTTCTCTCTATGAATTGGCTGCTTATACCAATATTTTATTAGGTTGTCAGTCTTTTTTAAAAAATTGGTTTGTAAGAAGTCTATTAGGGAAATGAGGCATTCATTTATGATAAAAATTTCAAATGTTTTCCACAAATTTTCATTTATCTTTTGACTTTGCTTAGAGTGGCTTTGCCAGGCAGATTATTTTTATTTAGTCAAATTTATTGTTTATTTTTACAGCTTTAGGATTTTGTGTCATTCTCGAAAGGCTTTATGCACTCTAAAATTATACTTTAAAAGTATCCCACAGCTGTTCAAGTACTTTTCTTTCTTTTATTATTATTATTATTGTTTTTGTAGAGACTGGGGTTTCACCATGTTGCTCAGGCTGGTCTTGAACTCCTGGGCTCAAGGGATCCGCCTGCCTCGGCCTCCCAAGCTGCCGTAATTTCAGGCCAGAGCCACTGCACCCTGCCTCTTCAAGTACCTTTTTTTTTTTTTTTTTTTTGAGACGGAGTCTCCCTCTGTTGCCTAGGCTGGAGTGCAATGGTGCGATGTAGGCTCACTGCAACCTCTGCCTTCTTGTTTCAATCAATTCTCCTGCCTCAGCCTCCAGAGTAGCTGGGATTACAGGCACCTGCCACCATGCCCAGCTAATTTTTGTATTTTCAGTAGAGATGGGGTTTCACTATGTTGGCCAGGCTAGTCTCAAACTCCTGACCTCGTGATCTGCCTGCCTCGGACTCCCAAATTGCTGAGATTACAGGCGTGAGCCACTGCGCCTGGCCTCATGTACTTTTATATTTCAATTTTAACATTTAAATGTTTGATCCAGTGCCGGGTGCGGTGGCTCACACCTGTAATCACAGCACTTTGGGAGGCCAATGTGGGTGGATCATGAGGTCAAGAGTTCGAGACCAGCCTGGCCAACATGGTGAAACCCCGTCTCTACTAAAACTACAAAAATTAGCTGGGGGTGTTGGCATGTGCCTGTAGTCCCAGCTACTCGGGAGGCTGAGGCAGGAGAGTTGCTTGAACCCAGGAGGCAGAGGTTGCAGTGAGCTGAGGTCGCGCCACTGCACTCCAGCCTGGGCGACAGAGTGATACTCCATCTCAAAAGAACTAAATAACTAAATAAATAAATGTTTGATCCATTTGGAATATATCCTGGAATTTCTCTTTCAGATTGCTACCACCATTCTCGTCTATTTATGTAACTTATAATTTAAGTTAAAATATGTTACATTAATATGTAGTTTATGTATAATCCATAATATATTGTATGTAGTCTTATTAGTATTGAAATTCTCTGTATTCATATTTACTTTTTGGTTGGCTTGGTATGTCCAAGACTAAAAGTTATGTTACTCTTTTTTTTTTTTTTTTATGAGACAGAGTTTTGCTCACTGCAAGTTTGTCTCTGCTCATTGCAACCTCCACTTCCCAGGTTCAAGCGGTTTTCCTGCCTCAGCCTCACAAGTAGCTGGAATTACAGGCGCCTGCCACCACACCCGGCTATTTTTTTTGTATTTTTAGTAGAAACAGGGTTTCACCATGTTGACCAGGCTGGTCTTGAACCCCTGACCTCAGGTGATCTGCCTGCCTCGGCCTCCGCAAGTGCTGGGATTACAGGTGTGAGCCACTGTGCCCGGCTGAGTTATGTTAGTCTTATATTGCTTTGTTTCTCTGTCAATTCCTCCTTATATCTCTGTGATGGTTAATTTTATGTGTCAATTTAGCTAGGCTATGGTGCCCCCAGTTGCTTGGTCAAACACTAGTCTAGAAGTTGCTGTGAAGGTATTTTGTAGAGGTGATTAACATTTACTATAAATTGATTTCAAATAAAGTGGACTTCCCTCCCTAATCTGAGTGGGGCCCATCCAACAAGTTGAAGACTGTCTTCCCACAGAAGATACAATTCTGCCTTAAGACTGAAACATAGAAACCTTACCTGAGTTTCTGCTGCCCTGCCCTGCAGATTTTGGACCCAAGACTGCAACATCTACTCTCACCTGAGTTCCCAGCATGTTGGCCCACCCTATAAATTTCAAACTTGCCAGTCCCCACGATGGCATAAGCCAATTAAATAAAATCTCAATTTATTTTCTTTCTTTTTTTTTTTTTTGAGAAGGAGTTTCGCTCTTGTTGCCCAGGCTGGAGTGCAATGGCACGATCTTGGCTCACCACAACCTGTGCCTCCCGGGTTCAAGCGATTCTCCTGCCGCAGCCTCCTGAGTAGCTGGGATTACAGGCATGCGCCACCACGCCCGGCTACTTTTTCATTTTTAGTAGGTACGGGATTTCTCCATGTTGGTCAGGCTGGTCTCTAACTCCCCACCTTCAGGTAATCTGCCCACCTCGGCCTTCCAAAGTGCTGAGATTATAGGCGTGAGCTACCCCGCCCTGCCAAGAACCCTAATACAATTTCCAATAGTTTTTCTGTATGTATTTTGGTGGTATAAGAGTCTGGCATTGAACTCTAAGACAAAGAGAATTTTAGTTGTACCCTTTCTACTAATATAAAATTAACTCTCTTTGTCTGATTAATACTATTTGTCTCGATGTTCTAATATTGTTTTTTCCTGCTCTGTGTTTGTCTGTCTTTTTTTTTAGTTTGTAACTTGTAACTTATTATGTCATTTTTTTAATGGTATGCCTCTTGTAACTAGATACTTAAATTTCTTTTACTCAACCAAGTCTTTTAATAGGGGAGTTACATTTTTGTAGTCCTAAAATCTTTGGTTTATGACCAGGCACGGCGGCTCATGCCTGTAATCCCAGCACTTTGGGAGGCCGACACGGGTGGGTGGATCACCTGTGGTCAGGAGTTTGAGACCAGTCTGGCCAACATGGTGAAACCCCGTCTCTACTAAAAATACAAAAAATTAGCTGGGCATAGTGGTGCGTGCCTGTAAACCCAGCTACTCGGGAGGCTGAGGCAGGAGAATCGCTTGAACCTGGGAGGCGGAGGTTGCAGTGGGTCGAGATTGCGCCACTGCACTCCAGCCTGGGAGACAGAGCGAGACTCTGTCCTCTCAAAAAATAAAATAAAATAAAATAAAATAAATTTTAAGAATAAAATAAAATAAATAAAGCTTTTGAAAAACCTAAACATACTTACTAGGTAGTATATTTACCGTATCAATGCAGGAAATAGAAAGATACATGAAGAAAAAAGCACTAGTTTCCCCTTCCTCCAGGTAGTCACTTTCAATTAATAGAAAGAAATACTTTCTAAAACAATAGAGAAGATAAAAACAGGAACCTGGGGCAGGGTGCAATGGCTCACGCCTGTAATCCCAACACTTTGGGAGGCTGAGGCGGGTGGATTACTGGAGGTCAGGAGTTCAAGACCAGCCTGGCCAACATGATGAAACCCCATCTCTACTAAAAATACAAAATTAGCCAGGCATGGTGGCTTGCGCCTGTAATCCCAGCTACTCAGGAGGCTGAGGCAGGAGAATCCCTTGAACTCGAGAGGCGGAGGTTGCAGTGAGCTGAGATTGTGCTATTGCACTCCAGCCTGGGCAAAAAGAGTGAAACTCTGTCTCAAAAATGAAAAAACAAGGCCAGGCGAGGTGGCTCACGCCTGTAATCCCAGCACTTTGGGAGGCCGAGGCAACGGATCATGAGGTCAGGAGATGGAGACCATCCTGGCTAACACGGTGAAACCCTATCTCTACTAAAAATACAAAAAATTAGCCAGGCGTGGTGGCGGGCGCCTGTAGTCCCAGCTGCTCGGGAGGCTGAGGCAGGAGAATGGCGTGAACCCGGGAGGCTGAGCTTGCAGTGAGCAGAGATCGCGCCACTGCGCTCCAGCCTGGGCAACAGAACGAGATTCCGTCTCAAAAAAAAAAAGAAAGAAAAAAAAAAGAACCTGGAAATAAAGGAAATGGCAGAGAAAGTCACAGAACAAAATGACAACAAAACCAGAAACCATGCCTGGCTAATTTTGTATTTTTAGTAGAGATGGGGTTTCATCATGTTGGCCAGGCTGGTCTTGAACTCTTGACCTCCAGTAATCCACCGGCCTCAGCCTCCCAAAGTGTTGGGATTACAGGCGTCAGCCATTGCGCCTGGCCCCAGGTTCCTGTTTTTATCTTCTCTATTGTTTTAGAAAGTATTGCTTTCTATTAATTGAAAGTGACTACCTGGAGGAAGGGGAAACTAGTGCTTTTTTCTTCATGTATCTTTCTATTTCCTGCATTGATACAGTAAATATATTACCTAGTAAGTACGTTTAGGTTTTTCAAAAGCTTTCTTTATTTTATTTTATTTTTAAAATTTATTTATTTTGAGACAGAGTCTCGCTCTGTTGCCAGGCTGGAGTGCAGTGGCCAGATCTTGGCTCACTGCAACCTCTGCCTTCTGAGTTCAAGTGATTCTCCTACCTCAGTCTCCCGAGTAGCTGGGATTACAGGCGCGGGCTACCAAGCCCCGCTAATTTTTGTAGTTTTAGTAGAGACGGGGTTTCACCATGTTGGCCAGGATGATCTCGATCTCTTGACCTCGTGATCCGCCCGCCTTGGCCTCCCAAAGTGCTGCGATTATAGGCGTGAGCCACCAAAACCGGTCAGAAGTTTACTTTAACTTAATCTTTCTGTAATTGATAAGTCCAGAGTGAAATGACCTTTTTTTCTTTTTTTTGAGACGTAGTCTCACTGTCACTCAGGCTGGAGGGCAGTGGTGTGAACATGGCTCACTGCAGCCTTGACCTCCTAGGCTCAAAATATCCTCCCACCTCAGCCTCTGGAGTAGCTGGTACCAATGGAACACACACCACATCTGGCTAATGTTTTCATGTTCAGTAGAGATGAGGTTTCACTCCTGGGCTCAAGTAATCCTCCTGCGTTGGCCTCTCAAAGTGCTGGGATTACAGGCGTGAGCCATCATGCCCGACCAATGGCATTTTTATTTATTTATTTATTTATTTATTGAGACAGAGTTTTGCTATTGTCGCCCAGTCTGGAGTGCAATGGTGCCATCTTGGCTCACTGCAACCTCCGCCTCCAGGGTTCAAGTGATTCTCCTGCCTCAGCCTCCCAAGTAGCTGGGATTACAGGCATGCGCCACAACGTCCGGCTTATTTTGTATTTTTGGTAGAGACGGGGTTTCTCCATATTGTTCAAGCTGGTCTCGAACTCCTGACCTCAGGTGATCTGCCTGCCTCGGCTTCCCAAAGTGCTGGGATTACAGGCGTGAGCCACCGCACCCAGCCAACTTCTCCATTCTTGAGCTTTTATTTTTACTTTCTCTCATAGTTGGAATAGATTGTAAACCATTATTTTTTTTTCAATAAGGTGATATATTTTATGATCCCTTAAATAGCAGTGTTTTCTGACATTTTTACACTTGAAAAAACAACTCAGATATATATTTTGGGGTCATACATTTTTCTCTCTAAAGCTCTACATATGAGAAATTGGAAACACTGACTTTTGTTTCTATCTGGATAATCAGATTTAATTTTTTTCCCTGAACAATCATAGAAACTTTAATATTGTAGCTTAAAACTTTTGCCATGATGTGTCCAGCTGTGTGTCCCTTTGTATTGACTTTGCCTAAAACATGGTGGGCTCTTTCAATCAATATATGATGTTCTTCAATAAAGGAAAACTTTTAGGCTGGGTGCGGTGGCTCACAGCTGTAATCCCAACACTTTGGGAGGCCGAGGCAGGCAGATAATGAGGTCAGGAGTTCAAGACCAGCCTGGCCAACATAGTGAAACCCCGTCTCTACTAAAAATACAAAAAAAAATTAGCCTGGCATGGTGGTGGGCACCTGTATTCCCAGATACTCGGGAGGCTGAGGCAGGAGAATCGCTTGAACCCAGGAGGCAGAGGTTGCAGTGAGCCAAGATTGCGACACTGCACTCCAGCCTGCAAAATAGAGCGAGACTCCGTCTCATAAAAAAAAAAAAAAAAAAGGGGAAAACTTTTCTGTTTCAGTTACTTTCATTACTTCTCTTCCATTTGCCTTTGTTCCTTTTTTAGGAACACAAATTATCCATATGTTGGTTCTCCAGATTCTCCATTCTTCTTTTTCCACAGCTATCATCTTCTCTCTCTTTGTTTGTCTTTGTCCTTCACATTCCATTCAATTTCTTAGCATCAGCTTTGCTCTTGACATCAAATTCAAATTTTTTTTTTTTGCTGTATGAATATTGCTCTTTACTATCTCCAATGTGTACTTTAATTTTGTTCCTACTGTTGGGGAGTACTGCTAATTTTCCTTACCCTCTCTGTTTCTCATTTCATTCTGTTGAATTTTCATCTCAGTCCCCACCTCTTCCTTCCATTTACAGAAGGAAACCTTAGGACTGCTAACGGGTTTCCAAAATTTTTTTCTGGGCCCTGGTGAAGAAGAGTTCTCATTTCCTCTAATGTTTCTGAATGCTACGTTCTTCCCCAGCTCTGTATTTTTTATTCTCTTTACCCTCAAATAAAACAAGGTTTCTCTTTTCTCTGTCCACAGGTAAGTGAGCTGGTTACGCTAGGATCCACCATCTGCACAGGGAAATTGAGGCAGAATCACCATCTCAAGTCTGTAGCTGGAGGACAGATTAATGTACACATAGTTTGATTTCACTTTTTTACCTCTTATTTACTAATGTGATACACAACAAAATATAGTTCCCAGCACAGACTTCTTTAAGACCTTCAAGTAGTTGACCTCTTCCTAAAGTTTTGGGCAGAACCCACTACATAATTTGCAAGAAAATTACATGTAAAATGAGAATGTGGGGCCTCTTGTTTAAAAATTAAGAATTTCCAGACAGTGACAGCAAAGCATTAAATCAAGAATGGGGCCTTATTTCCTGGGGTCCTGGGTGACTGCACAGTGCAAACGCTCGTGAAACCAGCCATGTATGGGGACTGTACCTCTCTAAATGTATCTCCTCCTTTTTTCTCCCAATTTCTCCCTTATTTCTTGCCAACTTATCTATCTTCCTAGATAAGCAATAGGAAATAGAGGGATTCAGGGGATGTGGAGTGGAGGCAGAGGTAGGGATCAGTATTCTGGTGAGCAGCTTTGAAGGGTAGAGAAACTGATGTTTCTTGTTGGTTTAGGCACCAAGTCTTTGAGATGGGAGACAGATTGTAGGTCATTATGGAATGGCGGTATGAGCTTTAAATAAGAGGCTTTCTAACTGTTTCAGTCAGTGTCTGTTTGAGGAAATAAAGCCAAACTAAAGCATGACTGGGGTTTTCTCAATCCAGCCCTTTAGGGCCATCCGCCTCCTAATTAACACCTATTTCACCCAGATCCAAGCCTTGGGTTACCTGTTAGTTTTAGTCCTTAATATTGTGAAATCTTGTCTTTTTTTTTTTTTTCTGTATTTGAGGGAATTTTTGTGAAAAGTTAGGCCAAGATGCATTTGGGGGCAAATAGCAATACATTATTTTGAACTGGAAGCCCCCAGGGAGCCAATTAGTCGGGTGAGGGATTGGCAAACTTTTTCTGTATAGGGACAGATGGTAAATATTTCAAGTTTTGCTGGCAGGCCAAGAGGCAGAATCGAAGATATGATGTAAGTACTTATATAACAATAGAGAAAACAAGTGTCCACAAATACTTTATTGATGAAATTCAAAATCTAATAGTAGTTAATTGGGTATAATTTTTGGTAATACAGGTCTACTAGTGAGAAGAATAAAATTCTATGCTTTTGGAATACATTTTACTTAACTGAGGTTCAAAGTTAATATTCCCTATCATCAGATTACATTGCAAATGTTCATTTGTTAATGCTAATCTGTAATAAGATTTTATGTATTTCACTTTTGAAAATGTCTTCTCATGTGGCCGGGCACGGTGGCTCACGCTTGTAATCCCGAGCACTTTGGGAGGCCGAGGTGGGTGGATCACCTGAGGTCAGGGGTTTGAGACCAGTCTGGCCAAAATGGTGAAACCCCATCTCTACTAAAAATACAAAAATTGGCCGGGCATGGTGGTGGATGCCTGTAATCCCAGCTACTCGGGAGGCTGAGGCAGGAGAATAGCTTGAACCCAGGAGGCAGAGATTGCAGTAAACTGAGATTGTGCCACTGCACTCCAGCCTGGGAGACAGAGCAGAAAAAAAAAACCCTAAAAAACAGAAAATGTCTTTTCACACAGAAGGACACTGCCAAACATTGAATCGATCTATGTTCATGTGATTTTAACTAAGCATATTCATCACATGAAAGGAATTTATAGAATTCTAGTAGATTCTTCTCTTGATATTTGCCTTTTAGTATGTCATTACACTGCAGATTCATCATTTCCAATTGATGATTAGGCAGAAACTCCTCAACCGCACAGTTAAATGAATTTTGAAATATGGAAATTTCCTTTAGATTTACATTGAGGTCTGAAAAATGCTGCTTGGAACCATAGTTTGAGCTTGGAAAATATATCTGCTGCAAATTTATATAAGAATGAATAATTCACTTGAAAATTTTTTTTGACAATTCACTTCTTGTTTTAAATTCTGACAGCATGAAAGTGTATAAAGTGGCTTGACATTACTTGTAATTCAAGCAATGTTAGTTGTCATCAAAATGACTTTACTATGGTATAAATTTCACACATAAGTGCTGTTTTGCCTTATAATTGGTAAAATTCATGAAGACACATTATCAAGTCTGCAGCAAAAAGTAATTTCCTTTTGATAATAGCTGTACAGGGCAGCTCTTATAATTAAAACATGTTCAATCTTGGTCTTAAGCTCAAAAGAATCACAATAGAAATTTGCCACTGCTAAGACATCAAACTGCTATGTGATAGGGCAAATCTGGATATTCATTTCTACTTCTGACAAAAATTCACCAAACTGATGATGGTTAAATCCATGAGACTCAATGAAGTTATCATTGGCACTACTGGTTCAATAACACATGATAGATTCAAATATTACTGCAAAGTGACTACTGATGAATGATACTATGAATAGCTACAGGGTTCAAACACATTACATTCTCACAACCTTTGTGAATTTGTTCAACTAAGCATTTTTCTTCTCCTATATATTTTTACTACCATCAGTTGTAACACATCTTAGAAGATTCCACTTCATGTTGTACTGAACCAGTGCATTCTCAGCTTTTTTGAAAATATTTTCCCGCTTAGTTGTTCCCTGCAGACTATTCACAGAGGTTAATTCTTTTTTTTTTTTTTTTTTGAGCTGGTGTCTTGTTCTGTTGCCCAGGCTGGAGTGCAGTGGCATGATCTTGGCTCACTGCAACCTCCACCTCCCAGGTTCAAGCAATTCTCTGCTTCAGCCTCCCAAGTAGCTGGGATTACAGGCGCCCACCACCACACCCGGCTAATTTTTGTATTTTTAATGGAGATGGGGTTTCACCATCTTGGCCAGGCTGGTCTTGAACTCTTGACCTCGTGATCCACCTGCCTCGGCCTCCCAAACTGCTGGGATTATAGGTGTGAGCCACCGTGCAGGGCCAACAGAGGCTAATTCTTCAGTTACTTCAAACACAGCATTGATTCCTCTAATAAACAACAACCGAATTGTATCAGTAATATCTGTTAACTCATAAAGAGCCAAGGAAAACCACTCAAAGTTAATTGCCTTGTTTTTGACTATTGATGTTGCTCCCAATGTCCTCACTCTTCAAGCAATTGTTCTTCCTGAAAGGCTAATAGCCTTCAGCTATTAGCTAAAAGCCTTCAGTTTATTTCTCTGGACATATTTCTTTGGCCATTGTAATCAAACACAGTTCAATTGAACAGCTTTTCCTGTTTGTTTGTTTGTTTGTTTGTTTTTGGAGGCGGAGTCTCACTCTGTGGCCCAGGCTAGAGTGCAGTGGTGTGATCTCGGCTCACTGCAACCTCCACCTCCCAGGTTAAAGCTATTCTCCTGCCTCAGCCTCCTGAGTAGCTGGGACCACAGGCACGCGCCACCATGCCCAGCTAACTTTTTTATTTTTAGTAGAGACGGGGTTTCACCATGTTGGCCAGGATGGTCTCAATCTCTTGACCTCGTGATCCGCCCACCTTGGCCTCCCAAAGTGCTGGGATTACAGGCATGAGCCACCATGCCCAGCCCTCATTTTCATTTTTTATTTTTGTGAAGAAATTCTGCTGTGATGAAATATTCTGTTTTAAATTCTCTAATTGTTCTCACTGTTGCTTTTCTGTCAGTTGGGAATATTATGATGAGTGCTTAGTTTAATAATGTTGACATATATTGTATTCTTTTAGCAAAGCTATAGTGTTATGGCATAATAAATGCTTTGCCATGAAATTTAATAACAAAATAATCGTTAAAGGCATGACATCTGAAGTCCATATTTCTCTCTTTTCTTGTTTTAACATGATAAGTACACACCAATTATTTATTTATTTATTTATTTATTTATTTATTTATTTATTTATTGAGACAGAGTTTTACTCTTGTTGCCCAGGCTGGAGTGCAGTGGCACAATCTCGGCTGACTGCAACCTCTGCCTCCCGGGTTCAAGTGATTCTCCTGCCTCAGCCTCCAGAGTAGCTGGCACTACAGGAGCGTGCCACTACACCTGGCTAATTTTTGTATTTTTAGTAGAGACAGGGTTTCACCATGTTGGCCAAGATGTTGTCCATCTCCTGACCTTGTGATCCGCCT
This sequence comes from Gorilla gorilla gorilla, assembly GCF_029281585.2. Taxonomy (NCBI): domain Eukaryota; kingdom Metazoa; phylum Chordata; class Mammalia; order Primates; family Hominidae; genus Gorilla; species Gorilla gorilla. The sequence continues at coordinate 55,255,537 of NC_073247.2, forward strand.
GCCTCGGCCTCCCAAAGTGCTGGGGTTACAGACATGAGCCACTGTGCCCGGCCTGCACTGGTAATTTTAAAAAGTCTCAGTGTTGTATGTAAGGCACTGGAAACACTGCCAAGTTGTAACAGTATCACTGTGATTTGTAGGGAACCCAGCGGCAGGGCAAAATGATGTGAGTGCCATGTACATTTTCTGTTGCAACTATTCCATTCTATACTGTTGCACGAAAGCAGCCATAGATAATAGTTGAATAAGCATGACTGTGTTTCAATGAAACCTTTTTTATATGGAGACCAAAAACTGAATTTCATGTAGTTTTCATCTGAGATAAAATGGCTACATGAAAACAGGTAGTGGGCTGGATTTGACCTATAGAGTATAGTTTTCTGACGCTTGGTCTAGCAAAAGGGTCAGGCTGCCAGCCAGTTAGCCAGTATTCACTAAACTTGGTGCCAAGTGCAGAGCCCAGGTGAAAGCAAATCTGTTTACAGCAACAGCACGAACACCAGTAGCAACCCTACAATTATTTCTCTCTCTAAAATCTTTTAATAGTCCACTGTAAACTTTCGCATGATTCTTTAGCATTCCATTCTAGACTCTTCATGGCGCTGCCTAATTTTTCAGCCTCAACTCCTGATTTTTCCCTTATCCTCTTGGCCGCAACCACACTCAACTTCTTGAATTTATCAGAACTCCCATATTCTTAGCCTTCTGTGTGCTTGCGGGTATGTTGCTGCCTCTGCCTGGAATGTAAACCTCCCTATACCCACTTTCCAGCTCCTACCAATCTATCTTTTTTTTTATTTTTTATTTTTTTGAGACGGAGTCTCGCTCTCGTCAACCAGGCTGGAGTGCAATGACGTGATCTCGGCTCACTGCAACCTCTGCCTCCCGGGTTCAAGTGATTCTCCTGCCTCCGCCTCCCGAGTAGCTGGCGCCCGCCACCATGCCTGGCTAATTTTTGTATTTTTTTGTATTTTTATTTATTTTTTTTTATTTTGTAATTTTTTTTGTATTTTTAGTAGAAACGGGGTTTTGCCATGTTGGCCAGGCCAGTCTCAAACTCCTGACCTCAGGTGACCCACCAGTCTCAGCCTTCCAAAGTGCTGGGATTATAGGCGTGAGCCACTGCGCCTGGCCTATCTTCTAATCTCTAGGATACTTCCCTGGTCCCTCTAGGCTGACAAAGATGCCTCTTCTGTGTGCTCCCACAGAAATTTGGGCATAGGTCATGGCACTCATCACTCTGGATTATAGTATAGAATTTATTTATACAACTCTCCAAGAAAGAGTAGCTTAATTACAAGGATGATGTGAATTTTGGACATTTTCAGCTATTATTTCTTGACGTACTTTTTTTGGCTATGCCTAATTTCTCCATTTCTCCTCTCCTTCTGTGACTTGATGACATAAGTGTTGTGTCTTTTGTTACAGTGCCACAGATCCTTGAGGCTCTATTTATTTATTTATTTTTCAGTCTATTCTCTCTCTGTTGTTCAGATTGGGTATGCCCTTTTTTTTTTTTTTTTTTTTGAGACAGGTTCTCACTGTCACCCAGGTTGGAGTGCAATGGCCCAGTCTCAACTCACTGCAACCTCTGCCTCCCGGGTTCAAGCGATTCTCCTGCCGCAGTCTCCTGAGTAGCTGGGATTACAGGTAGGTGCCACCACGCCCGGCTAATTTTTGTATTTTTAGTAGAGATGGGGTTTCACTATGTTGGCCAGGCTAGTCTTGAACTCCTGACCTCAGGTGATCTACCCGCCTTGGCCTCCCAGAGTGCTGGGTTTATAGGTGTGAGCCACCCTGCCCAGCCAGGTATTTCCTATCGTTCTGTCTTGAGGTTCATGGATTCTTTCCTCTGTTCCCACCATTCTGCTATTGAGCCCATATGTGAAGTTTATTTTGATCATTCTGTTTTTTTGTTCTAAAATTTTCGTTTGATTCCATGGGTGCAGTCTTTTGCTCCCCTGTCAGCCACATGAGAATAGGCCTTGAGCCTGGAACACTTCCTTACCAAGGGATGGAGAGTTCTCACAGCCTGTACTAGACTTGTTACCTTGTGTGGGAATATCTGTCTTTGTTTCAGACTCAATGTGTGCTCCTTTGTTCCGCTTAAATATGTGTGTCACATGGCATCTGGGCCACACCACTAGTATATCTGTTCACTGCAGGGAGCGGATGAGATCTTTCTGCTGCAGCACAAGAGGAGTGTGTTGGCTGTTGGAGGGACCTGTTGGCCAGGGAGAACTAATGTCCACTACTGAAGCCGATCTTGCTGTGTGTCTTCTCTATGTGAGTAAAGTTATTCTACCCGGGGCTTGACTGAATTGTATTTTCCTCGGAGATTCTGGTACCAAGATGCAGTGGGCAGAAGTGCTTGGACATCTCCTCATGACAATAAGGCCACAGATGCCACTTGCTCAACAATACTTTGTGTCTTTTTTTTTTTTTCTGAAACTTCTTCTTGCTCTTCTGAGGCCTTCTAGTTTTTTAGTTGTTTGTTTGCTATTATTATTATTTTTTTTTTTTTGAGACAGAGTCTCAATCTGTAGTCTAGGCTGGAGTGCAATGGCGCGATCTTGGCTCACTGCAACCTCCACCTCCCAGATTTAAGCAATTCTCCTGCCTCAGCCTCCCAAGTAGTAGCTGGGATTACAGGAGTGCGCTATCATGCGCAGCTAACTTTTGTATTTTTAGTAGAGACAGGGATTTACCATGTTGGCCAGGCTGGTCTCAATCTCCTGACCTCGGGTGATCCTTCCACCTGGCCTCCCAAATTGCTGGGATTACAGGCGTGAACCTCCATGCCTAGCCCTTGTTAGATAATTTAAACATGTGATTCACTTTAGTGTTTGCATCTGTTGACCTTTTCTCATTTGAAATTATCCTGGGTCTTGCTATGACGAGTAATTTTTTTATTGAAACCTGGATATTTTGGGCAGTGTTCTGAGACTCTAGATTTTTTTTTTTTTTTTTTGAGACAGAGCTTCACTCTGTTGCCCAGGCTGGAGTGCAATGGCACAATCTTGGCTCACTGCAACCTCCGCCTCCGGGGTTCAAGCAATTCTCCTGCCTCAGCCTCCCAAGTAGCTGGGATTATAGGCATGTGCCACCATGCCCAGCTAATTTTTTTTTGTATTCAGTAGAGACGAGGTTTTGTCATGTTGGTCAGGCTGGACTCCACCTCCTGACCTCAGCTGATCCACCCACCTTCACCTCCCAAAGTGCTGGGATTACAGGCATGAGCCACTGCGCCCGGCCAAGACTCTAGATCTTATTTAAATCTTGTATTTTAGCAGGCCTCCTCTGACATTGCTCTAGTGGGGGCAAAGGGGGCATTCTCTTGTTACTGCCAGGTGTGGGTGGAAGTCCAGCTTTCCCCCTCAATCTTGGTTGACAATGAGTGCAATGTCTCCTTGTTACTGCTTTGTGGGGATGGGAGTTCTCGCTCTCTACCAGGCCTAGATTGAGGCCTCCATTCACCCTAGCTGGGCAGTATAGGAGTCCCTCATTATTGTTCCCTACATTGCTCCCCCTCCACTGATACAATGGGGGGTGGTAGTATACCACTGGGCAGTGATGAAAGTTTTGACGACTCTGACATTAATTCAGCAGGGATGGGTACTGACCCCTCACAACTGCTGGGTGGAAGTCCAGGCTGCCTAGTGCAGTTGTGTGTGTGTGTTGGCGGGGGTGGGATGTGAGGTGCCTCATTACAGCCTGGTGAAGGTAGAAGTCCAGGCATCTTCTAGCAGTCCTAACTCTATTCTCACAACTGAAGTTTTCGTAACAACTGAAAGTCCATTTATCCTTGGCTCCCTGTCTCTGCTCAAACCTAACCCTGTATCTATTTCTGTCATTTTTGTGTTCTGGCATCAGCTGGATAGTCTCTATGACAGTGGTAAGTAAGTATGGGAAGAACTGGTAAATTTTTTTGAATCTATTTTTGATCGTAACATTTACGTATAGTTCTATTGATAAGACTAGATAAACTATGACTCTGTTATGTGACTTTTTATTATCTGTAAAGGTTATATGGCACTAACATTATAAACACACTAAATATTCCTAAGTGCTTCAGGTTAAATATTTCGTTGTTTAAAAGAAAGTCACATTATTTTCCTATACTTAAATGGGTTCCTTCTCTAATTAGTTGATGGTACTTACATAAATACTAACATAATATTGCTACAAATTATGTACTTAGTCTGTAATCTGACTTAGCTAGATTTTATATAATTTTATAATATTGATTTATCTATACATATATTAGTCGTATTAATTTGCTAAATTCAGATTAAACTTTCCCCAGCTCCTGGTGTATTTAGAATTATGAAAAAGAATCAGTACTAAGTGATATAAGGATGAATGTTCTATTTTCTTTTTTTTTCTGAGATGGAGTCTTGCTCTGTTGCCGAGGCTGGAGTACAATGGCATGATCTTGGCTCACTGCAACCTTTGCTTCCCAGGTTCAAGCGATTCTCCTGCGTGAGCCTCCCAAGTAGCTGAGATTACAGGCATGTGCCACCATGCTTGGCTAAGTTTTGCATTTTTTTAATAGAGATAGGGTTTCACCATGTTGGCCAGGCTGGTCTGGAGCTACTGACCTCAGGTGATCTGCCCACCTCAGCCTCCCAAAGTGCTGATATTACAGGCGTGAGCCACCGCACCCGGCTTATAAGGCCGAAGTTTAGAATAAATGAGAGATGTAGCAATACTAGGGTTATATGCCTCAAGTATAAAGTACTTAGGACTGCTTATGTGTTGGGCTTATAGTGAGGTTGTGGAGGGAGAAGGAGGAAGTGATGGGTAGAGTAATAATAAATTTAGAACCCAGATTGTGAAAGCAAGAAAAAATTTTGGAAATTCCAGCCTTCCTATTTTATTGAGATTTTTGAATCTATGTGTCTGGTGCTTTACCTACCTTATGGCATCTAAAATAATGTTATAAAGTGGCTGTATTTTCTCTTTTTCACAGATGAGAGAACTGAAGCTCAAATTAGACTAACTTGTTGAAGTCTGCCTAGCTATCAAGTGGTAAAGGTAGGATCTGAACCTAGAGCTGTATGATTCCACAATTCATGCTCCTTTGGCTGCACTACTCTGCCTTCCAGTGGGGTTTTCAGATTCACTTTTCATGGAAATTTATTATAAAATCATTTATTGTATGTCCCTATTTCTCTCTCCAGTGAAATATCTAAACCTTATAGGCTCCATATCTATTTTACATACATTTGACAGATAACACACTATGTAACATGTGTATGATGTAAGGACTTATGTTACCATATGAAATTTGTCCCATGCTTGATGATAGATCCTTGTAGTTGTAATAAACATAGAGCACTGGCCTAGAGGATAGGTAATGTTCTCAAGGTCGCACAGCCTGTGTAGAGCAAGGATTCGAATCCAGGTCTGCCTCACTCCAACTCCCACCCATTGCATCCACTCCTTGCTGTTCTGCTATTACATAGTAATAGCGGGAAGAAAGGTGTTGAGGTGTGGAGAGTGGGTAGCCTTTTTTTTTTTTTGAGACGGAGTCTCGCTCTGTCACCCAGGCTGGAGTGCAGTGGCGCGATCTCGGCTCACTGCAAGCTCCGCGCCATTCTCCTGCCTCAGCCTCCCGAGTAGCTGGGACTACAGGCGCCCACCACTACGCCCGGCTAATTTTTTGTATTTTTAGTAGAGACGGGGTTTCACCGTGGTCTCCATCTCCCGACCTCGTGATCCACCTGCCTCGGCCTCCCAAAGTGCTGGGATTACAGGCGTGAGCCAAAGCGCCCGGCTGCGTTTTTTTTTTGTTTTTTTTTTTTTTGAGACAGAGCCTCACTCTGTCGCCCAGGCTGGAGTGCAGAGGTGCAATCATGGCTCACTGCAACCTCCACCTCCCGGGTTCAAGCGATTCTTCTGCCTCAGCCTCCCGAGTAGCTGGGACTACAGGCGAGCGCCACATGCTCGACTAATTTTGTTTTTTGTATTTTTAGTAGAGGTGGGGTTTCACCATATTGGCCAGGCTGCTCTCGAACTCCTGACCTCGTGATCCGCCCGCCTCGGCCTCCCTTTGCAGGCGTGAGCCACAGAGCCCGGCCGGGATTGAGTAGCCTTATAATCCTTGAAAAGGACCTGAGTCAGGAACTGCTAACTTCAGGGAGATAGTCAAATACCAGCAAAATGTCTATCTGTGCTTGTGCAAGTGTGCGTGTGTGTGTGTGTATGAGAGTGTGCGAGCCAGTTAGTGGGGTCAAAATTTCCTTGGCTTTAAATGTCACCATTTGTGACAAAGTTAACAATGTATTAATTTAGCCGTAGAAAAGATGTGGCCCTTTGTACACACTCATTCAAGCAAAATGGAGTATCATAAAGGGAAAGGTGTTTCAGAGGAAGTAATTAAACATGAACTATAATCTATACAAAACTACAGTTTGTTCGTTTAGTTACTAGTCTCAGGGGAACAATTTAAAACTGTGTGCAAAATCAGTTGGGATTCCCATAGCTTCCCGCTGAATATTGGTAGGAATTACTGGGTCAGCACTGAATTGTCTTCGTCATATTTTGAAATCCAAGTTTAAATATATAATTTTTATTGGTTACAGGTGGAAAACCTATTGAAAATATAAAAACCTCCGTTTATAAAGAGAATCTTGTCCTTATATGTCTATCAATTTTTTCCTATCCCTGTTACAAGACATACAGCTTAGTATAAATTTGCCTTTTGAGAAGAGTAGTCGAAAGGCCTATTTTTTTTTCACCTATAGTAAAGATTAAAAGTCAGACTAAAGCCTTTCCCCTGCACCTGAGAGACAGAACAACAAAGTGTTACTGTTGTCTAGGGGTTACAAACCTGCAGGTTTTGGGGGATAGAAAGGCTTTCTTGGGCCACCATCTGTGATGATTTAATTGTCTTCTCTCAGGTCTGTCCACAAGCAGCCCCTACTTTTGTAAGAAGGCTCCACTGAAATCACGGCAATAGAACCCAACATTCTGCAGATCCCGCTTCACAATTTCTCATTGCTTTTTCTTGTAAGACTGTAATGAACTACTGATAAAACACAGGGTAAACACAGCACGAAAATCTGGCCCCAAAGTGCCGCCAACAGACAGACCTTTGGCGGTGGGGAGCCATGGTCGGCAAGCCAGGCCCCGCGGGCGACTCTTCATTCCCTCCGGCCTGGGGCGTATGGGCGGGGGTCAGGGGAGCCCTTCCCCCTTCACTTTCGGCGCGGGTGAGGTGATCGGGGCTGCCAGCGCAGGTCTGGCCTAGGGCGGCACCCGGACCGCGGGGCACGGGACCGGCAGCCGCTCCCCGAGCGCCATCCTCGCGGAGGCCATTATTTCCAGCAGTGCCAAAAGTCTGAGCCTTCTTCGGAGGGCAGAGGTCGTGGGCCGTGCGCCGCCTCCCGGCTACGCGACCTGTACCAGGCCCTGTGGGGTCCCGGGACCCCTGGAGCGAGCGCGGGACGGCCGGAGCCGCGGTCTGAGCACATCCCAGAGCTCGCGGGCAGGCAAATGCCGTCCTTGGCGTCTTCGCCCGCCGCTCGCGCCCGCCGCGGGCGGTGCCGGACCTCGCCCTTCCCCACCACTCCCCTCCCCCTCCAGAGCCCGCCGCGGTTCCCGAGGTGACACGGCCCGGACCCTCCATTCTCTGCCCCAATGTATTTAACCAGCACAACCTAACAGGAAGCTCCCTCTCGGTGACAACCCTTCCCCCGACAGACGCGCCCAGCAGCCAACCACCGGCTAGAATTGGCCTGCGTCCCGCTCCCCTCTCGGTGGCGGCCTCGGTGGGCGGGGCTCGGGCAGCTAGCAAGTTAAGTGGAGCCACGGCTGACGTGAGTCAACAAAGGTCACGTGAGGCATGCGGGCCGCGCCGATTGGTGGCGCCAGCCGGGCGGGGAGGGGGGGTCACGGCGGCGGCGTGGGGTTCGCTGTGTGACACAATTACAACAACTTTGTGCTGGTGCCGGGGAAGTTTGTGTCTCCAACGAATCCCCCCAGTGCTCCCCAGCCCCGCGCGCTCCGGCCGTTCCCGCCGTCCCCGCCTGTGGCTGCCCCCTGCCCAACCCCGCGATGTGACCCTACAGCCGAAAGCCGCCGCTGCCGACCCGGGGGCTCCGCAGCCCCTGCCGCCGCCGCCGCCTTCACCGCCGCCGCGTTGGGATTTTTCGTCGCCGCCGCCCGCGGCGGAGGAGGAGGCGGCGATAAAGTTGGTGTGCTGGTCCCGCGCGCAGATTGGGGGCGTCACTGCGGGCCCCGGTCCGAGGGGGGGTGTCGGCGTTGGAGTTGTGAATTCGCTGCGTTTCCATGAAATCCTGCGGAGTGTCGCTCGCTACCGCCGCCGCTGCCGCCGCCGCTTTCGGTGATGAGGAAAAGAAAATGGCGGCGGGAAAAGCGAGCGGCGAGAGCGAGGAGGCGTCCCCCAGCCTGACAGCCGAGGAGAGGGAGGCGCTCGGCGGACTGGACAGGTACGGGCCGCCGTCACTCGCCCGGTAGGCTCCGGACGGGCAGTAGCCGCTCTCCCGGGAGGACCGAGCGCGGCTTGTCTCTGGCGGCGGCGGGGCGGGCACCTCGGTTTGGCGCTCTTCGCGCCGCCTCCGCTGGGGCCTCGGGCTCGGGCAGGGACGGGTCGGTGGCGTTCCCGGAGCGTTAACGAGTAAACTGTGTCTGTCTCCACAGCCGCCTCTTTGGGTTCGTGAGGTTTCATGAAGATGGCGCCAGGACGAAGGCCCTACTGGGCAAGGTAAGGCAGCTGCGAGTCGGAGCGCGGATACCGTCTCCCTGGCCGGCGCCGCGCTCGCCCCGGGCCCCGCGGCCGGGTCTGTGCTCATTGTGGCCGCGGACGATGGTCGAGGGGCTTCCGGAAAACTATTTCCTGCCTCTGCTCTCCCCCCACCCCCGGGTACCCTGCTTGCTCCCTTGCGAAATCGCTCTTTTCCTCTTGTAGCTGGAGGAACAGAGACGGGATCGCTTTGGGGCCGGGCTCAACTGGGTCGACACAACTGCCTGCTATTTTACAGCTTTTTGAGGGTAGGCCGATGATCTTCGAGGTGCCTGTTTAGGGTCAAGGGATCGTGAGTGTGTTCAGATTTTCCCAAATTTCGGACTTAACTTGCCTCTCACGGGTTTAAAAAAATTCTTTTCCTTCAAGCAGGCTGTTGGTGATGCCTACTGCTAACCAAATGTTTTAGGCTTTCTTGTGTCCCCGCTCCCAGAAGGGGGAAGTTTCACGGAGTTTAGGTCGGTGAAGAGTTTGCATTGGGCTGTTGACATGTATCTCGATTGCAGTGTGTGTTACCTGAAGTTAGGTGACTTGTTTACTTTTTGGGTCTTTTTGGCATAGAAATACCGTAGTTATTTGTAAACGTGTTCTCTTCCTGGAGCCTCATTTCCTGTGTGTCTGACAGGGGAGGCTGGGGAGGATTCGGGGTGTAGTCTTTTTTTATTTGTGTGGAAAGTTGTTGGCACTGTCATTTAGTTAAGTAATGGCTGCTCCTATCGGCCCAAGATGGCGGGACAGGGTGGGAGGAGAAAGTGAAGGGGGGGGGTTAGGGGGAGGGTGTAGAGGTAAACATGGAAATAAATAGTAGCCGTGAATAAGCCTTTCCTTCGGAGTGTGTAGCTCAGTGGTGTTTAAAAAAAATTACCCAAGATTATTTGCATATAGAATTCTTATACCTTTCATAAGCTTGGAAGCAGCATGCATAAGCCTGGTAAATGCTTATCAACCTGTAGCACATTTAGTTATCCATCTGTAAGCTATTGAACAAAGGCTGGAGTCTCAATCTGTATGCATCAGTTTATATTTCCTGACCAAAATCTGATTGCAATGGTATTTGAATACTTTCTTCGTAATTGGGACCGTGAAAGTTGGAGTGTGTGCTATGGGTGTTGTATCCGTTAGACATTTTATTTTCTAGCTGAAATCATAGCTTTGCATTTGACACCTAGCTTTATTGTTGCAGTTGAGACGCAAGTTTGAAATAAGTCTAACATTTTATTCTTAAGTTGATTTTTTTGTTGTTCTGAATTTTTGTCTGTAGCTTGGTTTCGCAGAGTCATCAATTCCTTTTTATCTGTAATTACACATTTGTTTTTATTTCAAAGTAATTATAAGGAGTTATATTGCATATAATGATCAGAAAACTAAATGGAAATAATGCTTTTCAGTAAGCCCGGCCCCTTTGACCGATACAGAAAACTTGAATTAAACTTTGACTACGTAGGTATTAATTGGCTTCATTACAATTATTGCTGTAAAAATGAACAGTGACTAGCTCTGGAAAGATTTAAGCGTCAGTAATTGTTGGTCTCCTGCCTTAAAGTTTTTTTTTTTTTTTCAATTTGAGTATTTAAAGTATTTTATTTAAAAATATTTGACTGCTGTCAAAGTTGTCATTATAAAAGATTAAACATGATTTAAATTGAAAGAGCATTATTTTGTTTTGGAGGGATTATTGTTGGTCTAACATGGGTTGATAAAATTGCTTGCAAAGATAATTCACGTGGAAAAGTTTGGCCAAATCGATTGCTTTTGGTTATGGTGATGAAAAAATAAATGGAATCTGATGTTTTATGTTGAGAATATGTAAAATGCTAGTTGATTTTATGTCTTAGAATGCTCATATTCAGATAGATTCACGGCGAATAGTGCTTAACATTGGATTTCAGATTGTAATATTAAACCCTGCAGTTATGCACTAACGAGTTTAAATTTTAAAAAATTAACCGTTTTCAAATATTCTTGGCAAGTTGTGCATTACTTGATGTTTGAATACATCTTAAAAATGAAAAACTAGTGAAGCTTCACTATGTTTGGGGCCTTCATGATATATGGGGTAATTTGATGAACGATTAAGCAGTTTGTTAAACTAAAGAAAAAAAAAATCTTCACTGCTTCAGACTCAGTGCTTGTGAGGTGTCCTACCTGCTTAGGACAAGATTCATCAGCCTTAACATTAAAATAAAACCTTCTGTAATATGTGCTTGCAACCGCATATAGTTCTTGGTTGCATCTTTGTGAGCCTGAACATACCAGTGGGGTGTGTAATGGAAAGCTTGACATTATATAACTTCGCACCCTCTGTTTGAATTGGGTTCTGAATGAAGTGAATGAGCTAGAGTCCTGCTGTAGGAGGTCTTGAATTATTTAGTTTCATCCTTCTTTTAACAGTCCTCGAGGCAGTATTTTTTTGTTTTTTATTTTTATTTTTTGTGGAATGTTGAGCTATGTTGGTTTCAGAATTCTTATTCCCTGAAAGTCTTAAGAGTTGGCTTTCCTTTACTGGGCAGGTTTAGGCTACTTACCTGAGGGCAGATAATGGAATTGAATAACTCCCAGAATTCCCTTTTTAGCTTTGATTTTTGTCCTGCCATGCCCCCCACCCCCCGGCCCCAATTTAGTCTGCGCTTTGTATAACTTTTTCCTTTCTGGCAGAAATTTAGCTATTACTACTTGTTTTCAAAAATTCTTATTCCTATGTATATTATTGGATTTTCTTTCAAGTTTTTAAAATTCACATTTGTATGTTAAAAAAAACTCTTGACCTAAAAGCTTTAGAAAGTTGAAAGCATTAAATATGTGTCTCTTACTTGTCCCTTAACATATGTACGTATACCTATATACACACGTGTACATATACATATATACACACGTATACATATACGTATACACACACATATACATATACGCATATACACACGTATACGTATATACGCACGTATACAAATACGTATATACACATATATGCATACGTATATACACACGTATACGTGTATACATATATGTATACGTATGTATATGTATACATATATACACGTATATACATACGTATAAGTATGCGTATGCGTATATACATATATGTATACATATGCACGTATCTATATGTGTATTCCTTTTGCAGGTGTGCAGTTTATTCAAACCACTGATTTCTCATCGTCTCCCGAATGTTTTTGTCAGATTCAGTTATATTAGAGTCATTGAAAGAATTTTTTGTTTGTAGGATGGCCATTTGATATACAATGCCTGGGGTTTTGGATTAAAAAATAAGGTAGTTAATACAATGTATTATTTTTTGGTAATGTCTTTAAGGTTGTAAACAGCTAGAGCCTGCGTAATTAGAGTTCTTATAATATAGGGTGATCTTGAACAGTTTGCTGTTGAATGCTGACCCTTAATCTTCTGGTAATGTAGTAATTCAAGATTCTTATTTTTAAAATTTCAGTGGAGTTATCGAAAACTAAGCAAAAATGTTTTAACAGAAATTAACTTGTAACTTTTTTAGTACATTTTTGAAAACCTTTTGGGGTTTTTTTTTTTTTAAGTAGGGTAAGGATTTGAGTTAAAGTAGAATATATACGAATATATACCATAAATGTAGTAAGTTTAAATATAGTAGTACTACCAAGTATAGTTATAGTAATAATGCTAGGGGACTGGGGAATCTTATCTGTGTCAGGGAACTATTGCTAAAATACACAGTTTTGAACAAAGTATCTTATTTTTAAGTTTTTCTTAAATACTCTTATTGGAAATTTTTTTGGTAATTCTATTAGTAGAAAGATTATACAAAATACTTAGAAGTTATAGATGGTATATCACTTAAAAATGTATGTGCTTTTTTCCGTAGGACATATTAGCATTAAAACAGTTGGTGTTTTAAATTTTTTTGATAATAGAAGTAGTTTAAGATCCATTGAAACATATTTTCTTAAATTTGGTTTGCTGGCATGTTTGGTAGGGGAAATTATTAGGTCAGTTCTAGAGGTGGCTTTTTTAAGTTGTAATATTTGGATGTTGATTAAAAACATTCTCATTTATGTGTGTTTTTTGTTTGCTGGCACTTTAAGGGATACAGGTTGAGTATCCTTTATCCAAAATGCTTGGAACCAGATGTGTTTCGGATTTGGGATTTTTTTGGTTTTCAGAATATTTGCAGAATACATACCAGTTGAGCATCCCTAATCTGAAAATCTGAATTCCAAAATGCTCCAATGAGCATTTCCTTTGAGTGTCATGTTGGTACCCAAAAAGTTTTAGATTTTGGATTTTCAGATTAGGGATGCTCAACCTGTAAATTCATTTCCAGTGCTAAAGATGGCTAGTGTTTTGGTTAGAAAAGTCATGAGACCCTGTCTCAAAAAACAAAAACAAACAAAGAAAGTAACCATGGAAATAATGTCATGCTTTGTGTTTTAAAGAGTTTTCTAGTTTGGAAGATTGTCTTCTGAACACTTGTAGTCTTAATTTTTTATGTGGACAAAGTCTTATATACTTGGTATTTCCTAAAGTTTTGATTTGTGCCTGGTAATAAAGATATACTAAGATTATAGAACATGTTTGCGTATTTGGTCACAAATTAGAACTGCAGCAATACATAAACAGGCACTTTTAAAGTTCTGGTTTTCTTTTTCAGTAAATAGTTCTTTCTGTCGAATCAATTACAAATTGAAATAACTAGAGAGCATTTGACTGCCACCTCTAGATACTTTTTGTTTTTTTTTTTTAATTTGAGACAGTCTGACACTATCCCCCAGGCTGGAGTGCAGTAGAGTGATCTCGGTTCACTGCAACCTCGGTCTTCCAGGTTCAAGTGATTCTTATGCCTCAGCCTCTTGAGTAGCTGGGATTACAGGTGCCTGCCACCACACCCGGCTAATTTTTGTGTTTTTATTAGAGGTGGGGTTTCACCGTGTTGGCCAGGCTGGTCTCAAACTCCTGACCTCACGTGATCCGCCCACCATGGCCTCCTAAAGTGCTGGCATTGCAGGTGTGAGCCACCGCACCTGGCCGATATCTTAAGCTGTTAAGAAAAACTGCCTGAGAGATGAATTTTTGTGACTTAGGTGAAGTGATAGGTCATGCACTTTAAACCAAAATGAAAGTTCATTGCTTGGCTAGCTGCAGAGTAAGTCTTTTTCTGACTTAAATTATGTAACATTTAGTTTTTGTTTACATAGTACCAATATCTTTGAAAGGATTTCTGTTAAGTTTATTTTTACTTTGAAATTCATTGTGATGCTTTGAACTCTTTGAAATTGATGTTAAAGACTGATAACACTGCATTATTAATAATATTTTTGAAATGTGTTATCTAGAGAGCTAATTTATGTTAAGAAAACACTACCAGCTTGTCTAAGAATTGAAATGGTGGTTAGGCTATTTAGGACTCACATGTATTATTTGTAGATTAGTTAATAAAGTTTAATGAATGCATAATTGACAGTCTTAAGTACTCATTGAAACTTCACATATAATTTTATCAGTTTTCCACATTGGTTTGTAAATTATCGTGACAGTGAATTAAAACAGTATATTAATGTACACTAAGTGCAAGCCTTCTATGCAGATAGTATGAAGATAGCATAGATATTTCTTTCCCGTGTTGAACTTAAATTGTTTAAGAGGGATGAGATAAGTTTAAGGGTGACTAACACAGGACCATCTTTGGGAGAAGAAAAATGTGAAATATTCTGAAAGTTTATGAGAAAGGTAAATTTAACAATTCACAAGTTAGAATGGCTCTTAAAGATGGGGATTGTTTGTTGATTGTGTTTCTTGGAGATGGTATTTCTTGATTTAGATGTTAGCAAGGCATCTTATAATTTTGTTTAGGAAAACATGATTTAAAAATCACATTTTAAGGCTGGGTGTGGTGGCTCACGCCTGTAATCCCAGCACTTTGGGAGGCCAAGGTGGGCATCACGAGGTCAGGAGCTTGAGACCAGCCTGGCTAACATGGTGAAACCCCGTCTCTACTAAAAATACAAAAATTATCTGGGTGCGATGGCGCGTTCCCGTAATCCCAGCTACTCGAGAGGCTGAGGCAGGAGAATATTGCTTGAACCCAGGAGATGGAGATTGCAGTGAGCCGAGATCGTGCCACTGAACTCCAGCCTGGCGACAGAGCAAGACACCATCTCAAAAACAAAAAACAACAACAAAAAAACTGTCACCTGGAAGGGTGGGAGTAATCCCTTGTTAGACAGTTTTTAGGTTTCTGAGCTAATTTGTAGACTGCTTGCAACTTTCTTCTGTAAGCTTTTATTATTTTTTCTCTTACCTATTTCTTCCTTATATTCCATCATTTGTTTACTTCTGTATATTATTAAAACTGTTGGTGGTATTCCATTGTGAATGTATTCTTGTATGCTTTTTGTAATTTTCTCTGGGTACTATTTTGTCTTTTTTTTTTTTTTTTGAGATGGCGTTTCACTTTTGTTGCCCAGGCTGCAGTGCAATGTCGCAATCTCGACTCACTGCAACCTCCGTCTCCAGGGTTCGAGCGATTCTCCTTCCTCAGCCTCCTGAGTACCTGAGATTACAGGTGTGCACCACCACGCCTAGCTAATTTTTGTATTATTAGTAGAGATGGGGTTTCACTGTGTTGGCCAGGCTGGTCTCCAACTCCTGACCTCAGTTGATCCCCCCGCGTCGGCCTCCTGAAGTGCTGGGATTACAAGCGTGAGCCACCATGCCTGGCTGAGTATTTTGTCTTTGTTAGAATAAATAGAAGATGCTGCTGCTAAGTTTATTCTCAGGAAGAAAGTTGGGGTTATAGTTAAGGGTATTATATAAGGTCATCTAATTCATTTTAGTTTAGAACAGTGGAAGAAATTGTTTTAGACAAAGGGTTGTTTTTAAACTACAAATTTATTACGTGTTCATTAGATTTTTCTCTTTTTGAAAAAAAAAGTTTATTAGGAAAAATTTTCAGTGTTTTCAGAAAGTATTGCAAATCAACCATCACCCAGCTTTAATAGTTTGCAACTCATGACCAGTCCTGTTTCATCTATATATATTTTGCCCCTCACTCATGTTATTTTGAAGCACATCTCAGCAATCAGTCACAGCATTTAATCCATAGATGTTTGTTTGTTTCGGAAACATAACCATGATGCCCTTATTACATGTAAAATAATTTCTTAATCTCAAATATCTATGGACCTTGTTTTTTGCTGTATGGAAGTTAAGAAATAATTGCTTGGAAAATGAGTAGAAAACATGTTTAGCTGAGTATGTGATGTGAATTTTGTTTGTATTTTGATACTGCTATAGTGTTCTGTGATAGAATATTACATAATATGTGACACAAGAGGTAATTTTTCCTGAGAACTTTATGAATCGTAGTTGCTTGAGTCTGGATAGTTTTTATTTTTAGGGAAAATTTGTTTTCAAGATACAGTAGTTAAATAAATATTTTAGGTTTCTGAATTTCAAATATCAGAATGAGAACTACAAAAGCTTTTGCTTTGCTTGATTGATTGGTGAAACATTTGTTGAGCTGCTGTGGGTGAGGGATTGTGTCAGGTTCTGGGGCAGCCAATAAGACCTGGCCTCTGTCCTGCAGTCAGTCTGTTGGGAGAGGCTGACAGACTGAGTGATCATATGATGTATTAAGTGTAATAATAAAGATACATGCAAAGTGCTGTGAGCTCTGAAATGATGGAGTAACTAAAACATTTAAAACTTTTTATTATGCATCATTTAAAGTATGTACAGGTATTGAAGATAGTTTCGTGAACTCCTGTTTTCAACAGTTCTCCACATTTTGGAGCAGTTAAGTTTTTTTTTTTTTTTTTTGAGGCAGGGTCTCACTGTGTCAGCTGTCACCCAGGCTGAGTGCAGCGATGCTATCTCGGCTCACTGCAACCTCTGCCTTCCAGGCTCAAGCAATTCTTCTGTCTCAGCCTCTTGAGTGGCTGGGACTATAAGCGTGAACCACCAAGCCTGGCTACTTTTTTGTATTTTTTTGTAGAGACAGGGTTTCATTATGTTGCCCAGACAGGTCTCTAACTCCTGGGCTCAAGGTATCTGCCCGTGTCAGCCTCCATAGGTCCTGGGATTACAGGTGTGAGCCACTGTGCTGGCTGGAGCAGTTAGTTTGTTTTTTGAGACAGAGTCTCGCTCTGTCGTCCAGGCTGGAGTGCAGTGGTGCGATCTTGGCTCACTGCAACCTCCACCTCCCAGGTTCAAGTGATCCTCCTGCTTCAGCTTCCCGAATAGCTAGGATTACAAGCGTGCACCACCATGCCTAGCTAATTTTTTTGATTTTTAGTAGAGATGGGGTTTCACCATGTTGGCCAGGCTGGTCTTGAACTCTTGGCCTCAAGTGATCCTCCCGTCTTTGTCTCCCAAAGTTCTGGGATTACAAGCGTGAGCCACCCCGCCTGGCCTGGAGCAGTTAGTTTTGACTGGAGAAGTGACTGAGGGAAACTGCACAAAGATTCAGCGTTTAGCTTTGGTTATGAAACGTGTAGAAATTTACCAGACATGTAGATGTAGCAAGAGGAAAAAGAGGGTAAAGAGTTAGAAGTATAAACTGAGCGTGGAGGCTCATGCCTGTTGTAATCCCAGCACTTTGGGAGGCCGAGGCTGGTGGATCACCTGAGGTCGGGAGTGCGAGACCAGCCTGACTAACATGGATAAACCCCATCTCTACTAAAAATACAAAATTAACCGGGTGTGGTGGCGCATGCCTGTAATTCCAGCTACTTGGGAGGCTGAGGCAGGAGAATAGCTTGAACCCGGGAGGTGGAGGTTGTGGTGAGCCGAGATTGCACCACTGCACTCCAGCTTGGGCAACAAGAGTGAAACTCTATCTCAAAAAAACAAACAAACAAACAAACAGTTAGAGGTATAAAGTTAAATGGTGTTTGAGGAATTGTGAATAGTCAGGTATGGGTAGAGGGTAGCATGTTTCAGTGGGATTGGGAAAAGATAACTGAGCACGTGAGAAGCCCCATCACTATAGGCCGTAGGATGTTTTGGGGCATTGTTAAACTGAACTCTCTAATCAGGTGAAGTGACATGACCAGAAGTAGGTTTTATGGGAATATTACTGGCCACTGTGAGAAGGATATGGTGTAAGGGAAAGGAACTTCAGTACTGATGGGTAGATAGCAATGCATGAATTTTAGGATAGAATTCTGTTCCTACCACTTACTAGATGTGTGATCCTTGGGCAAGCAAGCATCTTTCAGAGCCTCAGTTTTCTCATCTGTAAAGTAGAAGTAGTAATACATTTCCTGCAGACTATTGCATTTTGTGTTAGGGGAAAAAATGTAAAGTGTGTGGCATTGGGCTTGGTGCATGAAAGGTGCTCAGTATAAGATAGTATCTTGGATAATGGTAACGTCTTGGAAAAGACGAGTTTAAACTAAGGCTGTGGTTTAGGAATGGGGTGAGATGGAGGCAGACTTAAGAGCTCTTGAAAAAGGCCTTTTCTTGGCTTTCGTAACATCCTTGCTACTTTGACTTTGTATCTGACAACATCTCAGTCTTTGCAAGGATGCTGTGTTTTAGGTCCTCTTTACTCACCCTGTTCCCAATTTACATACATGTTTGACTGCCTACTTGACTACCTTGGTATCTTGAAGGTATCTCAAACTGAACATATGCAAACTGAATTTATAATTGTCTTTAATATTCCTTGTCTTAGTAAAAGTCATTTACCACTACCCATGCCAGAAACCTTGGAATAGTTGTTGA
Organism: Gorilla gorilla gorilla; assembly: GCF_029281585.2. Classification (NCBI taxonomy): domain Eukaryota; kingdom Metazoa; phylum Chordata; class Mammalia; order Primates; family Hominidae; genus Gorilla; species Gorilla gorilla. Next base: position 55,274,015 of record NC_073247.2, read on the forward strand.
CATCTTTTTCTCAATTCCTAATCACCAGACCTCATCATTTCTTTTTTTTTTTTTTTTTTTTTTTGAGACAAAGTCTCACTTTGTTACCCAGGCTGAGTGCATTGGCATGATCACTGCTCACTACAGCCTGACCTCCCAGGCTCAAGTGGATCCTCCCACTCCAGCTACGTGGGACTATAGGCATGTGCCAGCATGTGTGGCTAATTTTTTTTTTTTTGTAGAGATGAGGTCCTGCTGTGTTGCCCAGGCTGGTCTTGAACTCTGGAACACAAGTGATCTTCTGGCCTTGGCCTCCAAAGTGCTGGGATTACAGGCATGAGCCATTGTGCCTGGCCTGCATTTCAAATCTCAAATCCGTTTCCCTCCATCCCCACTGCTCCCATCCTAATTGCAGCCATGATATTGTCTTTGACTTTTGAAATACCTTCATGCAATTTTTTGAATATAGGTATACTTGCACATAGTACAAAATTGAAAAGTGACAGAAAGGATGGTACAGTGAAAATCACCCTCTGTGCTTGCTTTGGCAGTACATATACTGAAATTGGAACAATACAGAGAAGAGTAGTATAGCCAAATATTAAAAAAAAAAAAAAATTCTGGCTGGGCGTGGTGGCTCACGCCTGTGATCCCAGCACTTTCAGGGGCCAAGGTGGGCAGATCACATGGTCAGGAGTTCGAGACCAGCCTGGCCAACATAGTGAAACCCAGTTCTCTACTAAAAATACAAAAAAAAATTTGCCGGGCATGGTGGCGGGCACCTGTAGTCCTGGCTACTTGGGAGGCTGAGGCAGGAGAATCACTTGAACCCAGAGGCAGAGTTGCAGTGAGCTGAGATCACACCATTGCATTCCAGCCTGGGTGACAGAGTCAGACTCTGTCTCAAAAAAAAAATTCCTACGTCATCTCTCACTTACTTAGTTCTTTTTTTCAGAGGCAGCCACTGATAAAAGTTTATTGGGTAGCTTTTCACTTTTAAGCATATTCTGTTAGATATTTTTATCACACAAATGAGATCATACTGTATATTGTTAAAATGCTTTGTTAATTTTACCTCTTGCTATATGAAAATACTGGTAGTTGTTTTTTTTAGATGGAGTCTTGCTCTGTTGCCCAGGGTGGAGTGCAGTGGTGCAATCTTGGCTCACTGCAGCCTTCATCTCCCGGGTTCAAGCGATTCTTCTGCCTCAGCCTCCCGAGTAGCTGAGATTACAGGAATGCGCCACCCTGCCCGGCTAATTTTTTTAGTAGAGACGGTTTCACTGTATTGGTCAGGCTGGTCTCGAACCCCTGACCTTGTGATCCGCCCACCTTGGCCCCCCAAAGTGCTGGGATTACAGGCGTGAGCCACTGCACCTGACCTACTGTGAGCTCTTGATTGGAAGAATTGGCAAATTTTGCCTTCATATTTTGGTTTTATTGCTCTGACTGATTACCAGGCCCCATGAATATTAATTCATTCTGTGAATGTGTATAGAAGTAGCCATAGTTATACTACTTACTATCTTTTTTTTTTTTTTTTTGAGACAGAGTCTTGCTCTGTTGCCCAGACTGGAGTGCAGTGGCAGGATCTCGGCTCACTGCAAATTCTGCCTCCTGGGTTCAAGCGATTCTCTTGCCTCAGCCTCCCGAGTAGCTGGGATTACAGGCACCTACCACCACGCCCTGCTAATTTTGTGTATTTTTAGTAGAGGCAGGGTTTCACCATGTTGGCCAGGCTGGTCTTGAACTCCTGACCTCAGTTGATCCACCCGCCTCTGCCTCCCAAAGTGCTGAGATTACAGGCATGAGACACCGCGCCCGGCCTACTTACTATCTTGTATTTGTAAGATTCATTTATTTTCATTATTTCTTCTTGGTTTTTATTATAGAAAAGAGAAAATAGGTAAATTTGGATTCTTGATTAGTTCAAAAAAGTATAGCCTTTAGTTTGTTAACTTATAGATGAATATCTTTTTTTTTTTTTTTCGTAGGCAGGGTCTCACTATCCTCCAGGCTGCAGTGTAGTAGTGCAACCTTGGCTCACTGCAGCCTCCGCCTCCCAGGTTCATCCTCAGCCTCCCGAGTAGCTGGGACTACGGGTGTATGCCACCACTCCTGGTTAGTTTTTGTATTTTTTGGTAGAGATGGGGTTTTATCATGTTGGCCAGGCTGGTCTCAAACTCCTAACCTCAAGTGATCCACCTGCCTCGGCCTCTGAAAGTTCTGGGATTGCAGACAAGAGTCACCATGCCCAGCCCAGAATATGTTTATTTTTGTTATAAAGATGAAAAATTTGGTGATAGAGCTAGGACAGTAGTGCTTTTTTGGAGTCATTTACCCCTTGAGTGTCAGTAACCCTTTAGCTACAAACATTTTATATGTGATTTCAGAGAGTATAGGGAATCTTCCTCGAAGCTCAACTATGGATATTAGTTCAATATTTTCAGCTAGTTTAGTTTACTAATTCTTGGGTAGAGGTGTAAATGATGTGAGTATGTCAGGGAGAAAGAAAAGCTTTAGAACTACTGGCTTGGTTAGACTAAAATGGCATGGATTTTGCCACATAGTTTTGTGGTGTTCCGTGGCCACATCACATATTCTCTCAAAATCGCTATTAATAATAAGGATGCTAGGGGAAGACAATTTGGATTTATCCTGGAGAACCTATGGCTTTAACTGGAAAAATATCCTAAGCACAGTCGCCATTAACATAGTTAATAGGCTTTAGTATTGTTTCTTCAGCCTGAGTGCTCAAAATGCTGGTTTGCTTGGGAGGATAAGTGTTATACCTAGGAAGAACAATAGATTGGAAAACTGAAGACCTGAGGCCAACAGTTCAGGACCAGACTGAGCAATATAGAGTGACCCCTGGTCTCTAGAAATTTTTAAATTTAGATTAGCTGGGCATGGTGGCATTCGTTTGTAGTTCCAGCTACATGGGAAAATCGCTCGAGCCCAGGAATTTAAGGCTGTGGTGAGCTATGATTGTGCCAGTGCACTCCAGCCTGGGCAACACAGTGAGACTCCGTCTCTTTAAAAAACAAACAAACAAACAAAAAACTGGCAGAGCGCAGTGGCTCACCCCTGTAATCCCAGCACTTTGGGAGGCTGAGGCGGGTGGATCATGAGGTTTGGAGTTCAAGACCAGCCTGGCCAAGATGGTGAAACCTCGTCTCTACTAAAAATACAAAAATTAACCGGGCGTGGTGGCGGGCACCTGTAATCCCAGCTACTCGGGAGGCTGAGGCAGAGAATTGCTTGAACCCAGGAGGTGGAGGTTGCGGTGAGCCGAGATCCTGCCACTGCACTCCAGCCTAGGCGACAGAGCGAGACTCCCTCTCAAAAAAGAAAAGAGAACTGGAGACCTGAGTTTTAGGACCTGCTGTGTATTTCAATCACTTAATTTTTATGTTTCACCAGTTTTGCCATTTCTTAAAATGAAGGGCTAGGAATTAGGAATTTCCAAAATGACTGTATAGCACCACAATTTTGTAGCTAGTTGTTCATTTGTATTTTTAGGGTTGACTCAGTTCTTGAAGATTTTGACCTAGAAGGAGGGCACAATTAAACTTTGTTTTAGATTATAATTTTCTTTGATTTTAGCCTCAAGCTTTTAAGACCAGAAACTGAATGAATGCACATAATGAAATTGAGATTTGTATGCTTTTGTTAGTCTAGGTTGCATGTTTTTGTTAATATAAGATTAACCATTTAGTTAGTTTTAGACTGGTTTGAAAGTATTTCTTTAGTGTTTTGACTTCCCCAAACCACTTCTTTCTTACAGTTGGGATTGTTATTTCTTAGGTCAGATCTGATGTTTAAAATTCTAGGCATAATCACTGTGTATTCCTGCTTGCTAGAACTCATGTGATGGCAAAGTTAAGTGAATTCTCAGGTATGAATTGATAAGAAATATCACATTGAATAAATATATATTAGGTACTATATATATATATAAATATATATATATTAGGCATGTGGATATTACAAAGATGAGTAAGGATCCTTAGTTTGCCTAAGAGTAGCAAGAGTCGCTTGGCATCAGCTGAGACACTTTCTGATCTATTGAAAGTAAGCATGTATTTATTTATTTATTTATTTATTTATTTATTTATGATGGAGTCTTGCTCTGTTGCCCAGGTTGGAGTGCAGTGGCACAATCTTGGCTCACTACAACCTCTGCCTCCCGGATTCAAGCGATTCTCTCACCTCAGCCTCCCGGGTAGCTGGAATTCCAGGTGCTGGCCACATGCCTGGCTAATTTTTGTAATTTTAGTAGAGACAGGGTTTCGCCATGTTGGCCAGGCTGGTCTTGAACTCCTGACCTCAGGTGATCCACTTACCTTGGCCTCCCAAAGTACTGGAATTGCTGGTGTGAGCTACCGCACCCTGCCAAAAGTAAGCTTTTATTGTTGGATTTTGCTGTGTGAGTGTGTCTGTGTGCATATGATTATACTTTTATTATAAATCTATCAGTTAAAAAGATAGGTTTGGAGTTTGTAAGTTAGATTCAGAGTATAACTCATAACTCTTAAGGAAACACTTAAAAAAAATTTTTTTTTTAAATCGGCTTTTCAAAGATGACAAATGAATAGATAAAATTAAGCAAGTCTTCTGTCCTTGAGGTTGCCCAGGTTTGTGCATTGACCCTATTGGCCAGGATGTTGTAAACAGCATTCAGACATTCAGAGGATAACTTTTAATAGGCTATATAGGTTATCTAATCCTTAAATAGTCATGATTCTATGAAAAGAGGTGAGTCCTAACTATCTGAAGGGAAGTTGGAGTCCTTAACAATCTAACGTAAGTTTTTTGGCTCTTTGTCTTGTTGGACTTGGTTGTCCTTACTTACAGAAATGGACATCACATGACAGATTGGATATCATGCATATATTTCTGTAAATGGCAACACTTATGTATTGACTTACTTTAAAAATCTGAATTTTTATTTTGAGAGAATTGTAGATTTATATGCATTTTTAAGAAATAATAGAGCTAGTGTGTGCTTTACCCAGTTTCCCCCAACTGTAGCATCTTGCAAAACTGTGGTACAGTATTACAACCAGGATGCTGATATTGAAATATAGTCAAGGGACAGAGAAGTTCCACACCAAAATATATGTCTTGTTCCCCTTTTATAGCCATATCTACTTCCTTCCTTCATCTCTTCCCACCCGCTGGCAACCACTAACCCATTTATCCACAAATTCATTTGTATAATTCTGTAATTTCAGGAATGTTATGTAAGTGGGATCATACAGTATATATCCTTTTGGAATTCCCTTTGATCATTGAGTAGATATCCTTGGAGAGTTATCTAAGTTGTATTGTGTATCAACAGTTTGTTCTTTTTTGATGCATCACAGTTTCTTTAATCATTTACCCTTTGAAAGACATCTGAGTTATTTCCGGTTTTTGGCTGTTGTGAATAAAACTGCTATGAACATTTGTGTACAGGTTTTTGTGTGAACATAAGTTTTCTCTGGGCTACGTGCCCAAGAGTACAATTGCTGGTAGTTGCATATTTAGTTTTATAAAAACCATCAAACTGTTTCCCGGAGCTGCTCTACCTACATTTCTACCAGCAATGTATCAGTGTTCCAGTTTCACTGCATCCTTGCCAGCATTTGGTGTTCATGCTGTTTTTATTTTTGACATTCTTGTTAGGATGTAGTGATAGGTCATTATGGTTTTAATGTGTATTTCCCTAATGGCTAGTGATGTTGAACTTTTTTTTTTTTTTTTTTTTTTGCGAGATAGAGTTTCGCTCTTGTTGCCCAGGCTGGATTGCAATGGCGCGATCTTGGCTCACTGCAACCTCCGACTCCTGGGGTTAAGTGATTTTCCTACCTCTGCCTCCTGAGTAGCTGGGATTACAGGCGCCCGCCACTACGCACACCTAATATTTGTATTTTTAGTAGAGAGGAGGTTTTGCCATGTTGGCCAGGCTGGCTCGAACTCCTGACCTCAGGTGATCTGCTTTCCAAAGTGGTGGGATTACAGGCGTGAGCCACTGCACCTGGCCTGAACATCTTTCATGTTCTTATTTTCCATCTGTATATCATCTTTGGTAAAATGTCTGTTCGTGTCTTTTGCACATTTTCTAGTTGGATTTTTTTTTTAACTGTTCAGTTTTGAGGTTTCTTTATATTTTCTAGAGTGTAGTCCTTGTTAGGTATGTGGTTGGATTTTCTCCCGCTCGCTCTATAACTTTGAATGATTTTAACAGTCGTTTGCAGTGCAAAGGTTTTTAATTTATTGTCCAGTGTATTAATTTTTATTTTATGGATCTTGATGTGAAGTATAAAAACATGTTGCCTGGCCCTAGATCCCTAAGGTTTATTTATTTATTTTTCTAAAAGTTTCGTAGTTTTTTATTCATGTTTTATATCAGGTGTGAGATTGAAGTTGAGCTTTGTTTTTGCTGTAGATGTTCAACTGCTCCACCATTATTTGTTGAAAAGGTCATTTTTTTTCTCCACTGAATTGCTTTTGAATCTTTGTTAAAAAATAGTTGCGTATATATTTGTAGGGGTTTATTTCTGGGTTCTCTATTACGTTCGATTTGTCTACGTGCTTATTCCTCCACCAGTATCACATTATCTTAATTACTGCCATTGTATAGTAGGTCTTGTTTGAAATGCTTGTTTTCCGGTGCTGTAAAGAAATAGCACTTGAATGTAAATTTAAATTCCTTAGCAAGGCCATTTTTATACTTTCTGCAGAAAGGGTACACTCGCCAGCAGTTTTGCGATGAGACTACACCCACTGAACAAAGGAGACAGGGTCATTTATAACCTGACGCGTCCACCCTACTGCCGTGTCCAGTTTCCATTGGCTGGAACGGGACTTCACATTTTTTATTTGGCCCGATTGGCTAGCAACTTAGAACTTTTTTAAGGAGGCAAAGGCTGAGGAGAACAAAGGAAGGAGGAAGTAACCTGTGGAATGTAGAGAAAGGTAAAAACACCTTTAAATAAGGAAGAGGAACAGGCTATGTCCTAATGCTTGCTTAGACCAGTATAAGCATGCCAGGGCAAATAGGCTTAATTGTGGGAGCTAAGAACATAAAGTACATTGATTTGTTTATTACGGCTAGCAGATATTTAAGAATGTTCGCACAGGTCTTTGAATAAATTTTGCTTCTAAGAGAAGTTACTATTTATTCCTAATTAGATGGGGAGGAAAGTCTTTGAAGAGGAACCTCTACGTTTTACAGCCTTAATACCAGGTGTAGTGATTCTCACCACTTTATTCTTCTTTGTCAAGATTGATTTAGCTATTCTGAGATCTTTGCCTTTTCATATAGATTTTAGAGTAAGTTTGTCTGTGTCTACATAAAAGCTTGCTGGGATTTCGAGGCCGGGTACGGTGGCTCACGCCTTTAATCACAACACTTTGGGAGGCTGAGTCAGGTGGATTACTTAGGGTCAGGAGTTTGAGACCAGCCTGGCTAACAGTGGAACCCTGTCTCTACTAAAAAAGTACAAAGCTGGGTGTGGTGGCTCACGCCTGTAATCCCAGCACTTTGGGAGGCCGAGGTGGGTGGATCACGAGGTCAGGAGATCGAGACCACCCTGGCAAAACATGGTGAAACCCCGTCTCCACTAAAAAATACAAAAAAAATTAGCTGGGCCTGGTTGCTGGCGCTTGTAGTCCCAGCTACTCGGGAGGCTGAGGCAGGAGAATCGCGTGAACCCGGGAGGCGGAGCTTGCAGTGAGCCGAGATCATGCCACTGCACTCTAGCCTGGGCGACTGAGCGAGACTCTGTCTCAAAACAAAACAAAACAAAAAAACAAAAGTTGTCTGGGCATGGTGGCTCATGCCTGTAATCCCAGCACTTTGGGAGGCCAAGTGGGTGGATCAACTGAGGTCAGGAGTTTGAGAGCAGCCTGGACAATATGGTGAAACCCCGTCTCTACTAAAAATACAAAAGTTAGCCAGGCGTGGTGGTACGCACCTGTAGTCGCAGCTACTTGGGAGGCTGAGGCAGGAGAATCGCTTGGATCTGGGAGGCAGAGGTTGCAATGAGCTGAGATCGTGCCACAGCACTCCAGCCTGGGTGACAGAGTGAGACTCCATCTCAAAAAAAAAAAAAAAAAAAAAGCCAGATGTGGTGGTACACGCCTGTAAGTCCCAGCTACTTGGTGTAGGCTGAGGCAGGAGAATTGGTTGAACCTGGGAAGCAGAGGTTGCAGAGAGCCGAGATCGCACCACTACACTCCTTCAGCCTGGGCGACAGAGCGAGACTCTGTCTCAAAAATCAAAAACAAAAAAAACCTTGCTGGCATTTTGATAGGAATTGCATCAAATCAACCTGGGCATAACTGATACATATATATTTTTTGCTATACTGAGCTTTCCAATTCATGAACATGAGTTGTCTCTTTGTTTACTTAGGTCTTCTTTGATTTGTTCCATGAGCATTTGTTAAGTTTATACCTATGAATTTCATTTTCTTTTGAGCAATTGCAAATGATGATGCATTTTAAATGTAAATTTCCAGGTCTTTATTGTTAGTATGTAAATTTTTGTGTGTTGATTTTTGTATCCTGCAACCTTAGTGAATTCATTTGTTGTGGGAGGTTTTTTTTTTTTTTTTTTGATATGAAGTCTTGCTCTTTTGCCCAGGCTGGAGTGCAGTGGTGCAATCTGGGCTCACCACAACCTCCGCCTCCTGGGTTCACGCCATTCTCCTGCCTCAGCCTCCCAAGTAGCTGGGACTACAGGTGCCCGCCACCATGCCTGGCTAATTTTTTGTATTTTTAGTAGGGACGGGGTTTTGCTGCATTAGCCAGTATGGTCTCCTGGGAAAGCATTCAATATTTTGTCCTAAAGTTGTAGATTTTTTTGTAGATGCTATTTATTCAGTTGAGGAAGTCCATCTCCACCCCACTCCTTCCTAAGATGCTGAGATTTTTAATCTTGAATAGAGGTTGGGTTTTGTTAAATGCTTTTTTCTGGATCAACTGTTGTGATTATATGATTTTTTTGCTTCAGCCTGTTAATATAACATTGATTTCTGAATGCTAAACCAGCTTTGCATACCTAGAGTAAAACCCAGTTGGTCATGGCATATACTTCTTTGTGTACATTGTTGGATTACATTTGCTAATATTTTGTTGAGAATTTTTGTGTATAAGATCATGACAAGAATATGGATGAGTGTATCTCATATATAATAATAGAGTATGAGTATGCTAATATTTTGTTGAGGATTTCTGCCTCTAAGTATCATGAGAGATACTGGTTTATAGGTAACATTTTTTGTGCAGTATCTGGTTTTGTTGTCAGGATAATACCAGCCTCCATAAAATGAGTTCCCTTCTATTTCTGGATGAGAATGTGTAAAATAGGTTTAAATTCATCTTTAAATGTTCGTTAGAATTGTTCGGTAAAACCATTTGAGCTTTATCTTTTTGGAGCTCTTGATTAGAAAATCAATTTTGGTAGTAGTTATAGGACTCTTCAGATTGTCGTTTTGAGTGAGTTTTGGTAGTTTGTAGTTTTGAGGAGTTGATCTGTTTCTTCTAAGTTGAATTTATGAACTCAGAATTGTTCATAGTATTATTCCCATGTTATTCTTTTAATGTTAGCAAAATCTGTAGTGTTCTCTTTGTTTTCATTCCTGACACGATGATTTGTGTTTTTATGTCTGAGTCTTAGGTTTGTCAATTTAATTAATTAATTTTTTTTTTGAGACAGTCTCGTTTTGTCGCCCAGGCTGGAGTGCAGTGGCGCGATCTCGGCTCACTGCAACCTCCGGCTCCCAGGTTCAAGTGATTCTCCTGCCTCAGCCCCCGAGTAGCTGGGATTACAGGCACCCGTCATCATGCCCGGCTAGTTTTTGTATTTTTAGTTGAGACGGGGCTCAGGCTGGAGTGCAGTGGCGCGATTTCGGCTCACTACAACCTCCGGCTCCTGGGTTCAAGTGATTCTCCTGCCTCAGCCCCCGAGTAGCTGGGCTTACAGGCACTCACCATCATGCCTGGCTAGTTTTTGTATTTTTAGTTGAGACGGGGTTTCACCATGTTGGCCAGGCTGGTCTCGAACTCCTGACCTCTGGTGATCCACCCACCTTGGCTTCCCAAAGTGCTGGGATTACAGGTGTGAGCCACCACACCCAGCAACTTTTATTTTATTTATTTATTTATTTATGTATTTATTTATTTATTTATTTTAGAGACAGAGTCTCGCTCTGTCGCCCAGGCTGGAGTGCAGTGGCACGATCTCAGCTCACTGCAAACTCCGCCTCCTGGGTTCACGCCATTCTCCTGCCTCAACCTCCCAAGTAGCTGGGACTACAGGTGCCTGCCACCACGCCCGGCTAATTTTTTTTATTTTTGTATTTTTAATAGAGATGGGGTTCCACTGCGTTAGCCGGGATGGTCTTGTCTCAATCTCCTGACCTCGTGATCCACCCGCCTCGGCCTCCCAAAGTGCTGGGATTACAGACCATGAGCCACCGCTCCGGGCCAACTTTTATTTTTTTAAGAACCAACTTTTTATTGATTGCTTTTTTTTTTTTTATTCTACTGTTCTCCTGGCTTCAATTTTATTGATTTCTTCTCTATTTCCTTCTTTCTGCTTGCTTTGGGTTTATTTGCTCTTTATATTTTCTAGTTTCTTGAGCTTGGAAGTTGGATTATTAATTTGAATCATTTCCTTTTCTCTGATGTAACAATTTGGTGCTATAAGTTTACATTTCAGCACTACTTTAGCTGTGTCTCACATACTTTTGTATTTGTATTTTCATTTTGATTCAGTTCTGTCCATTTTAAAATTTCTTTGATCCATGGAGTATTTAGTAGTGTGTTGTTAAGTTTCTAAGTATTTGGAGGGTTTTCTGTTTTCTTTCTATTATTACTTGCATTTTTTGTGTGTTTCTCATTCATCTGCTTTTTCTTACCTTCTTATGGGTTATCTTAATATATTTTAGGATTCCATCTTGATTTTTAATGTTTTTGAATATATTTCTTTGTATAGATTTCTTAGTGGTTGCTCTGGATATTGCAGTATTCATATGTAACTTACCACTGTCTACTGGTATTGGTGTTTTACCACTTTCAGTTAAGCACAGAAACTTTTCTTCCATTTAGGTCCTTTTGCCCTCTTTACTTTAAAAATAAATTTTCTTTTTTTTTTTTTTTTCTGAGACACAGTCTGGCTCAGTCACCCAGGCTAGAGTGCAGTGGCTGGATTACCTCTCACTGCAAGCTCCGCCTCCTGGGTTCACGCCATTCTCCTGCTTCAGCCTCCCGAGTAGCTGGGACTACAGGCACCTGCCACCACGCCCAGCTAATTTTTTTGTATCTTTTTTAGTAGAGACGGGGTTTCACTGTGTTAACCAGGATGGTCACGATCTCCTGACCTCGTGATCCGCCCGCCTCGGCCTCCCAAAGTGCTGGGATTACAGGCGTGAGTCACCGCGCCCGGCCAAAAATAAATTTTCTTAAGTGTACTTACATTCTCTACATACATTGAACAACACATCAGATGGTGTGATAAATTTTGCTTCAACCAGCAAATATGATTTAAGAACTCTTCCTTAGTAAGCAGAACTAAAAAAAGATAAAAAGAAAAAGAAACTCATGCGTAGTATGATAGTCTGTTATATTTACCTCTATTTTACCTATTCCAAAGTTCTTTTTTTTTTCCCTGAAGTTTCAGCATTCTTCCATTATCATTTCCTTTTTTTTTTTTTTTTTTTTTCCCAGACAGCTTCTTTAGCTGTTCTTTCAGGGTAGGTTTGCTAGCAAGAAATTCTTAGTTTTTCTGAGACTGTCTTATTTGCCTTCATTTCTGAAGTATATTTTTGCTGTATATAGAATTCACAGTGGACAGTTATTTTCTTTCAGTACTTGACAAGTGTTGTGCTATTTTTTTTTTTTTTCCTGTCTGGTTTCAGATGAGAAATTTGCTGTCATTTGAATTGGTGTTCCCCTATAAAGTAATGTATCATTTCTCTCTGGCTGTTTTCAAGATTTTTTTGTCTTTAGTTTTCAGAAGTTTAATTGTGATGTATTGGTGTGGAGGTCTTTTTTATTTGGGGTTTACTCACCTTTTTGTATCTTTAGCGTATTTCACCAAATTTGGGAAGTTTTCAGCCATTATATCTTTGAATACTTTTTCAGTCCTATTCTCTCTCATCTTCTGGGACTCTGAGAAGAGTCTTAGCTTTTTCGATTTTTGTCCATAGGTCCCTGAGGCTTTGTTCTTTTTTTTTTTTTTTTTTTTTTTTAGTCTGTTTTCTCTCGTTTAGATTGACGTAATTCTACTGATTGGTTCACTGACTCTGTCGTCTATCATTTCCACTCTTTTATTGAGCTCATTGAAAGAGTTTTTATTTTAGGGTTTTTTTTTTTTTGGTTTTATAATTTCCATTTGGTTCTTTTAAAATAACATTTGCTGAGATTTCTGTTTATTTGTTTTAAGAGCAGTTGCAATTGCTTGTTGAAGCATTTTGTTGACTGCTTTAAAATCTTTATTTTTGTCAGGTAATTAAAAAATCTGATTTACCTCAGTATTGTGTCTGTTGATTGTTTCTCCTCATTCATAATATACTTTCCTGGTTTCTGGTATGGCATGAGATTTTCATTTGTACCCTGGACATTTTGGATATCATACATATTTTGAGAACTGTGCATCTTGTTCTTTTTTTTTTAAGAGACAGGGTCGTGATCAGTCATCCAGACTGGAGTGCAGTGATGTGATCATAGCTTGCTGTAACCTCAAACTCCTGGGCTCAAGTGATTCTCCTGCCTTGGCCTGCTGAGTAACTAGGACAACAGGTGTGTGCCACCATGCCTGGCTAATTTTGTTTTTTTTTGAGATAGGGTCTTGCTCTGTTGCCCAGGTTGGTCTTCAACTCTAGGACTTAAGTAATCTGCTGCTTTAGCCTCTTGAGTAGCAGGAGTCACAGGTGTGCACCACAGCACCTGGCCTATTCTTTTTTATAGTAGGCAGTTCCCTTGTTGAAGTGTAGTGCAAGGGCTAGGTGGGTGTGTTCATTCAGCTTCTTGCTGGGTCCTGCTGATAATTACTGTGGGAAAAGTGGGGCACTAAGTCATATGGCCTTAATGCAGACTGGTGGGATGGAAGTTCAATTCCTCCCTTACCCTCACATCTTCCTAACAAAAGTTGGGCAACATTTTATGCCACCTTGTTGCCTCTGAGTAGGGGTATAAGATGAACTTTCTGACGGGCCATGCTGCCTCAGCAAGAGAGAAGTAGGGAGGCTAACTCACACTGCACTGATGCTGCAGGGTGAAGAAAAAGCTCCTTACCTCATACCACTTCCCCTGAGTTGATGCCAGGTGGGGAATGGAAGCTCAGCCCCCTCTGGGTACCACTGGCATTTGAGAATGGCTGAAATGGTTGTCAGCTACTCCGTCTTACACTGCTTCATTTAGCCTTGATACTGGGTGAATGTGGAGGTTCAGGTCTTCACTGGTTACCACTGATACCAGGGGTTGGGGCAGGAAGTAGAAAGCTGACTGACTCTAACTCACATCTCCTTGTTCAGTCTTGTTGATGGCTGGGTAGGGGTGCAGGTTCAGGTTCTTGCTGGGTCCTGTTGACACCAGGCCTGTGTGTGCAGGAGGGAGGTGGGAGTGGAGTGGTGGTGAAAGGTAGTGGTGACTAACTGCCTCACACAGCTTTATTAAGCCTCCTTACTAATGGGTGGTGGTGGAAGCCTAGCTTGCCCCTAGACCCCACTGACACTATCTTAAATGGGTGAGTCTGAACACTGCTTGCTCTTACTGGGTGGAGTATGGAAGATCAGCTCCTCTTTTAGGCTTGCCACTAACCCAACAGGGGAACTGGAGCACCCCTGTGTGGGGGATGGAAGATCAATTCCCTGTTTTGTCTTGCCAACACAACCCTGGTAGGGGCTCCAGTCCCACAGCCTGCTTTTGCTGGGTGGAGGGTGTAGGAGCACTTATCTACTCTGCCCTTCCAGTACCACCTGGTGCAAAGCACCACCTGCTTCTGCTTGGTGGTGGGGGGTGTGTGTTAGATTAGCTGTATGCTTGGCTCCACTGAAACTGCGGAGGGAGGGAGGGAGAGGGTGTGTGTGTGTGTGTGTGTTTTCCGTTGGTATTTAGCTTGAGTAAGATGGGTTTTACCAGAAAGGTTTCTTTGGTAAGCTTACCCTTTTATCTGCTTCTGCTTTGTGGTGGGGGGTGTGTGTGTTTAGATTAGTTGTATGCTTGGCTCCACTGAAACTGTGGAGGGAGGGGGAGGAAGGGAGGATGTGTGTGTGCGTGTGTGTGTGTGTGTGTTTTCCATTGGTATTTAGCTCAAGTAAGATGGGTTTTGCCAGAAAGGTTTCTTTTGGTAAGCTTACTCTTTTACCTGCTTCTGCTTTGTGGTGGGGGGTGTATGTGTTAGATTAGCTATATGCCCGGCTCCACTGAAACTGGAGGAGGGTGTGTGTGTGTATGTTTTCATTTGGTACTTAGCTGGAGTAGGATGGGTTTTGCCAGAAGGGTTTCCTTTGTTAAGCTTACCCTTTTCCCAGCCTTTTGACTAGGAGGAACAGGCTTTTCTTGGAATTTTTTTTTCTCTGTGACAGTTGGTGATACTGTATTGGGGTCTTCTGAAGCAGCATCCTGTCTTGGAAATATGGGTGGCAATACGAAAACCCAGGGATCTCATTGCCTTATTACTCCTCAAATTATGAAGTCTTTAGGAAATCTGCTGCTTTCTTTCCACTTTTCAGATACTTTCTATGCTTGTTTGTTGTAGTATGTTCAGGGTTTTTTAGTTGTTAAGAGGGAGGACCTGGGAAGAATGAAGCTACGGTACTCCATTTTGGTGGAACTGGAAGGCTTATAGTAATTCAAGTTTGAATTATGAAAGTTTTGTCTAAAGATATTATGTTATGTGAACAAAATAAGTCTTAAAAGTCAAATTTAGGAGAATCTTGTGACAAAATCACAACATATCCTCGTTTTAAAGCTGTTTCTATTAGGGCTTGACCCATAACTTATTTCGGGGATATGGTTTAAACAACTAGAAAGCTTACTTTTGAATATCAAATGCTTTCTGTCATATTCTTTAAAGGAAGTAGATATTTACATGCAAAGAAAGAAACTGAAAGATAAACTGGATTATAGCAGAATGTCACTGTTATGGTTTGCCATCAAACAGCAGTTACTCTTTAGTTTCCTATGCCAAATATACCAGTATAACATAACATTCTGCTCCTTTCAACATATTAAGGCCAGCCAAACAAAATTTTTTCCCCAAAATTCTTAAAATGCTTAAAATAGGCAAAGTGATTCAGAAGTTTTTAGGAGTAGGAAGGGGAGGCGGTACATACAGATATGTTTCTGTATGAATTTCAAATGAATAAGCAAGGGAAAACTTAATAGGTAGGAGGCATTAGTCTTCCTTAGGCAGGGAATAATTATTATTTCAGCAATGTACATGTAGTAAAGTTCTACAATTTTAATTCATTCTAGCTCTAAAAATTCTATGATTTTATCCTTTTTTCTGTTCTTTTAAACTTGTTCCTGTACAATTTATAGAGACTTTTTTTCTGAGAAAAATCTTCCTGGAAAAAAGATTGTTAGGCCCTTCAATAATAGGGAGTTTCTCTTAAAATAAGTTCAGCTGTTCTGTTATTTAAGAAATGATTTGGCCGGGCGTGGTGGCTCACGCTTGTAATTGCAGCACTTTGGGAATCCGAGGCAGGCGGATCATGAGGTCAGGAGTTTGAGACCAGCCTGGCCAACACAGTGAAACCCCATCTCTACTAAAAATACAAAAATTAGCTGGGCGTGGTGGCAGGCGCCTGTAATCCCAGCTACTTGGGAGGCTGAGGCAGGAGAATCACCTGAACCTGGGAGGTGGAGATCGCGTCACTGCACTCCAGCCTGGGTGACAGAGCTAGACTTCGTCTCAAAAAAAAAAAAAAAAAAAGAAAGAAATGAGTTGGTTTGTTTATTTTCTGTGTAATATGTTTAATCATAATATTCTGCATTTTCTTTGATCCATTAGTTATTTTGGAGTGTTTAAAGTTTTTCATATATTTGTGAATTTCTCCAATTTGTTCCTGTTACTGATTTCTAATTTCACTACATTTTGGTCAGAGAGCATAGCTTTTAAAATTTTAATTCTTTTAAAATTATGAGGACGGCCAGGTGCAGTGGCTCACGCCTGTTATCCCAGCACTTTGGGAGGCCACGGCGGGCAGATCACTTGAGGGTCAGGAGTTTGAGACCAGCTTGGCCAACATGGTGAAACCCCATTTCTACTAAAATACAAAAATTAGCCAGGCGTAGTGGCAGGCACCTGTAATCTCGGCTGCTCGGGAGGCTGAGGCAGGAGAATTGCTTGAACCTGAGAGGCAGAGGTTGCAGTGAGCCGAGGTGACAGAGTGAGACTCCATCTCAAAAAAAAAAAAATATATATATATATATATATATATATATATATATATATATATATATATGGGGACTTGTTTTAGTGGCCTAACGTGGTTTGTCACGGATAGTGTTCCATATACACTTGAGTAGAATATGTATTCTGCTGTTGTTGCAGGGAGTATTCTATAGGTGGCTATTAAGTCTTGTTTTGTAGAGCTCTTGGAGTCTTCTATTTTCTTGTGATCTGCTGTGTGATTACTGAAAGTTAAGTATTGAAGCCTCCAACTAATGTTGAATTTTCTGTTTTTCCTCAATTCAGCTTTTGCTTGTATTTTGAGTTATGTTTATGTTTTTACCTGTTATATATTCTTGATAAATTGATCCTTTCATCATTATAGAATATTCTGTGTCCCTAGTAACAATTTTTGTCTCAAAGTGTATTTTAAAAATTAATTTTTGTGGCTACATAGTATGTGTATATTCAAAGTTCATTTTGTATGATATTAGTATAGCCACCCAGCTCTATTTTGGTTATTGTTTGCGTGGTACATATGTTTTATATCCTTTTAGTTTCAACCTATTTTTGTCCTTGAATCTAAAGTATGTCCTTTTTAGAAAGCATATAGTTGTGTTATGCCTTTTAAAAAATTCAGACTGGGTGTGGTGGCTCACGCCTGTAATCCCAGCACTTTGGGAGGCCGAGGCAGGCGGATCACCTGAGGTCAGGAGTTTGAGACCAGCCTGGCCAACATGGCAATACCCCTTCTCTGCTAAAAATACAAAAATTAGTTGGGTGTGGTGGTGCACGCCTGTAGTCCCAGCTACTACTTGGGAGGCTGAGGCAGGAGAATCACTTGAACCTGGGAGGCGGAGGTTGCAGTGGCCAAAATTGTGCCACTGCACTCCAGCCTGGGCAACGGAGTGAGACTCCATCTCAGAAAAACAAACAAAAATGATTTCATTCTGTTGATCTTTGTCTTTTAATTGTGTTTATTTGCGTTTTATGTGATGATTGATAAAGTAGGATTTACATCTGCCATTTTACTGTTTGTTTTCATCATATCATCATCTGTTGTTTTTGTTCTGTATTCTTCCATTTCTACCTTTTTTTTTTTTTTGAGATGAAGTCTTGCTCTCTCGCCCAGGCTGGAGTGCAGTGGCATGATCTCAGCTCACTGCAACCTCCGCCTCCTGGGTTCAAGCGATTCTCCTGCCTCAGCCTCCAGAGTAGCTGGGATTACAGGTGCCTGCCACCATGCCTGGCTAATTTTTGTATTTTTAGTAGAGATGGGGTTTCACCATGTTAGTCAGGCTGGTCTCAAACTCCTGACCTCAGGTGATCCACCTGCCTCGGCCTCCCAAAGTGCTGGGTTTACAGGCGTGAGCCGCCAGGCCCAGCCTCCATTTCTACCTTTTTTGTGTTATTTTTCAGTGTACCATTTTAATTCTCCTTTTGCTTAGTTCATTATATGTTGTTTTATTTTTTGAGTGTTTGCCCTGGAAATTACAGTTAGGAACCTAAAACAATCCTGTTGTGATTAATGGCAACTTTATTTCATTAGTATACGAAAACTGCCCCTGTATAGCTCTCTTCGCTTTCCCCTCCTTTGCATTGGTATTGTCATATAAGTTACATCTTTATGCATTATGTTCCCATCAACACAGGCACATAGCGACTGCCTTACAGAGTTTCTTTTTAATCACATAGGAGATAATAAGTTCAGCAAACAAAAAATGCATTTACACTGTCTTTTTTTTTTTTTTTTGTTTGAGAGGGAGTCTTGCTGTGTCTCCCAGGCTGGAGTGCAGTGACGCGATCTTGGCTCACTGCAATCTTCACCTCCCGGGTTCAAGCAATTCTCTTGCCTCAGTCTCCCAAGTAGCTGGGATTACAGGCGTATGCCACCACACCTGGTTAATTTTTGTATTTTTAGTGCAGATGGGATTTCACCATGTTGGCCAGGCTGGTCTTGAACTCCTGACCTCAGGTGATCCACCTGTCGGCCTCCCAAAGTGCTGGGATTATAGGCGTGAGCCACAGTGCCCGGCCTATTTACATTATCTTTTATATTTACCTGGTGTATCAATTTGTTCTGCTATGACAGAATACTACAGACTGGATGATTTATAAATAATAGAACTTTATTTCTCACAGTTCTGGGGATTGGAAAGTCCAAGATCAAGGCACTCCCAGATTTAGCGTCTAGTGAAGGCTAGCTTTCTGTCTCCAAGATTGCTGCATCTTTATGTGACAAAAAGCAGTAGGGCAAAGGGATGAATAGCTTTCTCAGACCTCTTTTAGGTTATTAATCCCATTCATGAGGGCTTTGCTTTCATAACTTAATCACCTCATAAAGGCCTTACCTCTTAATGCTATCACATTGGCGATTAAGTTTCAATATATTAATCTTGTAGGGACACATTAAGAT
The DNA here is from genome assembly GCF_029281585.2 of Gorilla gorilla gorilla. Classification (NCBI taxonomy): domain Eukaryota; kingdom Metazoa; phylum Chordata; class Mammalia; order Primates; family Hominidae; genus Gorilla; species Gorilla gorilla. The sequence continues at coordinate 55,292,803 of NC_073247.2, forward strand.
CATTGCACCTGAGAATTACTTTTACTGGTACTCTTTTGTTTTTTCTTGTGAATTTTAGTTATTGTCTAGCGCCCTTTCAACCTGAATGACTGCCTTTTGTATTTTCCTAGTGACAAATTCAGTTTTTGTTTATATAGTAACGTCTTAATTTCCCCTTCATAATTAAGGATAGTTTTGCTGAATCTAGAATTCTTGGTTGACTGTTTTTTCCTTTCAGCACTTTTACCACGTCATCCCATTGCCTTCTGGCCTCCACAGTGTTTGATGAGGATCCCTTGTATGTGATGAGTCACTTCTTTCGTGTTTTCAAGATTCTGTCATTGTCTTTTGACAGTTTGACTATAATGTGTCTCAGTGTAGAACTCTTGAGTTTAATCTGTGTGGAATTCATTGAGCTTTTTGGATGTGAGATTAATTTTTTTTATTACATTTGGAAAACTTTCAGCCATTATTTCTTTAAATGTTTTTCCCTTCTCCTCCTTCTGTGACTTCAATTTTGCATGTTTTGATAAACTTCATGGTGTTGCACAGGTTTCTGAGACTCTGTTAATTTTTCTGTCTGATTTTCTTTCTGTTACTGGACTAGATAATCCCAGTTACCTCTCTTCAAGTTCCCGGATACTTCTTGCCTGTTCAAATATTCACTAGAATATTTGAGGCTGTCGAGCCTCTTTAGTGAATTCTTTATTTCAGTTATATTTTCTATTTTGTCCTATTAAAATATAATTTCTCTTTGTTGATATTCTTTATTCTTTGATATATTGACCTTATACTTTAGTTCTTGAGACGTATTTTACTTTATGTAAAAGATGTTTTTCATATTTTTGTTTACTTGAGGTCATGTTTATAATAGCTGACTTTTAAAGTTTTGTCTAGTAAGCTCATCTGGACTTTCCCTGGGATGGTTTCTGTTGATTGCTTTTTGTTCTATGGCTGGATCGTTTTATGTCTCACAATTTTTGGTTGAAAACTGGACGTTTTATTGTAATGTAGAAACTGAAAGCAGAAGGTTCCCCCTTTGCAGCATTGGCTTTTGTTTCTTGTAGTCGTTTCTTTGTTTAGTGACTTCTCTGAATTAATTTTTAAAAGTCTGTGTTCTTGTTATGTATTACCACTGAATTCTCTCCTTGTTTATTTTAGTGAGTGACTTCCTCAACTGTCTGGGACCACTAAGTCTCCCAGTCTTTGCTGAAGGGTGTTCTGTGCAGTCAGTTGACAACATTGCCATAGCCATTATTTTGATTGTGCAGAGCCTCATGGTAAAGCGGAGGTGAGCACCTGGGGACTTCTCAGATCTTTCTGGGCATGCACACAGCCCCTTATCTGTGCTTGGCTTTCTTGATTCTTAGGTTTTTCATATTTTTGTTGGAGCTTTTAAAACTCTTACAGACATCTCAGTCTCCTGCTTTTCCTTCTGAAGTTTTTGGTTAGTCTGTTGTTTGTCTCTGTTGTTATCCACTGCTTTAGCCAGCCTCTAAGCTAAACAATTCCCTGGAATTCTTTTCAACAAATGGCCTTCAAGTAAAGGGATTTCACACTGGTGAACTCTATTTATGTGAAATACCTAGCTTTGCAAGAGGGATCTTCCAGGGAACATTTATACGGGTGAATTTTCTGGGAATGAGGCTTTGAAGGAGCTTCAGCCTCATTGTACTCCCTCTGCTGGCTTTTCAGGCTGCTGGATTTTACCAGAAATCTATTACGCTGTTTGTTTTCAAGTCTACTGCAGAGCTGTATGGAGAAAATGGGACTAGGGCAAATTAAAAAGCCACAAAGCTTTCTGTTTTTACTAAGATTTGGCCATTTTTCTTCACTAAACGCTTCCAAGATTCCTGCAAGCCTTTGATTCGTTTCCAGAGTTATTATAAAGTTAATTCTGAAACTGTTTGCTCGTTTTCTCATGGGAGAGGAATTGTTAGAGGTTCTTAAGCCACCATTTTTGCTGATGTCACGCTTCATTTCTTTCTGAAGGTTTTAAAATTATGATTTCACACAGATCTTTCAGTTCAAATTCAGGACTACAATGTTTTGTTATCAATTTTAAATATGTCTTCTATGTTGAAAATTTTGGTTCTCAAAGACAACGTAATGACTCAGTTTCTTTATCACATACTACATACATTAACAGTGTTGGAATAACAGTACCAGCACTACCATGAACTACAGTCATCTGCCATGTAACAATATTTTGGTCAATGATGGTAAGGTTGGTTCTGTAAGATTATACCATATTTTTACTGTACCTTTTCTATGTTTAGATATGTTTAGACACAAATATTTACCACTGTGTTACATTGGTCTGTTGTATTCAGTACAGTAACATGCTGTGCCAGATTTGTAGCCTAGGTGTGTAGTAGGATATACCATCTAGGTTTGTGTAAGTATACTCTATTGTGTTTGCAAAGGGATGAAATTGCCTAATGTTGCATTTATCAGGATATATCCTGGTCTTAAGGGATGCATGACTGTACGTGGTTTCAAATTGTAGCTTGGGGATTTTTTTGTAGTTCTTTTATTTTTGTCCCTAAGATATTTTCCACTGGGAGTATTTGGTTAAATTGCTGTTTTAAAGTTCTTTGAAATAATTGTTCTATGTCTGGTTACGTTATCAGCTGGCTACATAGTAAGGTTTGTTTCATTTTGCGTTTGGCTTTATAAAGATTGCTTTTTTAACTTCATAAAGATTGCTTTATTTATAGTGTAACATTTAAAATACATATATGATTGTGAAATATTTACATTGTTCCAGAACCAAATCTACCATCATATTCCCTCCTCAACCATTTAAAAATAAGTTTATAACTTTTTGTTTTAAAAATTAAAGGCAAATATATATATGCACACTTGTGCCTGTATATGTGGCTATAATTTTTTTTCCGTCCTCTTTTGCTTTGCTCAGGTAGTACAGTAGCTAATGCTTCTTGGGTTTGGTCTCTACAGAGAATCATTCTTTGTACTCCCCTCAGTGATAGATTTTTACTCAAAAATCTTCTCAAAGAAAAGTAAAATTTGATGTCCCTCAACATTTGGGCCTCCATATAACTTTTAAACCCCATCCTCAATACTTCTCCTCCATCTTTTCTTTTTCTTTTTGGACACAGTCTTTCTCTGTAGCTCAGGCTGGAGTGCAGTGGTGCGGTCATGGCTGACTGCAGCCACACTCTCCCCGGATTAAGCTATCTTCCTGCCTCAGCCTCCTGAGTAGCTGAGACTACAGGCATGTACCACGCCTGGCTAATTTTTTTTAAATGTTTAGTAAAAATGAGGTCTCAGTGTGTTGCCCAAGGTGGTCTTGAACTCCTGAGCTCAAGTGATGCTCCCACCTCAGCCTTCCAAATTGCTGAGATTACAGGTGTGAGATACCGTGTATGGCCCTCCATCTTTTCTTCTTATTTTTATTTCAAGACCCTTAAATGGCTTCCTTTCTCTTTTTATGAAGCTTTCCCTTAGTCGTGTAGAGGTATAGAACCAATTCCTCTTTGTGCTTCCAGAATAAAAAAAAAAAATTCATTCATCTTTTCTTTTTTAATTTTATTTTTAAATATTGTGTGTGTATATATATATGTAGAGAGAGAGACTGTGTGTGTGTGTGTGTGTGTGTGTTTGTGTGTATGTGTGTGTATAGAGAGAGAGAGCAAGCGAGAGCGAGAGAGAGAGAGAGATGGGGTTTCGCCATGTTGCTCATGCTGGTCTTCAACTCCTGTCCTCAAGTGAGCCCACCTCGGCCTCCCGGTGTTGGGATTATCGGCGTGAGCCACTGTGGTGCTGGGCCCATCTTTTCTTGTTAGGAGCAGCATTATTGATACATAATTTGCATAAAGTGTACAGTTCTAGTTTTACTTTTTAACTTCTCTTTCCACTTCCCATTCTTTAGCGCTTTCTTCTCTTATTTATCATCACATTTCACATTGCCATTGCTGACATTTCTTCATTTTTCTATTTTAGACATTTTCCAACTATGGAAGGTAACCTTTTCCCCCCACCCATTCTCTTCTCCATTTGCCCCTGCATTTCCCTTCTTGTCCATAATGTTGTATCTTTGTGTTAAATCAACATTTAGATTATTAAAACTACATAAATAAGTGCTGTTTACTATGGTTACTTTTCCTTTCCGTGTACTTTTTTTTGAGGCATTAATTGGCTTTTTGTTACTGTTTTAATTTTCTGTGTTTTCTCTCATATGTATGTAAGCCCCAATATGGTCAGATACATCAGGTAATTTATCAGTTCCTTTTTTTGTTGTTGTCGTTGAGATGGAGCTTCGCTCTTATTGCCTGGGCTGGAGTGCAGTGGTGCCATCTCGGCTGACTGCAACCTCTGCCTCCCGGGTTCAAGTAGTTCCCCTGCCTCAGCCTCTCAAGTAGCTGGGGTTACAGGCGTGTGCCACCACGCCCGGCTAATTGTGTGTGTGTGTGTGTGTGTGTGTGTGTGGTTTTTTTTCCTTTTTTTTTTTTTCTGAGACAGAGTCTTGTTCTGTTGCCCAGGCTGGAGCGCAGTGGCGCGATCCTGGCTCACTGCAACCTTCACTTCCCATGTTCTCAAGTGATTCTCCTGTCTCAGCTTCTAGAGTAGCATGTATTTTTTTTTAGTAGAGATGGGGTTTCACCATGTTGATGAGGCTGGTCTTGAACTCCTGACCTCAAGTGATCCACCCGTCTTGGCCTCCCAAAGTGCTGGGATTACAGGTGCGAGCCACCGCTTCTGGCCTCCATTTTTTTTTTTTTTTTTTTTTTAAATTACCTGTATCCTTCAAAGGTGACTGTTGTTGTATAGGTCACTGGGCCTGTTGGACAGCTGGCATTCTGGGACTTTCACTCATCCTGGGGCTGCAAGAAGCATAAGCCTGGCAGCTAGTGTTTTGATAGCCAAACTGTGGAAGTGGACTTGGGCCATTCTGCACCCTGACCTGTGCTCAGTGTGTCTGTTTTAATTTAACATCTCTGTTGAGCTAAATGTTTAATTTTTTATTGGGGTAGGGGAAAAAGTAATAGAGGAGGGACAGTTCCCTGGTAGTGTTTGCTGGAGGAGTAGGTCTAGAGGACTAATTAGTTCTTATTCAGTTTTTTTCATTAGTCTTCAGTTCCTGCCATCATTTCTTTCCAGGATTCTGCTGCTTGAAAGGGCTTTTGTCTTGGTAGCTGAAATCTAAGACACTTGGCATTTCATGTACTTTTTTGTGTTTCATAATTTATGGACCTGCTTTGTCTGTTGTTGTCTTCTCTCCCTTTCTGGTCTGGTTATCTTGTTGCATAACAAACCACCACCAATGCCACCATTTTATGATGTTCACAGGATTTGTGGGTCAGGAATTTGGAAGGGGTACAGCAGGGATATCTTCTTTTTGCTGTACATGTTTGGGGCCTCAGTTGTGATGACTCATGGCAGAGAGAGACTGAAGGATGGCTTCATCACATGTGTGGCACCTTGGCAAGGATGTATAGAAGTGTGGGCTCAGCTGTGTTGTCAACCCAAGGGCCTGTATATGGCCTTCCCAGCGTGGCTCGTTTAAGGTAGTTATATAGAAGCTCAGGGATCCAAGAGTGAGTGTGTAAGAGGACCATGTAGAAAGCTGCATGTCCTTTTAAGTGACCTGTTGTCAGAAGTCACACAGTGTCATTTTTGCCTTAACCTGTTGGTCAAAGCCTACCCAGATTTTAGGAGAGGGGACAGAAACCCCATCTCTTGATGTGGAAGAGGCGAGGCCACACTGCAGAAAAGGATGTGACATGGAGGATATTGTGGCCATTTTAAGGAAGTATTGGCTATACTTTTAGGGTTGCTGTCTTTTAATTCCTTCACTTTCTTTTCAGAGATGTTGGAAGGGAACAGAGATAAACTCCATTTTCAAATTGTCATGTTAACCAGAAGTCCTTTGCGTGATGATTTTTGTTTTTAAGGAAACTTGTTGAAGTGTAACATGAACCCATTTGAGTTCACATATCACAAGTGTGCCATTCAGTGAATTATCACATAGTAAACACATTTGGTAAATGCTACCTCAAATCAGGAAGTGGAACAGTAGTAGCAATTTGAAGCATCTCTTGCCCCTTCATAGTTAATACCTTTATCTTCCTCCTCAAGGGTAACCATTACACCGACTTCTATCATCATAGATTAATTTTGTTTATTTTAGAATTTTATGTAATGGAACCGTATAATAGGTACTCTTGTGTTTGGCTGCATTTGCTCAACAACACATTTGAGGTTCATCTTTCTTATTCATCCTTGAGTTTGCAAAAACAGAAACATCATCTGTTTTTATTGCTGAATAGTATTCCGGCGTTCAAATACATGAATTTATCCCTTTTGCTGTTGATGTCTCCTACAGTGGTTAAAGGTCTCTAGATCTTCACTCTTATTTGTATTGTTTACTTGCATGGTGGGCACTTTAATAACTTTCATTTAATAGCTTATCTTTGACTTTGCTGCCACCCTTCACCCCCCCCCACCCAAATGATTATATTTTGATCATGTCTTCTATACTACATGGAGGACCTTTATTTACCGTTCTCTGTTTTGAAATGTATAGTCGCCTATAGATAACTATACATTTCAAAATACTAATACCGTATAGTATTAGTCATCTATACATTTCTGTAATGTACTGTGAAATAAGAAGTAGGACAAAAAGGAAAGGTCTTTAAGTCAAAATGTGTCTCACAGTCCAGTTACTGAGTTTATTTTTATTTCAGATGCTAGTCTAATAAAGATGGCTGCTTATTTGGTTTCCTTTCCCGTAGAAGATTAGAACATGTGGATTAGGAGAGAAGTTGTTGCATGCTAGTATACTGATGTCAGGTAGTGTAGTAGTGAAAAAAATTAGGTGACTGTGTGAAAAGAATAAAGGAGATAAAAGCATAGCACTTTGTGGCTGTTTAGGATCAATTCTTAATGGTCTTGTTTTTATTAAAATAACACAGTATAATAACCTTTTTTTCTTAATGATTATTTCGTTAAATTACACTTAATTTAACTGAAGAAATGGTTCAGTTGTGTTTTCTATACTCTGTTTAAGAAGACGAGGAAATCTTCAGGAGGTCATATTTGTGATGGCTTGAAGTAGCTATAATGGAAGCTTTCAGTCATCTTTGTCTTCCTAATTAGAATGTCTCATTCTCTAATATAGGAATGAAGGTTACTCTTATTTTTTTCATAGACTTTTTTTGAGACGAAGTCTTGCTCCTGTTGCCCAGGCTGGAGTGCAGTGGCGTGATCTTGGTTCACTGCAACCTGCGCCTCCCGGGTTCGAGCAATTCTCCTGCCTCAGCCTCCGAGTAGCTGGGACTATAGGCGTATGCCACCATGCCCGGCTAATTTTTTTGTATTTTTAGTAGAGGCGGAGTTTTATCATGTTGGCCAGGCTGGTCTGGAACTCCTGACCTCAAATGATCTGCCCGATTTGGCCTCATTTTTTTTATAAACTTTTTTTTTTTTTCCTTTTCTTTAGCTTATTTATTTTTGCAAGTAGCTTCTTTTTTTTTTTTTTTTTTTTAATTGATCATTCTTGGGTGTTTCTCGAAGAGGGGGATTTGGCAGGGTCATAGGACAATAGTGGAGGGAAGATCAGCAGATAAACAAGGGAACAAAGGTCTCTGGTTTTCCTAGGCAGAGGACCCTGGGGCCTTCCGCAGTGTTTGTGTCCCTGGGTACTTGAGATTAGGGAGTGGTGATGACTCTTAACTAGCATGCTGCCTTCAAGCATCTGTTTAACAAAGCACATCTTGCTCCGCCCTTAATCCATTTAACCCTGAGTGGACACAGCACATGTTTCAGAGAGCACCGGGTTGGCGGTAAGGTCGTAGATCAACAGCATCCCAAGGCAGAAGAATTTTTCTTAGTACAGAACAAAATGCAGTCTCCTATGTCTACTTCTTTCTACACAGACACAGCAACAATCTGATTTCTCCATCCTTTCCCCACATTTCCCCCTTTTCTATTCGACAAAACCGCCATCGTCATAATGGCCTGTTCTCAATGAGCTGTTGGGTACACCTCCCAGACAGGGTGGCTGCCGGGCAGAGGGGCTCCTCACTTCCCAGAAGGGGAGGCTGGGCAGAGGCGCCCCCCACCTCCCGGACGGGCTCCTCACTTCTCAGATGGGGCGGCCGGGCAGAGACGCTCTTCACCTCCCAGACGGGGTCGCGGCTGGGCAGAGGCGCTCCTCACATCCCAGATGGGGCGGCGGGGCGGAGGCGCTCCCCACATCTCAGACGATGGGCGGCCGGGCAGAGATGCTCCTCACTTCCTAGACGGGATGGCGGCCGGGAAGAGGCGCTCCTCACTTCCCAGACTGGGCAGCCGGGCAGAGGGGCTCCTCACATCCCAGACGATGGGCGGCCAGGCAGAGACGCTCCTCACTTCCCAGACGGGGGTGGCGGCCGGGCAGAGGCTGCAATCTCGGCACTTTGGGAGGCCAAGGCAGGTGGCTGGGAGGTGGAGGTTGTAGCGAGCCGAGATCACGCCACTGCACTCCAGCCTGGGCAACATTGAGCACTGAGTGAACGAGACTCCATCTGCAATCCCGGCCCTTCGGGAGGCCGAGGCTGGCAGATCACTCCCAGTTAGGAGCTGGAGACCAGCCCAGCCAACACAGCGAAATCCCGTCTCCACCAAAAAAAATACGAAAACCAGTCAGGCGTGGCGGCGCGCGCCTGCAATCGCAGGCACTCGGCAGGAGAATCAGGCAGGGAGGTTGCAGTGAGCAGAGATGGCGGCAATACAGTCCAGCTTTGGCTCGGCATCAGAGGGAGACCGTGGAAAGGAGGGAAAGGGGGAGAGAGGGGGAGAGGGGGAGACGGGGAGAGGGGGAGACGGGGAGAGGGAGAGAGGGAGAGGGGGGAGAGGGGGAGAGGGGGAGGGAGAGGGAGAGGGAGAGGTTATAAACTTTTTTTTTGTTTGTTTGTTTTTTTGAGACGAAGCCTTGCTCTCGTTGCCCAGGCTGGAGTGCAATGGCGAGATCTTGGCTCACTGCAACCTTCGCCTCCCAGGTTGAAGTGATTCTGCTGCCTCAGCCTCCCGAGTAGCTGGGACTACAGGCCATGCCACCATGCCCAGTCAGTTTTTTTGTATTTTTAGTAGAGACGGGTTTCTCCATGTTGGTCAGGCTGGTCCCGAACTCTCGACCTCAGGTGATCTGCCCACCTCGGCCTCCCAAAGTGCTGGAACTACAGGCATGAGCCACTGCTCCCGGCCTTTTCATAAACTTTTAAACTGTTTATTAGAATTTTCTTTTCCAATCATGACAGTGGGAAGAAATCCATTTTACATCATGATCCACTACACAACACACATATGTTTTATAGTTGGAAATCGTTTTTCCATAAAACAGTACTTGGGAAAAACAGTGCTTCAGAGTGCCAAGGTAATCTCTGTTCATTTGGATTATCATGAATTGCATATCATTGGAATCTAAATTAATGACCTACTGAACAGAGAGGGTTGAGCAAGACATTTGTGGAAAGGACTGTTGAGAAGAATATTTATATTAGGTCCAAAGGCCATCAGTGAACCTGAGAGAGAATCAGCTTATTTTCCTTTTAAAATAGGTACTAAAATTTCAGAGCAGTTGTCTTTCCTAATAGCTTAATCTACTTCTGATTGTCACACACTCTCTCTGCACTCCTGCATATTGATTATTATATTGTAACATTTTTACCATCTACCTGGAGGTGAATTAATACATGATTGTGGTAAGAATAAATATACCATGTGTTATACTCAAAGTTTGCAATGTTATCTGCCCTCATTGCTTTTAAGTAAGCCTTTTAACGCTCTACGCCTTACTTTCCTCATCTGTAAAATAAGGATAATAGTACAGTTGATCTTTGGATAACAAGGGTTTGAACTGTTTGGGCCCACTTACATGTGGATTTTCTTCCACACATGCTACCCCTGTAAACAGGAAGAGTAACTTCTCTTTCTGCTCCTCCTCCTCTTCAAAATGGAGATGATGATGAAGACCTTTATGGTGATCCACTTCCACTTAAGAATAGAAAATGTATTTTATGTTGCTTATGATTTTCTTAATAATATTTTCTTTTCTCTAGCTTATTGTAAGAATACAGTATATAATACATATACCAAATATGTGTTAACTGTTGTTTTTTTGTTTTTTTTTTTTGAGACGGAGTTTTGCTGTTTGTTGCCCAGGCTGGAGTGCAGTGGTGTGATCTTGGCTCACTGCGACCTCCACCTCCTGGGTTCGAGCGATTCTCCTGTCTCAGCCTCCCGAGTAAATGAGATTACAGGCACCCACCACCACATCTGGCTAATTTTTTGTATTTTTTTTGTAGAGACTGGGTTTCACCATGTTGGCCAGGCTGGTCTCGAACTCCTGACCTCAGGTGATCCGCCCGTCTTGGCCTTCTAAAGTGCTGGGATTACAGGCGTGAGCCACCATGCCCGGCTGTGTTAACTGTTTATATTATTGGTAAGACTTCTGGTCAACAGTAGGCTATTAGTAGTGTGAGAAATGGGAAAGTTCTTCAAAGACTATAAAAAGTCACAATTTCTTACTATAAGATTGCTATCCACTATTTGTGTGTGTGTGTATATATATATATATACACACACACCCATATATTCCATATCAGCTGTCCTAGCTTGCTCCGGCATGCCTGGGCAGAACTAGACAAGTCCCAGCCCATAGTGCATGCCATTCCTTATTTGAAGATGCATCCTTAACTATCCCTGGACAACTTCCTTTTCTTTCTTTCTTCTGTTCCCCTTACCCAATTAAAAAAGTTTTAAACTAGTAGCCAGTTGGGTAAAGTGTAAAATGTGAGATCCTATTTCAGCCAACGGAAACTGGACACAGCAGTAGGATCGATGTGTCAGGTTATAAATGACCCTGTCTCCTTTGTTCGGTGTGCTCTCCTGGCTGGACAGCTATTTAGTAGCACCCTTTCTGCAGAAAGTAAAGCTCGCCTTTCTGAGAGATCATTTGTTCCCGCATTAATTCTTTTTTTGTGACACCAAAAACTTTATTCCCAACACTAGTTATGTTTTGGGGGAGTCAAAAGTTACATGTGAATTTTCAGCTGTGCTGGGGGGGTCAGCACCCCTATCTGCCTCATTATTTAAGGGTCGTTTGTACTTACCTCATAGGTTTCTGTGAATTGAATGAGCTAAGGCATGTAAAGTGCACCGTACTTAGCAGTGAGTAAATGTTGTTAATAATTAACAATTCTGGTAATCTACTTGGTGAACAAGAATAGGATATGTTAGAATGATGTCTCATATATGTTAATGCAGAAGTTTTTTATGTCTCAGATAAGTTTTTTAGGTAGATAAAGGAAATGAAGGAAATGATTCCAGGAAGAGCACTGTGTCAGGAGTGAATCATAAGAAAGATGTTACTATTAGGTTGTGGATTCTAGGTATTCTTTGGGATGTTTCTTTTTCATATGTTCCCTGACCCTATCCCTAGACTTTGCCACTTACCAGCTGTGAGACTATGGATAGGCTAAACTACTCATCAAAGTACCAGTTTTTGTAAGTTATTTACTTTTGGAAAAGAACCAGATGTAATTCAAAGTTTTCTCTATAATACCACCCTTCTTATTTACATCTAGTTTACTTTCTTGAGTGGTTGGATAAAGTGGGTGGCATTAGCAAAGCTAGCTTGGAACTGAGCATAATACTGGATACTCTTGTGAGAGTATGTCTGAAGTGAGAGCATTCTGTGGCCAAAAAGTCATACGGCCACTGTCTTACACTATTTTCTTGGGTTAATTTTTGACCCATAGTGGTAAACTTAGTTATGAGTCTGTCCTGCTACATTTACATTCTGTGTTGATAGAAACATTTGGAGCTGGCTAGGCTTTTCTAGAATCTAGACAACTGCTTTAGTCAGTTGTACATTGTGGATGTTTCCTAAGCATTGACCCTAGCTCTAAGGTTTTTTTCTTGCCATTAGTCATCTGCTTAGTATGAAAATTCTGTGAGCGGTGATAATACGGTGGATATGTAGAAAAATGGCTATTTATTTTAACCTTTTTAAATGTTGCTGGTCATAAGTTTATGTTGCTACTTCTTTTTAAATGAACAAGAACAGAAAGGGCACAAACTTTAGTTTTGGAAAATGTAGGTATTGTAGCTAAAAATGACATCCCTGTGTTCCAATGCTGGAAAAAGTGACATTTCTCCTTTTCTGAGACCTAGCCCAATTTATTGCTTGTGTTCATCACCCTCTGGTATTGTACACCAGTGGCTGGCCTTGGATCTGTATTCTCCCTGTTGGAGATAAGAAATATCTGCTGTCATGAAAAAACCTTTTATCGTAGAAGAGCGGTATAGCTAATCTGCTTTGTAATAGAGTAGTGTACGCTCTTATCCACGGTTTCACTTTGTGTGGTTTCAGTTGACCTGTGGTTAACTGCAGTCAGAAAATATTAAATGGAAAGTTCCAGAAACTCCTAAGTTTTAGATTGCACCCTTTTCCGAGTAGCATGATGAAATCTCGCACCGTCCTGCCTAGGAGGTGAATTATCCCTTTGTCCAGCTTATCTACACTGTTTACACTGCCCACTGTTAGTCCACTTAGTAGCCGTCTGAGTTATCAGATTGACCGTGGTGGTATCAAAGTGCTTGTGTTCAAGTAACCCTTATTTGACTTGATAATGACCCCAAAACACAGGAGAAGTGATGCTGTCAATTTGGATATGACAAAGAGAAGCCATGAAGTGCTTCCTTTTAATGAACAGGAGAAAGTACTTAATAAGGAAAGAAAAAAATCATATACTGAAGTTCATCACAAGAAGAACGGTGAGTACAGTGCAATACAATATTTAGAGAGAAAGACCACATTGACATAACTTTTATCATAATTTATTGTTATAATCATTCTATTTTATTAGTTATTGTTAATCTATTGTGCCTAGTTTATAAGTTAAATGTTACAGGCATGTGTGTATAGGAAAAAACATAATATATATTGGGTTCTGTACTATCTAAGGCTTTAGGCATTCACTGGGGTCTTGGAACATTTCCTCTGTGAATAAGGGGGACTACTGTATTTTTTGATGCCCTTTTTCCCATAAAGGACTGGGGCATCTTTCATAAACATATACTTAATGTTCATTGTTGACCAAGCAGGCTAGAAATAGTAAGTATTCTTCTGTGGGGAGGAATACTTGTGCCCTTATGACTATATTCTGTCAAAAGGATAGATTTCATAGTAATGTTTGAGGGAAGAAAGAAAGGAAGGAAGGAAAGAAGGATCTGTAGCAATTTACTTATCAACACTGAACTTTTTGAATTAAATTTTCCCCCTATGCTTTGGCTGCCTTTACTGTTTAAAAGAGGAAAGAATGAGAAAGTTAAAGAAAAATGCAACTTTTTTCTTGCTAATGTGTGTTTCCTTAGACTGCCCATCCCTCACTGCTGTATACTTTAGTAGTATACCATATTTTCTCTGTAGTGTCATGCGTTTTTCTATTTTTTAAAAAATTATTTATTCTTTTATTTAGAGACAGGGTCTCACTGTCACCTAGGCTGGAGTGCAGTGGCGTGATCATGGCTCACTGCAGGCTCGACCTCCTAGGCTCATGCAATCCTCCCACCTCAGCCTTCCTAGTAGCTGAGACTACAGGTGCACACCACCACACCTGACTAATTTTAAAATTTTTTGTAGGGACAGGGTCCCACTGTGTTGCCCAGGCTGATCTTGAACTCTTGGGTACAAGCGATCCTCCTGCCTCAGCCTCCCCAAAGTGTTGGGATTACAGGCTCATGAGCTACGGTGCCCAGCCCATCTTACCATTTTAAAATTTTGTCTTTCCTGCATGATTGCTATTTCTGTGAGGACACGGTCTGTCTGTATACTCACTCTTTTTTTTTTTTTTTTTGAATAGAGTTGCGCTCTGTTGCCAGGCTAGAGTGCAGTGGCCCGATCTTGGCTCACTGCAACCTCTGCCTCCCAGGTTCAAGCGATTCTCCTGCCTCAGCCTCCCTAGTAGCTGGAATTAACAGGCATGTGCCACCATCCCCGGCTAATATTTGTATTTTTAGTAGAGATAGGGTTTCACCATGTTTGCCAGGCTGGTCTCGAACTCTTGACCTCAAGTGATCTGCCTGCCTTGGCCTCCCAAAGTGCTGGGATTACAAGGGTGAGCCACTGAGCCCAGCCATATTTTCTTGATCATATTTGTGATAGCACAGTAGAATTGTCTCTTTAAGTGTCCCCACCCCTCAACACATGCATACCTTGAGAGAGCATGAATCTTTTATCCCTTTATTTCCTCAGTTTGTTGTAATAACAGATGTGTTATATCTGTGTAGTAAATGTTCAAACATACGTTAAATTCTTTTTCATTTAAAAATGATGACAAGATTGTTACATTTTGGTCTTTTTCTGATGTGAGCTGTTTATATGAGTTGACCTTTTCTGTCCAGAAGGAATAGAAAACATACTGGCAATGTGGGTAGGTTTTATTCCTCCTGTGCTTCCTTATATGAGATAGGCAGAAGAAATAGTATAGTATTCTTATTTTACATATGAGGAAACTAAGGCTCAGAGTGTTTTAAGTGGCTTTACTAAGATCTCACTGTTACCAGATGGTGGAGCTGGAACTTAAACCGAGGTTTGTTAAGTTTTATTTTTAATCTGAGTTTTAAAGCTGTTATTGGGGTTTTATTTTTAATCTGAGTTTTAAAGCTTTTAGTTTAGTTAATAATGTCTAGTTAAGCAAAAGTATCGCATTCTTGCAGTTCTTAAAATTAAATTTGTCTTTAAAATTACATGTAAAGTTACATTTAAAGTTAAAGATATTAAAGTGTGAAACCTAAAGCACAACTGGACATATTCTTGAGTGAATGTAATGGCTTTTCTTTGTGACTTTACAGTGTCTTATACCAAGGGAAATGTAATGGTAAAAAGATTTCTTCCGGAAACTATGTTGGCTTGTTCAAACATCTCTGAATAAATTCCTTATGTGTATTTTTTCTACTACTAGAAAACAGATTTATAAATGTAATTTATAAATTAAATATAAACTGAACTAAACCCAGTACAAAAATTGAAAGTAACATTAATATGATGGATGATATTTTGTCATAATAAATCACTTGACTAATGTTAGAATTATGACAGCTCAAGTTTCTTTTGGCATGCCTTTACTACTGTGTGCTACTTCATTCACCTATAGATTTTTTTCCATTATGACTTGTATGAAACTCTCTTCTATTTTGCATATTATCTCTTTTGGGGAGTGAACAATTTGCTACTAAAAGTGGCTTTGCTTGGCATCAGTATGGTTGTGAAGGTAAATATGGGTGTTAGCATTGCTTGTCAGTATTTGGATATAGGGTTATCAAAATATGAGAAGAATAAGAATGCTTTATCAGGCATTTCTAAATGATAGAAATTTAAAAATTAAAAATTTTTCCATAGTGAAAATTCTAGGAGAATACATGTGGACTCCAGTTTGAAAGACACTGCTTTATATAAGTGAAATCTCATTTTGATTCTATTAGTATAACAATACAGTTTTTGTGTGGTTGAAGAATTATCAGTTTGAACTAATAAACTAGAATAATTTGTAAGGAAATACAGTTGAAAGGTATCTCAGATTCCTGATTTAGCCATTAAATGTTATTTGCATATTAGGAAACAGGCTGTATATTTAGGTGAAAGTGGGAGAGGAAATGGCAGTTTACATGCTTACATTTTTCATGTTTACAAGTTTTACATGTTTACAAGTTTACAGTTTGCATGTGTGATTCATGATCTTTGCCATGATGTAACTCTTAAAAATGTCAGAGAGGTATGTCATGAACAGTAGAAATAAATATTCTGACAGATCATAAAAAGGGAGGGAGGATTGAAGTTTTCCTAGGTGTAGTATAATTTTTAAAATAGACTTTACTTTTGCAACAGTTTCAGATTTATAGAAAAATCGAAGACAGAGCATTCCTGCACTCAGTTTACCTTGTTATCAGTATCTTAGTATGATCTATTTGTTACTATTAATGAACCAATATTGATACTTTATTATTAGCTTAAAGTCCATAGTTTATTTAGGTTTCCTTAGTTTTTACTGTTCCAGGATCTCATCCAGGATACTACATTACATTGAGTTGTCATGTCTCTAGGCTCTTCTTGGCTGACATTTTCTCAGACTTTCCTTGTTTTTGATGACCTTAGTTTTGAGGAATACTGGTCAGGTGTATTAGATGCTCCTCTACTGGTATAGGTCTGATGTTCTGATGATGATTAGATTGGGGTTGCGAGTTTTTTGGAGGAAGATCACAGAAGTCAGGTAACAGTTTCATGTCATCAAAAATTTTACTCTCCCTCCTTCAGGGCTAGAATAATATATACATTATTTGGGAGTTTTCTGAACAGGAGATTTGTCTTTTTTCCATTTATTAAAGCACTCCTTTAGCTTCATTCACAGATTTTGCTATGTTGTGTTTTCATTTACATTCATTTCAATATATATCATTTTTTTTTTTTTTTTGAGATGGGGTCCCGCTCTGTTGCCCAGGCTGGAGTGCAGTGGCACGATCTTGGCTCATTGCAACCTCCACTTCCCAGGTTCAAGCAATTCTCCTGTGTGCACCACCATGCCCAGCTAATTTATGTATTTTCAGTAGAGAAGGGGTTTTACCATGTTGACCAAGCTGGTCTCGAACTCCTGACCTCAAGTGATCCACCCGCCTGGGCCTCCCAAAGTGCTGGGATTACAGGCGTGAGCCACCACGCCTGGCCCAATTTGCCTTTTGATTTCTGTTTTGACCGGTGGGTTTTTTAGCAGTACGTTAGGGGATTAGTATCCAGATATTTGGGGGGATTTCCAAAATACTATTGTTCAGGAAACATACTTTGTATGATTTGAATCTTTTCAAAAACTTTAAAAGTTGCTTTATGGTCTAGCATAGGGTCTATGTTGGTGAGTATTTTCTGTGCACCTGAAAAGAATGTATATTCTTCTGCAAAAATAGCAGTTAGTTCAACTTTGGTTGATTGTATTTCTTAAGTCTTCTCTATCCTACTGATTGTATATCTACTTCTAGTCTTTCTGTGCTGTCAGTTTTTGCTTAATGTATTTTCAAACTCATTTATTAGGTAGATGAGTGTTTAGGATTTATTATATCCTCTTGATGGATTGATTCGTTTATAGTTAAAAAATGACCCTCTTTATCTCTGGTTATATTTTTTGCTCTGAAATTCACTGTGATATTAATACAGCTTCTCTAGTTTTCATTAATGTTAGTATAATATATCTTTTTACTTTTTTTTTCTTTTTTTTTTTTTTTGAGACGGAGTCTCGCTCTGTCGCCCAGGCTGGAGTGCAGTGGCACGGTCTCCGCTCACTGCAAGCTCCGCCTCCCGGGTTCATGCCATTCTCCTGCCTCAGCCTCCCGAGTAGCTGGGACTACAGGCGCCCGTCACCACGCCCGGCTAATTTTTTGTAGTTTTGGTAGAGACAGGGTTTCACCACGTTAGAGGATGGTCTTGATCTCCTGACCTTGTGATCCGCCCGCCTCGGCCTTCTAAAGTGCTGGGATTAGAGGCATGAGCCACTGTGCCTGGCCTACTTTTAACATTTTGTGTCTTTATATTTAAAGAGAATTTCTTGTAGGGAGCAAGCATATAGTTAGGTCTTGCTTTCATGTCAAAACTGATGAACTCTGTCTTTTGCTTTTTAATTTTTTCTTTTTTTTCTTTTCTTTTTCTTTTTTTTTTTGAGACAGAGTCTCGCTCTGTCGCCAGGCTGGAGTGCAGTGGTGTGATTTCGGCTCGCTGCAACCTCCGCCTCTCGGGTTCAAGCAATTCTCTTGCCTCAGCCTCCCCAGTAGCGGGGGCTACAGGCGTGCACCACCACGCTCAGCTAATTTTTGTATTTTTAGTAGAGACAGGGTTTCACCATGTTGGCCAGGCTGTTCTCAAACTCCTAACCTTGTGATCTGCCTGCCTCGGCCTCCCAAAATGCCAGGATTACTTACAGGCGTGAGCCACTGTGCCCAGCTGCTTTTTAATTTTTTCAAAAACTCTTTTATTTTGAAATAGTTGTAGCTTCATAGGAAGTTGTGAAGAAATGGACGGGGAGGTCTTGTGCACTCTTTACCCAACTTTCCCCAATGTTAGCATCTTGCTTAACTACCGTACAATATCAAGATAAGGAGATTGACATTGGTAAAGCTTATTTAGATTTCACCAGGTATGTATGTACTTATTTGTGCGTGTTTGTATGGCTCTATGCAATTTTATCAGGTGTAGTTTCGTGTAACCACAACTACAGTCAAGATATTTAGCTGTACCATCACAAGATTCCTTTGTGCTGTCCCTTTATAGCCACACCAATCCCCACAATCATCTCCCCACCCCATACCTAACCTCTGGGAACCACCAATCTGATGGAATCATGTAGCATGTATTTTCTGATGGTGGCATAGTCTCCATGTTGTTCATCCAAATTACCGTGTATATTAGTAGTCTGCTCTTATTGCTGAGTTATATTCTATGGTTATGGATATACGACATTTTGTTTAACTACTCATCCATTGAAGGACATTGGATAGCTTCCAATATTTGGCTCTTATAAATAAACTGCTCTGAATATTCACATGGAAGTTTCTGCTTGAAAATTTTTATTTCTCTGGAATGAAGGTTAACCCAGAATCTAATTGCTGGGTTTTATGGTGAGTCCATTTTCAGTTTCGGAAGGAACTACAAAATGATCTTCCCCATTTTATATTCCTACTAGCAATGTATGAGTGACCCAGTTTCCTTGTATACTTACTAGCATTTGTTATTATCACCATTTTTTTAGTCATTCTGATAAGTGTATGCTGATATAATTCATTGTGTGTGCTTTTTTTTTTTTTTTTTTTTTAAGAGACAGAGCCTGTTGCCCAGGCTGGAGTGCAGTGGCACAGTCTTGGCTCACTGCAG
Organism: Gorilla gorilla gorilla; assembly: GCF_029281585.2. Taxonomy (NCBI): domain Eukaryota; kingdom Metazoa; phylum Chordata; class Mammalia; order Primates; family Hominidae; genus Gorilla; species Gorilla gorilla. Next base: position 55,311,701 of record NC_073247.2, read on the forward strand.
CCTCTGCCTCCTGGGTTTAAGCAATTCTCCTGCCTCAGCCTCCCCTAATAGCTGGGATTACAAGTGTGCACCACCATGCCCGGCTAATTTTTGTGTTTTTAGTAGAGATGGGGTTTCGCCGTGTTGCCCAGGCTGGTCCAGGCTGGTCTTGAACTCCTGACCTCAGGTGATCTACCTGCCTCAGCCTCCCAAAGTACTGGGCCTCATTGTGATTTTAATTGTGCTTCTCTAATAGTGGATGAAGTTGGACACCTTTTCTTGTGCTTATTCTTGTGCTTATTCTCCATCTGTATATTTTATTCAGTAAAATGTCTGTTGATGTCTTTTGTCCATTTTCTAATTTGAATTTTTTTTTGTTTGTTTGAAACAGAGTCTTGCTCTGTCATCCAGGCTGGAGTGCAGTGGCGTGATCTCGGCTCACTGCAACCTCCACATCCCGCATTCAAGTGATTCTTATGCTTCAGCCTTCCGAGTAGCTGGGATTACAGGTGCCTGCCACCACGCCCAGCTAAGTTTTGTGTTTTTAGTAGAGACAGAGTTTCGCCATGTTGGCCAGGCTGGTCTTGAATTCCTGACCTCAGGTGATCCTCCCGCCTCAGCCTCCCAAAGTGCTGGGATTACAGGTGTGAGCCACCGCGCCCAGCCTAATTTGAATATTCTTAAAATGTTGAGTTTTGAATGTTTTAAAATGTATTTTATATACTATTTTATATTTGCTCACATATTTACTATTTCTATTGCTTTTTATGCCTTTATGTAGATCTAAATTTGCCTGAACGACTTTAAGTTCTTACAGTGAAGATTAGCTAGTAATTAATTTTTCTGTCTTTGTCTGCAAAACTTTAATTTTCTTCTTTATTTAAAAAATATTTTGGCTTGATATATAGAATTCTAGATTGACTTTTTTCTCTCCTGTGTTCATAAAGATGGCACTCCACTGTTTTCTCCTTTGCATTGTTTTTGAGGTGAAGTTTTCTGTCATCCTTATTTTTGTTCCTCTGTAAGACGTCTCCTGCCTTTGACTGCTTTTGAGATTTTCTCTTTATTGCTGGTGTTAAGTGATTTGGTTACGTTATGTGTTATGTGTTGTAGTTTCTTTTTCTTTTTGATGTTTATTGTTCTTGAGATCCGTTGAGCTCCTTGGGCATGTGGGTTTTACAATTTTCACCAAATTCGGAAAATTTTTTGCTCTTGTATCTTTAGATATTTTTCTGTGTCCTCTATACTTTCCACTCCTACCCCCATTCTAATTATATGTATATCAGGATATCTGAAATTATCCTATCACTTACTGTGCTCTGTTCATTTTTTTTTCAGACTTTTTCTTTGCTGTATCTTGTTGTGGATTATTTGTATTGCGATGTCTTCAAGTTCACTAATAATTTTTTTCTTTTGCAGTGTCTAATCTTCTTTGCTTTTTTTTTTTTTTTTTTTTTGAGACAGAGTCTCGCTCTGTCGTCCAGGCTACAGTGCAGTGGTGTGATCTTGGCTTACTGCAGCCTACACTTCCCGGGTTTGAACGATTCTCCTGCCTCAGCCTCCTGAGTAGCTGGGATTACAGGCATGCGGCATCATGCTGTCATGCCTGGCTGATTGATTGATTGATTGAAGACAGTCAGTCTCCCTCTGTGGCCCATGCTGGAGTGCAGTGATGCAATCTCGGCTCACTGCAACCTGTGCCTCCTGGGTTCAAGCGATTCTAATGCCTCAGCCTCCCAGGTAGCTGGGATTACAGGCATCTGCCACCTTGCCTGGCTAATTTTTGTATTTTTAGTGGAGACAGGGATTTGCCATGTTGGACAGGCTGGTCTCAAACTCCTGGCCTCAGGTGATCCATCTGCCACGGCCTCCCAAAGTGGTGCTGGGATTACAGGCGTGAGCCACTGTGCCTGGCCTACTCTGCTCTTTATTTCATCAGTATGTTTTTTACCTCAAGACATTGTAATTTTTGTTTAGGCTGTTTTATATTTTCCCTGTCTTTAACATGTTTATGTTTTTCTTTATTTTCTTGAGCATATGAAATACAGTTTGAGTAATGCTGCTGTTTGTATCATTTGTGATTAATTTTCTATTGGTTGATTTTTCTCATTTTGGGTTATAGTTTCTTGATTGTTCTCATGCCTGGTAACTTTTGTCTTTGATTCCTGGTACACACTCCTATTGTTCGTACCTACGTTCAATATTCCGGCCGCATGCTAGACAGTGAATTTTATCTCATTGCTTTCTGTATACTATTATTTCATTTTAAGTATTTTTGAACTCTGTTCTGGGATGCAGTTAAATCACTTGGAAATAGTTTGATGCTTTTGAGGCTTGCTTTTAATTATACAAGCCTCTGGGAATAGAGCAGCCTTTAGTCTTGGGCTAATGTTGCCCAGTGTGGAGGCAATATCCTTGTTAGGATTCTTTGGGATGCTACTTGTGTTATAAGTTTTTCCACTTTGACTTGTGGGAGCACAACTGTGTTTGGTACTGTTTGAGCCATGTGGATATTTCCAGTGTTTGTTTTAGGTGGTCCTGGGTGTGTGTGTGTGTGTGTGTGTGTGTGTCTATGTATTTATTTATTTATTGAAACAGGGTCTTGCCCTGTTGGCTGGAGTGCAGTGGCACGATCATCTCTCATTGTAGCCTTTACCTTGCAAGCTCAAGCTATGCTCCCACTTTGGCCTCCCAAATAGCTGGGACCACAGGTGTGTACCACCACGCCTGGCTAATTTTTAAATTTTTTGTAGCTATGGAGTCTCCCTATGTTGTCCAGGCTGATCTTGAACTCTTGACCTCAAGCGATCCTCCTGCCTTGGCCTCCCAAAGTGTTAGGATTACAGGCGTGAGCCACTGTGCCCAGCCAATAATTTAAGAAAATTTTTAAATTTTTATGGGTACATAGTAGGTGTATATATGAGATACATGAGATATTTTGATACAGGCCTACAATGTGTAATCATATCCAGGTTCTAGGGTAATTCCTTTACCTCCATGTACTCATTTATTTGATGATTCAAGAGGGAGCCTGTGTAGAATCTCCAGAGTCCTCTCTCTGCAGCCCCCTTCTCTCTCACTTCCTACCTTGTGAACTCTAAACTGCCTTGGCGTACCCAAATTCCCAGTTCATTTTTGCCTCTGGGAAACAGCATTTCCGCCTGCATTCCCCTACCTTTGCCTTTGTGTCGGAATTCTCTCCAGGGAGTAAGCTGGAATAGTAGTAGGGGTCACCTCGTTTGTCTCTTCTCTCTCAGAGATCAATGCCTTGTATTACTTGTGTCTACTGTCTGAAAATGTTGTTTCACATATTCTGCTTGGTTTATTGGTTAATGTGGCTGGGTAAATCTGGTTCCCTTTTGGCCAGAAGCAGAAAGCCTTGATAAATTTTTAGTTTTGATTTTGTGTTTATTTAAAATCTGCTTATGCAGAGTACTTCTTACAAAAGAACACTTCGTAATTTATCTTTACTGTAAGAATGTCCTATTTGCTTAAATTTGGATAGTATGTGACATAAAGTGTAATACACCATGAAAGGGAGTAAGGAATGGTATAGGAGTGAAAGGATCAAGTGCCACATAGAATAAGTGTCCTAATGCAAACACACGTATTTCTAGTTTTGAGGCCATAGATTTAATTGTGGTTAATGCATGCTTTCATTCTGGCTTTCCACCTACATTCCATGGAACACTGTTGTCCCGCTAGATTTTAATTGGTTTTTACAACAAACAGGGTTTCATGGACCACATGTATTTAGGACATTTCAGAGTAAAGAAAATTAAATTTCGATTGCAGTGCTTTTCAAAATTAGTAATACACTAATGAATTCTGTGAATCACCAGTGAAACAGTGTAGACTTATCCAATCACTGGACTTCAGTGATCCTTTTCTGGAAATTCTTTAGAGGTAGGTTGTTTTTAAGTGTTTAAGGATTTTTCCCTCCCTCCCTCCCTCCCTTCCTTTTTTTGCAACAGAGTCTCACTCTGTTGCCCAGGCTGGAGTGCAGTGGCATGATCCCAGCTCACTGCAGCCTCCATCTCCTGGGTTCAAGTGATTTTCGTGCCTCAGTCTCCCAAGTAGCTGGGACTACAGGCTCACGTGCTACCATGCCTGGCTAATTTTTGTATTTTTACTAGAGACAGGGTTTGGTCATGTTCGCCAAGCTGGTCTTGAACTCCTGGCCTCAAGTGATATGTTCGCCTCGGCCTCCCAAAGTGCGGGGGTTGATTGCAGGTGTGAGCCACCACTCCCGGCCAAGGATGTTTTAATACTGTTTAAATAAGATGTTTTTAATTATCATGGGTTACTTACCTAAGCAGATTCAAGAGTTCATATATTTAGTAAGCCTACTGATTCCTCTTGAAGGCTGTTCAGGCTCCTTTCAGTCTTCTGTTAGTATAATCTTACATGCTATTTTATGAAATGCATACATTTATATATAGGATGAATTCTTAGAATTGCTTGATTAAAGGAGGATGATACGTGTAATAGGACCATACATATATATGCATGCATTTGTATTTTTGGTAGATATTGACATTTTTTCTCCATTGAAATTATGTCATTTTGTTGTTACACCCCTTTGAAAGCCTCTGTTTAGAGACATTTGATAAATATTCTCTAGTTGCCCTCTAGTATTATTCATTTGTTCTCCTACCACCGGTGTTTGAGTGTCTGCTTACCGTTCCTACCAAACTGTTTATTTCCATTTCTACCTAATAAGTTTTGAGGCAGTTTAGAATAGTAATGAAACATGTGGACTCTGGAGTTGTCTTTTTCCAATCCTTACTTGGCCAGTAATTGTGTCTCGGTTTCCCAATCTGTAAAATGAGAAAATAAATAGTTACCTTGCGCAAGGGCTGTTGTAATTAAATGAATTAATACATATGTAGCACTTAGTGTCTAGCTTATAATAGATGCCATGTAAGTATTGTCTATTATCATTGCGTTTTAAAATTTCACTTACAGGGCTGCCTCCCGCCCCCGTCATATTTACTGGCCAGTAATGTTTCTTTTTCTGAGTTGCAGTTAGTCTTTTCTTTAAATGTTAGCAAAGTAGTACATGCATATAGTTTAGAGTCAAAAAAATCCTATAAAGTTTACAAAAAGGGATCCCTTATCTCCCTTCAGTAGAGACGCAACCTTCCTTTTTTATTTCCTGAATATTTTCAATATGCAGTTGGTTGAGTCCATGGATGCAAAACCCATTGATACGGAGGGACAACTATATATAAAACAATAGCAATCTGAACATCAAATGACTAAAGGATAACATTATAGCTGCCTGAAGCTGCAGTGTTGGCAGGGGCAATCATAAGACTAGCTGGAGATTTTACTTGGTAATCTGGGGAATGGAACAGCCATGGTAGACCTTGATAAGCTCCCACATATTCATGGGTGTCTGGAGAGCTGCACATGCTCAGGAGAGAGCAGAGAGGCCTCCAGCTGTCTACTCACCTGGCTCAATGTGCGGCTTTGCTCAAGCAGAAAGTAGAAGTCAGAACTGGTTCATAAGCCACCTGAACTTTGAATGGGGTCCAAACCAACACAGAGGGAGATGCTTTGGTAAAGGACAGAAGCCTTACTGGCACAATATGTTTAAACATAACCTCTTATTTATCATTAACCGGTCACCAAACTATACTGACCTAGGAGTGACTTCTAGAAAGCCAAGCTTAAAAATAAAAATTGAGGAAAAAGTAAAAAACAGAAGACAACTAACCAGAGACATCAGTGGTCATACACTATTGAGAAGACTATAGAAATAGTCCAGGCAAGTCTGTAAACAAACAGCAACCACAATAATCTGGGAGGTGTCAGGAGTCAGAATCTCGAGTTGTTATATTATGGAAAATGTACAATTTCAACAAAAGTTTTCGAGCCATGCAAAGAAACAGACTGAAAAAAAGCCTAGGGGACTAAAAAGGAGACTAAAATGACAAGACAATACAATGCAAAACATAATTCCTAAAATGATTCTGTATTTAAAATACAACAGCTATAAAGAACACTATGGGAGAGTGAAGAAATTTTAATATAGGCTACATAGTAGATAACAGTATAGTCAATGTTAAATTTCTGAAAAGTGATAACTACATTGTGGTTATTTTGGACAATGCCCTTGTTCTTAGGAAGTGTATGCTGGAGTACGTAGGTAACTTTCAAGTGAATTAGTAAAATAGGGAGTGTGTGCACACATGTGGCAAAACGTTAACAATTGGTGAATCTAGTGTATTACAGTTCCTTGTACTATCTTTTCAACTTTTCTGATGGCTTGATATTTTTCAAAATTAAAAAAAATCAGAAACAAACATCCAACGATGGGGGTTTAATGAGATTCCAGTATGTAAAATATTCTAGAATGGCTGAAAATAATAAAATAGTAATATTTTTGATATCGGAGAGACCTTCAAGCAATGTATTAAAAAGGCAAGCTATTGAACATTGTTTACATTTTGTAAAAGCAGATACAACCACAAACGCATGCAGAAGCACTGGGACAAACTTTAACAGAAATTGATAATAATAGGGAGACGGGGAAAAGCTTTTGTTTTTTTTGTTTCACGTTATAGCTTTCTTCACTATTTGAATTTTCTACACATATGCTACCTACCTTTTTATGTCAGCAGCAGTTATCTGGGTGGTAGTTGGGGGGCATTTTTTGTTTACTTTATACTTACGGGAATAAAAGAGAAAAGAAAAAGGAAGAGTGGATAAAGGAAATTCAGCAAACCTCAAAAGCACTTCTTAGTGAATACTTTCAAATACTTGTTCTATGCTTTCAGTACTATAACCTTCAAAGTCATTTTACTATATATTTTTTTTGAGACGGAGTGTCACTCTGTCACCAGGCTGGAGTGCAGTGGCGTGAACTTGGCTCACTACAACGTCTGCCTCCCGGGTTCGAGTGATTCTCCTACCTCAGCCTCCCGAGTAGCTGAGACTACAGGTGCGTGCCACCACACCCAGCTAATTTTTTGTATTTTTAGTAGAGACAGGGTTTTACCATCTTGGCCAGGATGGTCTCAATCTCTTGACCTTGTGATCCACCCGCCTCGGCCTCCCAAAGTGCTGGGATAAGTCATTTTACTATGTTTTAAAAAGAAATGTCTAAGGGACTTTTTTTTTTCTTCTTCTTTGAAAGGGGTTGGGGAGATATTGTCATTGTTTTAAGTTCCTCTGTTTTGGAATTTGCTTCTCTCCGCCATTCTCAAGCAACCACTGATTGGCTTTCTACCACGTTAGATTAGTTTGCATTTTCTAAAGTTTTATTTAAATGGAATCATACAGTATGTATTCTTTTTGTCTGGCTTCTTTCAGCATAATTTATGAGATTCAGGCATGTTGTGTGCATCAATAATTTATTCCCCTTTATTGCTAAGTAGTAATTGAGCGTATGGATATACCACATATTATTCAGTTATTGATAGGTTGTTTCCAGTTTTTGGCTATTAAAAGAAAGCTGCTATGAACATTCTTGTGTAAGTCTTTGTATGGACACGTATTTGCTTTTCTTTGGGTAAATACCTAGGAGTGGAGTGGTTGGATTGTATGGTGGGTATATGTTTAACTGAATAAACTCCCAAACTACTTTCTAAAGTGGTTGTACCATTTTAAATGCATTTCTACCAGCAGTGTATGAGAGTTCCAATTCTTCTACATTCTTGCCAACATTTGGTATGATTACTCTTTTTTAGACACTTGTTTTTTTTAACCTTTTAAGCTCAGGGGTACATGTACAGGATGTGTAGGTTTGTTACATAGGTAAACATGTGTCATTGGGGCTGGTTGTACAGATTATTTCATTACCCAGGTATTACACCTAGTATCCATTAGTTATTTTTTCTGCTTCCCTCCCTCCAATTTTAGACATTCTAATGTGTGGTGTAGTAGTATCTCATCCTCATTTTGGTTTTAATTTGCATTTCCCCTTGATGATGAGTGGTTTTTCATGTGCTTATCTGTCATTTGTGTATCTTCTTTGGTGAGTACCTATTCAAATATTCTGCTTACTTTATAAAAATTATTTTTTTTCTTTTTTCCCCCTATTTTGAGAGTTCTTTATATATTCTAGATACAAGTGCTTGATCAGATAGATGCTTTGCAAATATTTTCTTCAGTTTGTGGCTTCGCTTTCATTCTTTTAACAGTATAATTTTTAAATTTTGATGAAGTCTAATTTATCATTTTTTCTCTGATGTATTGTGCTTTTGTGTTGAAACAGAATATTTTTGTTTAGAATTCTATTTTTATAAATTTGATATTTTGTTCTAAACCTCCTGTAGATGAAAAGTACCATTTCACAAGTGAGACAGGTAATAGGCTTCTCTAAGTAGCTATATTCAGGATTTCACTATAGGAGCTCTACCTTTTTACATGTTCTGTAAATTTTGGTTCATTGTCTGAAAAGGGTTGTTCTATTCAAGATATACTCTTATTAAAATGTATTGGTTCTGTATTTGCCACAGTGCAGTTTACTACATGGTATCTTATAATTTACTCTTATTTGGAATTATATAAAATGATTTTCAGGGGTATGAAATAGTGTTAATTAAAGCTATTTTTAAAGTATTTTGGTTAAGTTGAAAGATACGCACTTTTAAAAATACGTATGACTGTAGGTGTTCATCTTTTGAAGCAATCTGAAAAATTATGGATAATCTCTTATGTACCTGGAATTAAAACAAATGCCACAAGCATGTTTAACAAATGTAATACTAAACAGAAAAGTTTCTATCCCCATACCCCCAGTCTGAATAATATATGCCACCTTTACATTTGAATTTTTAATACTTTATTTTCTTATCTGAGGACCGTCCCTCCCCCCCTTCATGTTTTGACCCTCTGCCTTATAAGCAGAAGACATTTAAAAAATTGATCTTATCCAACAACCCCACTTCTGTGTATATGTTCAAAAGAGTTCAAAGCAGGATCTCTGTTCTCCTTTTTTTTTCTTTTTTTGGAGACAGAGTCTCATTCACTCCGTCACCCAGGCTGGAGTGCAAGGCTCACTGCAACCTCCGCCTCCCGGGTTGAAGAGATTCTCCTGCCTCAGCCTCCTGAGTAGCTGGGACTACAGGCACGCACCACCATGCCTGGCCAATTTTTTGTATCTTTTTTTAGTAGAGACGGGGTTTCACCATGTTGGCCAGGCTGGTCTCAAACTCCTGACTTCAGGTGATCTGCCTGCCTCGGCCTCCCAAAGTGAAGTGCTGGGAATACCGGCGTGAACTACACACCCGGCCTCCAAAGCAGGATCTCAAAGAGGTATTAATGTGCCTATGTTCATTGTGACATTATTCAAAACAGCCAAGAGATGGAAACATCCCAAATGAGCATCAGCAGATGTGAATGGATAAAGAAAACGTGGCATATACATACAATGAAATATTATGCAGCCCTTATAAGGAAATCCTGTCACATGCTACAGCATGGATGAACCTTGAGGACATTATCCTAGATGAAATATGCCAGTCATAAAAGGACAAATACTGTATGGTTCTACTCATATGAAGCGTCTAAAGTAGTCAAAATCATAACAGGAAGTAGAAAGGTAGTTGTCAAGGGCTGGGGGTAGTTGTAAGAGAGGATTAGTGTTTAATGTGTATAGAATTTTACTTTTTCAAGTTGAAGTTCTAGAGATCTGTTGCATAACAGTGAATATACTTACACTGCTGAATTGCACACTTAAAAATGGTTAAGATTGTAAATTTAATGTTAACAGGTTTTTTAAAACCACAATTAAATGATACAGTGTGTCTGAGAATCCTATTTTAAAAATATCATCTTATTTGGTGTTCTTTTAGTTGGGGAACCTTGGAATCGAGAAATGGATGCCTGCTTGAACCTGCTGATTTGTCTTGAACTGAAGAGCTTGCTTGAATATTCCTGTGATATCTTTTAGATCATTGCTGTTTTAGCTAGATTGCTGGTCCTGATTGCTCTAGGTAGCCTTTTTTTTTTTTTTTTTTAAGATGGAGTCTCGCTCTGTCTTCCAGGCTAGAGTGCAGGGGTGTGATCTCGGCTCACTGCAACCTCCACCTCCCGGGTTTAAGCAATCCTCCTGCCTCAGCCTCCCAAGTAGCTAAGACTACAGGAGTGTCCCACCACACCTGGATAATTTTTGTATTTTTAGTAGAGATGGTGGTGGGGTGGGGGGTGGTCTCACCATGTTGGCCAGGCCGGTCTTCAACTCCTGACCTCAGGTGGTCCGCCTGCCTGGGCCTCCCAGAGTGCTGGGATTACAGGTTTGAGCCACCACGCCTGGCCATCTACGTAGCCTTTTGCTATTATTATTTGTGTTCCAATGATATTTAGGCATGTGGCAGATTGCTTATATTTTTCTTATATCTTAGTTGACTTTTAAGCAACATAATTCGTGATAGACTATGCTTGCATTCTTTAAAAACTTTTTTCTCCTTTCAGTTTCTTTGACATACCAAGGTCTCTTGATTTTTCACTTATTTAACTGCCCTTTCTTTTTCTACCTAATTATTTCACTTAGTCCCACAGCTTTCTCCCCATTTAATTGTAAATATTTATTAAGCCCCTTATTCACATGTCTTATCTATGTATTGTTGTTCCTAATTTTTTTAAATTAAGAAAATGTTGGTACAGAATTTAAAAAACAAACCTGGAGTGGTTCTATGAGACTTATCGTGAAAAACAGCAGTTTTTCGTAGTCTCAGAGGTGCTACCTTCAATGCATAGCTGTTACTTTGGTATTTGCTTCCGTATTTCTTTTTTCTTTCTTTTTTTTTTCTTTTTGAGATGGAGTTTCGCTCTTGTTGCCCAGGCTGGAGTATAAATGGTGTGATCTCGGCTCACTGCAACCTCTGCCTCCCGGGTTCAAGTGATTCTCCTGTCTCAGCCTCCCGAGTAGCTGGGATTACAGACATGCACCACCACGTCCGGCTAATTTTTTTATTTTTAGTAGAGACGGGGCTTTACCATGTTGGCCAGGCTGGTCTCGAAATCCTGACCTCGTGATCTGCCCACCTCTGCCTCCCAAAGTGCTGGGATTACAGGCGTGAGCCACTGCTCTCTGCCTTCCCTCCATATTTCTAGATAATGTGCTTATAATGCTGTTTCTGTGTCCTTCTCTTCCCTCACAGTTTATGTTGATTTTTTTTTTTTTTTTTTGAGACGGAGTCTCACTCTGTCGCCCAGGCTGGAGTGCAGTGGCGTGATCTCGGCTCACTGCAACCTCCGCCTCCCGGGTTCAAGTGATTCTCCTGCCTCAGCCTCGCAAGTAGCTGGGACTGACTACAGGCGCCCGCCACCACGCCCGGCTAATTTTTTTTGTGTTTTTAGTGAAGACAGGGTTACGCTATGTTGGCCAGGCTGGTCTTGAACTCCTGACCTCATGATCCGCTAGCCTCAGCCTCCCAAAGTGCTGGATTTACAGGCATGAGCTACTGCGCCTGGCTGATGTTTTTGTTTGTTTGTTTTTGAGATGAAGTATTGCTCTGTTGCCCAGGCTGCAGTCTAGTGATGCAATCCCGGCTCACTGCAACCTCTGCCTTCTGGATTCAAGTGATTCTCGTGCCTCAGCCTCCCAAGTAGTTGGGACTATAGGTGCCCACCACCATGCCTGGCTAATTCTGGTAGTTTTAGTAGAGATGGGGTTTCACCATGTTTGCCAGGCTGGTCTTGAGCTCCTGGCTTCAAGTGATCCGCCTACCTCTGCCTTCCAAAGTGCTGGGATTACAGGCGTGAGCCACCGTGCCTGGCCTTTGCTTTCTATTATAAAGGATAATGTTGATATTTTAAAATCATATTTTCCCATTTCTGTATCTTTTCAGTATAACAGCTTTAGTTAAATAAACAATGTTTACTATGTTATTGATGTTTCTAGTTAATAAGCCAAGAAATATTAAGATGTCTGTTTACTTCAAATAATTTCCCTAATGCTAATTGCCTTTTATCATTTTATTAAGTTTTCTATAGGTTCCTATCACAAATTCTTGCCCAATAACTGTAAGAGTGCTTCTGGATATTTTTCCTTACTTTTGAAATATATAATCTATCAGTTCTGGTGAACTTCCTCATAATCCTTCCAGGTTCCCTCTTTGCTTTATATTTGGCTTGCCATCATCTTTAGGGGAATGGGGCTTCACTATTGACTAGTGTCGAGCTCTGTTTCTTGGATGCTTTGTTTTTCTGTGTTCTTCTACCCTCTTGATTGAGAGTTTGTCTGGTATTAAGTTGGAAATAATTTTCCTTCAAAATTTTGAAATTACTGTTCTTTGTCTTCTGTTTTTTGGGTGGGCCATTTTGTATGTGATATGATTTTTATTTTAACTTTCTTCCTCCTTCAGTTTTAGGATTGTATCTATACCTGGTATTCTGAAAAATCATGGTAATGTGCCTTGGTCTGTCTGGAAACTTTCGTTCCTCCGGTCTGGGAAATGCATGTTGGATTAAGCTTTTCATTATTTGGTGTTAACTTCATGGGAAAAAATTAGGTTCTACTCTTTATTACCTATATCTGTTTGGTGAAATTACCAGTAGATAGCCTACGCCCATTAGAGGAATTTCTGATGATTTAGAATGGCTACCCTCCATGTGACTTGGGGATAGATATACGAATGAGAATTAGAGAGAAGGGGAGGTGATAGAGGCATACATGTTAGGGGTGGTGGTGTGATATGAAGCAAGTGATTATGTATATGTTAGAATTCTAGATAGGAGTAGATCCTATATAGATGAGTCAGGAAAAAAGAATCATTTTGGCATATTAGACTTTATAAACCAACGCATGGAGCTAAGAAAAAAATGATATGTCTAGGGAACTGTTAAAGGGAAAGCAAGGATTTTGTAAGGGTGTTCGGTAGTGTTATATCACGGAGGTCCTTGGCATTTTCTCTTATTGTGGTGCAGGCCAGTAGTTCTCCATTGTTTTTCCCCCCCTCTATTAGGATACATGCAGTACTTACTTGGCCTTTTCTGGGATTATGCACAATCCTAGAAAGCCAGGTCTTTCATTTAATGAAACATTCAAGAGGGTGATGTTATAGTGAATGGATACATATGTACACCTTAGTCGAAGTGATTTGTGGTACAGCATTTAAAATGTGTTCTTAAAGAAATCCGAAAATTGGTTTTGGAAAGAGCTAAATACACATACTTCTAGTAAGGCTTAGGGAGAGGGCAAAAGGGGAGCATAAATATAAAATATCAAGAATGAGAAAGGGATATATACACAGTTATAAATAGAATATGATGTACAGCCAAACTGTAATTAACTTCAGAGTCTTGATGAAATAGGTGGGTGGTGACAACAATACAAATTGTGAATTGTGATTCATAAAGTTCACGGTGGCGATGGGTACAAGTTTTCAAAAATTCTGATTTTTCCTTAAAATCTTAAATTATGGTATTTATTCCTTTAATTCTTACAGTAATCCTTTGGGGTAGTTGCTATAAAATCTTCCTGTTTTATAAAGCACAAAGAGATTAAGTGACTTGCCCAAGGCCAAACAATACAAAGCTAAAATTCAAAACCTAGCCCGTCAGGTTTCAGAGTCTATCTACTACACTTAGCTCTCATGGCATTAAAAAAGGCAAAGCATTTGGATACTTTGGCACTATAAATATCATTAGTAACTGCAGTTGTCCGCTAGGGAACTCTAGGCTAAATAGTCATTCAGACAAGTAAGACCTGATCAGGTCGCGCTTGGCATCATATTGACATAGAAGGATATTGCACAGGAAACAGCATGCCAGCAGAGCAATGCCTTGCTCTTGCAGGATTCCTGGGGCTTATGTTTGGTCCATGAGTGACAGCTCAGGTATGTGAGAATGAGAATCACAAAGGTGGTTGCAGAGCTACTCTGGTGTATTAGTTTCCTCCTGTGGCTTCTGTAACAGATAACTATAAACTGGGTGATTGAAAACACAGAAATTTATTCTTTCACAGTTGTAAAGGCTAAAAGTTTGAAATAAATGTGTTGGCAGGGCCATATTCCTGGAGGCTCCAGTGGAGAATCAGTTCCTTGCCTTTTTCCACCTTCTAGTGGCTGGTCTTAACATCACTGCCTACTTTGTGTGCCTGAAAACTCCTGCTATCTTATAAAAGGACACATACGATTGTATTTGGGGCCCACCCAGATAATGCAGGACAAGAGCCTCCTTTCAGGATCCTTATCTTAATGCCATCTTTTTACCAGATAAGGCAATATTTTTTTTTCAGCCTACCATACTTGGTTTAGAAACACCCTCCCTTGCCCCATCACCCCCAAATAGGAACCAATATCTTTTTTAACAGTTTTGTGGTCATACTTTCCATGTTTTCTCTATAGAGATATGCTCAGTTAAATAGTATTCTGAGGAAATCCCAAAGCTGTGGTGTCCTAGCAGATATTTATAGTTCATTTGCAGTTCTCTGACTCTAGATTTATTTCATTAATCAGGGATAATTTTCACCATAATCATTGTTACTACTACAGGTTGAGTATCCCTTATCCGAAATGCTTGAGACCAGAAGTGTTTCGGATTTTGGAGTATTTGCATATGCACAAAGAGATCTTGGGGATGGAAACGTTAAGTCTAAACATGAAATTCATTTATGTTTTACACGTACTTTATATACATAGCCTACAGGTAATTTTATATAAGATTTTAAATAATTTTGTTAAACGAAATTTTGGCAGTGACCCATCATGAGGCCAGGTGTGGAATTTTCCACTTGTGGCATCGTGTCATTGCTCAAAACACTTTGGACTTAGCAGCATTTTGGATTTAGGATTAGGGATGCTCAGCCTGTAATACAACTGACATACAACCTTTATCAGGCTTTAGAAGTAAAGGATGCCAAGGTCAAATTTGTTCATAGAAGAGAAGGGTTTTGTTGACCCTTCGCAAATTATTTAGGATACACCATGATTACTATAGATTGCATTAGAACTTTTCATGATTTACTGATACTATCCTAGGCCCTGGGAGTAGCAGTGAGTTTGATGATACATTGACCCCTTTTTTTTTTTTCAAAGTGAGGATGTGGCATTATAAAATTTATGTTTTAGATTTTGTAGATACTGAAATGATACTATAACCCTGAATAGTAGGGAGGAGATGTTTTCAATGGATTAGAGAAACATAAATTGTAATATTTTTGGTTTGGGGCAAATGGATTAACATGAAAGAAGGAACAGGAGAGTTATAGGCACACCTTGCTTTATTGTGCTTTGCATATATGTATATATGTAAACAAACGGAAGGTTTGTGGCAGTCCTGTGTATCACAAATCTATTGGAACCATTTTTCCAACAGCATGTGCTCACTCAGTGACTGAGTCACATTTTGGTAATTCTCACACTATTTCAAGCTTTTTCATTATTATTGTATCTATTATGATTATCATTGATCAGTGACCTTTGATGTTACTGTTGTAATTGTTTTGGGGCACCATGAACTGTGCCCATGTGCAATAGTAAACTTAATTAATAAACATGTATGTGTTCTGACTGCTCTACCGACTGGCCATTCCCTGGTCTCTCTCCTTCTCCTCTCCTATTCCCTGAGACACAGTATTGAAATTAGGCCAATGAATAACCCTGTGGTAGCCTCTGAGTATTCAAGTGAAAAACAGAGTTGGACATTCTCACTTTAAGATCAAAGCTAGAAATGATTAAGCTTAGTGAGGAAGGTCAAGATAGAAGCCAAGATAGACTGAAAGCTAGGCCTCTTAGACCAAACAGCCAAGTTGTGAATACAGAGGAAACTTTGTTTTTAAAGAGACAGAGTCTCACTTTGTTGCCCAGGCTGGAGTGCAGCGGCATGATATGGTGTAAGCTAGGCCTCTTACACCAAACAGCCAAGTTGTGAATGCAGAGGAAACTTTGTTTTTAAAGACACAGGGTCTCACTTTGTTGCCCAGGCTGGAGTGCGGGGGCATGATCTTAGCTTACTGCAGCCTCAAGCTTCTGGGCTCAAGCCATCTTCCTACCTCAGCCTCTCAAGTAGCTGGGATGACAGGTACCCAGCTATTTTCATTTTCGTAGAGATGGGGTCTTGCTATGTTGTCTAGGCTGGTTTTGAACTCCTGACCTCAAGCCATCCCCTTGCCTTGGCCTCACAAAGTGTTGGCATTACAGGCATGAGCCACCGCACCTGACCGAAAACATTCTTGAAGGGAATTAAAAGTGCTACTCCAGTGAACACATGAAAGATAAGGAAGCAGAACAGCCTCACTGCTGACATAGCAAACTTTGAGTGGTCTAGGTGGAAAATCGAACCAGCCACAGCATTGCCTTAAGCCAAAGCCAAACCCAGAGCAAGGCTTTGATTCTCTTTAATTCTGTGAAGTCTGAGAGAGGTGAGGAAGCTGCAGAAGAAAAGATTGAAGCTAGCAGAGGTTGGTTCATGAGGTTTAACGAAAGAAGCTATCTCCATAACATAAAAGTGCAAGGTGAGGTAGCAAGTGTTAATGGAGAAGTGTAGCAAGTTATCCAGAAGATCTACCTAAGATCATTCATCAGTGATCTGCACTGCACTAAACAGATTTTCCATCTTATGAAACAGCCTTCTGTTGGAAGAAGATGCCATGTAGGACTTTGATAGCTAGAGGAAAAGTCAAGGCTTAGCTTCAAAACTTCAAGGGACAGCCTGACTCATTTGTTAGGGGCTAATGCAGCTGGTGAGTTTAGGTTGAAGCAATTGCTCATTTACCATTCAGAAAATCCTAAGGACCTTTTTGAATTATGCTGAATCTACTCTACCTATACTTTATAAGTGAAACAACAAAGCCTGGATTACAGCACATCTGTTTACAGCATAGTCTGCTGAATATTGTAAGTCCACTGTTGATACCTACTGCTCAGAAAATTTCTTTTCAAAATATTACTGCTTATTGACAATGCACTTGTTTACCCAAGAGCTCTGGTGGAGATACATAAGGAGACAAATGTTGTGTTCATGCCTGCTAACACAACATCCATTGTGCAGCCCATAGATCAAGAACTAATTTTGACTTTCAAGTCTTATTATTTAAGTGATACATTTTGTAAGGCTATATGGCTGCCGTAGTTAGTGATTCCGCTCATGGATCTGGGCAAAGTAAATAAAAAACCTTCTGGGAAGGATTCACCATTCTTGATGCCATTGAGAACACTTGTGATTCATGGGATGAGGTTAAAATATCCACATTAGCAGGAGTTTGGGAGAAGTTGATTTCAACCCTCATGGATGACTCTGAAGGGTTCTAGACTTGAGTAGAAGTAGTAAATGCAGATGTGGTAGAAATAGCGAAAGAATCGAAATTAGAAGTGAAGCCTGAAGATGTGATTGAATGCTGCCATCTCGTGATAAAACTTGAATGGAGGAGTTGCTTCTTATGGATGAGCAAAGAAGGTGGTTTCTTGAGATGGAACTCACTCCTGGTGAAGATGCTGTGAATATTGTGGAAATGACAACAAAGGATTTAGGATATTTTGTAAACTTAGTTAACAGAGTAGTGGCAGGGTTTGAGAGAACTGACTCTAGTTTTGAAAGAAGTTCTACCATGAGTAAAATGCTTTCAAACAGCATCACATGCTACCGAGAAACCTTTCATGAAAGGAAGAGTCAATCCATGTGGCAAACTTCATTGTTGTCCTAAGAAACTGCCACAGCCACCCTAACCTTCAGCAACCACCACCCTGATCAGCCAGCAGCCATGAACATTGAGTCAGGACCCTCCACCAGCAAAAAGATTACAACTTGCTGAAGGCTCAGATGATTTTTAAATTAGGTATGTACATTTTCTTTGACTAAATGCTACTGCATGTGTAATAGACTATTGAATATTATTAACATAACTTTTATATGCACTGGGAAACCAAAAAATTCATGTGAATTCTATTGTGGCGGTCTCCAATTATCCCCAAAGTATGCCTGTACTATCAGTTATTACTGATGTCAACAAACTTTTTTTTGAGGTGGAGTCTCACCCTGTTGCCCAGGCTGGAGGGCAATGGCATGATCTCAGCTCATTGCAAGCTCTGCTTCCTGGGTTCAAGCAATTCTAGTGCCTCAGCCTCTCTAGTAGCTGGGATTACAGGTGTGCACTACCATGCCCGGCCAATTTTTGTATCTTCAGTAGAGACGAGGTTTTCACCATGTTGGCCAGGCTGGTCTTGAACTCCTGACCTCAAGTGATCCGTCTGCCTCAGCCTCCCAAAGTGCTGGGATTACAGGCATGAGCCACCATGCCTGGCTGATGTCAACACATTTAATTATACATTATCAAAAAATTACATTCATTGATATCACCACCAATCTCATCAGAAAAAACTTTTAAGTTTTGCGAAGCTGTCAAGCTCACGGTAATGGTGGGTTGAAGTTTTCCAAAATTCTGATTTTTGCTTCAAATCTCAAATTTGATCATTGGCAGTAAATATTGTTATTTGCTTTTGTTTAAATGATGGGCTCATCACTCCCATTTTTGAGAAGATGTCTTCTAACTACCCAAATCTGGATAGACATATTTTGTCATTCATTCTTTGGAGTCAAAGTGATGCTCCATGAAAAAAGAGGCCAGTTCACTTAATTAATCATTGTACAAAAATGCTTTAAAGTTCCCATTCTGTTACACAGCTTATTAATACAACATGTACTCGGCAAGGTACGGTGGCTCACGCCTGTAATTCCAGCACTTTGGGAGGCCGAGGTGGGCGGATCACCTGCGGTCGGGAGTTGGAGACCAGCCTGACCAACATGGAGAAACCCCGTCTCTACTAAAAATACAAAATTAGCCTGGCATGGTGGCGTATGCCTGTAATCCCAGCTACTCAGGAGGCCGAGGGAGGAGAATCGCTGGAATCCAGGAGGCAGAGGTTGTGGTGAGCTGAGATCATGCCACTGCACTCCAGCCTGGGCAATAAGACCGAAACTCTGTCTCAAATAAAAAAAAAATAAAACAACATGTACTCAAGGGCTGACATTTAGTAAAATAACTTTTTAACTGTTTTATTGAGGATATTATTAAATGAAACTGGCATTTTCTTAAAAAAAAAACTAAGTGGTGGTATATCATGATTACTGTAGTGTTTAGCTCTGTTTGATTTTTGCTGATGCCAGCAGTTTTGCTCACTGCCAGCAGTTTTGTATCAGTTCAAATAACATCTTAATATTAATGAAAATAATTTTGACCTAGCAGACCTCTTGAAAGGGTTTTAGAGACTCCAGTTGTCTGTGAATCATACTTTGAGAACAGCTGATTTAGGGATTACAGCATGTATTTTTGGCTTATCAAAGTCTAGTTGGTACTTCTGCCCTTTTCTTAGGCAATGCAAGATTCTTAGAGCCTTTACCCCTCCCCTCTTCCATCATTGTTGTATATATGAATTCTGTACCAGTTTTTTTTTTTTTTTTTTTTTAAATAGACAGAGTCTCGCTGTGTTGCCCAGGCTGGAGTGCAGTGGTACGATCTCGGCTCACTGCAAGCTCCGCCTCCTGGGTTCACACCATTCTCCTGCCCCAGCCTCCCGAGTAGCTGGGACTACAGGCACCCGCCGCCACACCCGGCTAATTTTTCTTGTATTTTTAGTAGAGATGGGGTTTCACCGTGTTAGCCAGGATGATCTCCATCTCCTGACCTGGTGATCCACCTGCCTCGGCCTCAAGTGCTGGGACTACAGGCGTGAGCCACCGCTACTGGCAATTCTGTACCAGTTTTAAACACAAGTTATCTTTAATGTTGTTACCCATGTATTTAACACCCCCCCTTTTTTGCTTGCCATTTCTTACTGCATCACTGACCTTCCTTTTGAGATATTTCTTTTCTGCATGTGAGTCTACTATATTTATATATCTGAAAATATTATTATCACACCTTCATGAGGTATGCGTTGAGAGGTTCTTTTTTTGAGGGGGTGGAATTCGAGCATATGAACTTCCAGTTCTACCACCATTTGTTGAAAGACTTTTTTTTTTTTTTTGGAGACAGAGTCTCACTCTGTCGCCCAGGCTGGAGTGCATTGCCTGCAATCTCGGCTCACTGCAACCTCTGCCTCCTGGGTTCAAGCGATTCTCCTGCCTCAGCCTCCCGAGTAGCTGGGATTACAGGTGCGCGCCACCATGCCCAGCTAATTTTTGTATTTTTAGTAGAGACGGGGTTTCACCATGTTGGCCAGGATGGTCTTGATCTCTTGACCTCGTGATGCACCCGTGTTTGCTTCCCAAAGTGCTGGGATTACAGGTGTGAGCCACCACGCCTGGCTTTTCTGTTTTTTTAAGAAATTGTCTTTGCACATTGTCAAGAGCCAGTTGGCTATATTTCTGAGGGTCAGTTTCTGGGTTCTCTGTCTTCTGTTGATCTGTATCTTCTGTTTATCTGTGTGTTTGTCTTTTCACGAATACCATACCGCCTTGATTGTTGTAGCTTACTGTATTAAGTCTTGAAATTAGGTAATATATATCCTCTGACTTTGTTCTTTTTCATAATTGTTTCGGCTATTCTAGTTCCTTTGCCTTTCTGCTTGCTGATACATACAAAAAAGGCTCACTGAGATTTTGATTATGATGGCCTTTATATCTCTATATAAATATATATAAATAAAAATTAGGGGGGATTGATATTAACAATGAGTTTTCCACATGTAGATCCTGCACATATTTTGCTAGATTTATACCTAAGTACTCCTTTCTTCCGGGGGTTGGGGCAGGTGTTACTGTAAATGTTTTTTTAAAATTTCAAATTCCAATTGTTCATTACTAGTATATTGGAATATAATTGACTATTGTATATTCACCTTGAATGTTACACTTATCGGTTCTAGTATTTAATTTCAACTTTTAACTTGCCACAGTCTACCTTCAAATAATATTTACACTATGTCATGTGTAGAATGGACTTTACAAGAGTATATACTTCATTTCTCTCATTGTGGTCTTTTGTATTGTCATACATTTTATATCCGTATATGTTGTAAACCTCACAGCACATTGTTACTATTTTTTACTTTAAACAATCTCATTTTAAAAAATAAACTCTTTTTGATGTATAATTTACATATACCGGCATACCTTGGAGATATTGGGAGTTTGGTTTGGTTCCATACCACCGTAAGAAAGCAAATATTGCAGTACAGTGAGTCACACAATTTTTTTGGTCTCCTGGTCCATATAAAAGTTATGTTTACACTATACTGTTGTCTCTTAAGTGTGTAATAACATTACATCTAAAAGAAGTGTATACCTTAATTGAAAAGCAATATTTTATTGCTAAAAAAAGTGTCAGCATTTTTTAGCAATAAAATATTGCTAAGCACATGCTGTTGGAAAACTGGTGCTGATAGACTTGCCACAAACCTTCAGTTTGCAAAAATTTGCAATAAAGTGAAGTGCAATAAAGTGAGGGATGCCTGTTTGTAATTTCACTAATTTTATGTATTTGATGCGTTTAGACACATGCATATACTATGTGATCTTTTGAGACTGGCTTCATTCACTCAGCATGTGTTCGAGATTGACCCATGTGTTATGTCAGTAGTTCATTCCTTTTTATTGCTAAATAGTATTCCGTTGTATAGATGTATCACAGTTTGTTTATCCATTTATTCATTGAGGGATTATTTGGGTTATTTCCAGTTTTCACTGATTATGAATAAAGCTGCTGTAAACATTCATGTATAGGTTTTGGTATGAGCATAATTTTAAACTTCTCTGGGTTATGTATTTAGGAGTGGGATTGCTGAGTCATGTGGTAAATGTATGTTTAACTTTGTATTTAACTGCCAATCTGTGTTCTGGAGTGACTGTAATATTTTGCATTCTCACCAGCAATGTATGAGAGTTCCACTTGTTCTGCATCCTCATTAACACTTGGTATTGTCACTTTTTGAAAATTTTAACTATTCATATAGATAATATAGTGGTACCTCATTATGGTTTTAATTGATCTCTGTAGCTTTATAATAGGTCTTAAAGTTAGGACATGTGGGCCAGGCATGGTGGCTCACAGCTGTAATCCCAGCGCTTTGAGAGGCAGAGACTGGTGGATCACTTGAGGTCAGGAGTTCGAGACCAGCCTGGACAACATGGTGAAACCCCATTTCTACTAAAAGTACAAAAATTAGCCAGGCGTGGTGTTGGGCGCCTGTAATTCCAGCTACTTGGGAGGCCGAGGCAGGAGAATTGGTTGAACCCCAGAGGTGGAGGTTGCAGTGAGCCGAAGTTGCCCCATTGCACTCCAGCCTGGGCAACAGAGTGAAACTCTGTTAGGACATGTGAATTCTCTAGCCTTACTATTTTTCAAAATTGTTTTGCTTATTCTAGTTTATTTGCCTTTCCATATACATTTTACAGTCATCTGTAGCTACAAAAAAATCCTGCTGGAATTTTGATTGAAATTTCATTAAATCTGTACATCGCTTGGGAGACTTCTCATCTTAATGCTGTTGAGTCTCCCAATTTCATGAACACAGTATCTTCTCTGCACTTATTTAGGACTATTTAGGACTTCTTTGACTGTTTTCACCAGGGTTTTGTAGTTCTTCTAGCATATACAGATTCTGTTGCACATATTTTGTTATATATTTCATATTTTTGGAGCTATTGTAAGTGATAAAAAATTTTTCTTCCAATTGTTCATTGTTAGTTTATAGAAATGTAATTTATTTTTGTATGCTGACTTGGTAGCATATGTCCTTGCTAAACTCAGTTACTAGTTACTGGAGGGTATTTGGGGATAGATTTCTTGGGTCAGTTGTGTTTTAAGGAGACTTTCAAAATTGAGAAAAATGTCTTATAATTACCCATGAGCTACCATTTCAGGTACTCTTTATTTTGTTGTGTACATCAATATTTCCATTTGGTATAATTTTCCTTCTGCCTGAGAATTTCTTTTAACATTTCTTAGACTGTAGGTCTTCTGGTGATGAATTCTTGCAGCCTTTGTATATCTGAAAAAGTATACTTTCATCTTCATTTATGGAAGATATTTTTGCTGGGTATAGAATTGTAGGTTATATGGTGTCAGTTGGCATTTAGAAAGAAAAAAATAGCATTGTAGGTTGACAGAGTCGCCTTCCCCTCCCATTTATTAACTATAAGGGTATTGTTCCATTGTATTTCAGCTTGTATTGATTCCTCCAAGAAGTTTTCCCATACATGTGCTGTAGCCTGAAAAGTTTCTTTAGGCAGTAAGCTTGGGGTAATTTTAGAGCTCACATTCATTATTTTCTGTTTATTGTCATTCAATGTCTAAAATTCTTTGTTTCACGTTTCTTTAGTTATTTAATTGTTATATTCAGGAGTAAATTTGGTCCCTTTTACTGCACCTTGGCCTGAAGCAGAAGTCCAAAGACTTAAGAAGTTTTAATCTCGTAATGCCTTATAGAGTGGATGATTGAGATGCCAAGAATATCACTTCAGTAATTCAAATGTATGCCTTGTATGGAGAATGTTGGGTTTAAGGTTTCTTCTGACACTAGTGGGTTGGTATTTACTTCACTGGTTTAAAATAAAAAATTTGAATACGAGCTTAGACATTCAAGCTAAGTTGAAATGGTATTTTGGATGGTCAAATTTCAAATTTTATATGAAAGTATTTGAGTATTTAGTGTGATAAATTATGAGTAGTTATGACAGTTTTCCTTTAAATTCAGATTTTTGGCAAAATGTGATTTTAGGACTGGTTTTTCAGATGAGCTTTTTCAAATTAGTGGAGCACATTGTTAAAACAGCCACTAATAATGAGAGATACTTAAATTTGCCCAATACTGTATTACCTTTACCTTTTCACTTCCTAAATGAAAAACCTTCCTAGTCATATTGGAAAAATTTATAGCTGTGATAGACTGGAGCAGGGCTACCACCTAGTGGTTTAAACAGACACGGGCCCTTATGGAGCATCTGAATGCATAATGCAACTATTTGTCCTTTGATCTTTTATTATGAAGAATTTGTGTTTTGCTTTGTTATTCATTCTTGCCATTTGTGGATCACAGTGGCAGATCAGATTTTCTTTTCTTTCGAGATGAAGTCTTGCTTTGTCGCCCAGACTGGAGTGCAGTGGCATGATCTTGGCTCACTGCAACCTCTGCCTCCCAAGTGATTATCCTGCCTCAGTCTCCGGAGTAGCTGGGATTACAGGTGCACACCACCATTCCTGGCTCATTTTTGTATTTTTAGTAGAGATAGGGTTTCACCATGTTGGCCAGGCTGGTCTCAAACTCCTGACCTCAAGTGATCTGCCCGCCTCAGCCTCCTAGAGTGTTGGGATTACAGGTGTGAACCACTGCACCTGGCCCAGATTTTCCTCATTAGTATTTTTAAAAACAAATTTGATTTTTAGGAGTTCCTTATATATTCTAAATATGAATCCTTTGTCACTACATGTGTTGAAAGTATATTTTCTCGGTTGTGGCTTGCCTTTATACTTATTTTTTTTATAAACATAAGTTCTGAGCATTGACGTAGTTGAATTAATGTATCAGCCTTTTTTTAATGACTTGTACTTTTTGTCTAATTTTAAAGAAATCCCACGCTATCCTAATGTCAAAGCCATTTTTCCGTGTTTTCTTCTTAAGGATTTATATAGTTTCACATTAGGGCCTTTAATAGGTTTTTTTATATGTAGATATAGGAGTCCACTTTATTTTTTTTTTCTCCCGTTAGAAATAACTTGCAGGCTTGCCATCACTTTTTTGTTAGGTTATTGTTTGCCAGTTGCGTTACAGGTTTCCACACATACAAGTTCTGTTTCTGAGCTCTTTATTGCTAAATATATGTATTCATGCACCAGCTCTCTTGATTTCTGTATCTTTATTGTGACTCATGGTATCTGGCACAATGCCAACTTTCTTTTGATTATGTTTGTAGTATTTTTCTGTCTTTTTTCTTTAAGTCTTTCTATGTTATATTTTAGGTGTGTCTAAATTGCATAAATCTGGATTTAAAAATTTTGTTGAAAGCCATTTTCGTAGCATATTTATTCCGTTTACATTTGTTGTGATTAAAATATTGCATTAAATAATAAATATTCATTTAAATATATCTACATATTGATTACCTTCTTTGCTCTGCCCTACCCCCTATCTCCCTACCAGATATACTGAGTTTTTGAATATAAAGACTTTTGTCGGGGGGCGTGGGGTGCAGGGGGGAACTGTAGGATTTCTTTTAGGCCAGGAATGTGATAGTACTGTGTTTGATTTTGGCCTGTACTTTGGATTGTTATTAGTTGAAGACCATCTATAGTTAAATTCTCGTCTGAAGTTTGTGTTCTACCCAGGTCAGATGAATTCAGGCTTATGGTTGTGTAAATACTCAGAATTTTTTTTTTTTTTTTTTTTTGAGTGTCTCCCAGGCTGGAGTGCAGTGGCGTGATCTTGGCTCACTGCAAGTTCCGCCTCCCGGGTCCATGCCATTTTCCTGCCTCAGCCTCCAGAGTAGCTGGGACTACAGGCGCCCGCCACCACGCCCGACTAATTGTTTTGTATTTTTGGTAGAGACAGGGTTTCACCGTGTTAGCCAGGATGGTCTCGATCTCCTGACCTCATGATCTGCCCACCTTGGCCTCCCAAAGCGCTGGGATTACAGGTGTGAGCCACCGCGCCCAGCCAATACTCAGATTTTCTTTTCCACTCATTGCCATCATGGATTGGCAGTTTTCTTTGTCCTTCAAGAACAGTTTTAAAATAACATTTAAAAAATTGGTTTATTATTACATTTTAGTTTTTACTTAGATTGAAGGTGTTCGCTCATTGAGGCTCAGTGTTCTGAGCGGTTATCTTATTTGACTCTTCTTCTTAGGTGGCTTTCAGGCCTTGTGTTCTGTCCCCCAAATAAGACCCCAGAACCCAACACAGGCTTTCAGAATGTCATACAAAAAGTCACTTTGATATTCTGTCTGTCTCCACTTCTCTTAGTTCTGGTTCCCCTGACCGCCCCCAAAGTCCATTCTTTGTAGAGCTTAAGAACTTAAGAACTTTGTGTTGGTCTCCTGCCATTGTGTTTAATCTGACATCTTTAGTTTTCAGCACAAGGTTTCCGTGGTTGTCCTGAAGTGGAAGCCCTTCCCAGCTCTTCATTTTATGGCTTACATGGAAGATTGATAGTACCAATTACTGAGAGAATTTCTTGAGGGCTCTTAAGATTGGTACATATACAAGGGCTCTGTTTGAAAGACTTTGGCTGCCCTGGCGTCCTGGCTGTTTTATGCCTGGTAGCTCTAGCAGTTAAAAGCTCTCCCTGTCTTGCCACTCCTATTACCCATTACCAGTACATTTGTTGGAGAACTTTGGTTGTAGAATATAAATCCCAGAAACAGAGCTGTGTGTGCATGGTTAAGTTTTTTAGTTCATGAGAGAAGGGGGAAATTAAAGATCTTGACTCATACCTGGCCAGTACAACATTGCACAGGGAAGAAAAATGCAATTAGGTGCTTGCTTTACAGTAGAAGAAAATATTGGTAAGTGTTTTACATCGGGTCAGTTTCTGGGGATTTTCTAATTCTGAGCCGAACTTATGTACTGTGAAGGAAATGGTGGGTGGTTTTCAGAAAATAGGGAAACTTTTACATCAAAAACTCTGTAAAGAAGTCAAAGATAAATGTAATCTGGGAAAAAATATTCTGTAACATTATATATAGAAATCCTTTATATATAAATAGCACCTGACAGATCATTTAGGAAAAGAACTATTTATGATGTAGTATACTGAGAACTGTGCACAATGTATGGACAGGTTGATAATTCATGAAAGAAGTAATAAACTTAGCTAGTAAATATTAGGGAAAAAGTAATGAAAAAACTTGAAACCAGCACTGCTGGTGGAAGGTTATATTGGTTCAGCTTTGCTGGTTGGCTTATCAGAAGCTTAAATTGTGCTTTTAATTTGACTGTGAGGAACTTATCCTAATAATAGCAAAAACTTTGTTAACAGATACTCTTCAGTAGAAACAAATTATAGTTTAACTGTTCAATAAAATGCTATGCAGATGTTAATTTTGAGATCTATATGTTTTGACATGATAAACAATATATTAAATCAAATAAAAATTTTATAAAATTGCATATAAAAATTTGTACTTGGCTGGGTGCAGTGGCTCAGTTCTGTAATCCTAGCACTTTGGGAGGCCGAGGCAGGTAGATCACTTGAGTTCAGGAGTTCGAGAGACCAGCCTGGTGTACGTGGCGAAACCTTGTCTCTACAAAAAAAATACAAAAATTAGCTGGGCGTGTTGGTGCGTTCCTGTAGTTCCAGCTACTTGGGTGGCTGAGGCAGTGGATCGCTTGAGCCTGGGAGGTCCAGGCTGCCGTGAACATGATGGCGCGCCTCTGCACCCTAGCCTCGGTGACAAAGTGAGACCTTTCAAAAGAAAAAAACAAAAAGATTATTACTCTTTGCATATATTCATAGAGAAAAGTCTGAAAGGGTATATTCGGGCCTATTAAAAAGCTTTTTTTTTTTAAAGGCACTTATTTTGGGGGAGGGTCCTTTATCATGTTGCAGTTTCTCTAGATTTAAGGTTTTTCATATGTTCAAGAAATAAATCTAAGTGCCTACATTTTAGAAGTTGTAGAATTCAAGGCATATTTTCATTGGAGCTCATGCTCATTAACCCTATCTCTTCCACCTTTTCATGCAACCTGAAGTGCTTGCTTTTTCCTTTTTATGTGCATTTATTTAAAAATGCGTGTAAGGCAAAGGAATGCATACTTTGCTACCAAAGATATTAATTTGAACTACATATTTAACCAGGGTACAGCATGCAGAATAATGTAGTCTTTTACCTTCATAAAGATATGGTCTACATAATTTTGCTGCAGGCGGGCTTTCTTTATACATGTATCTTTTTGGAATTCTGAGTTAAATGTGTGCAGCTTAAATGACAGGCATAATGATTGCTGTAAGACTGTTTCTGTCAACCTCTAGGTAAATAATAGACCCTGTGGAGTAGCATAAGCAAATTAAATTAAAAAATAAAGGGTTATAATGCCAACTTTTTTTTTTTTTTGAGATGGAGTCTCGCTCTGTCACCTAGGCTGGAATGCAGTGGCGCGATCTCTGCTCACTGCAAGCTCCGCCTCCCGGGTTCAAGCAATTCTTTTGCCTCTGCCTTCCAGTAGCTGGGACTACAGGCGCGTGCCACCACGCCTGGCTAATTTTTGTATTTTCAGCAGAGATGGGGTTTCACCATATTGGCCAGCCTGGTCTCGAACTCCTGACATCGTGATCCACCCGCCTCGGCCTCCCAAAGTGCTGGGATTACTTTACAGGCGTGAGCCACTGCGCCCGGCCTTGCCAACTTTTTCATATGGAAAATCACAGGATCATTCTGAAGTGAAATTATCTCTCATACTGTCATTGGTCCCAAAATACAGTTTTTAAAAGATCATTTAAGGCTTAATTCGTTGCTTAATTTGAGTAAGGAGACTTTATAATGTACTTGAATGTATTCCATCTTTACAATGTTACATTTAGGATGCTACCAAAAAATTTGGAAAATAACTTAGCTGTTGTGTCAATACAGCTTCTTTTTATTTAATGTATACCCTGGGTGTGAGTGTGTGTTTGTGTGTGTGTGTCTGTGTGTGTGAATATAGAATCCATTAATTCATGTGGTTGCATGCATCTAAGATAAGTTTTGGAGTTAGTAGTAAACTAGCAACTTGTTGACTGTTGAGACAGTACAGCTTAGTTTGCTTTGTTGCAGCTGTATTTGTCATTTCTTTGCTGTGGGATATGATGAGGTTTCTCTTCAAATAATCTGATCAATCTTTTATTCTTTAATTCATAGTACCCTCCCTTCCCCCTTTTTCCTTTTTCTCCTTTTTTTTTCCTTTTTGCCTTTGTTATAGATGCCCAGGCACACAACAGTATCAGGCGTTATCAGTACCAGCTCACATTCCTTTCCTTATTTGGAAAGAGGACTAACTTTCTACCTCATTACAGACACCTCTTCCCCTTTCCTCTCCACTTTCTTTTACGTGCCCATCTTATCTAAAAAAATTCAAATGTTCAGCCAACCGGGATTAGTTTAGATTGTATGACCCGACCCCGGCCAATGAGGAAAGGGTACAGGGGCAGGACTTGCATCAGGAATAAAGGCTCTCGTGCCCCTTTGTTCAGGTGTGCTCCCATGGTGACTGGCCAAGGAGGCACCCCTCTGTGCAGAGGTAAAATTGCTTTGCTAAGAATCCTTTGTTCGAGTGTTCAATTTCCTTAGGATTTTGAGCGTTATTCCTAACATTTGCCAAAAATACTAAAGAGAGAAAAATCAGCAACACAAGGTAAACTAAGGAGTTGTCATTCCGAAGCTGCAAAAAGTGGGATAAAGCTGTTTAACATTTTCCAGATACATACCACACTTAGTCTGAACTGGTATATTATTTTATACATATACATATGTATATATGTAGTAGTGTTTTATTTTTCTGTCACAGGTGTCTTTTGAATATGGGAACTTAGTTTTTTTTGGTTGGGTTACTTTTGATTTGGATATGTTTATGTCTGTTTATTTTTTATTTTTTGTTATAGTGATGATTGCTTTTTATAATGATTTAAAATAAAGAGGGGCGAAAAAATATGGTAGAGAACTGAGGCTAAGTCTGGGAATGGTTTGTGAGAGCTGGGAGTTGAAATTTTATGTGTTGCTTTTCTGCTTGGTATGGAGTTGGGGAGGAGGAGCTAGTGTGTAGGAGAAAAAGCTGATTATGGAGAGGGTCATTCTTGCACATGACTTTAGGTCCCTGGGCATGACCTGAGTCAACTACCTTACTGCTCAGAGGCTGTGAAGCCATACTGTTTGAATCTTTGCTAGTTTGTAGCTTTGTGACCATGAGCACAGGATTTACTTAGGCCTCAGTTTTCCTGTCAGTGAAGTAGGGTTAATTACTGTAATAGACCCCATTTCATAGTAATTGTGAGGATTAAAGAATAAGTATATGTAAGTTGCTTAGAATAGTGCTTGGTACATATCAAGAGCTCAAGTATTAGCTATCAACACTTTACTAAGTTGTCTAGTTTGATTTCAATAGTGTAATTCTTTGAGAGTATTTTGCAATAGCAAAGTGTTTTAAATAGTTTATTTGAAAAGAATGGTTCTTAAAGTGCCAGTGATGGTTTCTTGAATGTTGAATGATGCTTGTTTACTCATTAGCATTCAACACATCCCATGAATGCAGAGTAGTAGGCCCAAAGAGACTGAAAAATCTAGGATTCAGACTGGCATCTAACTTTCATTCTACTGACCTTTTTTTTTTTTTTTTGAGACGGAGTTTTGCTCTCATTGCCCAGGCTGGAGTGCAGTGGCGCGATCTCGGCTCACTGGAACCTCCGCTTCCTAGGTTCAAGCGACTCTCCTGCCTCAGCCTCCTGAGTAGCTGGAATTACAGGCGCCCACCACCACGCCCAGCTAATTTTTTGTATTTTTAGTAGAGGCGGGTTTTCATCATGTTGGCCTGGTTGGTCTCAAACTCCTGACCTCAGGTGATCAACCCGCCTCGGCCTCCCAAAGTGCTGGGATTATAGGCGCAAGCCACCGCGTTCAACCCCTCTGCTGACTCTTTTGACAAAAGATGTGTATTAATTGAAAGTAGGAAATAGAGAGACAGACAGGGTAGAGTGACAAATGTTTAAGTTCCTTTATCATCTCTAAAATGTTAGATATGGGTGACGATTAACTGGGTTTCTTTTTTTCTTCCCTCCATCCTTTTTGTGTGTGTTAATGATTATTTCATTAGGCAGTTGTTTTGTTGTTGTTGTTGTTGGTTTTGTTTTGAGACAGAGTCTCACTGCATTGCCCAGGCTGCAGTGGCGTGATCACAGCTCACCGCAGCCACCATCTCCTGGGCTTAAGTGATCCTACCACCTCTCAGCCTCCTGAGTAGCTGGGACCACAGGTGTGTGCCATCATGCCAGCATAATTTTTAAAGATGTTTTTGTAGAGATGGGAGTCTCCCTATGTTGCCCAGGCTGGTCTCCAGTAATCCCCCCACCTCAGCCTGCCAAAGTGCTGGGATTACAGGTGTGAGCCATTGCACCGAGCTTTGTTTTTTTTTTTTGTTTTTGTTCTTAAGCGAGGAAAGAGGGTTACACACACATCTGTCTCTTAAAGAATTCTCAAAAACAGTCAGTTCTGGGCTGCACTGGAACTCTACTGTTCCAGGAACATGGGCTTCCATTTCCTACTCTGCGGATCTCAGCTATGGCATCTACCTCTTAGTCCAGGAGAGTTACTGAAGTTCTTGCCATCTGGATGATTCTACCCAAGTAGGCAGAGGAGGGGTTGAAGTGGAGCCTGTCTTTCCCTTAGATTCCATTGGGCAGAATTTAATCACCAAGCCACACCTACAAGAATGGCTGGGAATCTCAGCCTTCAGTCTGTGTAAAAATGTGCCTAATTAAATTTAGGGGTTCTATTAACAAAGAGGAGAAAGGGTATCTGAGACACCTAGAATCTGAAGCAAGTTACAAAACAGTATTTATAGAAATATTAATCAGGTAGGAAAAGTATATGTGCTTACATCTGCATGATATAATCGCTTTTTTCTTTTTCATTACAATATAATCTTGAATATGTTAGAAATTTTAAATATTTGTTGCTCCTGGGAAAGGGAACTGGGCGGCTGGGGTCAGGACTAGGAGAGAGACTTTTTAGTATATATGCCTTTTTGAAGTGGTGATAAATAAATTTTCAAAAATAGTAAATGAAATTAAAAAGAAAAAGTCTGCAAGTTTGATATATAAGTTCAGGAGTAGATATGTCATTAAGAATCAGCAATACTTTATGCCTGTAATCCCAGCACTTTGGGAGGCCAAGGCAGGTGGATCGTTTGAGACCAGCCTGGCCAGCATGGTGAAACCCCGTCTCTACAAAGAGTACAAAAATTAGCCAGGCGTGGTGACGTGTGCCTGTAGTCCCAGCCACTTGAGGGGGTTGAAGTGGGAGGAGCACCTAAGCCTGGGAGGTCAAGGCTGCAGTGAGCTGTGATTGTGCCACTACACTCCAGCCTGGGTGACAGAGTGAGACCTTGCCTTAAAAAATAATAATAATAATAATACTTAAGATTATTTTAATTGTAACTCTTCCCTCATTTAAAAAAAAGTATAATGTGTTGACGTTTCAAAAATGGTTTAGATTCAGGTAGTTTCAATCCTTTTAAATTCCTAAGCGTATTTATGGTGTTTTAAAAGCAGCCAGGCAAAGGCATTGCCGAATACCCACAAACAGGAAGAATTTCCTTCTGATTTACGGCACATCTTTCTGGAAAGGATATCAAGTTTAATGATGCATACACTTTTAGGGATTTGTTGGGAACAGGTCAGAAGAATAGTAATATTATACATTAGATATTATGTCTCTTTATACGTAATGTAATGTAAAGTAAGAAAACTAATAACTAAGTCGGTGGTGGTGATGGTAGTGGTGCAGTAGAGAAACATCTTTTCTTGATATTGTCTGGATTACTGCAACAAATTCTTTTACTGATCTGTGTCAGAAGTACCAGGGGTGATCTGCTATAGTTACATAGTTTGCCACCTCTTTAGGATGTCTGAATAACAAGCTGTTAAAAATGTAGGAAGTTAGTGGGATGAGAGTTTGATGTGGGGTTGGAGTAGAGTGGGCTTTGTGTTGGGGAACAGGGAAAGAAAAAATATGGATGTGTAGGCTGGGACTGGAGCCAAGTACTCACTGTTACAGGCAGTAGGAAATAATTGGAAGTTTAAGAGCTGGGAAGCATGACAATAAATAGCATTGCTGGAAGAGTGGGTTTTGTTTGTTTAGGGTATGAATTGGGCTGTAGAAACAGACCAGTCAAGGAGCAACAAGTGGCAGTAACGATGTAGTACGGGCATTCATTGGAATTTGCGGAAATAATAGGTAAAAAGAAAAAGGGGAATGGTTATGGGAGAAGTGTTAGGGAAGACTTAGCAGTAATCAATTGGATGTGTAGGCATAAAGAAATTATTTGACTAGGTGCTATTAATGAAAAGGAAACTTAGAGAATTTTTGAACAGTGCAAGAAACTTAATTTTTACTTGGCGAATTTAAGATGATGTTGGAATGTCCAAGTGGAAAAAGTCTGATAAGTTGTTTAGAGTTAAAAGATTTCTTCTTCCTTCTTTGTCTTTCTTCTTATTCCCTCCCTGCCCCTGCTTCTCTTGTGTAAACAGAAGTTTATAGTGCACAAAAGTGACTCTCGGGAAAGTATCTTTAGTTAAGGATCAAGATAGTAAGGTAGAACCAAGGAAGAAAGAGGAGTGAGGAAGGCAGATGGGTTAGAAAAGAGGATCCAGGAGAAAAAAAAGATATACAGGAGAATAAAGGAGACAGGAACCAGTTTGCCTTCACTTTGGATACCTAGCAGCCAATAAAAGTGACCAGGATGGAGTAGGTGCTCATTGATGAGTGACTGGTATAATACTAAGTATTTTTAATTATCCA
Source organism: Gorilla gorilla gorilla (assembly GCF_029281585.2). NCBI lineage: Eukaryota > Metazoa > Chordata > Mammalia > Primates > Hominidae > Gorilla > Gorilla gorilla. The sequence continues at coordinate 55,345,056 of NC_073247.2, forward strand.
CAGGTATTATCTAGTTTAGTACCTTAAAAAAAAAACTAGTGCAAAATATACATAACATGCAATTTACCATTGTAATCCTTTCAGATGTACTGTTCAGTAGTGTTAGTCTCCAGAACTCTTTTCATCTTGTAAAACTGAAACTTTATACCCATTAAACAACTGCTAATATTTCAGTGATTTTAATAAAAATGTTTACAATATTTATCCCCATTAGGTTAATATAGGGGTTTTTCTTTTTCCCTAAAATAGTCTTATTTTAAAACTGCGTTGTCTTGAGTAGTCTTTTATTGAGAAAGTTGTAAGCTTCTAAAAACCATAATTCTTTTTTAATTTTTAATTTTATCTTATTTTTTATTGTATAAATTTTACAGGGTTGTACTTAGATTCATAGAGTCCAAGGATATTTTTTTAAAAATGCAAATTAGAATTGTATCCAAAATAAGGTATCTCCTTTCTAACTCCCACTAAAATAGCTTAGTAATATATGCTTTAATTCTTTGCACTTATATGAACCAGTGATGGCCCATTTAATTTTTGGTGTGTTTAATTTTTCCTACCTTCTGAATGAGCTGAATTAAGTTATACTCATTCATTGGCACTATCCAAAGTGCAATTAATCTTCTCATCTAAGTGACTGCTTTTTAAATATTTAAGTAAAGCTTCAATCCTGTTTGATTTTCCTCAGTTAAACTTAGTTAAGGTAGTTTTCATATGACAGTTTCCACATCCTTTACCAAACTTGTAGCCCTCTTTGTGTTATCACCTGTTGAAATGTGCTATTCAGAACTGATAATGCTAGAGATCTGATCAGACTAGACCTTGGTGAGCTGATTATTGCTGTTGATGTGTATAATATAATTTATTAATTTGGGCCATGAATATTTTTTAAATTTCCTTCCGTTTCCTTTTCCTTTTCCTCTTCCTCTTCCTCTTCCTTTTCCTTTTCCTTTGACAGGGTCTTGCTCTGTCGCCCAGGCTGGAGTGCAGTGGTGCAATCATGGCTCATTGTAGCCTCATCTTCCCAGACCCAAGCCATCCTCCCGCTTCAAGCTTCCCACGTAGCTGGGATCACAGGCATGCACCACACCATGCCTGGGTAATTTTTTTTAATTTTTGTAGAGACGAGGCCTCGCTCTGTTGCCTGGGCTGGTCTCGAACTCCTGGGCTCAAGGAATCCTCCTGCCTTTTGCTGGGATTATAGGCATGCTGGGATTATAGGCGTGAGCCATCGTGCCTGGCCAAATAGCCATATTTCATGGATGATACATTGACCTACTGTCTGCTTAAATCCCTTAATCTATTTTAAGGAGTCTGCTGGTTGCTGGATGCTCAACCATTGTGTATGCGTATGATTGGCTTTTAAAAATTACGGGCAGGGCTCATAATTGGTGGCTCACACCTGTAATCCCACTACTTTAGGAGGCTGAGGTGGGCGGATCACTTGAGATCAGGAGTTCGAGACCAGCCTGGCCAACATGGTGAAACCCAGTCTCTACTAAAAATACAAAAATTAGCTGGGCATGGTGGTGGGTGCCTATAATTCCAGCTACCTGGGAGGCTGAGGCAGGAGAATCGCTTGAACACGGGAGGCCGAGGTTGCAATGAGCTGAGACCACACCATTGCACTCCAGCCTGGGCAACAAGAGTGAAACCCCATCTCAAAAAAAATAAATAAATAAAAATAAAAATTATGGGCAGGACTGCGTATTTGTTTTTATTATATTCAGCCTAAAAGTTTCACTCATTTAAAACCATTGGGGTATTAAAATCTGTATTTTCTCTACCATTTGTAGTCACCCAGCTACTGCAGTTAATCTTTTAAGTTGAAAAGAAAAATGTTTAAATGTTGCATATATTTAACAATTCTAAAATATTGACAGCATCCTATTTTAGCAAGGCACTGACCAAGTTCATCATAAAAGATTAATACTGCACATGAAAAAAGTTAAATTAGTTACATGTCTGTGTTCACAAGCTCAAAAGTTCACCTGTCAGAGTTTAGAAATACAGGGTAATGGTAATGTTACTTTTCTGGGATAGCTGATTTTTAAAATAATAGCAGTGCAGCAGATACCAAGCACAAGTTATATTGAATGTTGTGGAATATGGCACTATGATGGAAATAAAAAACACACCTAAGCTTTCTACGTAGCTGGGAGGATCTTAGTTCATTTATTTCCCTTTTCAGTGTTTTTTTTCCTAGTAGGTAGTAAGGATTATGGATGTGCAATCCACCAGCTATAAACAATTAGAGGATGTAACAATGATTTTTGTGGAGGGTATTGCTTTTATCCTCCTTGCTGCAAGATATTTTATTAGGCTTTTGATTTATAAACATAAGAAATTTTGCTTTCCTAATATTTAGTATATGGATTGAATATTAAGTTGTTTTTAGGCTTTAAGAATTATCTAGGTCTGTACTGTCCAGTATGGTAGCCATTAGCCACATGTTTGTTTAAATATTAAAATGAAATTATTTAAAAATTCACTTGTCCACTTGCACTAACCATGTTTCAGAGTGCTCAATAACCACATGTGTCTAATGGCTACTGTATTGGACAGCACAGATCATAGGGTATTTGTATCATTGCAGAAATTGCTCTGTTGATTGCTGATGCAACCACAAATGATTTTCTTTGAAATTTCTGACTATCCTTACGCTAAAGGTATAGGATGAGTCCTCAGAGGAAAGCATAATAATTCTTTAATGAATTTTTTTTTTTTTTTTGAGACTGAGTCTAGCTCTGTCGCCCATGGTTGGAGTGCAGTGGCGCAATCTCGGCTCACTGCAACCTCCGCCTCCTGGGTTCAAGCAGTTCTCTTGCCCCAGCCTCCCGAGTAGCTGGGACTACAGGCGCCCACCACTACGCTTGGCTCATTTTTTGTGTTTTTAGTAGAGACACGGTTTCACTGTGATAGCCAGGATGGTCTCCATCTCCTGACCTTGTGATCCGCCTGCCTCAGCCTCCCAAAGTGCTGGGATTACAGGCATGAGCCACCGCGCCCGGCCCTTTTAATGATTTTTATAAGAATAGAAATGATAGAGGTTAATTATGAAAAAAATCTAAAAAATATAGAAAAGTAAAATGAACAAAATACAAGGAAGATTCTGTGTGGGACAACTATATAGACCTTTTTTTTTTTTTTTTTTTTTTTGCTGTGACACAGCCCTCAGGAGATCCTGAGAACATGTGCCCGTAGACTTTCTTTTTTTAGTACCTGTTTTATATTCCAGTCCTTCTTCTCTGCAGTTGTGTACAAAGCTACTGTACAGGGATAATTTTACTTGTGTACATTTAAAATTTTAAAAGCAAGAAATAAAAATAATCCTATTGACTGGAGGTATTTTTGCTTTATGGAAGTTTATCTGAATGTTTTTCTGAATCTAAACAGTATATATCTTCTGTTATTAGCCTTTTGAGTAAAAATATAAAAATTCTGTGTTTTATTGTAGATTATTGTATGAGTTAGGAATATTGGAAATTATCTCAAGTTATTTATTTTCCTTTAAATGTTCTTTAAAAAGTGTGTTAGATGTTTGGCTGTATCTGATATTAGAATTACCTCAGATACTTCAAATAAATTCATGAAGTTTCACTATGAAGTAGTAATACAGAGTGCTTGGCAACTTTCTTCTGCCTTTTTGCTCATTTTCATCTCATTTGATGTTTGGCTCTGTCAGCATCATTGACCACCAACGTTGTTTGGTAGGTGCATGGCAGCTTTACGGGGAAATTATTAAGAATTTGTTAATCAGGCCTGAGTGTATGGGTACCTGAATTTAAAATCAACCATTCTGATTTTTACCTGATTTTATATTTCATGATGATCAGCATTATGTATAATATTAATTTTGGTGTGTTCCTTAGTTTTATGACAAGTAGAAGATAGGCAATTGATGATCAAGGCAGTGGCATGAAGGGTGATAAGAGGAAGTAGAGAATGTTGGCATCTTTTTTGTTTATATCATTAAAGAAAATTTGTGTTTCTGTCTTGAATCCTTTTTACCATGAAAACATAGTTGCTTATAAATTTAATGTTAATCAGCCATATGCAGCTCTCAGAGGAGTAGGAAAGGTTTATAAATAACCTAAGAGTTAAAAAAAAATACGCTCACTATTATAATGAGAACTTTATTTACAATATTCTTATTCATTAATGTAAAATTAAGAATTGTAATGTATCCAATAATGTTATGTTTCTCTGATATTATAAAGCACTGTAATAAATTGTATTTTTATACTCTAGCCATCTGCCAGATAAGAATTATATATGACTTAAATAAAAAGAATTTTGAAATTTCATACCTTCAGATTATAGTAATTTCTGAGACTTCAGTGTAGCATTCAGACTTTTTTAATTATAGGGAAGCAGAAAGATTAATTTTCAGTGATTGTGATTTGGTACATATAGCTAAGAGTAGAACAGGAATTGAAGACAAGTTCTTTTATAAACCCTTAGGCTTTAAGGATAATAGCCTCAGCCTAGAATTCGCCTTGTTTAGAATGGATTATCCAAACTTGTTGAATATTTATGTGCTTAGGATAGGTAAATGTTAGGATATAAATTTTTAAACTCTATATTAAAGGCTCTGTATTTCACAGGAGAGGAAAAATGAAGGCATTCGAAGTGAGTACTCTGTCCCACATCACATTTTCTTATCTCAACAAAGTTCTTGAAATGGTAGTGAAAGTTTTTTATTGTGATAGAAACTAACCAAGTTTCTTTCTTTGTGGGTACCAAACTTGCAAGTGTTCCTGGGAGTATATCAGAGATTTGAGAATTCACACACATTTCTTACTTTAATGACTCTGGGACAGATTATTAACAGAGCAATGTTACAGAGCACTTAATTGTTAATGGGAGAAATTTTGACAAAATTATTGGGAACCTTGAGAGAATTAGAGCTTTGTTATTACCCGTGAAGATAAAGAAACAATTAAGTACCTATTGTGTCCTGAACACTGAGATAAAGCCTTAGAGAAGTTTTCTAGTTTTAATCCTTTTATCAGCTCTTTGAGTGTTACTAAAATAGAAAGGATAAATTCCCCAGGATCTCCTGTAGCAAATGACAACTGGAATTTGTCATCAGACTCTAGAACTGGGTTCTTTCCGTTGTTCATTTTCTCCTGCAGTTGTTCTGTGTTATAAAAACGAATTTATATTGTTAAAATAGTCTTATTTTTTTCTTTGGAAGAGGAAATGTGAGAGTGAGAGCATGTGCATGAATTGGAGTTAGGAAGTAAGATCAGAAGCAGTTGGTGTGTGAAGTATATCATGTGGAGAAGACAATTGAAAGGCAGTATATGGTAGTTTAAAACTGGTAGAGGTCTGGCAAAAAGTCAGTAAAAGCAGTTCAGTGTAAATTGTAGGTATTTTTATTACTCTAGAGATTCTGTGAGATCTCACATAATAAAGTTCTTCCCACCTGTGGGAAAGATGCATATTATTTATATTTGAGAGCAGTTTTGTTTATATCAACAGGGACCACAGTAATAATTTAGATTTTCAACTTATGAATAAAATTATCAAAGTGCTCCTATATTATCTTATTTGGCAAGTATTGTTTCCATGTATAGATGGGAAAAGCACTTATGCCATAACTAGTGGCTCTTTTAATAAATACATAAGGAAGCTGTTCCTTCTATAGAATGTTGTATTGAATATGTCTAAGATAGAAGTGAAATTTTCAATATTGACTTCTTAGGTGATCGAATGGAGGCTATATGCATTATCTTGGGGTGGAAATGTATTTTAGGGCTTTATTTTTTGCTTACATATTTGTATTTTTTTATTTCTAGGCTGTTCGCTGCTATGAATCTCTAATCTTAAAAGCTGAAGGAAAAGTGGAGTCTGATTTCTTTTGTCAATTAGGTCACTTCAACCTCTTATTGGAAGATTATCCAAAAGGTAATTTTTTTCATGTTCATTATTGTTTGATTTATACATGTGTTGGATTGTAATTATTTGTGCTTTATCAAGAGGATTTTCCTAAGAAATTGTAAGTGCATGAGCAAACTAAACAATGAGGAAGAAAAGTAGAGTAGATGGAAATGGAAATCATCAATAAGTTGGCTATTCAGTAAAAGTGAAAACCACCTGCATGTGCAGTGCAGTTTTGTTCTGCCTTGTGAAAATCCTTGCTCTTGAAAGGCCTTCCCGTAGTAGAAAGTGACCCAGTTTGATATAGATATTTGTACATTGATGGATACTTTGGAAAGGTAACAAAAACTCAGCATTTTTCTTTATCCTATTTAAAACGTTTCCATTTTAGCTCAAAAATATTTGAATGAAAATCTGATCGTTAAGTAGCCATGTTATTGTGAACAAGTAATACAGAGAGATGATCACAGATGAGCCTTGGATAAAACCAGTTTTTAAAATTTACTTGAAATGTTTTTCCTTTAAGAAATAAGTGAGTTAAATAACTGAAAGTAGTCAGCCCCCTAAGATTTGCCCTTTTTATGGTACCAAGCTGCCAACTCAGACCATTACTCAGGAAGTTAAAAGCACCCGCAAACCCCGCCCTTCCAGTACCAAAGAAAAAATCCACATTAAAAGAAAATTATTATTATGACCAAGAACATTTTAACCTTTTGATGATAGTAAACATTTTGATGTGGAGTGGATGGATGTGTTACGCTTGTTTTCAACAAGTGTGTTTAGAGGGCAAAACACCTGGTAGATAGTTTCAGGGCTAAAGTGAAGGATTGTTAGTATTTCATATTGATGTTTTATTACGTGACTTTTATGTTAGGTCAAGTGAATGTTTTCCTAATGAAAATGCAATTTTAGTCTGAGACAGGCATATTCTGTGAGGTTTGAAATTAGGCTTATGTCTCAGCTTAGCTCTGTTATATACAGCTGCACTACCTTTAACAGATTATATATAAACATCACTGAGTATCTGTTGTCTAATCTGTAAAAGGGGAGGAGGTGAGGGATGACGCCTCATGGATTTTCAGATTGTGTGACACTGGTTAGTACTTAGCAAAATGGTTTCAGTCCAACAGGGTAATGGGTGTTAATAATTACTTAATACTCCGTTAGATATTTTATTTTTAATTAAAACTGGAAACTTATTTAAAGGAAACTATTGTACCAAAAAATAGATAGAGGCATACCTGGGAGATATTGCAGGTTTGATTTCAGACCCCTGCAATTTATTGTGAATATTGTAATAAAACCAATCAAACAAAAATTTTTTTGTTTCCTATTACATATAAAAGTTATGTTTGCACTGTAAGTGTGCAGTAGCATTATGTCTATAAAATGTACATACTTTAGTTAAAAAAAACTTTCTTGCTAAAAAGTGCTAACAATCAACTGAGCTTTCATCAAGTTGTAATCTTTTTGCTGATGGAGGGTCTTGCACCGTTGTTGATATGTGCTGAGTGATCAGGGTGGTGGTTGCTGCAGGTTGGGGTGGCTGTGGCAGTTTGTTAAAATAAGAAAACATTGAACTTTGTCGCATCAGTGGACTCTTCCTTTCATCAAAGGTTTCTCTGTAGCATATGATGCTGTTTGAAAGCGTTTTACTCACAGTAGAGCTTCTTTCAGAACTGGAGTCAGTCCTCTCAACCCTGCCACTACTCTGTTAACAGTTTACGTAATATTCTAAATTTGTTGTTATCATTTCCACGGTGTTCACAGCACCTTTATCAGGAGTAGATTCCATTTCAAGAAACTCCTTTTGGCCAGGCACGGTGGCTCACGCCTGTGATTCCAGCATTTTGGGAGGCCAAGGCAGGAGGATTACTTGAGCCCAGGAGTTCAAGACCAGCCTGGACAACATAGCAAGACCCCCTATCTTAAAAAAAAATTTAGCTGAGTATGGTGGCATGCACCTACCCTGGAGGCTGAAGCGGGAGGAACACTTGAACCTGGGAGGTTGAGGAGGTTGAGGCTATGGTGAGCTGGGATCATATCACTGCACTCCAGCCAGGGTGACAGAGTGTGTGTGTGTGTGTGTGTGTGTGTGTGTGTGTGTGTCTGTCTGTCTGTCTGTCTCTGTCTGTCTCTCTCTGTGTCTCTTTTTTAAAGAAACTACTTTCTTTGCTCATCTATAAGAAGCAGTTCCTTATCCATTCAGGCTCCACTTCTAATTCTGTTTCTTTTGCTGTTTCCAGCACATCTACAGTTACTTCCTCCGTTGAAATCTTGAACCCATCAAAGTCATCTATGGGGAGGGATGGGAATCAGCTTCTTCCAAACTCCTGCTAATGTCGGTATTTAGACCTCAGATGTTCTTGTTGCCTAGGCTGGAGTGCAGTGGCGTGATCTCAGCTCACTGCAACCTCCGCCTCCTGGGTTCAAGCGATTCTCCTGCCTCAGCCTCCTGAGTAGCTGGGATTAGAGGCATGCGACACCATGCCTGGGTAATTTTATATTTTTAGTAGAGACAGGGTTTCACCAAGTTGGTCAGACTGGTCGCGAACTCCTGACCTCAGGTGATCTGCCCACTTCAGCCTCCCAAAGTGCTGGGGTTACACAGGCATGAGCCACTGCGCCCGGCCTTTTGACCTCAAATGTTCTTAATGGCATCAAGAATGATGAATCTTTTCCAGAAGGCTTTCAATTTACTTTCCCAAGATCCATGAGAGGAATCACTATTTATGGCAGCTATATAGTCTTACAAAATGTATTACTTTAATAAGATTTGAGGCCGGGTGCGGTGGCTCACGCCTGTAATCCCAGCTCTTTGGGAGACCTCGGTAGGTGGATTACCTGAGGTCAAGAGTCGAGACCCACCTGGCTAACCTGGTGGAACCCCGTCTCTACTAAAAATACAAAAATTGGCTGGGTGCGGTGGTGTGCACCTGTATTCCCAGCTACTCAGGAGGTGTTGAGGAAGGAGAATCACTTGAACCCAGAAGGGGGAGGTTGCAGTGAGCTGAGATCACACCATTGCACTCCAGCCTGGGTGACAGAGTGAGACTCTGTCTCAGAAAAAAAAAAAAAAAAAAAAAAAAAAAAAGACTTGGACGTCAGAATTACTCCTTGATGCATAGGCTGCAGAATGGATGTTGTGTTAGACATGAAAACAACATTAATCTGCTTGTACATCTCCATCAGAGCTCTTGAGTAACCAGGTGCATTGTCGGTGAGCAATAATATTTTGAAAGGAGTCTTTTTTTCTGAACAATAGTTCTCAACAGTGGGCTGAAAATATTCAGTCGACTGTGCTGTGAACAGGTGTGCTGTCATTCAGACTTTGTTGTTCTATTTATAGAGCATAGACAGTAGATTTAGCATAATTCTTGAGGTCCCTAGGATTTTCTGAATGGTAAATGAGCAATTGCTTCCACTTAAAGGCACCACCAGCATTAGTTCCTAACAAGAGTGTCAGTCTGTCCTTTGAAACTTTGAAGCCAGATGTTGACGAAAAGTCCTACATCTGAAAGTCCTACATGGCATCTTCCTCAATAGAAGGCTGTTTCATGGAGATTGAAAATCTGTTGTTTAGTGTAGCTACCTTTATCAATGATCTTAGCTAGATCTTCTGGATAATTTGCTACACTTCTCCATCAGCACTTGCTGCCTCATCTTGCGCTTTTGTGTTACGGAGATGGCTTCTTTCCTTAAACCTCACGAACCAACCTCTGCTAGCTTTACACTTTTCTTCTGCAGCTTCCTCACTTCTCTTGGCCTTCATAGAACTAAGGAGAGAGTTAGGGCCTTTCACTGGAGTAGGCTTGGCTTAAGGGAATGTTGTGGCTGGTTTGATTTATCCAGACCACTCAGACCATGTCCATATCAGCAGTAAGGCTGTTTTTGCTTTCTTGTCTTTTGTGCATTCACTGGAATAGCACTTCAAATTTCCTCCAAGAATGCTTCCTTTGCATTCGTAACTTGGCTGTTTGGCACAAGAGGCCTAGCTTTTGGTCTGTCTCAGCTTTCAAAGTGCCTTCCTCACTAAGCTTAATGATTTCTAGCTTTGGATTTAAAGTGAGAGATGTGTAACTCTTTCTTTCACTTGTACACTAAGAGGTCATCGTAGGGTTATTAATACGCATAATTTCAATGTTGTCGTGTATTAGGGAATACAGAAGCCCAAGGAGAGGGAGAGAGACTAGGGAATGGCCTGTTGGTGGAGTAGTCAGAACACACGCAACAGTTATCGATTGTTTACTGTCTTATGTGGGCACAGTTAGTGATTCCCCAAAACAATTACAGTAGTAACACCAAAGATCGGTGATCACAGGTCATCATAACAGATAACAATAATAATGAAAATGTATGGAATATTGGTTTACCAAAATGTGACACAGAGCCATTAAGTGAGCACATGGCTGTTGGAAAAATGACACCGATAGACTTGCTCTACACAGGATTCCTGTGAGCCTTCAATTTGTAAAGAACGCAAATATCTGTGAAGCACAATAAAGCAAAGTGCAATAAAACAAGGTATGCCTGTAGAATTCTATGCAATCTGCTACTTTTTTATTGCTGCACCTTTATGTAGTTGGAGGACATGCTATTTTGAGAGCATGTAAAGAGAGACCTAGACTTGAAAATTAGGTTTACATATGAGGCTACGTGTACTTGCTACTTAGTGGTTGTTAAACAATAAATCTTTTAACTTTTAACACTATGTTAGACTGTGACTATAGCTTTATTTTTCATATATATATATATATATATATATATTTTTTTTTTTTTTTTTTTTACTTTTATTTTTTGAGACAGGGTCTTGCTTTGTCACCCAGGCTGGAGTGCAGTGGCAGAAACATGGTTCACTGCAGCCCCAAACTCCTGGGCTCAAGTGATTCTCCTACCTCAGCCTCCTGAGTAGCTGGAACTAGAGGTGCGCGCCACCACGCCTAGCTATTTTTTGTACTTTTTTTTAGAGACAGAGGTCTTGCTTTGTTTCCCAGGCTAGTCTTGAACCCCTGGGCTCCAGCGATCCTCCCGCCTCAGCCTCCCAAAGTGTTGAGATTACAGGTGTGAGCCACCATGCCTGGCCACTTAAAAATTTTGGTTATGAAGGTAATGAATCCAAGGAGATTGATCTTGGATATGTGTTTTCTTTTTTGGAAGGGAGAGCATGTGGCAACTAGACTGTGTTAGCAAACTAGCTGGTGAGAGTAATCTGGTAAGGTGAGAGAAGAGAAGGATAATCTAAGGATTTAAGTCCTTGAAAACATGTGCTTCATTTAGTGTTGTGTAGATGACCCGGGCATTGATAAGTAGTCAGCAGCTTGATTAATGTGTAATAGGGGGAAGAGGAAGGAGAAAATGGATGCAGGGGTATGCAAATGTATTCAGTATATTTTAATATTTCAAGCTGGTGGTTTCTATTTCCTAGATGTGTTTTGTTATTTATTTTTTGAAATCCTCTTTGAGGCTTTTTAAGGCACGTTTCCACTTAAAATAAATTCTCTCTCTCTCTCTTTTTTTTTTTTTGAGACAGAGTCTTGCTCTGTCGCCCAGGCTGGAGTGCAATGGTGCAATCTCGGCTTACTGCAAGCTCCGCCTCCCGGGTTCACGCCATTCTCCTGCCTCAGCCTCCCGAGTAGCTGGGACTGCAGGTGCCCGCCACCACGCCTGGCTAATTTTTTGTACTTTTTAGTAGAGACGGGGTTTCACTGTGTTAGGCAGGATGGTCTTGATCTCCTGACCTTGTGATCCACCTGCCTTGGCCTCCCAAAGTGCTGGGATTACAGGCGTGAGCCACCGCACCTGGCTAAAATAAAATTCTCTATCTGTTCTCTTCATTGTCTTTCTCCAAGTCCAAAACTAGAATCTGTCTCTAATAGCCCTCTCCCTTCCTCTCCAACACATACTCATACCCTCAAGATTACCAGTTTATAGAGACATTTGTTACCTTTGGCTACCTCCTCCTCCTCTCTTTGGAACTAGTACAGGATAAGAGAACTACTAATCCTGGGCAAATAGACATTTATTTTTAGAGAACACATTATAAACCATAACTTCCTGGGAGTAAACGATGTAGTAAACGTGTAATTCTGTGAGTGAACTGCTCAGGTATATGTACATAGGCGACTTACTGGCCTTGTTCCTCTGAAGACAGCCCTGTAATTATTTGCCCTGATTCATAGTCATCTTTTCTGTGTAAAGTTTTCTGAGTTTGGCGTTTCTCTTGAGTTTAGTTCCTTTAAAAAACAAACAAAAAAAGGCTTCTATTTCTATAGTAGAAAATGGTAGAACCTGTTTTGTGTGTGTTTTGGGCTGTGGTTTTTCTTACCCTTAATTGTCATTTTGCTCTCATCTACTTTCTGTCTTACAAGAATTCCAAGAAACAATTTTGGTCTGAAGATGGTATAATTTGGTAATCATTTATCTTTTCTGTGATTCCAGATGAATTTGATGCAGAAGGAAAAAAGGCTTTGTAAAATATTTTCTTAGCTTTTCTGGCTCGTGATATGAATGAAGAGTTTAAAAAAATGTCATGTCACTTTATTTGGTCATTTTACTTGTAGGAATTTATTTTAAGTCTTAAAATAGTAATTGGATAGGGGATTGTGGGAAAATGGAGGTTCAGTGCAGTCAGTCTATTGTTGTAGGTTATGTTCCTCAGTAAGGAGTTTCCTTTATGTTCAACAGCTTGGGAAGGTGGAGGGTAGAACCAGTATTGGACAGAAGGAGAAGTTAAGCTGTGACAGCCTTTACTAACTTCATGGGATGCTCTGGAGCCAGAATGGCCCTCGAGAGCTATACCAAGTTGGGCCAAGATAGCCAGGCCTTTATACTCCAATTATTCCATATTGAACATGGGCCAGCCTGAGAAGAACTGTGACCAGGGACAAGTTGGCTCTCCGCAACTGAGGCAGCTTCTGTAGAATCTCACAGATAGAGGCTTTCAGCAAGCAGGATTCCCAGCAGTTCTTTCTTGAAGTGGGATATGAGTGCTTCTTTACAGTGTCTACTATACCTCCTTTTTACTCCTAACTCTAAAGCTACCCATGAACCTCCGAAGCCAAATTGCTGGTGGGGCTCTCAGACAGCTTATAAGCCTTAAACCATGGAGATTATGCAGTGATTTCACTTCTTTGGGTTGGAGGACAACCTGAGAGATACATAACCCTGGGCTGAAGCCCAAGCATATGTATTTAGATGAATATATGTGATGGATCTTAGGAGCAGTTAATAGAAAATATGTGTAAATATCTATAAATATGTGGTAAAATATAGGTGAAGAGAGTCACTGAGGTTAAATTAGTTGATTAGAAAATCAGGTAGCAGCTGGGCACAGTGGCTCACTCCTGTAATCCCAGCACTTTGGGAAGCCGAGGCAGACGGATCACCTGAGGTCAGGAACTCTAGACCAGCCTGACCAACATGGAGAAACACCGTCTCTACTAGAAATACAAAATTAGCAGGGCGCGGTGGCGCATGCCTGTAATCTCAGCTACTTGAGTGGCTAAGGCAGGAGAATTGCTTGAACCCAGGAGGCGGAGGTTGCGGTGAGCTGAGATCGCGCCATTGCACTCCAGCCTGGACAGTAAGAGCGAAACTCCATCTCAAAAAAAAAAAAAAAAAATTAGGTAGCAGATTATTTCAAAGTACATAGCAAAATTATAAACAGATAGAAATTATGAGGCAGGAGACTTAAAGGATAGACAGTAAGAACTTCGGAAGTAAAAAATTAGAGGAGTGTAATAATCATTCCTGACATTAATATGAAAACCTTGAAACTCTTAAAAATTGTTTCTTCATATTTTTGAGCTGGAAGTTTTTCCAATTATAAGTTCCCTGAAATTCTAGCCAGTGATAGATTTTTCTTCCATTCTTCCTTCCCTCAAGTAATTGGTCGTTTGTTGCATTTCTGTCACTTTTGGGCAAAATATGCTTTGGTTGTTTCAATTCTTAAGCAGTTACAAATGGCCAGGGCAAGTTACATGCCAAGAGCTGCCAATGTGGAGAAGCCTTAAGTTAGACCTTGGAGGGTTTTCTTTCTCTTTTTGTCTTTTTTTTTTTTTGAGACGGAGTCTTGCTCTGTCGCCCAGGCTGGAGTCCAGTGGCACGATCTCGGCTCACTGCAAGCTCCGCCTCCCGGGTTCACGCCATTCTCCTGCCTCAGCCACCTGAGTAGCTGGTACTACAGGCGCCCGCCACCACGTCCGGCTAATTTTTCCATTTTTAATAGAGACAGGGTTTCACCGTGTTAGCCAGGATGGTCTCGATCTCCTGACCTTGTGATCCGCCCGCCTCGGCCTCCCAAAGTGCTGGGATTACAGGCGTGAGCCACCGCGCCCAGCCCTCTCTTTTTGTCTTTTGTGGGTCGAATGACAGTACTCTATCCTGGAATATTTATAGTATAAGAACATGAAACGTGTGTTTTCCAATCATAGATTTTGTTTGGCTTCTCCAAAATTGTCAATTTTTTAATCCATTTTCTGTAATCATTCTAAAACAGGTTTTAAGCATTGTATGAGGATGTCCAAATAAATGATTTCCCTCATTCTGTATTAAGGACTTTAGAAAATTCTAGTTACAGTAGACTAGGAATTTTTTTATGGATAACTACCTTAAAGATTAGAAATAAGGACTGTGCTTTGGTCAAAAGGATGTTACTAGAGAGACTTTGGTGAGGTGATGGGTACTTGCATACTGCACCTTTAGAGTTTTAATGATTTTTTTTCTGATTAAGAAACAGCATGTTAAGATCCTTCTTAAAATAAGATGCTAAGCATAATGAGGGTAGAGTATAATTGTTTATAAAATGTGTAAACGAGTAGAAAGATCGCTATGGAAGAAATGGAACAAATGCTCATGGAAGAAATGGCTCAATTACAAATCTGTTCCTGCCATTTAGAGTATTAACTTTGTGATTTTGAATTTGAGCATTCATATTTATTTCTCAGTTCACCATATTTTTGTATGGATGCCATGTTTCTCCCAACTGATAATTACGTGGACTTCTTTTATTTTTTCTCTTTAATTTTTTATTTCTTTGGGGGTTTTTTTGTAACATCTTTTCACATCACATGGACTTCTTATACTTCAGTTTTATTTGCTTCAAAAGACATCATACTGTCTTTTTAAAGGTTCCCCAATCCTAAAAGAGAATTTTATGAAGCCAGATGATACATATAATTTATCAAATTATTGAAAGTATGCCCTCCAAATTTGTGGAAATTCTATAATATCATTACAAGGGCAATCTCCAGGTTTGATATGGTGACTGCACAAAATTGTCAGGGACCAAGTCTTCTGTTTTCAGAATGTTTTTAGGTACAAGTATTAAATACCTGATTCTAGCTTAAACAATAAGGACATTTATTACCTCACATAATAGGAAGTTCATAGGTGGATTTTTCTCCAGGCATGGTTTGAAGTCTAGAAGGATCCAGTTACTTTTCAGTCTGTTTCTTCTGTGCTGTGGGCGTCATCCCAAGATAGTTCCCTTGTGGTGGCAGTTGGTAATATATGCTTCCTTGTTCACATCCATTAGTAGACAGAGAACCTTTTTCATGTCTGTCATCTATAAATCAGTGGTGATTGGGCCACCTGAGCTCATGTGCCCATTTCTGGACTAAAACAATCACCGAGATTGCCAGGAAACCGATAACCTTTTCAAATCAATAACGGGGATTGGGAGTGTGGTTAGAAATGAATGTGAGAATATCAGCCACACCGTTGACTACACAAACTCTTGCTTGACTATTTTTTTTCTACAGCTAGTTTGATAAATTTGGTTTGCTTTTCTTTTTAGAAGACCATTAATTAATGACCTTTATAAACTAGCTACCCTCATGCATGAAGAACTAGGAAATGGGAGATGGCTTAAAACCAGTTCTTCACCACAACTGGAAAAATTTCTCATAGTCTAACGTCCTTCCAGTGATAGGTTGGTTGGCATCATCTTTATGCAAAAAAGATGAGCATTATTCATATGTAAAAGTTACTTTTTCAGATATGTGATGATGTTTTTGGGTAATGTTTCTGTAATTTGAACATATTCAGAATGTTCTTTATATGATTTTATATATATTTTGGCAATTTACAATAAAATGAAAACATTTCATATAGAGTTTCAGAAAACATTAACTTCCATTTTTGGTAAATCTTCTTTTATTCAGCATCTCATATATTGTAAGGTCAGCCAAGAGAAAGGAAAAATAGACCCAAAGTCAGGCGAGTAAGTTTATTGAACCTGCTGGCTGCTCCACCACAGACAGAGGAGGCACCCCTGAGCTTACAAAATGAGGGGTTTATATGGGGGAGAGAGACCCTGGGGTCGTTTGTTGGTTAACTTTGCCATATATAACCTTGTGACATTTTTGGTAGCAGCCAGATGAAGGAACTTACAGGAGGGTTTAGGTAAAGTTTGTTTATGCTTCCCACGACCTCCCTGTGCAGTCTGGATGGTTTGTAATTGGGGTTTGCTTATCGCAGCAAGGTCTGATAAGTGAAGTCTGCTGGCTCCACTGGGGCGCCTGGATAAGAGCTTAGAAAAGTAAAGAGGCTGGGGGAAGGGTGAACGGCACAGAGAAGGGTTGCAGGGCATTAAGGCAAGGGGTGGGCAGTACGCAGGGGTTTGGGGGGAGTGTTGGCAATACCAAGAAGCTTTTTTGGGGCGGTTTGTCCCTAACATATATAATCAGAAGATAATGTTTTATTTACTGCTTTGTTGAAGAAACAACTTGGTCACTAGTGAAGGGTAACATGCAGTGTGTTGTAAAATGTTTTTGCTAGTTTCCGATCCTTAAATTGAACAGCGTATTATACTTAAGTAGAATGTCTAAAAACCTATATATGGTTTAAAGACTATTAAAATTGACACCTGTCTACCTACTCTACAAGTTAAGAAATAGAATGATACTGCTACCACAAGCCTGTGTTCTCTCCAGTTGCATCCTCCTCCCTTCCTCTGTAGGTGTAACCCATGTCTGGCTGTGATGTTCAGTGTTCTCTTGCCTTTCTTTCTTTTTTTTTTAATCCACTGATAAAAGTATCCCTGAACAAGATATTGTTTATCTTTGGAAAGCTGAATAGCAGGCACAAACATAGCTATGTAAGGAAGGGGCCATATTGTCACTATTAGAGGAGGCTCTTGGGAGAAGTAAAACTAAAGAAGAGATTTTAGCGTTATAATGTGGCTTCTGGTTCCTCAACAGTTTACAAGAGCCACTTTTGGGGAAGGCAGTGTGCTGGGGCATGTGTGACTCTTGGCAAACATAATACCCATAATTAGGACGTATGACATGACCAATATGAACCAGGAAAATCTGGTCAGGAATATGATCAGAGAGAGTGGGTTATTCAGAAGAAGTAAATCAAATCAGGCCGGTCATGGTGGCTCACGCCTGTAATCCCACACTTTGGGATGCCAAGGCAGGTGGATCACTTGAGGTCGGGAGTTCGAGACCAGCCTGGCCAACATGGTGAAACCCCGCCCCTACTAAAAATACAAAAAAAATTAGCTGGGCGTGGTGGCACGCACCTGTAATCCCAGCTACTCAGGAGGCTGAGGCATGAGAATCACTTGAACCTGGGAGGTGGAGATTGCAGTGAGCCAAGATCACCCCACTGCATTCCAGCCTGGGCAACAGAGTGAGACCCCATCTCAAAAAAAAAAAAAAAAAAAAGTAAATCAAAGCAGAACACTTAACACTTCTGGGAGCCTTCACATCATCTATTTTGTAGAATATAGAGGGGAGAATAGAAACTTTATCAGAACATGGTCAAAAAAAAGCCAAGCCCAGTTAAGAATCTGGGCCAGGTTTATCTGGATATTTGGTCCTCAGGTTGAGAAGAGGTTACAAGAGCAGCAGAATTTTAATGATAAGCCTCAGTGACTTGGATCTGGGGCATAGCTGCTGTCCTGGGATCACCCTTTTTCTTCATCTTGGGTATTCCCATGGCCTCTTGTCTCTGTTGTGTCTCCTGCTTTCAATAAACCATATCTTCTTCTTTCTTGTATATACTCTCCTTTAAGGGGAGCATATTTGTCAGATTTTTCTTCAGGAAAGTTATTTGGGAGATAATTTTCTTTGGAGACTTTGTGTATCTGAAAATACCTTTATTCTACCCTCCTAATAGATCGCTTGACTGGATATATAATTTTAGGTTGGAAATAATTTTCCTTCAGAATTTTGAAAACATTGTTCTGTTGCCTTATTTCTAGAATTACATATCTGTTGTAGGACCCTTCAAACTACCAAGTCATAGCCTTCTTTTCTGGGAATTTTTTTGGAATTATTTCCTGAATTTTCTTTTTTCCTTTTATTCTTTCTTTTTGGGGCTCTATATTGATATGTTAGACCTCCGGGGCACAGTTTTTCTAATTTTCTGTTTTTGTCCTTTTTGTTTATTTTTTGAGAGATTTCTTCAAATTTAATTTTTAATCTTTTTATTGAATTATTTATTTCTCCTATCGTACTTTAATCTACCGAATTTAATTTTTTTCTAGAGCATCCTGTTTGTTCTCCTGCACACACACCCCCTTTTCACCCCCCTCAATGAAAACAATATTTTCCCTTACCTAAGACTAGTAAGAATTTTTTGAAGTATATTTTCCCCTGCATAGTAGTCATTATTTTTTCTTTTAGGTTGTCTTTTTTTCTTTTGTGTTAGTTTCTTCTTGGTTAGAGGCTTTCTTTAGATGTCTGATAATTCTTAGCTGTCCATATTTCATAATTGGAATAATTGAGAACTGGAGGCTCTGAAAATGGGATTGCGGATCTCTGAATATGATATCCATGGCCTTTTGTTGGAGAATCTCTGCATTTTTTGGTCAGATTGCCTAAACAACATCAAGTGTTGAGTGAGAGAGTTGAGGGAGCCAATTGCTTCTGAAATAGTTTTTATCCTGGTCTTCCATATCTTAGCTTGTGAATTGTAAACCACAAATTTAAAAAATCCTTTTCTAGCTGATCAGAAAAATATTATGCCCCCATGTTTTCATCTAGTAGTTTTATGGGCTTCTTTTTATATCTAACTCTCTTAATCCTCCACCAGTTTTGATCTTTGAGGAAGGTCGAATTGATCTAAGGGGTTAGCCTAGATGCTGTTCAAGTGCAGATCTGAGATTTGACCATGGTTTTACGTTTCTGAACTGAGGGGGGCCCAGAATTTTAAGTTGTTTGGTCTGAAATATCACTATCTACTGGGAGGTGGGTGTGGTGGGAATCTTGTTACAGTGTTTGTTAAGTGTATTATTGACGTTAAAGTGAGACATAATTATGACTCATAATTATTTTCCTTTCAGCATTATCTGCATACCAGAGGTACTACAGTTTACAGTCTGACTACTGGAAGGTTAGTGCACATTTGCATGCTGATTTCATGTTTGTGTTTTGGGCAGATTATTGCCAGTTATACTCAAAATTAATTGAGCTCTTGCTTTTTTTTGTTAATTACTTAAAATATTGCTTCTAGGGGAAAGGTATTGGAAAAGGGTTGAGAGTATTTATGTTTGTGCTGTCTTGTATGACTCTCCTTGTGTTTTATTAAGAATTAGATTCCTCTGACACATTTTACTGGTCAAATGTAATAGAAGTGTGATAAGTAAAAATCAAGCAAAACTAAACAAATAACAATAACAAAATGATTCCTTGGTTTTCTTTTCTAAAGTTGGTACCTGGGAGTAAAAGAAGGCTGAAGACGTGTATATCAGGCTAAAATGGGAAGGTGTAATGGGAAAGTTATGATAAACTCTTTCTTGGTGTACTCTTGTTTATAATTGGAGCTTTGAGGAGAGCTGAACCTATTTTTTAGAAGACCTACCTAAATGAAAGACTGTGCATAGCAGTGAAACAATTAATCATCCACTTTCTTATCTTAATTTAAGCAGTGATTAAGCATGATCTTTTACATCATGTTTACTTTTACGTTTATTGAGCAGTGAGGTTTTTTTTTTAAATCTGAATTGCTGTTTCAGATTTTTTGTGGATTTTATTTTTCTATTGGTTAATTTATCTTTCTTTTTGAAGTAGGTACTTATTCCAGTCTTATATAGACTGGCTTTGTCTGGAAAAGCCCTTCAACAGTCAGCCTATGCAGAGATTTTGAGAACACCGTGTAGAGGTTTTAGACATATATGTATATATATTTTTTCTTTTTTAAGTCTTTTGAAAATATCTTCTCTAATCTGTGGCTTTTTTTTAAAAGCTTTATCACATGCTATAAAATTATAGCTTAATTCACATGCTATAAAATTATAGCTTTATTCACATGCTATAATTCACATGCTATAAAATTCAGCTGTTTTAACTATACAAATCAGTGATTTTTAGTAAATTTTCAGAGCTGTGCAGCTGATAGAGGCAGGAGGCAGACAAAGGTCTAGACAGATAGGGAAGGGTCCCTGGAGAATCACTGATCCACCCAGCCCACAGGTGTTTACACCAGATGTTTTGTGCAGATAAGGGAACCTGCACAGGGGGCTTGCCTGGGCATGCCTGCAGTGGACTGGAGGTCCACATGCACTGGGGGAATGGGGTGGAGCCACCAATAATTTGAGCCTTATACAGGGGAGGATCCTGGCCTGTTCAACTCGTGTGTTGGGGCCCTGGTATTCAGTTTGTGAGGTGGAAACCTACTGGCAGGACTCCCTTTCTTTGCTGATAGCTTTCCTTTTGCTTAATAAATTTTGTCTTCCTCACCCTTCAATGTGGCTGCATACCTAATTCTTCCTGGTTGTGAGACAAAAATCCAGATTAGCTGAGCTAAGGGGCAAAAAATCCTGCATCACAGCCATCACCACCATCTTATTTATCTCCCTGGAATGAAACCTCACATATATCCCCAGCCCTGGCAACCACCAGTCTACTTTCTGTCTTTATATATTTGTCTTTTCTGGACATTTCATATAAATGGAATCATATAATATATGGTCTTTTGTGGCTGGCTTCTTTAACTTAGCATATGTTTTCAAGGTTCATATATGTTATAGCATGAATATTTTATTCTTTATTTCCTGATAATATAGTCACCCCTCAGTATCCGTGGGGCATTGGTTTCAGGACCCCTCATGGATACCAAAATCCATGGATACTCAAGTTCTTTATATTAAATGATAAAGTATTTGTATATCACCTCTACACATCCTCCCATATACTTTAAATCATTTCTAGATTACTTATAATACCTAATAAAATGTGAATGCCATGTAATTGATTGCTATACTGTATTGCTTTTTAGTTTGTATTATTTTTTATTATTGTTATTTTTTTCCTGAATATTTTTGATCTGCAGATGCGGAACCCATGGATACAAAGGGCTCACTGTATTCCATTGGATCAATATACCACAGTTTGTTTATCCTTTCATCAGTTGATGGGCATTTGGGTTGTTTCATTTTTTGGCTATTGTGAATAATACTGCTGTGAACATTTGTGTACAGGTTTTTGTGTGACATAATATTCTCAGTTTTCTTGGGTAGGTACTGAGAAATGGAATTGTTGGATTATAGGGTAAATCTGTGTTTAGCATTTTGGGAAACTGCCAAAACTTTTTTTCCCTATGTCTGTACCATTTTACATCCCTGCCAGTAATGTGTGAGGGTTCCAGTTTCTCTGTATCCTACTCAGCACTTTTAATTATCTAATTTTTGAGTGTACTAGTTTTTTAGTGTGCCTAGTGGGGTAGAAAATAAAGTTTTAAACTTTGATAAAGTCCAGTTTATCAGCTTTGTAACACAACTTTTTATTGCTTGTGTTTTTGTTGTTGTACCTAAGAAATCTTTGCCTAACTCAAGGTCGTGAAGACTTACTCCATAGTTTATTTAATCAGGTGCTTCAGTGCTTTGCTTTTACAGAGTGCTGCAGTAAATAGTCTAGTAAAAGTGTCTCTCTCTCTATATATATAGTTTTTTAGAGACAAGGTCTTGCTCTCTTGCACAGGGTGGAGTGCAGTGGTGCAATCAGAGCTCACTGCAGCCTTGAATTCCTGGGCTCAAGTGAATCCTCCTGCCTCAGCCTCTCGAGGAGCTGGGACTGCAGGTGCACACCACCATGCTCGGCTAATTTTTAAATTTTTTTTTTGCAGAAATAGAATCTCATTATATTACTCAGGCTGGTCTCAAACTCAATAACTGGCCTCAAGTAATTCTCCCACCTCGGCCTCCCAAAGTGCTGGGATTACAGGTGTGAGCCACTGCACTTGGCCTGTCTTTTAATACTTTTGTTAGTGATTCTTTAGTATAGATTCCTTTAAAAGTGGGATCATTGTGTTGAAGGGTATTTGCTCCTTTGGGATTGAACCATTTGCATTTATTTCAACAATGTATGCAAGTGCTTGTTTCTTCTTGGTCTTAATCAAGAACCTTTTTGTCAGCAGACTTGCCAGTTTGATAGGTGAGAAATAGTATTTTATTATAATTTAAATTTACATTTTCTTAGTTGTTAGTGAGATTGAACTTTTTAAAAATTGAAGTATAAAGACTTTGAATTTCTTTTTCTTTGAAATATTTGTTCATGTTTCTTGCCCATTTTTTTTATTAGGTCATTGTTTTACTGTTTTATGTAGCTATATAACATGTATTAGGCATATTTATCCTTTATCTGTGACATTAGTTGAAGCTACTGTTGCCCAGTTTGAGATTTGTTGTTTTGCCTTGTTTTTGTGTGTTTGTGTTTGCCTGTGCAGAAGTTTTCTATTTCTGTGTAGTCAGATTGATCAGTCTTCTACATTGCCCTTGTATTTTGAATCATAGGATGGGTTTTTTCCTCATTCCCAGGTGTTAGAGAAATTCACCCACATTTTCTTTCAGTACTTGAATGGTTTAATATTTTACATTTAAATTTATGATCGGTTTGGGTTTTATCCTTGACTTACAGTGTGAACAATATTTAAGATTATCTTTTTTCTTATGACTGGTTATCCCAAAGATATATTTTTTAAAAATTCATTTTTTCCTCTGCTGATTTGAGAAGTTGCCTTAATTGTATACTAAATATTCATATGCAGTTTTGTCTGTGCATTTTGTGGCATGTTTTGTTCATGAACTAATACAAAAGTATTTTACTAACAGAGATTTTATAATATGTTTTAATGTATGGTAGTGCTAGGGCACCCTTTCCCCACTGTTCTTGCTTCTAGGATTTTCCTGGCTGTCGTTGGTGGCTTGTTTTTCCAAATAAACTTTCTAATTAACTTGTCTAGCTTCACAAAAAATACCTGATAATTTATTTTCTGTAGCTTTTTTGAGATATATTTAACATTATTTTAAGCATTTTTTGAGATATGATTTACATTATTTGAGATTTGACAACTTAAATAGTTGTATAACCATTACCATAATGAAGATATAGAACATTTTCCATCACCCAAAGTGTTCCGTTGTGCCATTTTCCTACTCTTGATCTCTGGTCCCGGGCAACCACTTCTCTGCTTTCATCCCTTTAGTTTTGTCTGTTCTGGAATATCATGTAATGGGGTTTAAACAGCATATATTCTTTTGTTTTTGATAGCTTTCATTTGGCATGCTTTTACTGCGATTCATCCATGTTGTGTGTATCAGTAGTATGTTCTTTTTCATTGTTAAGTAGGATTTCATAGAATGGATATGCCACAGTTTTTCTCAGTTGATAAGTATTTGGATTGTTTTCAGCTTTTGGTTATTATGAATAAAGTGCTGTGAATATTATTTGTCTTTGTGTGGACATGGATTTTCATTTGTCTTGGTATATATACCTATGATTTGGGAATGCTGAATTGCTTTGCAGTTTTAGGTTTAACCGTCAGACTTTTTCAAAGTGGTTATACCATTTTATATTCCAACGAGCAGTGAATGAGATTTCGGATGTTCCATATCTTCGTTAGCACTTGGTATTGTCAGTCTTTTTAACTTTAGCCCATCTGCCCATTCTTGTTTTTTCTTCTTTCTTGTTTTCTTTCTTTCTTTCCTCCTCAGTCTTTTTAACTTTAGCCCTTCTACCTATTCTCCTTCCCTTCTTCCTCTCCCTCCCTCCCTCTTCCCTTCTTCTTTCTTTTCTTTCCTTCTCTTCTTCCTTTCCTTCCTGTTGTTCTTCCTTATCTTCTTCCTCTTCTTCATTGAGTTTTATGGGTTCTTTATATACTCTGGATAAATGCCCTTTGTCAGATACTTGTTTTGGAATTATTAGTCTCTGGTTCATCTTTTCATTTTCTTACTAGTGTCTTTTGAAGAGCAAATGTTTATCGTTTCAATGAGATCCATTTAATTACTTTTTTTTTCTTTTACAGCTTGTGCTTTTTGTGCTAGGAAATCTTTGTGTATCCCAAGATCATAAAAGATTTCCTCACCTTTTAAATTCTGTTTCGGCCTGTGATACATTTCAAGTTGTTTATGATGTGAGATAGCATCAGTGGTCCCCCCCACCCCCTACCCCAATAGCTACCTAGTTTTTCCAGCATTATTTGTTGAAAAGACTACACTTTCAAAATCTAGCATTTCTTCTTTGAAAAATATCAACGTACAATTTAGTTTTCTGTTTCTAGATTCTCTATTATGTACCAGTGATCTGTGTGTCTGTTTTTAAGCCAATATCATAGTTTTGTTTACTATGTTCTTGAAATCAAGCAATGTAAGTTCCCTGTATTATTTTTTCTTTCTTTCTTTCTTTTTTTTTTTTTTTGAGATGGAGTCTCTCTCTGTCACCTAGGCTGGAGTCTAGTGGCACGATCTTGGCTCACTGCAACCTTCGCCTCCCGGGTTCAAGTGATTCTCCTGCCTCAGCCTCCCCAGTAGCTGGAACTATAGGCCCACGCCACCACGCCCGGCTAATGTTTTGTATTTTAGTAGAGACAGGGTTTCACCATGTTGGCCAGGATGGTCTCGATCTCCTGACTTCGTGATCCGCCTGCCTCGGCCTCCGAAAGTGCTGGGATTATAGGCATGAGCCACCGCCCGCATCTGGCCCCAAGTTCCCTGTATTCTTTTTCAAAATTGCTTTGGTTTTTCTAGGTCTTTTGCCTTTGCATATAAAGTGCAGAAACGGTATAATTCAGTATAATTCTGCTAGGATTATATTGGAACTACATGTGCTAAGTTAGGAAGAATTTGTCATCGGTAATATCGCATTTGCTTGTTCGTGAACATGGCGTATTTCACCCTGTATTTAGCCTTCTTTAAGACTCTACAGCAATACTTCATAGTTCTTATCACATATGTTTTACGTTTGTTTTTTTTTATGCTGTTGTGATTGGAGTGGTTGTAAAATTTTATTTCCAATTGTTTTATTGCTATTATATAGGAACATTTATTATTGCATACTGATCTAGTATCCTACTGTCTTACTAAATTATATTGTTCTAGTCATGTTACTCTAGATAGGATTTTCTACATACATTATGTGGTCTGCAAATAAAGAAAATTTTATTTTTTGTTTTCTTATTTGTGGATGCCCGTTAGTTTTTTTCTTGCCTTGTTGAACTGGCTAGGACCTCCCATACAATGTTGAATGTTGAATGGAAGGGGACATTCTTGTTTTGTTTCTCTGGGGGAAAACATTACATTTTTACTGTTGAATGTGATACTAGCCGTAGGGTTTTTGTAGACTAATATTGAAGATGTTCCCTTCTGTTGCTAGTTTACTTCGAGGGCTCTTCCCCCTACTTCATGTTTTTATAATGAATACTGTGAGGATATAGGAAAAAACTCAGTTCCTCCTATACTCTCACAACACAGAACATTTCTGTAACAAAATGTGTGTGGGTTTTCCCCCTGCATACCTGGCAAGCAATCAGTTCTGCAGTGGCTGCTGGTGTCCTCTAATTCAGTTCAATTCTGACATTATCTACCTGGAGATAGTTTCAGATCCCACAGAGTGAGAGCTAAGTCCCACAAGACTACCCCCCACTTCAGATGCCATTGCAGGCCTCCGGAACTTTTGAATGACTGGCTATATAAATCGGGGTTCCCATGACCCACTCCTTGGTTCCATTAATCTGCCAGAGTGGCACAGACCTCAGCAAACAGTTAGGGTTTACTGTTTTATTATAATGGGTACAGATGAAGAGATGCATAGGATGAGGTCATGTGGGAAGTGGCATGGAGCCTCCATGCCCTCTCTGGGCATGTCACCCTCTAGGGACTTCCGCTTGTGCAGCTATCCAGAAGCTCTCCAAACCCTGTCCTTTTGGGTTTTTATGGAGGCATTATTATGTAGGCATGACTGATTAAATGATTGGCCACTGGTGATCAGCTTAACCTTCAGTCCCTTTCCTCTACCCAGAGGTTGGAGAATGGGGCTGAAAAGTCCCAACGTTCTAATCATGCTTTGCTCTTTGCTGTGACCAGCCCCCATCCTGAAGCTACATAGGGGGCTGCCTGCCCTGAGTTATCTCATTACAGCCCCCAACCTGAAGCTACATAGGAGGCTGCTTGCCCTGAGTTATCTCGTTGGCATAAAAGAGACACTCAGGGCTGGGCGCAGTAGCTCACCCAGTAATAATCCCAGCACTTTGGGAGGCCGAGGTGGGCACATCACCTGAGGTCAGGAGTTTGAGACCAGCCTGGCCAACATGGTGAAACCTCATCTCCGCTAAAAATACAAAAATTAGCTGGGCATGGTAGTGCTTCCTTGTAATCCCAGCTACTGGGGAGGCTGAGGCAGAGAATCGCTTGAACCCGGGAGGCAGAGGTTGCAGTGAGCCGAGATCATGCCACTGCACTCCAGCCTGGGCAACAGAGTCTAAAGTAAATAAACAAAACCGACCTTTTTCTTATTTTTTTTTTCCACTTTAAGAAAGAAAAGGTTTTGAATTCTGGAAGCAATGCCTATCTGAATAGAACCATTGATTAAACGTTATGGTAACATGCAAGGATGGAGAACAGTGTTTCAGTCTGAAAAACTAGTTGGTCTGTTATAAGATATGCAGGATGTGTATTTTTTTTTGTACATTGATTGATTAAAGTATTTGTGGGTACAGTTTTTTAAAATAGTGATCAATTCATTATTTTTTTATAACCCTAATTTTATAAAGGGTTTGATAGAGTTGTGCTAAAATTTAGTTTGGGACACCGAAAAAAATTGATTATTAAATTTAACATACATACTATCTATATGAATGTAAATATCAGAGGGCTTTATAATATTACTGCTGAAGAATATCACATAGTATTAGGTTGGCGCAAAAGTGATTATGGTTTTTGCCATTACTGCAGTTACTTTTGCACCTAATATTCAGTTTGTTGAAGAGATTAATTCACATTTTTTGGGTATGCTAATTATAGATAATTCTTATCCTTAAAACAGTTTCACTAAAAAGTTCTAAATAATACTATTTTACTGCCTGATTCAGCATATGCTTGAAAATTATATTGTACTTCTTACCAGCCCTGAATTTGTGCTGGCCGTATTTTCCTAATTGGGCCTGATTGGTAAGGTTTTCTTCTGTATGGTCTCATTTTTTCATCAGTATTGTACTGGTGTGGGATTATGGGTTAATGTCAGGTAGAAGAGAAATGTTGAAGAGAGAATTTTTGTAATGGGAGAACTCAAGGTTCTTCTAATTCAGATTAGTTTTTTGAATTCAGAAATATATTCAGTATTTAAATATATCAGTCTGGAAGTGCTTCATAATATGAAAATATTTAGAACCTGTAAGGAAGACAGAACTATAATTAATATTTCAACAAGTTTATTGCTTAACCTGAATTTTTTTGAAAGCCTAACTTTTTTGCTTAGAAGAGACCAAGAGAGTGAGCTCTTTTAAAGAAAAGTTAAAAAGCAGTATATTTTGGAATAAGGATTAGATTCTTTGGAAATTTTACAAGTTTAGAAGCAGAACACATCTTAGAAATTATTATCTAATTCCTTTACTTTACGGACTAGACATGGTGCATCCTGGTGATTAAGGAAGCCCCCCAAGTCAGCACAAATAGGTAGTGGATAAACTAGTGGAATCTGTGCTCATTTTCTGACTTACCGGTGGCTTTTTCTGTTATACAGTTTAGGCTAGTCTGGCTTTCACATTTGTTGACAGGGTCTCTTTTGACAATGCAGAGATGAATAAGATAGTTCCTGCTCTCTCTTATTTATTTATTTATTTATTTATTTATTTATTTATTTATTATACTTTAAGTTTTAGGGTACATGTGTACAACGTGCAGGTTAGTTACATATGTATACATGTGCCATGTTGGTGTGCTGCACCCATTAACTCGTCATTTAACATTAGGTATATCTCCTAATGCTATCCCTCCCCCCTCCCCCCACCCCACGACAGGCCCCGGTGTGTGATGTTCCCCTTCCTGTGTCCATGTATTCTCATTGTTTAATTCCCACCTATGAGTGAGAACATGCAGTGTTTGGTATTTTGTCCTTAAGATAGTTTGCTGAGAATGATGGTTTCCAGCTTCATCCACGTTCCTACAAAGGACATGAACTCATTTTTTATGGCTGCATAGTATTCCATGGTGTATATGTGCCACATTTTCTTAATCCAGTCTATCATTGTTGGACATTTGGGTTGGTTCCAAGTCTTTGCTATTGTGAATAGTGCCGCAGTAAACATACGTGTGCATGTGTCTTTATAGCAGCATGATTTATAATCCTTTGGGTATATACCCAGTAATGGGATGGCTGGGTCAAATGGTATTTCTAGTTCTAGATCCCTGAGGAATCGCCACACTGACTTCCACAATGGTTGAACTAGTTTACAGTCCCACTAACAGTGTAAAAGTGTTCCTATTTCTCCACATCCTCTCCAGCACCTGTTGTTTCCTGACTTTTTAATGATCGCCATTCTAACTGGTGTGAGATGGTATCTCATTGTGGTTTTGATTTGCATTTCTCTGATGACCAGTGATGATGAGCATTTTTTCATGCGTCTTTTGGCTGCAAAAATGTCTTCTTTTGAGAAGTGTCTGTTCATATCCTTCACCCACTTGTTGATGGGGTTGTTTGTTTTTCTCTTGTAAATTTGTTTGAGTTCATCGTAGTTTCTGGATATTAGCCCTTTGTCAGATGAGTAGATTGTAAAAATTTTCTCCCATTTTGTGGGTTGCCTGTTTACTCTGATGGTAGTTTCTTTTGCTGTGCAGAAGCTCTTTGGTTTAATTAGATCCCATTTGTCAATTTTGGCTTTTGTTGCCATTGCTTTTGGTGTTTTAGACATGAAGTCCTTGCCCATGCCTATGTCCTGAATGGTATTGCCTAGGTTTTCTTCTAGGGTTTTTATGGTTTTAGGTCTAACATTTAGATCTTTAATCCATCTTGAATTAATTTTTGTATAAGGTGTAAGGAAAGGATCCAGTTTCAGCTTTCTACATATGGCTAGCCAGTTTTCCCAGCACCATTTATTAAATAGGGAATCCTTTCCCCATTGCTTGTTTTTGTCAGGTTTGTCAAAGATCAGATAGTTGTAGATATGCAGCATTATTTCTGAGGGCTCTGTTCTGTTCCATTGGTCTGTATCTCTGTTTTGGTACCAGTACCATGCTGTTTTGGTTACTGTAGCCTTGTAGTATAGTTTGAAGCCAGATAGCGTGATGCCTCTGGCTTTGTTCTTTTGGCTTAGGATTGACTTGGCAACGCGGGCTCTTTTTTGGTTCCATATGAAGTTTAAAGTAGTTTTTTCCAATTCTGTGAAGAAAGTCATTGGTAGCTTGATGGGGATGGCATTGAATCTATAAATTACCTTGGGCAGTATGGCCATTTTCACGATATTGATTCTTCCTACCCATGAGCATGGAATGTTCTTCCATTTGTTTGCATCCTCTTTTATTTCATTGAGCAGTGGTTTGTAGTTCTCCTTGAAGAGGTCCTTCACATCCCTTGTAAGTTGGATTCCTAGGTATTTTATTCTCTTTGGAGCAATTGTGAATGGGAGTTCACTCATGATTTGACTCTCTATCTGTTATTGGTGTATAAGAATGCTTGTGATTTTTGCACATGGATTTTGTATCCTGAGACTTTGCGGAAGTTGCCTATCAGCTTAAGGAGATTTGGGGCTGAAACGATGGGGTTTTCTAGATATACAAGCATGTCATCTGCAAACAGGGACAATTTGACTTCCTCTTTTCCTAATTGAATACCCTTTATTTCCTTCTCCTGCCTGATTGCCATGGCCAGAACTTCCAACACTATGTTGAATAGGAGTGATGAGAGAGGGCATCCCTGTCTTGTGCCAGTTTTCAAAGGGAATGTTTCCAGTTTTTGCCCATTCAGTATGATATTGGCTGTGGGTTTGTCATAGATCGCTCTTATTATTTTGAGATACATCCCATCAGTACCTAATTTATTGAGAGTTTTTAGCATGAAGGGTTGTTGAATTTTGTCAAAGGCCTTTTCTGCATCTATTGAGATAATCATATGGTTTTTGTCATTGGTTCTGTTTATATGCTGGGTTACATTTACTCATTTGCGTATGTTGAACCAGCCTTGCATCCCAGGGATGAAGCCCACTTGATCATGGTTGATAAGCTTTTTGATGTACTGCTGGATTCGGTTTGCCAGTATTTTATTGAGGATTTTTGCATCGATGTTCATCAGGGATATTGGTCTAAAAGTCTCTTTTTTGGTTGTATCTCTGCCAGGCTTTGGTATCAGGATGATGCTGGCCTCATAAAACGAGTTAGGGAGGATTCCCTCTTTTTCTATTGATTGGAATAGTTTCAGAAGGAATGGTACCAGTTCCTCCTTGTACCTCTGGTAGAATTCGGCTGTGAATCCATCTGGTCCTGGACTTTTTTTGGTTGGTAAGCTATTAATTATTGCCTCAATTTCAGCTCCTGTTATTGGTCTATTCAGAGATTCAACTTCTTCCTGGTTTAGTCTTGGAAGGGTGTATGTGTCGAGGAATTTATCCATTTCTTCTAGATTTTCTAGTTTATTTGCGTAGAGGTGTTTATAGTATTCTCTGATGGTAGTTTGTATTTCTGTGGGATCGGTGGTGATATTCCCTTTATCATTTTTTATTGCATCTATTTGATTCTTCTCTCTTTTCTTCTTTATTAGTCTTGCTAGAGGTCTATCAATTCTGTTGATTTTGTCAAAAAACCAGCTCCTGGACTCATTGATTGTTTTTGAAGGGTTTTTGGTGTCTCTGTCTCCTTCAGTTCTGCTCTGATCTTAGTTATTTCTTGCCTTCTGCTAGCTTTTGAATGTGTTTGCTCTTGCTTCTCTAGTTCTTTTAATTGTGATGTTAGGGTGTCAATTTTAGATCTTTCCTGCTTTCTCTTGTGGGCATTTAGTGCTATAAATTTCCCTCTACACACTGCTTTGAATGTGTCCCAGAGATTCTGGTATGTTGTGTCTTTGTTCTTGTTGGTTTCAAAGAACATTTTTATTTCTGCCTTCATTTCATTATGTACCCAGTAGTCATTCAGGAGCAGGTTGTTCAGTTTCCATGTAGTTGAGCGGTTTTGAGTGAGTTTCTTAATCCTGAGTTCTAGTTTGATTGCACTGTGGTCTGAGAGAGAGTTTGTTATAATTTCTGTTCTTTTACATTTGCTGAGGATTGCTTTACTTCCAAGTATGTGGTCAGTTGTGGAAGAAGTGTGGTGTGGTGCTGAGAAGAATGTATATTCTGTTGATTTGGGGTGGAGAGTCCTGTAGATGTCTATTAGGTCTGATTGGTGCAGAGCTGAGTTCAATTCCTGGATATCCTTGTTAACTTTCTGTCTCGTTGATCTGGCTAATATTGACAGTGGGGTGTTAAAGTCTCCCATTATTATTGTGTGGGAGTAGTTAAAGTCTCCCATTATTATTGTGTGGGAGTCTAAGTCTCTTTGTAGGTCTGTAAGGACTTGCTTTATGAATCTGGGTCCTCCTGTATTGGGTGCATATATATTTAGGGTAGTTAGCTCTTCTTGTTGAATTGATCCCTTTACCATTATGTAATGGCCTTGTCTCTTTTGATCTTTGTTGGTTTAAAGTCTGTTTTATCAGAGACTAGGATTGCAACCCCTGCCTTTTTTTGTTTTCCATTTGCTTGGTAGATCTCCTCTATCCCTTTATTTTGAGCCTATGTGTGTCTCTGCATGTGAGATGGGTTTCCTGAATACAGCACACTGATGGGTCTTGACTCTTTATCCAATTTGCCAGTCTGTGTCTTTTAATTGGAGCATTTAGCCCATTTACATTTAAGGTTATTATTATTATGTGTGAATGTGATCCTGTCATTATGATGTTAGCTGGTTATTTTGCTCATTAGTTGATGCAGTTTCTTCCTAGCCTTAATGGTCTTCACAATTTGGCATGTTTTTGCAGTGGCTGGTACCGGTTGTTCCTTTCCATGTTCAGTGCTTCCTTCAGGAGCTCTTTTAGGGCAGGCCTGGTGGTAACAAAATCTCTTAGCATTTGCTTGTCTGTAAAGTATTTTATTTCTCCTTCACTTATGAAGCTTAGTTTGGCTGGATATGAAATTCTGGGTTGAAAATTCTTTTCTTTAAGAATGTTGAATATTGCCCTCCACTCTCTTCTGGCTTGTATAGTTTCTGCCGAGAGATCAGCTGTTAGTCTGATGGGCTTCCCTTTGTGGGTGACCCGACCTTTCTCTCTGGCTGCCCTTAACATTTTTTCCTTCATTTCAACTTTGGTGAATCTGACAATTATGTGTCTTGGAGTTGCTCTTCTCGAGGAGTATTTTTGTGGCGTTCTCTGTATTTCCTGAATTTGAATGTTGGCCTGCCTTGCTAGATTGGGGAAGTTCTCCTGGATAATATCCTGCAGAGTGTTTTCCAAGTTGGTTCCATTCTCCCCGTCACTTTCAGGTACACCAATCAGACGTAGATTTGGTCTTTTCACATAGTCCCGTATTTCTTGCAGGCTTTGTTCGTTTCTTTTTATTCTTTTTTCTCTAAACTTCTCTTCTCACTTAATTTCATTCATTTGATCTTCCATCGCTGATACCCTTTCTTCCAGTTGATCAAATCGGCTACTGAGGCTTGTGCATTCGTCACGTAGTTCTCGTGCCTTGGTTTTCAGCTCCATCAGGTCCTTTAAGGACTGCTCTGCATTGGTTATTCTAGTTAGCCATTCATCTAATTTTTTTTTGAAGGTATTTAACTTCTTTGCCATGGGTTCGAACTTCCTCCTTTAGCTTGGAATAGTTTGATCATCTGAAGCCTTCTTCTCTCAACTCGTCGAAGTCATTCTCCGTCCAGCTTTGTTCCGTTGCTGGTGAGGAGCTGCGTTCCTTTGGAGGAGGAGAGGCGCTCTGATTTTTAGAGTTTCCGGTTTTTCTGCTCTGTTTTTTCCCCATCTTTGTGGTTTTATCTACCTTTGGTCTTTGATGATGGTGACGTACAGATGGGGTTTTGGTGTGGATGTCCTTTCTGTTTGTTAGTTTTCCTTCTGACAGCCAGGACCGTCAGCTGCAGGTCTATTGGAGTTTGCTGGAGGTCCACTCCAGACCCTGTTTGCCTGGGTGTCAGCAGCGGAGGCTGCAGAACAGCGGATATTGGTGAACAGCAAATGTTGCTGCCTGATCATTCCTCTGGAAGTTTTGTCTCACAGGAGTACCTGGTCACATGAGGTGTCAGTCTGCCCCTACTGGGTGGTGCCTCCCAGTTAGGCTACTCGGGGGTCAGGGACCCACTTGAGGAGGCAGTCTGCCTGTTCTCAGATCTCCAGCTGCGTACTGGGAGAACCACTGCTGTCTTCAAAGCTGTCAGACGGGGTCATCTAAGTCTGCAGAGGATTCTGCTGCCTTTTGTTTGGCTATGCCCTGCCCCCAGAGGTGGAGTCTACAGAGGCGGGCAGGCCTCCTTGACCTGTGGTGGGTTCCACTCAGTTCGAGCTTCCAGGTGGCTTTGTTTACCTACTCAAGCCTCAGCAATGGCGGGCGCCCCTCACCCAGCCTCACTGCTGCCTTGCAGTTTTATCTCAGACTGCTGTGCTAGCATCAAGCGAGGGTCCCTGGGCTTAGGACCCTCCGAGCCAGGCACGGGATATAATCTGGTGTGCCGTTTGCTAAGACTGTTGGAAAAGCGCAGTATTAGGGTGGGAGTGACCTGATTTTCCGGGTGCCGTCTGTCACCCCTTTCTTTGACTAGGAAAGGGAATTCCCTGACTCCTTGCACTTCCCGGGTGAGGTGATGCCTCGCCCTGCTTCGGCTCACGCTCGGTGGGCTGCACCCACTGTCCTGCACCCACTTTCTGACACTCCCCAGTGAGATGAACCCAGTACCTCAGTTGGAAATGCAGAAATCACCTGTCTTCTGTGTTGCTCACACTGGGAGCTGCAGACTGGAGCTGTTCCTATTCAGCCATCTTGGCTCCACCCACTCTCCCATATTTCTGTGAGGAGGAAACACGTAAACATAATTAGTTTTTGGTAAGTAATACATTGGAGGTGTTGAGGGCTGTGCCGGAGGCAGAAGTGCACATGCTTTGTTTGAGGGGTTTGAGAAAGTCTCAGTGGGGATTAGGAAAGACTTTACAGAAAAGATGAAACTTCAGGGAAGGATTAATGGGAGTTTTCAAGATACAAGACCTGGTCAAGTTTTCCAAGAAGAGAAATGAGAGAGCAGTGCATAGCAGTACAATAGGTGTTTCGGAAACTCCCACGTTCTTGGTCTAGAGCAGAGGTCCACAAACTTTTTCTTACAGGGCAAAATAGTAAATATTTTAGGTTTTGTGTACCAAGAGGCAAAATCAGGTAATATATAGGTGCTTAGATAATCTTTTATATAAAAATCATTTTTAGCTCCCAGGCCTTAAAAAAAGGATTTGGCTGGCAATAGTTTATAGACCACTGTCTTAGAGCCTGTCATGATTGTTGGGCGTTATAGGACTCAAACTGGGGAAAAGGAAGGCAAAGGCCAGATCATAAATGCGTTTGCAACAGTTAGCACTGTTTTGAAATCTTAGATTTGTCCATATCTTGTGAAATACAATAGTGCTGGAGATCAGATAAAGTTAAATAAAACACAATTTTTTTTAGGGGTTGGATTGGGATTGCATTGACTTTGTATTTTAAAAACAAACTGTCGCTGGGCACAGTGTCTCATGCCTGTAATCCCAGCGCTTTGGGATGCCAAGGTGGGCGGATCACCTGAAGTCAGGAGTTCAAGACCAGCCTGGTTAACGTGGTGAAACCCCGTTTCTACTAACAATACAAAAAATTAGCCCAGTGTGGTGGCACGCGCTTGTAATCCCAGCTACTCGGGAGGCTGAGGGAGGCTGAGGCAGGAGAATCGCTTGAACCCTGGAGGTGGAGGATGCAGTGGGCCGAGATTGCGCCGTTGCACTCCAGCTTGGGCAACGAGCGAAACTCTGTCTCAAAACATAAATAAATAAATAAATAAATAAATAAATAAATAAATAAATAAATAAAAGCTGTCATCTTTTGTCAGTAAAGTTTTGTAACTTCCTCACAAAGTTCTCGTGCTTCGTATAAATAATGTATTTTACATCTTACACTTCTATTGCTATTATACATGCCATTTTAATTTTATTTTTTATCTCTGCTGGTATATAGAACTGCAGTTGACTTTTATGTGTTAAGTTTATCAAGCAACTTCACTAACTTTCACTAATTTGCGTAATTTGACTATGTAACTTTGTATTTTCTCTGTAGACTATCCTACCTTTGTAATTAGTGACAGTTTTGTTTCTTCTGTTATCAGTATTGTAAACATTTCATTAAAAGTGTTTGGAATGTTCTTATCTTGTATTTTCTGAAATAGTAAATATTTTAGGTTTTGTGGACCAAGATATAATCTTGTAAAAGTGGTTTCTTGCATGTTTGATAAAACCAACCTGTTAAACTCTCTGGGATTGGTAATATGTCTTTGTGGGAAGATGTTATACTACTGGTTTTATTAGTTACCAGTTACTTTTTTAGGTTGTAAATCTCTGCTACATTTGTTTATGGTCACATATACCTATAGTTAGGTCCTTAATTAATTTCTGATTCTTAGTTGTGCCTTCTGTTTTCTTCCTTGCTTCAATCAAAGGTTTGTAAATTTTAATACTGATTTCAAATAATACAGTTTTGACATTGTTGATCATCTCTAGTTTATTTCCTTCTTTCTTTGGGCTTACTCTCTTTTTTTCTTTTCTCTGTCTCTCTCTTTCTCTCTTTCTCTCTTTCTCTTTCTCTCTTTTTCTCACCTAATTTACTCCGTAATGCCTCCTACAGTCTTTTTGTCCAGACCACTATCTAGTTCAGGACCATAGGTTAGAACTGAGTATGTCCCTTAGGTGTCTTTTTAAGCATTGTCTTCCCTCCACTCTCATCCCTTTTGTGTTTTTGTTTTGGTCTCTGGCTTAAAGAGACCAGCTGAGTTGTCTTATAGTGTCCCATTTTCTGGCTTTGTTTTATTGCTTTCTTTTGGTATTGTTTAGCTCATTTCACTATCTTCTGTATTTCTTTTAATTAAGTTGATAGTTAACCAACAACTATTTGCTTAGTGGGTGTTTTTGTTGTTGTTGTTGTTGTTGTTTTGAGACAGAGTTTCACTCTTGTTGCTCAGGCTGGAGTGCAGTGGCACAATCTCAGTTTACTGCAATCTCTGCCTCCTGGGTTCAAGCGATTCTCCTGCCTCAGCCTCCCGAGTAGCTGGGATTACAGCTGTGCACCACTACACCTGACTAATTTTTTTTGTATTTTTAGTAGAGACGGGGTTTCACCATGGCCAGGCTGGTCTTGAACTCCTGACCTCAGGTGATCCGCCCGCCTCGGCCTCTCAGAGTGTTGGAATTACCGGCGTGAGCCACCGCACCTGGCCTGGTTAGTCGTTTTTAATGCCCCATCAGGGCTTATAAAAAAATATTTTCCCCCCATATATATGTATATTCCTTCCTGGGTATACTTTAGAGTAAATTACAGATAACATGACATTTCAATCCTTAATATTCTAAATACCTTTCTACAAAATAAGAATGATTCCTTAAATAACTGTCAGATCTTTTACCACCTAACGAAATTTAGCAATACTGTCTTTTTTTTTTTTTTTTTTTTATGAGACGTAGTTTTGCTCTTGTTGCCCAGGCTGGAGTGCAATGGTGCGATCTCGGCTCACTGCAACCTCTGCCTCCCGGGTTCAAGCAATTCTCCTGCCTCAGCCTTCCGATTAGCTGGGATTACAGGCATGTGCCACCACGCCTGGCTAATTTTGTATTTTTAGTAGAGATGGGGTTTCTCCATGTTGGTCAGGCTGGTCCCGAACTCCCAGCCTCACGTGATCTGCCCACCTTGGCCCCCAAAGTGCTGAGGTTATAGGCGTGAGCCAACGTGCCTGGCCAGCAATACTGCTTTTTATTCCTTCAAAGATGCACTTTTTTTTTTTTTTTTGAGATGGAATCTCACTCTGTTTCCCAGGCTGGAGTGCAGTGGCTTGATCTTGGCTCACTGTAACCTCCACCTCCTGGGTTCAAGTGATTCTCCTACTTCAACCTCCTGAGTAGCTGGGACTACAGGCGCATGCCACCATGCCCGGCTCATTTTTTTTTGTAGAGATGGGGCTTCACCATGTTGGCCAGAATGGTCTCAATCTCCTGACCATGTGATCCACCCACCTCGGCCTTCCAAAGTGCTGGGATTACAGTCATGAGCCACCATGCCCGGCCTACCCTTTTTGTTTAAATCTTTGGAGCAAGGTATCTAATAATATTTTAAGTCTTCATTGGCTGGGTGGTAGTCATGATATATAGTTGTCAATGCCTATGCATACTCATCTTTGTTGTTTTTCCTCCTGGCATGATTAGATAGCTGTAGCCTATTGTTTCAGTAGATAAGTCACTTATGGAGCATCTGAGGAAAGAATATGAGTTTTGATTGCTGACTAAAAACTTTTCACTGTCAGCTTCTGGTAAGGTCAAAAAAGTGATGTCAAAACTTGCAGAAATGGGGTTTGTAGACAACAGTGGAAGAATCTTCTAAGAAATGCTATATCACCACCATTTTTGATGTCCCAGTAGTTGATATTGTGTGGAAAAACATGGACGAGAGTATGGTTAACAGGATTAAAAAATTATTCAGAATTGGACACTAAGGATACCTTAATGAAATTTTTTCACTTAAATTTTCCTTTATGTGTGAAAAAAAGAATGTGATAAAAATGTATCTTTACCATTAAAAATAACTGAAAATAATTTTAATTGCTTTTTTTTAA
Organism: Gorilla gorilla gorilla; assembly: GCF_029281585.2. Classification (NCBI taxonomy): domain Eukaryota; kingdom Metazoa; phylum Chordata; class Mammalia; order Primates; family Hominidae; genus Gorilla; species Gorilla gorilla. Next base: position 55,383,016 of record NC_073247.2, read on the forward strand.
TTTGAGACGAGGTCTTACTATATTGCCCAGGCTGGTCTCAAACTCCTGGGCTCAAGTGGTCTGCCCACTTCTGCCTGCCAAAGTGCTGGGATTACAGGTGTGAGCCACTGCACCCAGCTTCTTACTGAATTTTCACTGACTCCTAGTTTTCCTGGATAGTTTTAAAAAGTTGTTAGTGTTGTTTTAGCTCTTTTGATGCTGTTTTGAAGCTGTTTTATAGCTCTTTTAATGTCTTTTAAAAGCTCTCCTCGCGGATCACGAGGTCAAGAGATCGAGACCATCCTGGCCAACATGGTGAAACTCCGTCTCTACTAAAAATTCAAAAATTAGCTGGGCATGGTGGCGCTTGCCTGTAGTCTCAGCTACTTAGGAGGCTGAGGCAGGAGAATCACTTGAACCCAGGAGGCAGAGGTTTCAGTGAGCCGAGATCACGCCACCACACTCCAGCCTGGAGACAGAGTGAGACTCCGTCTCAAGAAAAAAGAGCTCTCGTCTTTTTCTTCTGCACCTTCCGTTTGTGCATAGGATTTTTCTTCCTTTATTCATCTTTCTGCATCTGGGGAGTATTGCCTTCAGCACTAGAAAATTTTCAGCCACTACATCTTCAAATATTGCCTGTGTTCCATTTTATTTTTTGACTCCATCTACATCTGGTTTTAGAGATATAATAGATTTTCCCACATACCCATAACCTCACTTACTTGTTTTTCTTGGTGAATATTTGAAATATACTCTCATCAATTTGAAATATACATGATTATTAACTATAGTTACCATGCTCTGCAATTGATCAGTAGAATTTATTCTTGTCTAAGTGAAACTTTGTACCCTTTGAATAGCATCTGCCCAATTCCCTTTCCCCACCCTCCCTGAGCCTCTGGTAACCACTGCTGTTCTCTTTACTCCTATGAGATAGATATTCTTTGAGTTTGACTTTTTTAGATTCCACATGTAAGTGAGATCATGCTGTTTTGTCTTTCTGTCTCTGGCTTATTTTGCTTAACACAGGGTCCTCCAGATTCATCCATGTTGTCACAAATGACAGAATTTCCTTCTTTTAAAGGCTGAATAGTATTTCAAGGTGTATATATACCACGTTTTCTTAATCCATTTATCCTTCAATGGATACTTAGGTTGATTCTGTATCTTGTCTATTGTGAATAAGGCTGAAATGAATATGGGAGTATAGATGTTATAAATAAAGTTTCAGTGCCGCAAAAGAAATAGCACTCGAATATAAAGTTTCCTTTTTAATTCTCAACAAGGCAAGGTACTTCTATAGAAGGGTGCGCCCTTACAGATGGAGCAATGGTGAGCGCACACTTGGGCAAGGGAGGGGAAAGGGTTCTTTCCCTGACGCACCTGGCCCCTGCTGCTGTGTCGTTCCTCTATTGGCTAGGGTTAGACTGCACAGGCTAAACTAATTCTGCTTGGCTAATTTAAAGAGAGTGACGGGGTGAGTGGTTTGGCAGGAAAAATGGTTATGACAGGGCAGGTAATTGGAATGAGTCAGGGTGGAGCAGGTAGTCGAAAAACGTTGCTTTACGAGGAAGTGAAGTTTAAAAGTAGAAGGCAAAGAAATGAACATACTGATTCCTTGGAAAGAAATTTAGAACTCATATATAACATAGATATCTCTTTGAAATTTTGATTTCAATTTCTATGATTTATAGCTAGTAGTGGGACTGCTGGATCAAATGGTGGTTCTATTGTTAGTTTTTTGAGGAAATTCCAACATTTTACTAAGAAAGAATCCCCAGGGGTTCAGATTTATGTGGGAAATCTTGGGTACAACTCTGTGTGGTACCTGGTTTGTTTCCTAAGTCTCAGGGCATTTTATTGGCTTTCAGTGTTTGCTTACCTTTCTGTATTCTCCTTTTTTTTCAGCCTTTTTCCTTTTGCCGCCAGCTCAGCCATTCATTTATAAAGATCCTTTTAAAATATGTCATCTAATATTTTAAATAATTTTGTATTAGGAAGGTTTTTCAATATGTATACTGCTTGCCATTGGCCTTATTTTTGGAAATTATACTATAATTTAAGGAAATATAAATGAAATTGTTGGGATACTATTTATTTATTTTTATTTATTTATTTGAGACGGAGTCTTGCTCTGTCTCGCCCAGGCTGGAGTGCAGTGGTGCGATCTTGGCTCACTGCAGCCTCTGCCTCCCCTGTTCAAGCAAGTCTCCTGTCTCAGCCTCCCGAGTAGCTGGGACTAAGGCTACCACACCAGGCTAATTTTGTATTTATTTTTTAATAGCGACTGAGTTTCACCATGTTGCCAGGGTGGTCTTGAACTCCCGACCTCAGGTGATCCACCTGCCTCAGTCTCCCAAAGTGTTGGGATTACAGGTGTGAGCCACCAGGCCTGGCCTGTTGGGATACTTTTAAAAAATCCTTTGTGCTTTAATTATAATCATTTCTGTTTTTGAACCAGTTTGTGGTTCAGCAGCATGGGGAAGGAAGTTGTTGGTGTTGTTAGATGTATTGCCCCCTTGTCACAAAAATTCTAAATGCCAGGTAGTATTTTAAGTATTTTACATGTATCATCTCATTTAATTCCTCAAACAACCCTTTGAAATAGGTACTGCTTTCTCCATTTTACAAAGATGAAGACATTGAGATCAGCTAACTTGTTTCATGAGTCTTTCTGAAATTTTTTATTTATTTATTTTTATTTTTTTATTTGTTTTACTTTAAGAGATAGGGTCTTCCTCTGTAGCCCAGGCAGGGATGCAGTGGTACAATTGTAGCTCACTGCAGCCTTGAACTCCTGGACTCAAGCAGTCCTTTTTAGCCTCCCAAGTAGCTAGGACTACAGGCCTGCCCCACCATGCTCAACTAAGTTTTAAGTTTTTTGTAGAGAATGAGAGTCTCACTATGTTGCCCAGGCTGGTCTCGAACTCCTGGTCTCAAACAGTCCTCTCACATTGGCCTCCCAAAGCGGTGGGATTACAGGTGTGAGCCACTGTGCTCGGCCTTTCATGAATCTCATAACTAGTAAGTGACAAGGCTTTGATTCTGACTCAGGTCTCTACAGTCGGGTCAGAATCACAGCCTTGTCACTTACTAGTTATGAGATGACTTCTACAGTCTGATTGCATTATTGCTGTACAATACTACACATACACTTTGGAAGCAGAACTTCTGCTTCAGTGTTGTGATTTTGGGCATGATGCATATAATAAAGTTTTGCCAACCTCTTCTGCTAGATTATCTTAACTGTAAATGTTCTTTTAATTGTCCAGAAGGTAATTCAGACTATAATAAGGAAATGATTCTGTATAAATTGAATCAGCAAAGTATCATTCTTCTATGAAAAATATGTAACAGGTTATTAATGACTGTAAGATACTGATTTACTCAGCGGCAAGACTTTCCTAATTAACTTACATATGCTGGTTACTTTGCTATAGGGATCAAAGCACGACTTGGGTTCGTTCTCTACCATTTATAGGCACATATTCTAGTGGAGGAGATAAATGACGTACTTACAAAAGATGTGAGTATTCATTTGGAAGTGAAATGGGAGAGGTTCCCTTGCCCCCCTCACAGGGCATGTGATGGGGGTGTGGCTCGCTTCTTCAGTGCCCCACTGCTCAAACCTCTAGGGGAGCATACAGACTTACAGGCTGTGGGGCTCCCACCCCACGGCAATGTCTGTCTAGGGGTGAATGTTACAGCTGAATCCCCAGTGGACATGTGTTAGAGGGTGCTCTTTTAGTTTGCTGTCTGTAGGCGGCTTGTGTTAACCAGCTCAGTTAGACCTTATACCTTGTAGCAAGGACAGAGGGTTTCCTGTATCCCGGGTTCTTGCCTTGGTGTACTGGAAGAATCGGATCACATGTGGGCTTGGAGAATGAGTGTAAAGTTTTATTGAGTGGAAAGTAGCTTTCAGCCTATGGGGTAGCCAGAGGGAGATGGCCGCTTGGCAGCCCCAGCTCTCCTCCGGCTGCGCTGGCCAAACTCTGCCTAGTCCCGCTGGTCAGTGGCCTGCCGGTGTGCCAGCGTTTGTCGGTGTGTTCTTCCGCCTGCATGCTCCCCTCAACATCCTCTCGATGTCCAGCCACTTGTCTTCTTCCACCGATGTGTCCCTCTCGCCATCTAGCAGTTTCTGTCTCTGCCTTGCTAGGGTCTTGGGTTTTTATAGGCCCAGGATGGGGGCGTGGCGGGTAGGCAGAAGTGCCTGTCTGAGGGGGTAGAGCCCTAGCCAGGGACCACACCCTCCTCTACCCAGCACTTCCCTTCTCCCATTCTGTATCATTTAAAGGGACCACACTCTTCCCTTCCCAGCAGTCCCGTATCAGAAGCATGTATTAGAAACTATAACTCACTCTGGGTTTTTGGGAATATGTCAAATAATACTTCTGGAAGGAAGAGGTGAATGTTGCTTTTTAAAGGATAGACAGGAATTTGCCCGATTAAGGAGTGAGTTGAGGGAAAGATGGCAATGGCTTTTTTAAGGCAGAGGAAGCAAACATGGTTAAAATCATAGAAATGTATAAGGTTGTATTTTATTCACAGATCTGCATGTTATTTGTCCTGACTGAAGTGGTGGTTATGAGATTGGGAACATTTCAGCAAGAGTCATAAAATGAAGGCCCTTATAAATCAAGCTAGATTGTGGGGACTTTTCAGAGGAGTTTAAAATAGAAAGTGCATGTTTTGCACTTCATGTTTGAGTTTTTGAAAGCTCACTGGCAGTGGTTTGGAGGGCAGATTGAAAGAGGAGGAAATGGAGAGAGAGCCTACAGTTTGGGAGACAAGTTAGAAAACTGTTGAAATAGGCCAAGTATGTAAAGTTGAGGTCCTAACTAACCTGGAGAAACATAGTAGGAATGGAGAAGGGGTGGATTCAAAGGCTTTTAGTTTGTAAAATGAACTCTGTGAATAGAAGGAACATGGTTTATTGGTGGGGAAGAGGTGAGAGAGGAAAAGTAGGACTACTGTTTGGCTTGGTCAGCTGGTAAGATTGTTACCACTGTCTAAAATCTGCAGTACCATTAGACTTTCTTGTTCAGTGTTAAGATTCATGTAATTTCAGATATTCATGGTATATGTAACAGATGGGGGTAATTATAAAGAAAGTATTTGGAAATTCATGCCTTTATAACCTTCATTTCTATACCCACCTTCCCCCTTTTTTTATTCCCCAGTAGGTTTTGTTTTGTTTTGTTTTATTTTATCATATTGTGTTTTTCTTTCCCAGATCTGGTAGACAAAGGTACTCAGAGGGTTAATAGCAGATTTTTTCCCCCAACTGTGTATCACTAGGTTTGTGAATTAGAGTCATGATACAGTAAAATTAAGACATTTGATGTTTTTGTAATATTTTGGCATGGTTTTATTTGTTAATATCCTAGCATAAAAATATAATAGTCTTCAAAGATGATTACTGGGGTATGGGGTGCTTGGTGGTGGCTACAATCAAATTCTTATTCCAACCCCAAATTGACAACGTTATAACAACATAGAATCTTATTATTTAGAACCTAATTACTGTTGTTCCCCTTACCCATGAGGGATATGTTCCAAGACCCGCAGTGGATGCCTGAAACTTCAGGTAGAACTGAACCTTATTATATACGTTTTTGTCAACAAAAAGAGTCAAACTCTGTAAAACATTTTAGCTGGGAGTTGTGGCTCATGTCTGTAATTCCAGTACTTTGGGAGGCCGAGGCGGGTGGATCACATGAAGCCAGGAGTTCGAGGCCAGTCTGGCCAACATGGTGAAACCCCATCTCTACTAAAAATACAAAAATTAGCCGGCCATTGTTATATGTAAAGTTTCGGTGCCGCAAAAGAAATAGCACTTGAATATAAAATTTTCTTTTTAATTCTCAGCAAAGCAAAGTACTTCTATAGAAGGGTGCGCCCTTACAGATAGAGCAATGGTGAGCGCACACTTGGACAAGGGAGGTGAAGGCGTTCTTATCCTTGACACACGTGGCCGCCGCTGCTGCTGTGTCGTTCCCCTATTGGTGAGGGTTAGACCGCACAGGCTAAATTAATTCTGATTGGCTAAAGAGAGTGATGGGGTGAGTGGTTTGGCGGGAAAAATGATTATGACAGAGCAGGCAATGAGTCAGGGTGGAGTAGGTAATCAAAATGAGTCAGGGTAGAGTAGGTGATTGAATAAGGGTGGAGCAGGTAATTGAAAAAGGTTGCTTTATGAGGAAGTTAAGTTTAAAAGTAGAAGGTAAAGAATTGAACATACTGACATATTGATTCTTTGAAAAGAAATTTAGAACTCATATCTAACAACCCCTCCCCTTGTATTTCCTCACAGCTTTCTTTTCAAACTTTTTTTAAACATGTCTTGGCTTAGTTGTTTGGCTTGATTTTCCAAAAGCAGATGCTTCTCTGGATAAGGTGGAGGATATTTAAGGGAGGTTTGAGTAAGTGCCATTTTTATGAGCCTCTTCATCAACCTTTGGAGGCATGGTATGACACAGCACCTGACAAGAATAAGTACACCCATTACGGCTGCGAGGGAAGTAAGAATTGAGGCTATTATTCCTTTCCATTTACTGAACTACTTTTCTAGCCATCCTGTAAAGGGGTCATTTACCCCTGAGTTGTTGGCTAACTCATTGGACAGAGCAGTCAGACCTTGCAGTGCCTTTGTTATACTTCCATCAGTGGTGGTAGTGTTTGGGATGAAGGTACAACATTGAGTTTTCATCATGACGCAAACTCCTCCTCTTTCTGCTAATATCATGTCTAAGGCTATCCTGTTTTCCCCAGCCATCTGGCTAGTTGCCCCTAGTTGTTCAGCTATTCCTTTAACAGCATCTCTAGTGTAGTTAATAAATTATTGTTGGTTGTAGTAGATGTAGTTTATCCAATCTACATTTTTATTAATTGTCACCTACCAAAATATTGACTTAAATCCTGCAGCTATTTGATTTCAGGTTTTAAATTGATCTGGTATTCCCCGTGGGACTCCAGTTGCGTCTAAATAGACATGAGAATCAAAAGACCCATAAGGGGCTTCTCTCACTTTACGATGTCTTATTTTTCCTTCCTCTGGTTGATGAAGTGCCAGGGTGAAAGGGATAGCCAGTTGGACTAAAGCATAAGTGCCACTCCAGTTATTTGGCAGAGTGTCCAGTAAAGGTCCACCACAATACCACCACACATCTGCTCGGGGATGAACAAGGGCTGACTGATTGATAAGCTCTTGAAAATTCTTAAGCTCACTGCATCCCTTCAGGTCTCCAAGGAACGCCGTTTCTTCCCTGTCGTGAGAGACACGAAGTGAACTTAGTGTTGGGAGACGGAAGTTGGATGGCCCTCGGGGGCTGGGAGATGGAAGCTGGATGGCCCTCGGGGGCTGACTCACAGGGTGCTGGACTTCTGGATATAGCAGAGAGAGCTTGGCATGACTTACTACTCCAGGCTGTAGAATCCTGGAAAAGAGCTACCATGCAGCCCACACCAGGTCAACTGGAGGACCACCTTAGTGGAAAGGGGACAATCTGGGCCTCTGGCCTGCTATGCGCACAAGCATAACAATTGCTTTTGTTTAACGTGTGGACGGAATATTTGATCCATTCCAACCAGGCATTTGCATCTTGATATCCTGTCTTAATTGCCAAAGTTTGTTTTAAGTCTTTAACTTTTACGATAGGTATCTTGGTCTTGTCGTTAGATGGAGGAGGAGCAATTGTTCTGTTGTGAGAGGTTTTGGAAGGAGGCTTAGAGGAAGGTGCAGGCAGTGGGGGATCAAAGAAACTCATTTTAAAGAATTTAATAGGGTTTGTCCCTGAAACCTCAGCTCCCATACCATAAAACCAGCTTAAAGAAGGGAACTGGCTTAGAAAAGGAGAAGAACTTTGAGCGTTTGAGATAATAACCTGTATAGAATTACACTGGTTTAGCTGACAGCGGGGAGGGCTGTCCTTGTAGTAAAATGTATGGTTTTAGGAAATTACAAAAACCGGTTGGGGCAGTCCATTCTTGTTCTTTAGTGCTCCACAGAATGTTGGACTAACTACAGCATAAAAGCTCTACATCGGGGAGCAAGACTCCTGGTTGACACTGGGGTCTTTATCGAAATCTTTCTGGATTAAGTGGTCCCAATTTACTAAGGCCCAGTCTGAGGAGAGTCAGGAGGGACAGAGGTACTTTTCTGAAGTAGAGAGCTGTCTTTGACTTGGCAAGCCCCCACGGGTATAACAAGGCAAGCATCAAATGCAATAGTTTGAGGCGAAATTGACTTGGTTATGTTATAACTAGATGGTCAGCAATAGAACGAGGAAAGAAGAAAGTAATAGAATAGATGAAAGAGAGTTAAATTTTTCTTAACTTTAGTTTGATAGTGTTTTCCCCTGAGACTATGGCCCACATCTCTGGAGGGAGCGGTGCTTTCTTGCCGCGGGTGTGATGATTCTATCCCCCTTCCGCTGTAGGAACAGCAGTCTCCGTAGTTAGCAGCACAAGGTAGGGTCCTTCCCAGGCTTGCTTGAGTTTTCCTTCTTTCCACCCTTTGATGAGAATGTGATCCTCAGGCTGGTGCTGGTTTACCGGAAATTCTAGGGGTGGTACCTGTGCTAAAAGACTTTTAGTTTTGAAGGAAAGGAAAGTGGAAGATAAACCAAGTATATAAATTCTAAGAAATTGATCTTTTGTTTTAAATGTGGGGACATCAGCAGTGGGCTTTATAGTCCTTGGTGCCTTCTTACTGAGAAATTTCCCTTAGCACCTATTTTTATTAGTTTTTAGACCGAAGAAAGCCAAACACCGTTTTATATTTGACAGTGCTTCCTGTATGATTTTTATACTAGATAAGCTAAATTTCACCTTTATATTAGTGTGTTATTAATGTTAAACTCAGTTTTAATAAAACCTTGTAGACATATTTATCCAATTTTAATGTCTGACCATAAGGTAAAATTTTTATAGACTCTGTTTAACCTTTTATAATTTTTGTTAAAGAGCAGGTTAGTGCTTTAAGAAAAACCTTTTTTGCTTTTATTTTAATGTCCAGTTCACAGAAAGACTGGATGATACCCCTTTAACTTTAGCCAGTATGTTTACACACAGAATTTCCTTTACAATTAACATTTTAAAAATTGCTCAAACCTTTAAAACAAAATATATTTCTTTAACCTTTTAATGTAGGTAAAAATGCACATTCTTATGCCTCCTTTTAATTCTTTTACCAAAGGTATATTTTACTTTCCTAACAAACCTTGCACATAAACTGTTTCTTCAATAGTTTTACATTCAGGAGGCCTAATTACTTTTAAATTATATAACATTTCTTTCATAAATTCCCTTTTATAACTTTTTTTTTTCACGACTTTCACAGACAATTCTTTGACATACCTCGACTTTCTGACTTGTTGCAAACATCCCTTTCTTTAAACAACCAGTTAATTTATTTTAGGACAAGAATTTACCATATAACATTCTTTTTATATAAATTCTTCCCCTCCCCCCCTTTTTCATTCTTCTCCAAAGTGAACTTCCTTTATGTCTGTGGACTAGACTGCCTAAGGCCACAAGATTAGAAGTTAGGATAATACATGTTACACTGTTAATTTTTAGCAAACTTTACTTTTGTTGAAAACCTTGTAAGTTTGGGATTTCAGTTATCTTTTGCTATTAATAAGACCTTGTTTAGTCCAGATTAACTTAGAATTGGTATAGATGGTTCCTTCCTGGTTCTGTAAGTACTTTAAGGCTTGGCTGAGTGCAAACAGCTCCCATGTTTGAGCAGACTAATTATTAGGCAATTTTCCTAATTCTGCTTGTACAAGAGTTGCCCTATCAATTACTGAATACCCATTGTGTCTTTTTCCGTCAATCACCCAGGAGGAGGGAGGAACTGTCTATCGTCCTGTCCTGAAGGGAGTTCCTCCTAGGTCTGGTCGGACCTTTGTACAGTAATTAAGATTTAGATCCTGTTAGGAAACCTGCTGGGTTAAGGGAATTTTTAGTGGTTAATGTTGAATTATCCTTTTTTTTTTTTTTTTTTTTTTAACAGAATAGCCTCATACTTTCTTGTGTTAGCAAAACAGTTGTCGCTACAGATTGAATGTATTAGGGCCATCCGCGGGTTACTGGGTTAAGGATTTTTGATAGGAAGGCTACGAGTTGTCAGTGGCCTCAGTGCTTTTGGGCTATGCCCTTGTTTACACTGACAAGGTGGTATTGGAGTGTTACAGTGTCACGGAGAAGACCTTCAATTATCAATTATAGGTTTTAAATTTACCCTGGCTTTTAAAGGAATAGGGTACACTGTTTTTTCCTTTACTACTTATATCTCTCTCTTTCTCTCTTTCTTTCTCTCTTTGACTTTCTGTCTCTCTCTTTGGCTCCCTCTTTGTCTCTGTCTCTTCCTCTCTCTGTCTCTCTTTGACTCCCTCTTTGTCTCTCTGTCTCTTCCTCTCTCTCTCTGCCTTTTTTTCTCTCTCCCCCGCCTTCTTCCTCTCTCTCCCTTCTCTCTCTCTTCTCCCCCTTCCACCACCTCTTCCACCCCCCCTTCTCTCTCTCTGTTTCCTTTCTGCTGGTCTTTCCCTGCCTCTGCCAGACGCTTATGCTGCTGTTCTCCCCTCTCTTTCCCCTTTTACCCCGGAGAGGGACTCAAGATAAAAGAGACAGAGCCCCTGACCTCCCTATTCTTCCTCGAAAGTCATGAGCGGAAGGGCTTCTTTTGTCCTTTCTTAGTTCAGGACATCCTCTCTTGAAGTGGCCTGTTCTTCCACATCAATAGCACCTATCTTGTCCTTCCTCCTTAGTTCTGGGATTCTTTAACCCTGCTCCACCATACTCTTTAGGGGGCCTGGTAGATGAGGACCTTGGTCCTCCAGATGGAGACTGGGGTCCTTTAAAAGAGGATTTGGACCCTTTATAGTTTCTAGCTCCCTGGAAACTCTGTCTAGAAGTACCTGGGTTTGGAGCCATCTGTTGGAAGGTAGAAAACGTAAGTTTTGTCTTTTGTTTCTGTTTTTCTTCATCCCTTTTCACATATACTTTCTGAGCTTCCCTGAGAAGCTCACTTAGGGGACGGTCTTCTCAACTGTCTATGTTTTGTAACTTTTTTGAAATGTCTGGCCAACTTTTAGTGACAAATTGGAGTTTCAACATTCCTTGCCCAAGGGGATCATCCAAATTGAGGCCTGCGTATTGCCTCATTTGCTCCCTCAGTCTGTCTAGGAATCTCATAGGCCCTTCATCCTTTTCCTGTTGTATATCAAATGCTTTAGAAAGATTTCGGGTTCGGGGTACTGACTCCCGAATTCCTTTTATTATTGTCTCTCTTAGGTCCTGCATATTTTCCCGTTGATCTGCTTTGTTATTGTCCCACCAGGGGTCTCAGGCGGGGAATTTCTGGTCCGCGGTAGGAACGTTTTCACCAGGAGGATGCTCACGTTCCCAAACTACCATAGCAGCCGTACAAATCGTACTCCTTTCTTCTCCTGAAAAGAGGATGCCCAAGATGGACATTAACTCGACCCAAGTGTATAACTGAGGTCCTAAGAATTGGGCAATTTGGTCTGCCACTCCATAAGGGTTATCTAGTAGTGGTTTAAGCTCCTTTTTAAAATTCTAGACTTTGAACTGGTTAAGGGAGCATTTACAAAGCCAGTGGCCCCCCCCTCCTTATGGTACCTCTTTCAAAGGGAAGAGGGTCGGGCCTCTTAGGTATGGAGGGAAATGGGAAATTCTGAATATCTTTTTTACATTGTTCTACCTCACGCTGGAGTCCTTTTAGAGAGGGGTCTTTAGGTTGGGAGGGAATGGGCTGGTGGGACGGTAATTCCCAAGAGTCAGAGTTATAAGGAGGAGGGATAACGTGAGTAGAGGTGGAATTTGGAATGGGATCTGAGGAGGCAGTGGCTGTCTGAGGGGAAAGACTGGGGACATTGAGTGGGGGAAGATAGTCTAGGGGATCGCATGCGCTGGAGTCTTTAGGCATGAGAGCTGGCTCCTCTGACTTTTCATTTTGAGGTGCCAGATTGGGTTCTTCCCTATTTGTTTTTAAGGGAAAAAGGAGGGCAAGTCCATGCCTCCAACAGAGGGCATAGCCTAGTTCTTCTGAGACACTGGACTTTTATCATTAACATGTCGGATTAGAAGCTGACACATTACATCCTCATTCGACCTAAACTTTGGCCAGAAGATTGAGGGTTTGAGGATGGGTCTTTGAGTCTAAATAAAACAGCAATATTTTATCATTTGTTGCTTTTTCCTATGTTTAGTCCTTTCATTATCCTTCCAGTGTTTTAGCATGAGACCTAGGGGGCTATCTGGGGGGATATCTTTGTTACCATCTTTATCCCTCTTGCTCCCTGTCTTGCTTGGGGTATTTCCCATCTTGATGGTTTTGGGGTAAGTTTCAAGGTTCCATTTCCCTTACAGAAAATTTGTCACGTTTTGTGGGGAGGCTCAATTTCCCCCACTGGAAATTTCTCGCCTTTTCTACTACTGGAGGTTCGTGTGAAGTTCAGTCCCCTCCAATGGGCATGTCTCACCTCTTTTTAACCTGTAAGCCACCCCAACCAAGGAGTACTTCACCTCACCCCCCCCTCCCCCCCACCCACCACCTGGCTTTCTTACCTTGGTCCCTACCACCAAGGAAATACTTTACCGGCTCCTGTGGCTTCTCCTTCCTTGGTCTGTGTACAGTCATCAGTGTGGTATGTGAGAATCCTTTAAGCTAGGTTACTGGCCAGTTCCCCCCCCCCCCCCCCCCCACCGTGCCGCCGTGTTGCCAAGAGCTTGGGTTATTCCTCGCACTGGGTGAGTTCTGATTTCTCACCCCTGAGGTGACCACAAGGGGCAGGGCATGCCTTCTCATGAGAGACAACCAGAGACTGCCGGGAGGGGAATGTAATCATGGGCGAGCCCCTAAATTGTTATACATAAAGTTTCGGTGCTGCAAAAGAAATAGCACTCGAATATAAAATTTTCTTTTTAATTCTCAGCAAGGCAAGATACTTCTATAGAAGGGTGTGCCCTTACAGATGGAGCAATGGTGAGCGCACACTTGGACAAGGGAGGGGAGGGGGTTCTTATCCCTGACACACGTAGCCCCTACTGCTGTGTCATTCCCCTATTGGCTAGGGTTAGACCGCCCAGGCTAAACTAATTCCAATTGGCTGATTTAAAGAGAGTGACGGGGTGAGTGGTTTGGTGGGAAAAATGGTTATGACAGAGCAGGTAATGAGTCAGGGTGCAATCAGTAATCGGAATGAGTCAGGGTGGAGCAGGTAATCGAAAAAGGTTGCTTTGTGAGGAAGTTTAAAAGTAGAAGGTAAAGGATTGAACATACTGACGTACTGATTCTTTGAAAAGAAATTTAGAACTCATATCTAATAGCATGGTGGCACACACCTGTAGTCCCAGCTACTTGGGAGGCTGAGTCAGGAGAATTGCTTGAACCCCGGAGGTGGAGGTTACAGTGAGCCGAGATCGCACCATTGCACTCCAGCCTGGGGACAAAGCAAGACTCTATCTCAAAAAAAAAAAAAAAAAAAAAAAAAAAAAAAAAAAAAAGATCCTGAGCATTTCTTCAAAGGATTGTAACAGGAGGTGAAACTTGGCTTTACCAGTATGATCTTAATGACAAAGCACAATCAAAGCAATGGCTACCAAGAGGTAGAAATTGATCCAGTCATAGTGAAAGTGGACCGGTCAAGAGCACAGATCAAGACAACAGTTTTTTGGGATTCTCAAGGCATTTTGCTTGTTGACTTTCTGGAGAGCCAAAAAATGACAATAACCCCTGCTTATTACGAGTATGTTTTAAGAACGCCAAAGCTTTAGCAGAAAAATGCCCAGAAAAGCCTCACCATGGCAGTGCCTCTACTCAGTCCTCTCATCAAACAAGGGCAATGTTTTGAGAGTTTTCATGGGAAATGATACAGTCTTGATTTGGCTCCTTCCAGCTTCTTTTTGTTTCCTATTTTAAAAAATCTTTAAAGGGCACCCACTTTTTTCTTCAGCAAATAATGTAAAAAGACTGCATTGACATGGCTACATCCCCCAGGACCCCTCAGTTGTTTAAGGCTGCACTAAATGGCTGGTGTCATTGCTTACAAACGTGTCTTGAACTTGATGGAGCTTATGTTGAGAAATAATGTTTATATTTTTATCTTTTAATTCTATTTTTTTCCATGAACTTTTTGAAGTCCCCTTGTACTGGGTGATTGGATTAGTAAATCTTTGGGCATCTACTCTATGGAAGTGCGCCCTGTGCTAGGTGATAACAAGGAATACAGGCAGTGATCACTCCTGCCTTTATGGCATTTTTATTTGATCGGGTGGAGTTTAGTCAACACACAGGTAACAAATATATGGTGTAATAGTTAAGAGTGAGCTCTGGAGACTGACCTAGTTTCAGTTCCTGTGTCTGCTACTTAGTACCTGTTTCCTTGAGTAAATTGCTTATTCTCTGATTCAGTTTCTTCATTCTATAAATGAAGCTCTCTACCACCACATAAGGTTTTTTAGAACCTTTTGAAAGAGTTGATGTTAGATATTGCATAAAACTAAGTTTTTACTGTTACATAATAATGTCAGATGATAGAGACGTTGCAGTAAGACCAAATTTAGAGGTTGGAAAAATCACCTCTAGTTTGAGGTGGGACAGGAAGCAAAGCTTTCATGGGGAAGATGGCATTTAAATGGATCTTGAATGATTGATAGAATTTATAGGGTGGTGGGGGTTGAATAAGATTTCCTAGAGGGAGAAGAATGAAGTTGGGAGAATGTACAGTGTGTCCTGAAATCAGAAATGCCCGTCTCTACTAAAAATACAAAAAATTAGCTGGGCGTGGTGGCGGGTGCCTGTAGTCCCAGCTACTCAGGAGGCTGAGGCAGGAGAATGGCGTGAACCCGGGAGGCGGAGCTTGCAGTGAGCCGAGATCGCGCCACTGCACTCCAGCCTGGGCGACAGAGCGAGACTCCATCTCAAAGAAAATTAAAAAAAAAAAATAAATAAACTCATATTTCTATTGTACGCTCACTCCACCCTGTCCAGGCAGTTGCCTAAATAGATGTTAAGATGTTGTTCCCTTTCCTTTCACAACCTCCCTCACCCCCACACCCCCATTGTCTTTCAAATCTTGACTTTTTAGGTAGAACACTAAATGACTCTGGATTAACTATTACCACTTTTACCACATTCTGAATATCCATGCCTCCTCTCCCCCACCCTCTAGATTGCATACTTCTTGAGAGCAGGGGAAGTATATTTTATTCAGATTGGTTTGTTTAACCCTTGAGTATTGTCCCTGGCACCTAGTAAATGCTCAGATTATTTCAGGGGGTGGGATAGTAGATGAATGATCCTGATTAAAAACAGTTTCAACTAAATTTAAAATTAAAAAAAATTTAAACAGGAACTTTAAAAATGGATGTTGTCTGAGACCTTTGTGACTCCTGGAATTTGTGAATACTTCTGTAATATAATTTCCTCATTCAGAAAATTGGGGGTAATGAGGACTTAATAAAATGAAATTACCATATTTTTACATTTGACAATGTATTTAAGAAACTTAGTGTTTCTAGAAAGATACTTAGAATTCAAAGGAAATGCACAATGTAATTTTAGGACAAACTTTAGCATTTTTAAAAAGCAAGAAAAGTCACTCAGCTTGTTACTGGAAAGGGGTCCTGATCCAAGCCCCAGGTTGGATCTCACGCAAGAAAGAATTCGAGGATAATCCAGAGTAAAGTGAAAGCAAGTTTATTAAGAAAGTAAAGGAATACCTGCTCAACTGACAGTACTTACAGTTATTTCTTGATTATATGCTAAACAAGGGGTGAATTATTCATTAGTTTTCCAGGAAAGCAGTGGGCAATTCCCAGAACTGAGGGTTCCTCACCTTTTTAGACCTTACAGAGTTCTGACGTTGTGATAGTGCTGCTAGGAGTGTCTTTTAGCATACTAATGCATTATAATTAGTGTATAATGAGCAGTGAGGATGACCAGAGGTCACTTTTGTTGCCATCTTGGTTTTGGTGGCTTTTGGCTGGCTTCTTTACTGCAACCTGTTTTTATCAGCAAGGTCTTTGTGACCTGTATCTTGTGCCAACCTCCAGTCTCATCCTGTGACTAAGAATGCCTAACGTCCTGGGAATGCAGCTCAGTAGGTCACAGTCTTACGTTACCCAGCCCCTATTCAGGATGGAGTTCTTCTGGTTCAAATGCCTCTGACAAGCTGTTTACATTTTGGGCTTTAAACATCATTGATTCTTTTTCTCAACTAATGAATTACAGAAGTTGTAGTATAATTACCGTAGTTCCTCCATACTTAGGGCAAGATGACTCTGAGAAATGTTCCATACTGTCTCCCAGAGATCTCCAGCAGGCTTGAGTCCCAGTTGCCTAGAGTCATAATCAGCTCCATAATGCATCCTTTATTGGCATACTTTCCTTTCCTGACTCACTTCTTTACTTCGTTAAAGGTATTTCCTCAGATACTTCTCAAATAAACTACTTGTACAAAAACCTTTATCTCACAGTCTTTCTTGGGAGATGCAACGCAGGCAGCATGACAAGCATTGTAATAATAGTTAAAATTTTGAAGTTTTAGAAATCAGAGACATTTGTAATTTGATGCTTATAATTTCAAAGAAGAAATTTGTTCACACAGATCAGTATGAAAGCTTTACCTTCTTTTTTAATAGGGAAGATTTACTAAAATAGATTTGCTTGGTTATTGATAAAACATATACTGGGTACTCAAACATTTGCTGTTTTTGAAAATAAGGAGTAGGAGCTGGGCATGGTGTCACATGCCTTTAGTCCCAGCTACTTGGGAGACTGAGGTGGGAGGATTGCTTGAGCCCAGGAGTTTGAGGCTGCGGTGAGCTGTGATCGCGTTGGGGTGACAGAGCGAGACCGTGTCTCTTTAAAAAAAAAAAAAGAAAAAGAAAAAAAAAAGAAAAAAATCATGGAGTTATATAAATATAAATTATATAAATAGCTGGTTCCTATTAGGAGTCCAGAGGTCAAAGTTAGTCAGGATAAGTGTTGACACATGTCTTGTTTCATACTGCAAAAGGAGTCAATGATATTTAAAGCACAAGATGTTAATGCCTAGGTGATGATTGGCATGATGCTATTTTTCTTAAATACTAAAATTTGTTTTAGGTTTATACTGTGCATTTCCTTTGAATTCTAACTACCTTCCTGGCAGTACTAAATATAAAATTAAATCCAATTCAAGAAACAAAAAGAACCAGAGAAAGAATGTAGATACAAGCAAGAGAGAATAGGATAACATAGGCTGAGCATTTTCTTATTCCTGAAGAATAGATTTTTAATTTTAGATTTGACCATAGAATTTCTGCTAGTAAATATTTTTATTTCAGGGCTGGAATACCTCTCTAAGTTGATTGGAATCTGTGCCATCTGATCACTGTTATTTTGGTGTTTTAAAAATATATTGTAATGCATGATAGAATTTTAGGACTTAAAACATCTTGGATACCGTATTTTACAATAATAACATCATATATGTTAGATACAAGTATTTTTCCTAAAAATCTTTTTCCCTTCCTTTACAGAATGCTGCCTTTTTATATGGTCTTGGTTTGGTCTACTTCCATTATAATGCATTTCAGTGGTAAGTTGACATAAAACCAGTAATTCAGTCGTTTTCAGTAAATGGCTTGTTTGCTTGTTTTGTTTGTGCTTGATTTTTTTTGTGTGTGTGTAATAAATACAAAATTTAGTGTCATTAAACCTACACTTTTCAGTAATCTTTTGAAATGATTAGATTGTTCCTTGAAGGGTGTTGGCTCACCTTAGATTTTTAGAGTTGTATGTTTTCCTGAAAGAATCTAGTATAAGATTCTGTTGAAGAAGGCTTAGATTAGAAAGCTTTTTGGAATTTCTCAGTCATTCATTATGGACTGGTGTTCCCCAAGTTATTTGAACTGGTGAATCACTATGATCTCAGAAGTCAAGATATGTGGGTAAATGGTCTATGATGGCTAGTTTTCAGACTTCTAGACAAGATTGACCACTTCTTCCTTCCACATACCAGCTAGCACTTTCCAATATCCAGTAACTAGGCACCAACTCATAAACTCTCAGTTCTCTGTAGAATAGTACCACTTCAGAGTTGGAGATTAAATATAATAATAATAATATATAAGATTTTCTAAACTGTAAAGTGAAGTACCCTGTAATATTATGGCCTTTGCCCCATTGTTGTTTTTCTGTTTACCAGACAATAGTATGCACTAATGGGGTAAAAAGGCATATAGTTTTAGTTGAAAGATTGGTATTGTTGTCACAGCATTGCCACTTAGTTTGATCTTGAGTTAAATAACTTCTCTAGGTCTGTTTCCTCTTTAGTTTATTTATTTATTTATTTTTTATTTTATTTTATTTTATTTATTTATTTTTTGAGACAGGGTCTCACTCTGTTGCCCAGGCTGGAGTGCAGTGGTGAGATTGCAGCTCACTGCAGTCTCAATCTATTGTGTTCAAGCAATCCTTCCACCTTAGCCTCCCAAGTAGCTGGGACCACAGGCACATGCCACCATGCCCAGAGAGTTTGTTTTTATTTGTAGAGATGGGGCCTCCCCCTATGTTGCCCAGTCTAATCTTGAACTCCTGGCCTCAGGGCATGCTCCCACCTCAGCCTCCCAAAGTGCTGAGATTTACAGGCATGAGCCCCCATGCCGGCCTCATCATTTGTTTAAAAAACAAAACTACATAGCAGTCACTTGCCTTTCCTATAGAGTTTTGATGATCAAGTGAGATACAGTACATTTTATAAAATGTAAACCCAGTGTAGATTTTTTTTTTTATTTTTTTGGTCAGAGTCTCACTCTGTCGCCCAGGCTGGAGTGCAGTGGCACGATCTTGGCTCACTGCAACATCTGCCTCCCGGGTTCAAGCAATTCTCCTGCCTCAGCCTCCCAAGTAGCTGGGATTACAGGCGCCCGCCACCATGCCTGGCTAATGTTTTTGTATTTTTAGTAGAGACGGAGTTTTACCATGTTGGCCAGGCTGGTGTCGAACTCCTGACCTCAAGTGATCTGCCCACCTCAGCCTCCCAAAATGCTAGGATTACAGGTGTGAGCCACCACACCTGGTGACATTTTTTATTTTTAGTGTATCTGACCTTTTCAGAGTCCCTTCTGTGCTCCAGAATTTTAAGCTCACGGGTGAATTCTGTGGGAGTCCAAAGGAAGGTGATTGAGTGGCAAAATGTTACAACTCTGTCATATACCTATTGAGCACCCTGAATACTTATTACAGAACGTTTACATACGCGTTGACAACGATTTTATATGGTTTCCCTAAAGAGGAGGCTTTATACATGAATGGTTTTTCCTAGTATCCTTTTTCTTCCCTGTTAGCTTTTGGTCTTGTTGGCTTTTGATCATGTGTGGAAGCACTGCTTTGTTAGAGAATACTTGTGTGTATATAGTGTATTATAATGATTCAGATCACTGGTTTTCTTTGTAAATCTTAGGAAGGTATAATTGATTTTTACGAAGAAGCTTTGTAATTTTATTCTCCATTAAATTATCCTAAATAAAGCCTCCTAACTTCATGTTCAGTGTATTGTATTTAAAACCAAAGATAGATTAGGACTGTTTTAAAATCTTTCAGTTTCTTTAATAGCCTACTTATAGAATTCAAATTCTAAACTTCTAGAATTAGAAGTAGTCTTAGAGATAATTTAGTTTTTCCCCCTTAATTTTGTAGATGGAGAAAGCAAGGGTGTGTGTGTGTGTGTGTGTGTGTCAGTCAGTCAGTATTACATAACTGCTGAGTGGCAGAAGCAAGCTTATGCTCATAGTCTCCAATCAAATATTTTATTGTACTCTGTCCCCAGGTTTTAAGATTGAGAGGTGGTTATTATTTAATCAGTATTTGTCATTGTTCACTTGAGCACATTGATATAATCTTTATGGCCAACTAGAAATAATTTAGGTGAAACCTGAGGGGAGGAACTCCTACCTCATACCAGCCAGTTTTCGCATACCTATGGCAATTTGTAAGCCTCTCTGTGTACTGGGGTTAAGAACATAAAATTAGTAATGAGGTGAACCTGTCAATAGTTCAAATGTTGATTGCTTTAATAAGCATGTGGCCATGTTAAGTTAGCAGGCTTGTAGCTGTGATTCCTTATCTACATATGATTTCTATATTTTTCAGTTGACCTAAGAAATGAAACTGAATGATATAAGGACAATGCAATGTCTACATTAATAAGTGCCCCCTGCTCTGTTAATCCTGTTCTGGTTACCATCATTTTCTCATGTCTTGAGTTTCAATTCTTATAGCTGCTTCCTAAAATGATACATCTCACACCCTATCTTATGAATTCACTCTGGCTGTGTTTTTCTCTTGCTAATCAAATGTTCTTTCACAAATTTGCCTCACATTTTTGCTTTAACTTGCTATTTCTTTAACAGCTATAAAATTAGAAAGTATGGGGTAGGTGCTTGGTGATAGTTTTAGAGTACAGCCTTAATTGATTGGAGCTTATTTAGGTTAAAACTACTTTTGTGTTTTATTTGTAGACACTTGCTGATTACTGGGATCAGGAATGTTTTAGTCACATGTCAGGTTCTTTGGGATCTATTGAGAAATGTTTCTAGGGATGAGTATGGGTTTTTGTTTTGTATTGTCAGCATGAAGAATCTGCCTATGATGTTTCAGAGTGTTGTATCTCTGGTACATTTATAATTTAAGTAAAATTTGGTATTTGCTAATTGTGTCTGTTGGCATTTGTTGAGGTTAAGCATTTTATGATAATGTGTGTGACCAACGTGTGTCTGAGTTGGTGACTTAAAATATTGAGAGCAATTTTATTAGCTATAGTGTTACTCTTAACCTATTGTCATGTTATGCTACCTATTTTTTATTTCAGAGTTGATTTTATTGGTCAGCCTCTAGATAGTTCAATTATTTGGTCAGTTTTTCCAGTATCAGTTGTAGCCTCTTCTTAGACAGAGGAGCCCAGTCAACTGTTCCATCCTCATTGGACTTAGGGTAACAGCTATGCTGTTATTTTACTCAGTAATCTGGGACCAAACTTAAAAGATGCCCAGAAGGATAAAGGAAGACATAGAAGCAGAGTGTAAAATACATGCAGCAGAGTGCTAGAAACCAGTCTCTAAAAAGCCATTGCTTTACATGTGCATGCATGCAAGCCCCTGCATTCACTTGTTCTTATTCATTAAGGTGGCTCTTT
The DNA here is from genome assembly GCF_029281585.2 of Gorilla gorilla gorilla. Taxonomy (NCBI): domain Eukaryota; kingdom Metazoa; phylum Chordata; class Mammalia; order Primates; family Hominidae; genus Gorilla; species Gorilla gorilla. The sequence continues at coordinate 55,404,204 of NC_073247.2, forward strand.
GCTAGGGGATACCTTGAACTGAGCTCCTTGCCTTTGGAAGGAAACCTATATCCTAGGGTGAGAGTAAGTGAAATACAAAGCAAGGAAAAGTTAGACTAAAAAAAGATAGTTGGGGGAAAAGATAAAGTCAGTACAATAGAAATCATTCTTCCTTGTATAGCTTATAGCCATCTCTCTAAATATATCTTCCTAAGAATCCTTATTAACTATCTCTGTCCTGTAACCTTTTTCCTTCTTTCCATTCCATTGATCAATATCAGAATGGTCTTATGGCAGCAAATGTAAGAGATACTGTGCTAGAAGCATAGGATTTTGGAAATTAAGCCCCCAAATATAATTGACAGGCCTAATAAGGAAATGTGATAATTATTACTTTGACATAAAAAAGGATTAGGAGAATGAGGTAGAAATGAATTCAGAAAGACAGAAATATTAACAGATTACTACTAAAGTTTTCTTTTTTCTTTTCTCTTCTTTTCTCTTTTCTTTCTTTTCTTTTCTTTTTTTTCTGAGACAGGATCTCAGTCTGTCACCCAGGCTGGAGTGTAGTGGCACAATCACGGCCCACTGAAGTCTCAACCTCCCGGGGCTCTAGTGATCCTTCTACCTCAGCCTCCCGAGTAGCTTGGACTACAGGCTTGAAGGCTTGAACCACTATGCCTGGCTAATTTTTTGTATTTTTTTTTGTAGAGATGAGGTCTCACTGTGTTGCCCAGGCTGGTCTTGAACCCCTGGGCTCAAGCAGTCCTCCTGCCTTGGCCTCCCAAAGTGCTGGGATTATAGATGTGAGCCACGGAGCCTGGTGTAAAGTTTCTGTAGGATTCATTTTCATAGCACTGTACTAGTCACAAGTGTTCTTAGGGGTGTAGGAATTTCTACTCTCCTGTATAGTCACTGCTTTGGGTTCAGTAAAGAAAAAGAATAGTGGTTTTAATGATGTTCATACAGCTTTTTGATGGAACGAAAGAATAATGCAACATAGACCTAATGCATGGTGATACCATTGATTCTGAGGCTTGTCTAGCATGGAGCCTGGCAAACATTGTATTTTTGAGCTATCATGATACAAACATACTCTTATATTTCCATTGAAATTAAGCAGTTAATGTTAACATGTTTTGAGTTTATTATATATACTTTTATTTTGGAAAATAACTAGCAGATTTAAGGCAGTTCTGATAAAGTTACACTTAAACAGTGATACATAGATTGCCAGATAAATTTTGGAAGGGCTTTGATTAATTAGGCTTCAGGGAAATTGTGAATAAAAACATAAATCTTGCAATAGGGTAGGGGAAAGAAAATAATCCCACTCCTGAAGTGATGAAATGAAGAGTGGCTAGAGAGGAGAAAAGAACCAGGACAGGTGATATATTAGCAACTGTCAGTGTGAATAATCCAGGGTATGACATTTCTAATTTAGCCTCACATTTAAGGTCATTTCTGATTCAACCTCAAATGATCCTTCTAGCCTACTGCTCCCCTAAATATTAATATATTCTTTGTGCCAGTCACAGTGTATTAACATTTCCCTGAAAACATCTTAAGCATTTTTTTTTAACCTATGTGACTTTTGCCTTCTTCCATCTCAACCTTTTAAAATCTTACCTACCTGTCCCTTACTTCATCAAATGTTTCTAATTATTTAGAAACAACTTCTAAATTTCCTAATATATATGTATATCTGTGTTGTGTATGTATGTGTTATAACTAAATTAGAGCTAAAATATTCTTTTATTAGTATGAAAAGTTGTGGAATTAGTTGATTTATCCCTTCATATATCTCTGTGAGAAATCTCTGGTTCAGCCTATTAGCCTCAGAGAACTTAAAGTTTTATTTATTTTATTTTATTTATTTATGTATGTATGTATTTATTTGTTTGTTTATTTATTTGAGACAGAGTCTCACTCTGTCGCCAGGCTGGAGTGCAGTGGCACAATCAAGGCTCACTGCAACCTCTGCCTCCTGGATTCAAGCTATTCTTCCGCCTCAGCCTCCTGAGTAGCTGGGACTACAGGCGCGTGCCACCACGCCCAGCTAATTTTTGTATTTTTAGTAGAGATGGGGTTTTACCGTGTTGTCCAGGATGGTCTCTATTTCTTGACCTCATGATCCACCCACCTTGGCCTCTCAAAGTGCTGGGATTACAGGTATGAGCCACCATGCCCAGCCAACTTAAAGTTTTATTATGTGTCTTTCCAAATGTACTGGAACTGTGCTAAGAATATTAATACTATTATTTTTACTATAGTTTTAGAGGAGGCTTTAAAAATGACTTTGTAGAAGTCTTATTAAAAATGACCATTGTGAAATATATTCAGCACATGTATATGTTTTTTATAGGTAGTGTTATTGAGGTTTTAGCTTTATATCATTTTCTTTTTAAAATGGTTAACAGTGGCAAACATTAAGTGAAAAAAACCTTTAAACTGAAAATCTATAGAAACTATTTTGATGATATAAAAACTATATTTTTCAGATTTTAAGAAAAATGCCAATGATACCATGCAGAGCAATGTGCATTTCTTTTGTTTCGTTAGAGAATATGCTTTAAGTATTTGAAAACTGTAAACCTTTCCAGGGAATTGTATCATAAAGTATTTATGGTTTCTGGTAGCTATTTCTCATGTTCTAAAATTCTGTCAGTCAGAATTCTGAGGTTACAGAAATTGAACGTGTTAATGATTTAGTCTAGTTTGTGCCATAGAGATCATGTTGTGGCCACCTGCATTTTGGTGAAATATGAATGCAGTAAGCTGATGACCAAAATTAGAATGTAGTCTGAGTGTTACCTATTTTCTCTACCCTCCCACTCCCTCAACTCTTAACTCTAAACTCTTAACTCCAAATCCACCTTCCCTTGTACTTCCTTCTCCCCCTCCCCCAGTGTTTTTATTTCTTATTTATTTACTTATTTGTTTTTCTTGGGATGGAGAAACCTGAAGACGCACACAGGAGAAGAACATGGAAAAGTTTAGAAAAGGAAATGAACTTACATGTTCGAATAATGTGTTTTGTGTTAGAAGAACTGATCAGTAAAGAAGTCCCATCAATTAACTATAAATGTGATGGCACCAGTAAACATCTATTAAATTTAAACCCTTTGCTGTATTATTTTAGGATATTAAACATAGAAGAGAAATATAGGCCTCAAGGAATACACTTGTAAAAACTGGAGACAGCACACTGATAGGTAGTGAATGAAATGATTTGATTGTAAAGTAGACCTAACTGCTGGTTTACACTAAGCAAAAATTGTCGTTGACCAGTTTGGGTGGTGTGTCTTGACGATAATAGTGGATTTAGAGGGCAGCAGATGAATCAAAATATTAGAGATCAGGAGAATTAGTAAGGAAAAGCAGTGAAGTCAGGCGAACCAGTATTTAAGAATTCCTGAGATAAGCCAGTTTATAGCTGAGGAGGAGCAATAATAGGGGTAGAAGAAGAAATGGAGTTGAATAAGTACTGCTCACCCATCTTAAGTGCGACATGGAGATTTTATTTATAGTATCATAATTGTTAGGCAATCACAGGAGCCACACGTTTGAGGGAATATGTACAAGCCAGAGCAGAGCAAGGAAAGTCCTTAAGGAGACTATTTCAGTAATCTAGTAATGAGATACAGAAGCAGAAGATTGGGTCTATAAGGTTTTCGATTAGAGATAAACTTAGAAAGAACAACGAGGAGAACTTTGATTATATATATATATAGGTTGCACCTTGTCCTGGGCACTTAATAGTCCCTAAAGAGTAAACGTAGACGACTGCTGTTATTTGGAACATGTGTTTTTTGCTTATAGATTAATAGTGTGTTTTTTTACCCCAGTTTGTTAACAGACATAGAGAACATGTTAAACCCATGTTTCTTTGCGCCCATGTGACATTGTGAACTAAGTGGAAAAGATGTCTGTGCTAAAGGCACCCATGGAGTAAAACATATCCACAAATACTGTGTTTAGGGAAAAGGCTAGAAATAGAAACTGAGAGTAGGAAATATTGCACCTGAGGAGCTGTTACTGTACTGTGTTCCTTCTCCTTCTGTTCCTGACATACCCTTTGTTACACCTTTTTCCTTTCCTGAATTCTTTGTTATTTCTTTATTCTTTTCCACTTTCATTCTTTTTCTTTCATATCTTTGACTCAGGCCTGCCTGGGTTTTTTATTGGCATGTGTGGACATTGCTTAGTTCTGACCCATTCCATTAGAGAGTTTTCTGGTCCTATAAGGTAAGGTTAAGAAGCATTATCCATAATTTTATTATTATAAAATATAACATACCTACAGAAAAATGCATAAATCGTCATTGTATATCTTAACATGTTGTTATAAAATAAACATTCATGTAATCACCACCTCCATCAAGAAATAAAATACTGCTATCACCCCAGAAGCTTCTAAAAGTCTTTGTATACCCTTTCCCAGTCACACCATATGTTTTAATTGGCACCATTTATTGCTGCAGTTGTCCTCGTCCTAACCCTTTTGATGCCTTTTCCAAACATGTGACTTACCCCAACCCCTAAGTGTACATTGATTAAGTAGGAAGCTGCCTTTAAATGAGAATGGTAATTTACCACAGTTTTTGCCTGTCAGTCCTTTAACTCTCCTCTCCTGCCTCAAAGCCTATATACATCAGATAATAACACACATACCCCACCTACTTAAAAATCCACCTAACAGATGGATACCCAGCTCCCCTTCAGAAGAAAGTACTGTCATAATCAGGGTAAAGGTGTCTGATGCCAGACCTGTGTTCCACCCCTCACTGCCATCTGCAATAAACACTACCTTTTAGGACTCTTAATTTTATAGCAAAAGTGTACATAACCATTCACACTTTTTTGGAAAGTAAATAATGTATGAATTGATGAAAGTAAAGTTACTAAATACATGAAGTATTATTTTGCTCTATTTTGTGGCTATGATGTTTCGAACTATTTTATACAAAAGATTGTTTTTGTTTTGAAAGCATCTAAGATTCTAAATAGCCACTTTAAGGTCTGTAGGGGTAGAGATAATTGATTAAAAGTTTTGCAAATAATATATTAGCTTGTGCTTGGAAGAAGCTTTAAATCATGTAGAAGAACCTAAAATGATACTGAATATACTGTTATATCTGATATAACCTTCAAAATTCAAAGTAGACATTTTTCTTTGTCATTATTTTAATATTTATTTTTGAGTAGGTAATACAGTCATATGATCAAATTAAACAATATAATAATGTATTCAATGAAAAGTGTTTCTTTCCCCAACCCCTGAATTTGTTCTATTGGTGATCAAAACCTTTTATAAAAGATACAATGTGAATTTGGGGCAAAGATGAACTGATAGACAAAGAAAAGCGGAATGGAATAGAGAAGTAGACCTACACAAATATGGGTATTTGATTTAGGACACAGTAGCAACATAGAGTTTTGGAGTAAGGATGGTCATTTCTACAAATGGTGCAGGTACTATTGGATATCAGTTTGGAAAATATGAAGACCGTCTCTTAACCGCACATAGTATAAAAGATAAGGTACAGATGGTTTGTAAGCCTAAATATGAAAGACAAAAATGTAAACTTTTAGAAAGAAGACTTATTTTTATAGAGTAGACCAGAAACAAGATTAATCCCATATCCTTAAAAACTTTCCTGTCTGCCCCACCCTGTTTTCCCCTAGGAAATTTCAGAAACAATGAAATCAGTTATTTCTACTGATAATTTGATTAAACCATGAAATACTGTCTGTTTGAATAATTTAGAATAAATTCAACCTATCTTCCTTCCCCTTTATATCAAATTAGATTATATACATTTAATTATATAAAAGGTCCATATGCCCCTTTTCAATTTTACTTTTTTAGTATTTATTAACATCATTTTTATAAAACCAACATTTCCTTTAAAACAATATTGCATAAAACAGAAGTTTCAATGTACTACCAAGCAAGAATTCATGCACGTGTTAAAAAGTTAAGATATCTTATGTCTATATTCTTTCAGGGCAATTAAAGCATTTCAGGAGGTGCTTTATGTTGATCCCAGCTTTTGTCGAGCCAAGGAAATTCATTTACGACTTGGGCTTATGTTCAAAGTGAACACAGACTATGAGTCTAGTTTAAAGGTAGGTTGTTGGGTTTTTTCAAGATACAATGTTTAATTTTGTGGGTTTTTTTGTTTTTGTTTTTCTTAAATATTAGAGCATTGAGAAATGTTGGAATTTATATTGGCACTTTAAAAGAAAATTTGAAAATTCAGGTGACAGAACTGTTTATCAACTGTGAAGTAGAGTTTCAAGGTACAAAGTAGTTATGCTAAGACTTCCATGGTAACATTATACAATTACACTTTAAAAAAAATAGTTTTAACTAAGATCTGTCATCAGGAAAGGGTGAAGGTTTCAGTCTGTTTGGATATGTAAATAACTCCTCTAGAAATGATTTGCCACTGTAGAGTTCAGAACCAGCTGAATGGTTCTGAATGGATGTTTTTCTGTGACCCAATCATTGACCCACCCTGTTTCCATGGGTCTCAGTACTTCTACCAGCAGAAGCACATCTTATATTTAAATTAGAAAAAAGAGTGTTCTCTGCAAGGCATTTGGACTGTTGGTTTGTGAGCATAAACATTGTGGGAAAAGATATGTTGTTGATTAACTTTGTATGAATGGAAATGTGATATTTCTCCAGTTTTTAATTTTTCATTGAGTTTTTTATGCTATCTGAACCATCAATTTAGGTCTTGCTGGGCTTTTTCTGAAAATAGTGCTTTCCTGCCCAACAGAGGAATTATGTTTTGAAAGGAGTAGCAGTTTTAGGAAAAAGTTTAAGTTTTTGTGAATTTATGTTTATTGTTTATAATGGTTGTTGTATTCTGAATCTCCATTGCAGACTATCTTGATTCTAAAGGAGGGGTGGTTGGGGAGATAAAGAATGACATTCAAGTAGATTTTAATTTGAGCTCACTAATAAGGAACTACTGAAGGTTAAAAATAAAAAAAAAAACTGTACTCAAGAGTGTCTAATTGTTCTAGATTTTTTAAGTAGAAAACTATGCAAGTACTGCTTCTACCTTACATGAGTTAAAAGAACAATACTGATGATGTTAAAGAGAGAGGGAGATACAACCAAAAACACTAAAAACAGTAGATTGCGAAGAATTTAGATCACACAGTGGTTGAAGGTAAGTGCAGTTGAGGAATAAGTTCCAGGGTAAGTGCAGGGTGCAGGTAGTGTGGAGAATGAGGGATGCCTGGAAGTTACCACTTTTCCTCAAGCTTAGAGTAGTAGCATTTCTGACACCATACTGTGGGATGTCAGCGGATATGAACTGGAAAATAAATTTATAAAGCTGCCTCACATTTTTTTGCAGTTTCTATTAGCTATCAAAGACTCTTAAAATGTCTTATAATACAGAATAAACATTTAAGCATTTCACATGCTTATTATGTTGCAGAAGTGTTTTTGGTAGCAGTTTGGTAAATGTTGCTTAGGAAATACATTTGAAGGGAAAAGCAATCAGATGTGTCCCAAATTATAGAATGTGACTATGCGTGTATCAGTACAGTGATACCTTAAGTAATTCTAAAGATGCAAAATTCCATTTAAATGAAAGTGGCGATATTTAAAATCTCCTTTAATCAAGGGAAACAGTGTTTCATGGCCGACTGAAAGTGTTCTACTTAACTTAAGCTTGGTGGGAACATTCCTGCATACCACTTTTATTTGTTCAGGTAGAAAGTCTAAAAAGTCAAGTCATGGTGATCTTAGCAAAATTGCCTTGAGTGAGGGCAGCCTTCTTTTGGGGGGACTTTTACCTTTAACGAGTCCATGATATTTCTCGTCCCTAGAGTGTGAGGGTTTCATTTGATTTTTATCTCATCCTGACGTTTGCTTTTTCAGCCCTCTCTCTAGTATTCCTTATCTATTTTAAGAAGAATTTGGGCATGAACATTTTTAGTCAAAGAGGAGGAGGTATTTTAGTTTATTACTAAAGTGCTTAGCATTCAGAATGAGTGAAGGTAGGAATAGAAGGAATGATATCCCCCTTTAGGTGGTTTTCCATTTTTCTAATACTTCACCTTCATCTGGATAAATGTGGAACCTCTGATGGCTTTTCCACAACATTAAACTGTTTTCTAGCACAGTGTGTTGGTATAGATGCTTTTTAGGCTGTAACCTCAGGGACTCCAACTCAAATTGGTTAAAATAATAAAAAATATGCTCCTATGTGAAGTCTAGCCTTCAGGATTGGTTGATTCAGCTGATCTAAGGTTTCATCAAGGATTCATTTTCTTCTCAGTTCTGTATTGGCTTTTTCTAAAGGCTGGTTGCTCTGTTTAGTGTAATGCTGGCATATAAGTGCATAGTAAATGATGATGATCATTTCATGTAGGAGAAAGATCCTGGTTGCCTGTTGATCTCTTCAAAAATACTTCACCTTGCATCTTATTGGCCAGAAATAGGCCACGTGGCCATTCCTAATTGATTTCTTATCAAAGGAGATGTGGTTGCCCTTAGACTAGTTATGCCCAGTCTTTGAGAATTGTTCAAATCTGTAAGTAGTTGTTATCCAGTGGAGGGATAGGGTGGGTAAAAAGGATATTTTGGTATGGGGAGTGGTGTGAACAATCTGTCCGTTACAGATCAGATCTTCTCTATCCCATTTCCTTTCCCTCTGCCCAAGTGTGTATAATACTTTTTGGATGGTAAACTATTTAAATAAAATACAGCGTATTTTCATAATAGATTCCTTTTTTTCCCACCCACACATGAAATGAATTGTAGGGCCTCCTGTTGTGTTTCTGTCACTGGTGATAACTTTCTCTCAAAATGTGCCTCTGAAATTCTGTGTTGGTGCTATGTAAACAGCTCTCAGAGCAAACCAACTTGGTTTTCAAAACTTTGACCCTGCCGCATATCTTCGTGACCTTGAGTAAGATTTCTGACTCTTGATTTTCTCTGTGTCTGAAGAACTAGAATAATTATAGCCACCCACATGATTGATATAAAGATGAATATATGTGTGTGTTTGTTTTTATATGTTTGTAGTTTTATATCACTAGTTTTGGGGGAACAGGTGGTGTTTGGTTGCATGGAAAAGTTCTTTAGTGGTGATTTCTGTGATTTTGGTGCACCCATCACCTGAGCAGTGTATACTGTACCCAATGTGTAGTCTTTTATCCCGCACCCCCTTGCCTCTCTTCCCCCTGAGTCCCCACAGTCCATTATCTCATTCTTACACCTTTGCATCCTCATAGTTTAGCTCCCACTTCTAAGTGAGAACATGTGATGTTTGGTTTTCCATTCCTGAGTTACTTCACTTAGAATAATGGTCTCCAACTCCATTCAGGTTGCTACAAATGCCATTCCTTCCTTCCTTTTTGGCTAAGTAGTATTCCATAATGTATATACCACATTTTCTTTATCCACTCATTGGTTGATGGGTATTTAGGCTGGTTCCATATTTTTGCAATTGCAAATTGTGCTGCTATAAACATGCGTGTGCAAGTGTCTTCTTTATATAATGACTTCTTTTCCTCTGGATAGATATCCAGTAGTGGGATTGCTGGGTCAAATGGTAGTTCTGCTTTTAGTTCTTTAAGGAACCGCCACACTGTTTTCCATAGTGGCTGTACTAGTTTACATTCCCACCAGCAGTGTAAAAGTGTTCCCTTTTCACCACATCCATGCCAACATCTGTTATTTTTTGATTTTTAAATCATGGCCATTCTTGCAGGAGTAAGGTGGTATCGCATTGTGGTTTTGATTTGCATTTCCCTGATCATTAGGGCTGTTGAGCATTTTTTCCCTATGTTTGTTGGCCATTTGTATATCTTCTTTTGAGAATTTTCAATTCATGTCCTTTGCCCACTTTTTGATGGGATTATTTGTTTTTTTTTCTTGCTGATTTGTTTGAGTTCCTTGTAGATTCTGGATATTAGTCCTTTGTTGGATGCCTAGTTTGCGAACATTTTCTCCCACTCTATTGGTTATCTGATTACTCTGCTGATTATTTCTTTTGCTGTGCAGAAGCTCTTTAGTTTAATTAGGTCCCATCTACTTATCTTTGTTTTTGTTGCATTTGCTTTTGGATTCTTGGTCATGAACTCTTTGCCTAATGTCTAGAAGAGTTTTTCTGATGTTATCTTCTAGAATTTATATCTTACAAATAAATAGTTTCAGCCCTTCTTTAGTCTCAGTTATCTATCATGTAAAACAACCATAATTGGGGGCCAGCATAGATACTGTTGGAGAAATAAATGTTCCTGTCTTAGAACTTAATCCTTGTATTTTTGTCCCTCTGCCCATCCTCAGAAATGTGAAGCTAATGCTCAGCAAACTTTATAATCATATGGTGTTATTTTTACATTAAATTGACCAATAAAGAATGTATGTGTTTAGTGAGCAGTGGCGATACCAATTCTTAATTCGTGAACTAGTTTAATATTATCTGAACCAGAGTCCATTTCAGGGTGACAGGTATTTTGTTGTTTTTCTTCTCTGCTTCAGCTAATATCCCCTAAGGTGGGTTTGGTTGCCTAGTTAATGCCATACAATTAATTCAGGATTTTTTTTTTTTTTTTTTTGAGACGGAGTCTCACTCTGTTGCCCAGACTGGAATACTGTGGTGTGATCTCGGCTCACTGCAACCTCCGCCTCCCAGTTTCAAACAATTCTCCTGTCTCAGCCTCCCGAGTAGCTGGGACTACCGGCATGTGCCACCACACCTGGCTAATTTTTGTATTTTTAGTAGAGATGGGGTTTCACCATATTGGTCAGGCTGGTCTCGAACTTCTGACCTCAGGTGATCCACCTGCCTCAGCCTCCCAAAGTGCTGGAATTACAGGTGCAAGCCACCATGCCCAGCCTAATTCAGGACTTTTATTTCATTATCCTTTAATGATATTAATGACAGTTACTTATTTTCAGTATATATTTGAAGCAGTGTGCTACCATTACTTTAACAAAAGGATATTACTGTTGACAGATAGTTTTATATAATGCCCCTAATTTTCACATCCTGGCAGACAATTTATTTCCTTCATGTGAAGAATAAGATACAATGACATCCTTATTCTTCAGTCAGTTAATGCCTGTGCATCTATTTAGTGAAGCTTATATAGGAATTTTCCCTAATGTTTACATATTTAAATATTGCTAAAATATGTCAACTTAGAACTCTTTTGGGATTTTAAAGGTAGGTAACTAAAAAGGGTGCCTTTTTTATGGAAACCTGTAGATCATTGGCTGAGATGCCAATTTAAGTCCCCCTTTATAATTTGGTATTTGAATATGATAAGTGCTGATTGAAGGGGTTAATGTGAAAGGGATAGGAAGATGAGAATTATGGAGACAGTAAATGTTTCAAAGGAAATGGATTGAACTCAAATGAGACTTGTGTGTTAGCTTGCCATTTTACTGGGTGTTGGTGTTTCTTGAATGGGTAGATAAATAAAATGGAAGAGGCTATAAAATGAGAAAATGCCTACTTATAGAACAGGCTGGAAAATTTGAAGAAAAGAAAAAAAGCTGGTTTTATTCATCATCACTTAACAGAATTTTTTTCTATACAAACTGACACTGCAGTTGTTTTTTCCAGATGGCTCAGTTCACCAATTCATTCAGTATGCTTGCCATCTTATTATACTCGACATGAAACTTCTGAGTGAAGTAGCAGCTCCACTGTCTTTGTACCATACTCTTCTTTAGGAACTACTTCATTACGAGGTGTCTCATTTGATCTTCTACCCTGTATAAACTCAGGAATTTTATTGTAATATTTTTGATGCCAAGATATTTAGGCAGAAGGAATACATGAAGACATGATCATGTATGTGTACCTCCTTTTAGAAACCACTTTTGAAATCTGAAATGCCTCCTGTCTTTTATTATTTTATTCATGTAGAATGCACAGATCATTTGTTTCATATAATTAAAATATTGTGGGCCGGGCGCAGTGGCTCACGCCTGTAATCCCAGCACTTTGGGAGGCCAAGCGGGTGGGTCCCCTGAGGTCAGGAGTTCGTGAACAGCCTGGCCAATATGGAGAAATCCCGTCTCTACTAAAAAAAAAAAAAAAATTAAGCTGGGCATGGTGGCGCGCCTGTAGTCCCAGCTACTCCGGAGGCTGAGACAGGAGAACTGCTTGAACCTGGGAGGTGGAGATTGCAGTGAGCTGAGATCGCACCATTGCACTCCAGCCTGGGCAATAATAGCGAAACTCCGTCTCAAAAAAAAAAAAAAAAAAAGATACTGTGAACTTTCTGTATTTTAGAAATAACTTGCTGAGTTTGAATGCTAGCTATTAAATTAATTTTATCCATGCCTTATGTTTCTAGAATATTTGTAATGTTTCTTTATTGACATTTTAATAGTATATTTTTGTTAGTTCAGTAGTCTGAAGATAATGAAAGTTTAGGGCTGGGCACCATGGCTCATGCCTGTAAACCCAGCACCCAGCACTTTCGGAGGCTGAGGCGGGTGGATCACCTGAGGTCAGAAGTTTGAGAGCATCTTGGGCAACATAGTGAGAGAGACACACACACACACACACACACACACACACGTTTGTTAGTTCAGTAGTCTGAAGATAATGAAAGTTTAGGGCTGGGCTCAGTAGCTTATGCCTGTAATCCCAGCACTTTGGGAAGCTGAGGCAGGTGGACCACCTGAAGTTAGAAGTTCTAGAGCAACCTGGGCAACATAGTGAGACACACATACACACATGCAACATAGTGTGAAACACACACACACACACACACACACACCCGCCCGTCTCTTAAAGAAAAAGTTATTATTTCTCCATACTTGCTCTGCCCTATTTCCTTTATGATGCTCAATAGCTCTCACGTCTTTCAACTGGCATTTTGAAAATTTTAATCTTGAGTGGTTTGATTTGAGAGAAAGAATGGAGGAAGGCATCTCACTCATATGACTCAGTTTTCTTAGGGGATTAGAAAAGTCCTATCCCCTTGCCACCCCCAACAGCTTGGAATAATTGGTGGTAGTTATAAAACTATAAGATTTGGTGTTTATCCTGAGATTTGGCTTAGAACATGGGACCGGGAAAGGAAAGAAATTCTTCAAGAAAGGATCTACAGAGTATTGGCATATCATGGAAGCTGCATTTGTAGAATCTTCATAGGAATTGGTTGGGATGTAAAAATGGTGAGGCCTAATCGTTGTTTTTTGGTACTTTTTTTTTTTTTTTTTTTTGAGACGGAGTTTCACTCTTGTTGCCCAGGCTAGAGCGCAATGGCGTGATCTCGGCTCACTGCAACCTCTGCCTCCCAGGTTCAGGTGATTCTCCTGTCTCAGCCTCCCGAGTAGCTGGGATTACAGGTGCATGCCACCACGCCCGGCTAATTTTTGTATTTTTAGTAGAGATGGGGTTTCATCGTATGGTCAGGCTGCTCTCAAACTCCTGATCTCAGGCGATCCGCCTGCCTTGGCCTCCCAAAGTGCTGGTTGGTCCCTCAAAGTGCTGGGATTACAGGCGTGAGCCACCACGCCCGGCCTGTACTTTTTATTTAATGGATTTCCTCCTGGAGTAACAGCAACACCACACAGCAACAGCAAACTAAGTTTGGGACCAGACCCACAAATTAACGTCATTTTTCATTGCTACCATGTTTAACATTTAAAATGCTTCACTGAGGCAGTTCTTAATACATACTATTTTTGGATAAACCACCAGGCAGATACCAAAAAATATTAGCACACTATTCTGGTCATCTTAAGAAAAGAAGAACATTCTTTTTTAGTATTAGTTACACTGTGTATTTCTTCCTTTGGTATAACTGTTGGTTCTTTATACATAAAATTCGTATAGTCAGATTTTGCTTGGCTTTTTATGGTTAGCAGTAGATTGGATTATGATTGAGGAAACTAAACTGCAAGCCAGTTTATTTTCTTTGATTTAAATCTTCCTTTTCCTTTCAGTCATTGACAGTAGAACTCAGTTTCACCTGAGTGTAACATCACTGTTCCTTTTGGCAGAGGATGGTCATTGCTGTTTATTTTGTTTTCTACTTTTTCTCACTTGTAGAAAATAATCATCCTTTCCCTGTTCTTTTCTCTTTGTACTACTCGTCAGCTTGTACTTTACCAATTTCCTGGATAATAGTTTCTGATATGAGGCAACCTCCTAATTAATTTATCTGGCCACTTAATAATGCTTTCTCTGTTTCACTCTGCCTGCCCAACTTTGGTTTTCTGTTTGATATTATTTCTGCCCTGAGTTCTATAACGTGCCTTCAAGTGTGAATTAGTAAAAGTGGCCGAAATACTTCAATACCTGCAAAATGCATGTTTGAAAAGTACATGGCTGCTCATATATGTGCAGTAACACCATTCTTTCTCTTTGAAACTGAGGAGTTAGGGTGATTCTAGGTTCCCTGTGTTACAGTTTCTCTCTTCTAGTATATTTAACTACAGAAGTCATTTCTAAAGTGATTTCTGGTGCTAACTTACAACAACTTAAGGGCGTTATAGATATTTGGTCTTTAAAGGCAGCTTTATAAAGCAGTCACTGTATTGTCACATTTAGAAAAAGGTTGTTTGGCCGGGCGCAGTGGCTCACACCTGTAATCCCAGCACTTTGGGAGGCTGAGGCGGGTGGATTGCCTGAGGTCAGGAGTTTGAGACTTGCTTGGCCAACATGATGAAACCCCATCCCTACTAAAAATACAAAAAATAAGCCGGCATGCTGGCAGGTGTCTGTAATCCCAGCTACTCGGGAGGCTGAGGCAGGAGAATCGCTTGACCTGGGAGGCGGAGGTTGAAGTGAGCAGAGATCAAGCCATTGCCCTCAGCCTGGGCAACAAGAGCGAAACCCCATCTAATAAATAAATACATACATACATACATACATACAAAATTTAGTCGAGGGTGCTGGTGTGTGCCAGTAATCCCAGCTACTCCAGAGGCGGAGGCCCAAGAATCGCTTGAGCTGGGGAGGTGGAGGTTGCAGTGAGCCGAGATTGCACCACTGCACTCCAGCCTGGGTGACAGAGTGAGATTGTCTCAAAAAAAAAAAAAAAAAGTTATGTTTTAAAAGGATATTCTACAGTGCAGATTTTTGCAGTATCCCCTTTTATAAAACATCACGTTCACCTTGTATTAGTTATTTGTGTACATATCAGTCTCAAATATGAATACAAATTGCTCACTAGATAGAAATACCTTGGAAATTAAGTTGGCTCATATTCTGATCATTTTGTGTACATAGGTTAGATGCAAACTAGGACCAGTTTTTAAAAATTTCTAGTCAGTTGCATACCTATACTTTTGTAAAGTATGATAGAAATGAAGAGTTGGAAGACTAGGTAGGATACAGCTACAGGAAGAAAGATGAGCAAGAGCTGTAAGATAAATGGTTGCTCATAGGATGGATGGGGGCAAGGTAATGAATGTATCCTAGAGATCTTAAAGAGATTTATTAACTGACTTGATGTGGGAAGAGATTCCCCATTTACGGGCTCAGACCACTTTACTATGTTAAATAAAGTAGGGGATAAAGAAAGTAGCAGCCGGTTTTGGGTTTAGGAGGTGAAAAGGCTCTGAATGGCGATAAGTCATTTGGGAGTAAATTGATATGGAGGTACCTGAGGGATATCAGATATTCATGCACACAGATATAAGTCTGGAGCCAAGAAGAAGAGCTAGAACTAAGATTTTGAACATCTTCAGTATACAGTGCGTTTTGTCCCCCACCCCCACCCCACCTTTTTTTTTTTTTTTTTGTTAAAGAAATTTTTAGAAAAGACCAGCTGGTAAACTTCAAAAAAGAAGCCTCTTTTTTGAGCGAAGATTGTCAGGATTTGTTAGCTATTAGCAAGTCATTGGTATGCAGTATATTCCCTCCTGGAAACAGTTGTAATAACCTTGTATTACAAAGAGTATCAGAACTGAGTTTTGAGGGCTTTGGGAGAACCTCAGTCAGATCATCTTGACCAGGAACATGGCTCACAAGCCCTACCAAAACTTAGCCGTTTTCAGTTCTGTATCTTATTTTAGAGACCACATTTTTAAAGTAAGTACCATGACATTGTAGGGCATTTCCCTATTCTTACCCATAGACTATTCATTTTAGGAATCAAGTTTGTTGGTTTTAATTTATACTTTTATTTTATTTTTTAATATTAATTTTATTTTTTTGAGACAAAATCTCACTCTGTCGCCCATGCTGGAGTGCAGTGGTGCGATCTTGGGTCACTGCAACCTTCGCTTCCTGGGTTCAAGTGATTCTCATGCCTCAGCCACCTGAGGCATGTGCCACCATACCCTGCTAATTTTTGTATTTTTAGAGGAGACTGGGTTTTGCCATGTTGGCCTGGCTTGTCTCAAACTTTTGGCCTCAAGTGATCTGCCCGCCTTGGCCTCCCGAAGTGCTGAGATTATAGGCGTGAGCCACCATGCCCCACCCTAAATTCATAATTTTAGAAATGTGGCAGTCTGTAACAATGAATAAGAAAAAAATGATTTATCTTTGACATGCAACAGTACCTGGCACACCTTTCCTTTTCTCACTTAAATGGTCATTATAACCGTGTTTTATAAGGCTCTGTAAAAATAACTTCAGTGGTTTCCTCAGCCTGAAGTAACTCTTTTCTTACTTTGCTCATCTGTATCTTTTTGGATTCTGTTATGGAATTGTCTTTCCTGTGTATTCTCAGAGCAGGTTAAAATTTTAAAAATCCTATTAAGGCGTTAATTTCAGTGAACATTGTATTCTGTAGATGTATAGCCATAGAAGCGTGCCTGGCATAGATAAAAGCTGGTTGCCAGCGTGTCAGTCCTAAAATGCCATGTGTCTACCTTAATTGGATATAGACAGCAGTATCAACTATACATACCTTGTTTATATAGTCTGAAATAAAGGTTTCTGGGGCAAGCACATAATTTAAAAACTTCAAAATAGAATAGTGTGGTTTAACTCTGTATATTAGAATAGCTTGCATAAGTTTTTTTCTGGTTTGCAGGTTGTTGCCGACAACCCACTGAATCAGAACATTCTAGATTGGTACTGGAATCTAAACATTGCTCCAAATTAATAACTTATAACTAAATACATAATTTGTCAATTGCAAAAAGTTATCCCATTGCTTGTTTTCGGGATTGGGAATATAGTTGAAGGGTTCTACAAGTAAAAAGATTCATGAGGTAATCAGACTATATACAGCTAGAAATAAAACAATTTAAAGGGAAATAAAGTCTTGAAACTCAAGTTTTATGTGTTAATTACATAAATATAGATTTCTCCCCCCTCCCCATAGAAATCAAGTTCCATTGGCTGTATTAGGCAAAATACTATAACATTATTTTGAAATATTGAACACGTTGAAGGCTTTTAAAACAAAAGGTGACTTTGGTGATAAAGATGTCAACAGAAATAGTAATGAATCAAACCTTGCGTTAAATTGGGCCAGAAGTGCTCCATAAAAAGAAAATCTCTATAACATTAAAAAAAAAGTCATAAGTAAATCTTCTTGCTTGGAAACTAATTTTCTGTAGACTGCTTTCCGCCTTCAGGTTTGTATATAGTCTTTGAACTGCAGAGGCCTCTTCTGCATAATAATTATTTCACACAGCAGTAGCCAGTTTCAGCACTGCAGTATTTCAGTGTGAGGCACAGATGTTTCCTAGCTGCCTCTGTTGGTTGCAGGGAAGGGTGCTGGATATTTTACCATGGTATTTTCAGGTTTGTGGGCTGGTTATCATAATTGATAGTCCTTTCTACTGGTGTATATGTTAATAGGTACATCTATTTTGCATCTGGTTTAGGTCCTGAAAATGAGGCTTTGTGGTCATGTTATCCCTACCCCGGTTCTTCATCTCTCTTGAGAGTGCTGAACGGCGTATCAGTGTTTTTCTTTATGTGGAACGGTGTTGTTAGTTTCTTATAAACACTTAGTAATT
Organism: Gorilla gorilla gorilla; assembly: GCF_029281585.2. NCBI lineage: Eukaryota > Metazoa > Chordata > Mammalia > Primates > Hominidae > Gorilla > Gorilla gorilla. The sequence continues at coordinate 55,422,112 of NC_073247.2, forward strand.
ATTCTGTAAGTTCTTTCATTGTCATAGTGGATGTTTTTGAATGTGTATTCATTTGTGTTTTTTTGTTTTTGTTTTTTGAAACGCATTCTCGTTTTTTCCGCCACAGGCACCCGCCACCCGCCACCATGCCGGCTAATTTTTGTATTTTTAGTAGAGACGGGGTTTCACGATGTTGGCCAGGCTGGTCTCGAACTCCTAACCTTAGGTGATCTGCCCACCTCGGCCTCCCAAAGTACTGGGATTATAGGCGTGAGCTACTGTACCCAACCAATGTGTATTCTTTTGCTGAGTAATTTTCCTATGTCTTCACTGTTTGGAAATGTTTGGTATTTCATAGTGTTGTGGGTTTGAAATGGTGCATCAGTAACTTGATTGCTGCGTTTAAGATTGTTTTATAATTACACAAAACATGGTCAAGAAATACTCCTGCCAGGTTTCATTGCAGAATCTTAAATTACTGATAGATGAAATGTAGGCTAGGCTATTTGAATTCTACATCTCTATTCTTCCTTGTGGGGTTTCAGTGAAATAGTAAAACTAAAATATTGCCATATTGAAGGCCGTTTCTTCTCATTTCAGTTTGTACCCTTTGATGGCTCAGTTAGGAATGGTGGTCTGTGTTCTTCTATCTAAATATTTATGCTTACAGGACAAATTAGACTTAGAAATGTAGTACAGTCTGAATGTGTGACTACTCTACAGCTCTTTTTGTCTAGAGGAAAGCAATTGATTATAAAGCATGCTTTGCTTTCATAGTACTCAAACGTTTTAAAATAGTCTGTTTTCTATTGCTATGGTAGCACACTAAAGGGATGTTTGAAGACACAGTCTGCTTAGTAGGCCAAGGGAAAATAAAAGCAGTTTTCAAAGTGTTCAAATGTTAGATTTTTTTCATTCAGTCAACTATGGCAAATGATTTTTCAGTTTTATTTTGTTGACCATTGCATCCCTAGTGTCTGCATTGTCCTTAGGGCATTATAGACTCTTGACCCATTGAGAAGATGTAATCAGCTTTAAGTTTAAGAATATTACAAGTGTTGGTCAGCCTAATTATGCATGCACATCAGAGACTTTTATTTTATTTTATTTTTTTTGAGATGGAGTCTCTGTTGCCTAGGTTGGAGTGGAGTGGCACGCTGTTGGCTCACTGCAATCTCTGCCTCCCGGGTTCAAGGAATTCTCCCGTCTCAGCCTCCGGAGTAGCTGAGACTACAGGCTCTCACCACCATGAACGGCTAATTTTTTATTTTTAGTAGAGATGGGGTTTCAGTATATTGGTCAGGCTGGTCTTGAACTCCTGACCTCGGGTGATCCACCCACCTCGACCTCCCAAAGTGCTGGGATTACAGTCGTGAGCCACCGCACCTTGCCAAGAGACATTCTTGAGTGAATACATTAATAATAGCCAGTGTTCATACCAAATGATGTTTTCTAATTTTCCTTCCTTGTGACTTTTGGGTAGCCAACATCAATAACTCTTTAGATTTTTGGATTGTGGATAGGAATGAATTTATTATGGTCATTTTTTTTAATGCTTTCCACTTTGTTAATTATTTTTAATGCTAAAAATTTGTGGAGGCTCAGAAAATTTGAGTATATATTTGTAGGAATATTATTTAGAAGAATTTAAAGAGATTTACTCATCTTTTTTAACTTAGATTTTATACCAACTCTATTACTTATGTTAATTTATATACCTTGTTTAATGTTGATAAACTAGATATTAAATGTCACCCAGTGTTCTTGATGATAATATGCACTCCTAAAAATTAGTGTTATGCATTGATGTTAACGTGCTTATATGATATTATTACAAGTGGATTCTGTATTAGTGGTTTATTGTTGACTGGAAAATTATACAAATTCTATGCATATAATGTCACATTGTAAAAAGACAGTTATATTTGGTAGATGAACTTGGACACAGGCTATTTTAAAAGGCACTTAAGTACAGTGATTATTGAAAGATCAGTAAAGACAGAAAGTTTTACCCTCTATGACAATACTCATAGTGATTTTTTTTGTTTCAGAAGTCCCTGTCTCATTTTGAGATAAGCAGTGGTGTTCTGACAATACCATCAGACTTCTACTTGGATTTTCAAAAATAATGATATGTTCTCTAAATATTTAAACTGTTGTATAACACTTCCTGTTTACTTGACTTAAAAATCTTCACCTTTTTCATATAAATAAAAATATACATAGGATAACTTGATAAAATTAATTCTTTTTCAAATTCTCCATTCTCAGCTGTCTCAAGAAAATAACCCCACAGCATGTCAGTTGTCAGCAGTAAATGTTCAAAGTATTTCTAGTTGGTAGGCTAGTGTATTCTATTTGCATAGCATGTATTTATTATTATTTTAGACCTTACATACCTGAAAAGTATCTTAAGATGCTTTTATGTGACTCTAAATTGAGTGCATTAATTTTCTCACTCTCGTCTTGCAGCATTTTCAGTTAGCTTTGGTTGACTGTAATCCCTGCACTTTGTCCAATGCTGAAAGTAAGTATTATTAAGTGCTGTAGTTTTCTACATGTATTCCGATCACTTCATGGCAAATAACAATAATGTTAGTGATAAATTCTGTGCAATTTTTTCTTTTAGAATTGTTTAATGTAACTGTATTGGTTGCCATGGCTACTTACATAAATGGAACCTGCAAGACCAGATATTGTGAACAGCCTGTGTCTAAAATAGATAGGCCAGTGAAGTGAGTTGTTGAATTAAAAGTATCTTCACTAATAAACAAGATTGATTTTTTTCTGTCGTGTATTATATTGTAGATGACTTGGTAGGATTAAAAACAGGTTTTGCTGGTCTTTTAGGAAACATGAGTATATAAAGATTCTTATCTGATAGCTTACTGATTCCTACTGCGTGGGATAAAAATTATTGGTAATTATGAAGACGTATTTGTGACTTTTATGATAGTTTTATATATCATTTAGAAAGTTTGAGTTGACATTTTTCAATTACTTAGAAAGGAGTGCATTTACGAAGCATGTTCTAACAAAGTATTTTTTCACAAACAATTATTTTCTGCTTCTATGTAGGTGTCTTTTCAAAAGCAGATTGGGTTGATTATATGTTTATCGATATGTATTTAGGTATATTTATTTAATATACACTAAAGTATCCAGTAAAAAGGTTTAAGAATATTCGTTGACGCTGAAGTTCTTAAAAACCTTCTTACTTGAAAAATAAATTATTATTATTATTTTCTTTTTTTTGAGATGGAGTCTCACTCTGTTGCCCAGGCTGGAGTGCAGTGGCGCGATTTTGGCTCACTGCAAGCTCCGCCTACCGGGTTGACGCCATTCTCCTGCCTCAGCCTCCCAAGTAGCTGGGACTACAGGTGCCTGCCACCATGCCCAGCTAATTTTTTGTATTTTTAGTAGACATGGGGTTTCACCGTGTTAGCCAGGATGGTCTCGATCTCCTGACCTCGTGATCCTGCCACCTCGGCCTCCCAAAGTTCTGGGATTACAGGCGTGAGCCACCGCGCCCATCCGAAAAATGAAATTTTTAATTGGTATAAGAAAAATCGAGCAATTAATGACAGTTTCAGTCATACAAAGGATTCCGGGTTTTAGAAAGTCAATGTTTTGCTGTAAGTTACTTTTTTGTTTTTGTTTTTTGTTTCATTTTGAGATGGGGTCTTTCTCTGCCACTTAGGCTGGAGTGCAGTGGTGTCAGAGTAGCTCAGCTGCAGCCTCCAATTCCTGCACTCAAGCGATCTTCCTGCCTTAGCCTCCTGTAAATCACTTGAAAGAGTATAGAGAGATATTAGTGAAAAGTAGTCTTAGTCTTTAGAAATGCCCTAGGAAATTGTTGAATCAGCGAAAACTCTGTAGAATTTTCAGTATAACATGGATTAAGAAATAGTATGGATTAAATCATCATTTAAGCCAGATGAATTATGTCATACTTTTACTAAAGGTAATTTCCTGTGAAAATCTAAAGGATTTTTACTTTCTTAAATGAAATTCAGGATCCAGTACTGATTAGGGTGTTTGTAGAATAAACGGTAGAATAATAACAAATGCAGCAGTATTTTATAGTTTCTAATATAAGGTTAGATTTGAAAAAATTGACTCATTGGTTTAGTAATTTATAAAGTTTTAATTTATACCTTTTTCTTAATTATATATCCAGGTTATAAACCTTCTAGAATATATAGATGCTTAAAATTCTTTTCAAATTAGTTTATGAGAATAAGAAAACAACTGATTATCTTTTAATTCATTATGGTCTAGTACCTAAAAGGTAACTTTGGTAAGTCAGTTGAATGATAACTTTTATGGATGTCTCATAAATATCAAACTAAATATTTTGGTAAATCCTTATTTTATTCTACTCTGTTTAAATCTCAGTTGTAGATCATTACTCTTGAGAGAAAAATGTCTGCATAGGTAGGATGAGTGCCACATGGCATAAAACTGTTGAATTTGAAACAGTTTGAACCATCATGAGTGCTACAAGGTGGTTGGTTACTCAAACGGGAGAGCATATTTTCTATTTAGAGACTTTAGGCTATTACAGTTTAGTTGATTTGGATAGTTTACTTTAGACAGTCTACTTGATTACTTGATAGCTATAATAATGCCTGATGTCACAACAAATGTAGAGTACCTACTTTGAGCCAGTATTACTCTTTTCAACACCAGGCTCCTTATTGTCTTTGTAAAACTTATTTTTCTTTGAATTTTTACATCATCACTGATTTGTACTTTGGTTTTAATGTTTTTTAATTAAATATTGATTTTACTCTTTTTTGACTTGGGATTCAGTTTTTAAATACTGTGTTTTGAAATGTATAGATTATAAAGGTTTTCTCTCTTTGCTTAATGTTGCCATTTTGAACTTTGTAAAACATATATTCACTTGCTATAGATTTAATGCTAATTTTAATAATTGCATTGACAGAAATTTCATTTGATGATGACCAACAATGAATACATGTGGTTTCTTGTCATGATTGTGTTCTTTAGTGTGTTTGTTTGTATATTCTATTTTAGTAAAAGCAAATAAAAGTTATGTTTTTCTATTACTTAAATCTATATAGTGTAGACTGTCATAATGTTTGGTGCTTTGTTATTCTTACTTAATTTGCCCCAAATTCTGCTGTATTGTTACTGATTTTTTTGTCTTTCCTCATCCTTTGCAGTTCAATTTCACATTGCCCACTTATATGAAACCCAGGTAAGTATTTTAACTTATTCTATTTAAAACAAAAGCAAACAAAAATCATCACTCCTATCATGCTTTACTGAAATCAGAAGTGTACAGATAATTTAATGGAGTTCTGGGCGTTACTTCTTAGGTAAATTTTGTATTTTATACTCATTAAATGTGATCAAGATGCTGCTTAGTAAAACAGTTATTCCAAGGAGTGCTTGCTGTGTACAAATAAATTCCATTTAATATTTTCCTTTAAACTTGATCCATTTGCGGCTGGGCGCGGTAGCTCACACCTGTAATCCCACTGGTTTGGGAGGCCAAGGTGGGTAGATCACTTGAGGCCAGGAGTTCAAGACCAGCCTGGCCAACATGACGAAACCCCATCTTTACTAAAAATACAAAAAATTAGCTGGGCATGGTGGCAAGCACCTGTAATTCCAGCTACTCGGGAGGCTGAGGCACAAGAATTGCTTGAACCTGGGAGGTGGAGGTTGCAGTGAGCTGAGATCTCGCCACTGCACTCTAGCCTGGGCAACAGAGTGAGACGCTGTCTCAAGAAAAAAAGAAACAACTGAACTTGATGTAGATCATTTGCAAGCTCAAATGGCTGTATTTAAGATTTATCTTATTCTTGATGCCAGATGCCTTCCTTTCTTTTCAGAATGTTTATAGATGGTTGTTGTAATGCGTTTTTTAAAGAATTCTTTTGCTTTTTCTTAAGACTGAAATAACTCTTCTATGTGTCATTATTGGACATATAGTCCATTAATTTCATGCCATTAATTTCATGGCCCCTTCACTTTAAAAAACTTTTAAATTTTAGAACATCTTGGTTTTGTGTGTGTTGATTAATACACGGTCAAGATTGATACATCTTGATTTTGCTTAGTTGTATGATAAAAGTATAACACATTTGGCGGGGGCGGTTGGAGGCAAGGGGAGGGAGAGCATTAGGACAAACACCTAATGCACGTGGGGCTTAAAACCTAGATGATGGGGTTGATAGGTGCAGCAAACCACCATGGCACATGTATACCTATGTAACAAACCTGCACATTCTACACATGTATCCCAGAACTTAAAGTAAAATGAAAAAAAAGTATAACACATTCATTTTAGGCAGTGGTATGGAAAATCAGGAATAAATTTGTATGAGACTCAAAATTAGGTCATCATAGTTTACATAAATTTTTAACAGCTTTTTAGGAAACAAATACTGTTGGTTTTTTTTTTTTTATGCCTACATAATTTATAAGGTCTGTTTTGATGTTTTGGCCCAAGTGTTACAATAAGGCATATATGTGCCATGCAGAGTTCATACCCACCAGATACAAGATCCTGCTACATCCCGTTATTTATATTGTTATAGGATGTAATCAGACAGTTTGAGATCATTTATGCTGGTGGTTCCCAAACCCAGCTCTATGGCAGAATTATTTGGGAACCTTTATAAATCAGCTGTCATGGGGAGTTTTAAAAAATTAACGTCAGATTTCTGGGTACCTCAACCCTCCCCATCTGCACTTTGCCTCCCCATCCCCCCTCTACCTCCCCATCCCTCCTCTCCCCCATACTCTAGTTTTTCTAGTTCTCTATGAGATCACTGTTCTGTCATTAGCTAAAGAAGCAGAAGTTTTTTTAACCTTTATTTTTAATGAGTATTTTTGCTGGAGATGGAATTCTGTTTATCTGACTGCTTTGAAATTCACAATACATTGTCTTTTGGCTTTCATTGTTTCTGATGCGAAGTTGTCTGTCGGTCTTACTGTTTAATCCTGTGAAGGTAATGTGGGCACAGGGCCCTCCTCCCATTGATTCATTTGATACATTTTAATACTGATTCAGATTAAACAAAACAAAAGAATAAACTCATGGCAAACAGTATATAATTATTAGGTGACACTGTAAGTATATGAAAGGATTAAAAAAAAACTCTACACCAGTGATTATAATATGGATTTTCATTTTCAAGTGAAAAATTAAGAGAAGCAAGATGGCCTGCTTACCTACCTATTAAAAGTTAGTTTTTATAGTTCCACCAGTTTTTACCAGTGGACCCTGTTTATGAATATGGATTTAGGAAATTTAAGTGAGATGTATTTAATGGCTACTGCTAGGTAAACAATAGTTCAAGGGAAGTTTCTCTACTTCTCTACATAGGAAGAAGTTTCCCCACTTCTCTACATAGGAAGAAGTCTTCCCCACTAATAAATGAAGAAAGATCATTTCATAATCCCCGAGGGCCCTGTCCCGACATTACCTTCACAGGTTTAAATACTAAGATCATAATTAAAACTAAAGTTATGGAATACCACTTTACCTAGAATGGTGTTAAAGAAATGTTAGCAAGTACAGTGGCTTTGTGGTATTGAGCTTATAATGTTTGAAAGGCAAAAAGGTCTTGGCCGAGCACGGTGGTTCATGCCTGTAATCCCAGCACTTTGGGAGGCCAAGGTGGGTGGATCACTTGAGCTCAAGAGTTTCAGACCAGCCTGGGCAACATGGTGAAACCCCATCTCTACCAAAAATACAAAAATTAGCGGGATATGGTGGTGCACGCCTGTAGTCCCAGCTGCTTGGGAGGCTGAGGTGGAAGGATCTCTTGAGCCTGGGAGGTGGAAGTTGCAGGGATCTGAGATCTCGCCACTGTGCTCCAGCCTGGGTGACAAAGCGAGACCCTGTCTCAAACAAAAAGGAAACAAAAAAAAGAGGTCTTTTGTAGAGATATGAGTAAAGGATTAAAAATTTTTTTTTGTTGAATTTAATAATAGGCATTTGGGTTTGTTTAATTTTAATGAGAGCTCATCCCCTAACCCTGTATTTTTATCTTTTATGATCTTATAGACAAAGCTGTTAATATTTTAGTAGATTAAAAAATATTTTAGTAGATTGGCCGGGTGTGGTGACTCACACCTGTAATCCCAGCGCTTTGGGAGGCCGAGGCAGGTGGATCACTTGAAGCCCAGAGTTCAAGACTAGCCTGGGGAACATGATGAAACCCTGTTTCTACTAAAAATTAAAAAATTAGCTGAGTGTGGTAGCATGTGTCTGTAATCCCAGCTACTTGGGTGGCTGAGGCAGGAGAATCGCTTGAACCCGGGGAGGCGGAGGTTGCAGTGAGCCAAGATGGCGCCACTGCACGCCAGCCTGGATGACAGAGCGAGACTGTTTAAAGAAAAAAAAAATGATTCTCATAGGTTTCTATGTATATTGTCATACCATCTATAAATAAAGATAACTTTGCTTCTCTGTACATGTGCCGCACAATGATGTTTTGGTTAACAAAGGATCACATATATGATGGTGGTCCCATAGGATTATAATAGCATATTTTTACTGTACTTTTTCTTTGTGTGTTTTTTGTTTTAACTGAACCTTTTCTATGTTTAGATATTTACCATTGTATTGTAATTGTCTGTAGTATTCTGTATAGTAACATGCTGTACAGGTTTGTAGCCAGAAGCAAGAGGCTATACCATATAGCTTAGATGTGTAGTAGGCAATACCATCTAGGTTTGTGTAAGTATACTCTGATGTTTGCACAACGATGAAATTGTTAAGTGACACATGACTGTATAATGTCATATCTCCAAATATATTGTCAATTATTCTTGAACATTTATATTGATGAATTAATTTACCTTCCCTGTTTTATTAGCTGGGACCTCCAGATCATTTTTTCTACAGTAATAATAGTATTAACGGGGCTTCTTTTTCTTGAGTTTAGTGAAATAATTTGAGCAGTTCACCATCTTGATTCTTATAGCCTTTAAGGTTTCAAGATAGAGGATTTCTCCCTTTTCATTCTGTTACTGAAATGTTAGTTATTTTTGAATAGATAATCCAAAATGAAAAGTTTTGAAAGAATACACAGTGAAGTATCCTCTTCCTTCCACTTCCTCAGGTATCTACTCCCCTCCCTGAAGCCATCAATGTTACCAGTGGTTTTTAAATCCTTCCAGAGAAACTCAGTGTATATATAAGCAAGTCCACATATGTTTGCATGTTTATTTCTTGTATTTAATTTTATTCAAATGATAGCCAATAATGTATGTTCTCTTCTGACCTTGCTTTAAATTTTAACTTAATCTTGTATCTTGGAAATCATTCTGTATCAGTACGTGTAGAGCTGCATCATATCCCTTTACATATAGATGTACAGTTAACTAATTTAACTACTCCCCTTTGAGGAATAATTACAAATAATAATATTTTGAATAACACTGTTTATAAGAATTGTTTCATTTTTAACACTTTTCTGTCAAGCATTAATATATTACCAAAACACTATAGACTTATGTATGTTATTATACTATAGCAAAATAATATAGATAAGTGCTGTAATACTTATCTATATTAGACATCTATAATATAGATAAGTATTTTACACGAATCCAAGAACTCTAAATAAAGAAAAAAATTCCAGCTGATACATAAGTATGTGATAAATATGTAGGGTTTATTTCATGAATACATAGGATTTTACCATTTTGACCAGTTTTAAGTGTACAACTCACTGACATTAATTTGTATTGTTGTGAATCTGTCACCACCATTCATCACTAAAACTATTTCATCATCTCAAAGTATCCATTAGGTAATAATTCCGCATTACTACCTTCACTGGGCTCCTAGCAGCCACTATTCTACTTTCTGTCTCTGTGAGTTGACCACTCTAGGTATCTCATAAAAGTGGAATCTGCCAGGCGTGGTGGCTCATGCCTGTAATCCCAACACTTTGTGAGGCTGAGGGATGGATCATTTGAGGTCACGAGTTCGAGACCAGCCTGGCCAACATGGTGAAACCCCGCTTTTACTAAAAATACAAAAATCAGCCGGGCATGGTGGCAGGTGCCTGTAGTCCCAGCTACTCGGGAGACTGAGGCAGGAGAATCGCTTGAATCCAGGAGGTGGAGGTTGCAGTGAGCCAAGATCCCACCACTGTACTCCAGCCTGGGTGACAGAGCAAGACTCTGTCTCAAGAAAAAAAAAAAAAAAAAGTGAAATCATACAATATTTGTGCTTTTGCATCTGACTTATTTCACTTAGCATAATGTCTATATGGTTTAGCATGTGTCAGAATTCCATTCCTTTTTAAGACCGAATAATATTCCATTGTATGGATACACCACATTTTGTTTATCCATTTCATCTGTTGATGGACACTTGGTTTGCTTCCAGTTTTTGTCTGTTGTGAATAGTGCTGCTTGACCATGGATGTGTATATAAGTTGTTAGAGTTCCTGCTTTCAGTTCTTTTTGCAGTATATCCAGAAGTGGAATTGCTGGATCATATGGTAATTCTATGTTTAATTTTTTGAGAAACAGTCATACTGTTTTTCCTTTTTGTTTTGAAGCAAGTATTACATCCGAACCTAATAAAAGACAGTATAATAAGAGAGTCAATATACAGACTGATATCATGATGAATATTGGTGTAAAAATGCTAATAAAATATTAGCAAACAGAATACCTTATCTCATTAAACACAACAATATACTATGACCAAGTGTTATTCATTTCAGGAATGCAAGGTTGACTGAATCTTTGGAAATCTATTAATATTGTAATAATAGAGCTAAAGGTAAAGTCAAATTATTATCACCATAGATTCTGAAAAAATCTTTGATAAATTCAATACCCATTTCTAATAAAAACACTCTTATACATAGGAATTGCGGGTTACTTTCTTATCGTGATAAAATGCATATGCTTTAGTTTCAAAGTCAGAATTTTACTTAAGGCAAAATTCTAGAGACCTTTTCACCAGAATCAGGAGCAAGGTGAAGATGCCTACTATTTCCATTAGTCCTTGGTATTATACTGTAGGTATTAGCCAGTGTAGTTAGATAAGAGAGAGAAGTCAGTTACGGGCACAAATTAACATAAAGAATTAATAAGCTTCAACAACAATAGTCAGAACATAACAGGAAAAAATTCTATTTAGAGTGTTCAGCAAAGTATATTAAATATTTAGGAATAAACTTTAGAGAGATACTGTGACTCAGCAGTATAAAGATGTTGATTCTCCTTGGTGTAACAGAAACGTAATACAAAAATACCAACAAACTTTTGTTAGGAGTTAGCTAAGTTGATATGGTAAAACATGATAAAACGGGTGGGAGGATTGTGTAGGATATACTAACCCAATAAAACTTGTATAATTAAAAATGTGGTACTGGCATGTGAATAGACAAATTAGTGAAATATCCTAGAAAGCCCAGGAATAGACCCAAGTACATGTAGAAACTGAGTATATGATAAAGGTATTGTTCTTAAATTCTTGGGGCCTGTAATGTCCATCCCATAAATATAATGTTCTTGGCTCTTACTTTTGTAGATCTATTCTGGCAGTCTCTTTTATTGGTGATGATGATGGTGGTGGTGGTGGTGGTGGTTTGGAGTGTCTAGTTCATTTATACTTAATTTGATTATTGATATGGTTGGATAAAGTTAGCTGTCATTCCTGTTGTATTCTTTGTATTGTATTGTTTTTCTCTGGTTGCTTTTAAAAGGTTTTTCTCTTTATATTTGGTTTTCAAAAATTTGACTTCAATGTGCTCAGATTTTTTTTTCTTTATAATTATACTAATAGTATTTTAAGTCTGGGGTTTGGTTTTTTTTATCAGTTTTGGAAAATTCTCAGCCACTGATTTGTCAAATATTTTTTCTGCTCCACCGTTTTTCTCTTCTTCTCGGACTCCAATTACATGTATGGTAGACTATATGCTATTGCCTCAAACATCTTAGATGCTTTCTTTTTTTTTTTTTAACTTTTGTGTGTGTGTGTGTGTGTGTTTCTGCTTCAATCTGTATGCTTTCTAGTGACTTGTTTTCAAATGCATTGATTTCTTTTTTTTTTTAAATATACTTTCCAATCTGCTATTCAATACATATAGTGATTTTCTTTTTTAAATTTCAGATTAACATTTTTTCAATTCTGGAATTTCCTTTTGTTTCTCTTTCTGGAGTATGATTTTTTATACATTAATTCATTAGGATTATGTTTTTCTTTTGTGAACATTCTTCAAATATCTGCTTGCTTTTTTTTTTCTTTTTCTTTCTTTCTTTCTTTTTTTTTTTTTTGACAGTATCTGGCTCTCTTGCACAGGCTGGAGTGCAGTGGCATAATTTTGGCTCACCACAACCCCTGCCTCCCAGGTTCAAGCGATTCTCGTGCCTCAGCCTTCCGAGTAGCTGAGACTACAGGTGCGTGCCATCACACTGAGCCTGAATATCTGCTTTAAAATTATCTACAGGGCTAGGCGCAGTAGCTCATGCCTGTAATCCCAGCACTTGTGAGAGACCAAGGCGGGCAGATCACCTAAGGTCAGGAGTTCAAGACCAGCCTGGCCAAAATGGCGAGACCCCCATCTCTGCTAAAAATGCAAAAGATTAGCCGAGTGTGATGGCGTGCCTGTAATCCTAGCTGTTCGGGAGACTGAGGCAGGAGAATCGCTTGAACTCAGGAGGCAGAGGTTGCGGTGAGCCAAGATTGCGCCACTGCACTCCAGCCTGGGCGACACAGTGAAAGTGCGTCTCAAAAAAAAAAAAAAAAAAAAAAAAACTACAAATTTCAACATCTGAGTAATTTCACAGCTGGTTTTCATTAATTTTCTTTTCTTTTGAGTATAGGTGAAATTTTCCTGATCTTCATAAGTTTAATAATTTTTATCCTGCATATCATGAGTAATACATTGTAGAGATTGACTATATTTTTCTGAAGATTGATATATTTTTGCTTTATTAGCCAGTTAACTCACACTCTAAACTTTGTCATCCTTGTAATGGCAGCAACTGAAATCTCTCTCTAGTTCTTTTAGGCTGCTCATTATCTGTTCTGTTCATGCATAATTCGGCAGTCAGAGCTTTGGGCAGAGTTTATGTGTGGAATTTGGTGTTTCCACTCTCTGTCTCCTGACTGGGATTTCTCCCCTCACTTCCAACTCTTTATGGTAGCCTCAAAAGCTGTCCTATGATTCTTCAGCCTAGTAAGACTGCCATTTCTATTTGAGTTCTAGCCAGCCAAAGTACCAGTTGAAGCCTGCCTTCAGGTGAAAATCCAAGAAAAAGGGAGTTACTCATCTAGTGCTGTTTCCTTCCTTTAAGTGTGAACTTTTCCTTTGGTTTTGCCAGATTTTGGTCTCTCTCCAGTGCCATCTGGTAGTTGACTTTTATATTTTATCCAGAATGTGAAGCTGTGTGTGGAATGTCACTCCAAATATTGTCAGAGGCAAAACTTCTACTCAACACTATTAAAGATAAACTCAAGTTACTTTTTTACACATCGTTTATAATTGCTAATTAATGTTCTGCTATAAGCATCCATTGTATTTTGCTTCTACTTGTCTAGTGACAGAAACTTAGGTTGCCCCCCAACTTCTCCATACTACAAGCAGTACTGTTCAGAACATTACCTGTGGAAAGGTTTCCTTGGCATACATATTCCAAGAGTAAGATTGCTAGATTGTAGCATATTTGTATTCCTAATTTTTTGAGTAAATCCCCTTCCACCAGGATGTGAGTGTTCTCCTTTACTCACATCCCTACAATACTTGGAATTACTCAAATTTATGTTTGCCAGTCTTAAAGGTAGAAGCTGTTGTGTCATTTAAACTTGTATGTTCTGATTTCTAGAGGAGTATAGTTACTCACATTGTTTTTCACCTTTTATGTGTTGGGTTACTTATGTCCATTGCCTGTTTCTCTGCCTATGCTTTTTGAGTCAGATCTTTACTCTTCCTTATGATTTGTGTTTTTGGTCATGTCCAATAAATTCTCTCCCATCTCAAGGAAACGTTCTTCTACATTTTCTTCTCTTTATACTTTTACCTTTCATATTCAGGTCTTTAATGCAGTTGCTGGTTTTGTTGTATATGGTATGAGGTAGAAATCTAATTTCATATTTCCAAATATGATGCTACCATTTTTTCAAGTAGATCATTGTTTTTATTACAGTGTTGGGAGGTATATTTTAACATTTGTTAAGATAATTCATGAAGGTGGTTTTCCTAAAATTTAAATCTGATTACATTACTTGAAATCATTCAGTGGTTCTCCATTGTTTTAGGATACAGTCAGTAGTCTTTAAATGGATTAAGGAGGTCTTTGTGAAGTAGTCTTTGCATTTTCTGTCCAGTCTGCTAGTACTCTAAACTTAATATGCGCTCGTTCTTCCTCTGAGAAGTATCATAATGTTATCATACACAGCACAATATGCTTAATTTGTTTTTCTTGTATATATTTTTCACTACTGTGTAGTCTTAGCAGTTCCTGTTATGTATTAGGTGTTTAACAAATATTTATCAATTGAAGGAATTGAATAACTTGGCCCTTATCCTTGGCCTAACTATCTAACTTTTTTTAGACCAGATGAGTGTTTTGGGGGAACTAGTTTAGCTGATAAGTAAAAGTTGATTTAATAACTCTGGATCGCTGGACGCGGTGGCTCACGCCTGTAATCCCAGCACTTTGGGAAGCCAAGGCGGGCGGATCACCTGAGGTTGGGAATTCGAGACCAGCCTGATCAACATGGAGAAACCCCATCTCTACTAAAAATACAAAAGTAGGCGGGCGTGGTGGCACATGCCTGTAATCCCAGCTACTCGGGAGGCTGAGGCAGGAGAATTCACTTGAACCCGGGAGGCGGAGGTTGCAGTGAACTGAGATCATGCCATTGCACTCCAGCCTGGGCAACAAGGGCGACACTCCGTCTCAAAAAAACAAACAAACGAAAAAACTCCTGATCATCTCAATAGACAGTTCTTTCAAATCTTCCTTATGTTAGCGGTGTGTGTGTGTGTAGCTCCTTAATTGTTTCCATCATTAGGACAACCCTGTAGGTAGCAAGATTGGATATTAGCTCTTGTTTTATTGCATCAGTTTTTTATTGATGTTGAATCCTAGTTTAAGTGACTTGCCTGAGGTTCATACAGCCTAGTTTTGTATTTCTACCTACTTTTTTTTGAAAATATTTGTTTGCTCAGGCAGTTATATACTGGTAATGATATGAATAAAAGCCACTTCAATCCATTGTTCTGCCAAGTATGTTTTACAGGTAATATTTATGAGCCTTTCTTTTGTTAGTTTTTTCCTTTTGTTTTGGGGGAGTTGTCTTAAGGTTTATAACCATAGCAATAAAGAGTTTCAGTTATATTAGTACTCTTGAGAACTGTGGCTAAATGGTTTCATTTAGACATTTGCCTGTGAAATCCTAAGTCTTACAGACATTGTTAGGCTGTAACAGAGTTTTGATGTCTTTAAAATCATATGTATTATAAATATTTTTATAAGATATTTTATATATACTAGAAACTGTATCTTTAAAATTTAGATTTTTAACTACTTTTGTACTTATTTAGATTTTGTCTACAGCATTTTTGACATGTGCTTTATTTATTTATTTAGAGACAGAGTGTTGCTCTGTTGCCCAGGCTGGAGTGCAGTGGTGCAATCTTGGCTCACCGCAACCTCTGCCTCCCGGGTTCAAGCGATTCTCCTGCCTCAGCCTCCCTAGTAGCTGGGACTACATGTGCGCGCCACCATGCCTGGCTAATTTTTGTATTTTTAGTAGAGACGTGGTTTCACTATGTTGGCCAGGCTGGTCTTGAACTCTTGACCTGGTGATTTGCCTGCCTCGGCCTCCCAAAGTGTTGGGATTACAGGTGTGAGCCACCACACCCGGCCTGACATGTGCTCTATTTATTGAGTTGCTTGGGAGCTCAGTGTTTCTAGGCAGACAGATATGCACTTGGAGGTAGAATACGTCTAATGTTATTAAATAAAATTGAGACCACATATGTTATTAAATTTCAGATGATATTGGCATTTGGAAAATTCTTAAAAGTCATACTTTAATGATACTTTGTTATAGTGAATGTCAGTTTTACTGGTGTTAGGTACTCTGGAACAAGGCTTATTACTCAACTGTCTGGTGTTAAAGAAACATTCAATAATGGAATCAGCACTTTTTTCTTTTAGTTTTAAAAAATATGCTAAAACATCAGTATTGTATAATTCTTAATATATGAAGTAGTTCCTTAAAGATTATGTTAATTTTTCTCCAAATCTCTTTTTCTGTTCTTTAGAGGAAATATCATTCTGCAAAAGAAGCTTATGAACAACTTTTGCAGACAGAGAATCTTTCTGCACAAGTAAAAGCAACTGTCTTACAACAGTTAGGTATGTAATAGTATACATTTAGTGTATTATAAGTGCTTCTCTTTATGTTTTTTCCATGTCGAGTGTGGCAAATACGTGGCTCATATATTCTATTCCTTTGCTCAGAGTTGATAAAATTATTCTGAACCGAGCATATTTGTATCCTCTGCCCAGCATTGTCCTTCCCCCAGTCTGTCTCAGTGTAATTCTTTAGTACAGCTGGTCCTTTTAAATTATCAAAATTACTCCCTAGTATTTAACCCAAGGAGGATTGAATACTTCCTTTGTGCCAGATATATGCTTAAGCACTTAATGAAGTTGTGATTTACCTAATGTCACTTAATGGTTGGGGAGCTTGCTTTCATAGCTTTATCAGTTAATAATGACTACAAAACAGTTTATCTAAAAAGTGTACAACGTCTAACACTGTGAGCATGCAGTTGTATTCTAATGTGGAACATGAGGGAATCTATTCATTTGGATGTCATGTGTAACTATCACCAAAAAGATAGTGAAAGAACTCCCCAGCCTTTAATTTTGTTGCTTAATTATTGAGTCATGTTTCTTGTTTGTATTTGATATTTGGGTTGTTTTTTCAGTTTTGTTTTTGGTCTGGGCAAATCATTTATTCTTAATTTTTAGCCAGCATTGTAGCAATATGAATGTTTTCATAATGTAACTATTTTTACATAGTTTTAAAGTCACTTAAGCTTAGATTTTATCATTATCTTTAGATAATATACATACAAATTTAAAAATTATAAATCACTGAATAAAAACAAATATTTTGACCTTTTATAACTCTTAAAAGTATAGACAACTCGAGTAAAATCCTAATGGAAAAAATTACAAACAAAACTAAGGCTTTATTATGAAGGCAATGTTTGTTTTTTCAGCCATCAAATACTTTATAGTTTGTTTGTTTGCTTATTTATTTTAGACAGAGTCTCGCTCTGTCCCCCAGGCTGGAATACAGTGTCGTGATCTTAACTCACTGCAGCCTCAAACTCCTCGGGTCAGGTGATACCACCTCAGCCCCCCGAGTAGCTAGGGCTACAGGCGCGTGCCACCACGCCTGGCTGATTTAAAAAATTTCTTTTGTAGAGACAAGGTCTCTCTCTGTGTTGCCCAGGGTGGTCTCAAACTCCTGGCATCAAGCGATCCTTCTGCCTCAGCCTCCCCAAATTCTAGGATTATAGGTGTGAGCCACTGTGCCTGGCCTATAGTTTTATCTTATATAGGGTGCGAATATATGTAGTCAGGGCCAGTGAGGTAGGATTGTGTGTATATTTTTTAATCTGAATTATCGTTGATTCTATAGCCTTATATTTATTCCTTGGAAATAAACATTTTGTTAATGGGATATCTTGGAGATTCTTAATTGGCTCAGTGTGGTGGCTCACGCCTGTAATCCCAGCACTTTGGGAGGTCGTGGTGGGTGAATCACATGATCAGGAGATCAAGACCATCTGGGCCAACATGGTGAAACCCTGTCTCTACTAAAAATACAAAAATTAGCTGGGTGTGGTGGTGCGCGCCTGTAGTCCCAGCTACTCAGGAGGCTGAGGCAGGAGAATTGCTTGAATCTGGGAGGCGGAGGTTGCAGTGAGCTGAGATCATGCCACTGTACTCCAGCCTGGCAAAAGAGCGAGACTCTGTCTCAGGAAAAAACAAAAAACAAAAAACACACATTAATGTATTTTTACATGGAATAGTAAATAAGACGTAACATCTTTATATTCTTTGTTTCATAACTTGGAATTTTTTCAAATATCAAAATTAGAAAAGTCTGATTTATAATCTGTTATATCAGTACTAAAAATTGTTTTAATTTCTCTTGAATGAAAGCCCTTTGTAGCTTTTACAGTACCTTACTGTGAGAAACTGACTTTCTTAATGGCTAGAATTGGCAGTTCTAAATTTTGGAAATATGTACTCCAAACTAAATTAATAAATTGACAGAAAAGAGTACTTTTTTGGTTTGTTTTCTGCTTCGTATTCTTAAACATAGAAGAACAATTAAGTCATTTATGTAAATATTTTTAAATCATTTACTGTAGGTTGGATGCATCACACTGTAGATCTCCTGGGAGATAAAGCCACCAAGGAAAGCTATGCTATTCAGTATCTCCAAAAGTCCTTGGAAGCAGATCCTAATTCTGGCCAGTCCTGGTATTTCCTCGGAAGGTGAGACTTACCAGACATTTATGTTTGATTTTGTCTATTCCAGCTAAGAGATTTGAATTACAATTTAAAATGTTAGTTTACATATCTAACCTGATCAGTGTATTTTCTCTTCTAAATACATTATTAACCAAGATTCCTGAAAGTTAAACAACAAAATAAAGTTTCCAAATATGGTGGTTTTTTTATAGCATAATCTGGTCTAGCAGGACGTTTCTTATTTTGGTTATTGGATTTTTATTTGATTTGAGTTACTGCTAGTTTTAAAAAAGTCTTATCCAATAGTAACTTTTAATGAAGTATTTAAATGCCTTTCCTTCAGACTTCCAGTATTTTTTTCTATATGTCTGTTTTATAAAACAGGATTAATTTCTCATCTGCCTGATGACTACTGGTAGTCTATGGAACCTTTATAATATATAATTTTGATTCATGATATTTACCTTAGAATTGACATAATAGTAAATCTCAAATCACAGTTATACTTGAAATCTTACAGTGAGAAAGTGAATACATTATTAGATTTGTTGGAATGGAGAAGTGTCATGTAACAAAAATCATTTTCTGCAAGTCTGTAACCATTTCTCCATACTATTTATCCATTGAATGTCTGAATTATGCTTAGTGATGATCTGAACTATACCTCATGCATAAGTATCTGATAGATTATAATTTTAGACTATCATCAGGTTGTATTTTGATTCCTAATCACTTTTCGCTTTCATGATATAGTGAAAAGATCAATGTACCAGGAGCCAGGACACTTAGATTCAAGTCCTGATTCAGCTACTGTTTGTGGAATTGTGGATGGTTTAGTTAAACCTCTTAAAGCCTCAATTTTTGTTTAACGTATTAGAGAATTGTATTAGATCAGTGGTCCTCAGGGGCAAGCTATTTTGCCACCCTTACCCCAGCCAAGGACATTTCACAATGTTTAGAGACATTTATTTCTTTCATCACAGCTGTGAAGTGTGCTACTTTCGTATAGTGGGTAGAGACTAGGGATGCTGCTAAACATCCTACAATGCGCAGGACAGTCCTCTATAGCAAAGAACTGGCTGGCTCCAAATGTCAATTATGCTGTAGTTGAGAAACCCTGAGTTAGCTGATCTGTTACATATCTTCCTGCTCTAAAGGTTCCAATTTTATGACTTCTTTAGAAATTATCCTGTTTTAATTTTAAGTTTTGTTCTATTATTGTTTATATAGAATACTTGATTGTAAGTAAATTTGCCATATAATCACATTAAATTTTAATTATATGGCTTCATTTTTCCTTTAAGGAAAGTATGTTTGTATGAGACAAAGTAATATTAATATGGTTCCTTCCCTAAAAATATTTGATTACTCATATTATGCTTAGAAGGTTAAGGAAAAAAAATTTTAAAAACATTTGATTAACTCATTATTAACATACAATAAGAGTTGACTGAAAAGGTATCTAATTTTTGGTGAGGATTTCCTAATCCCTCCCCAGGCTTGTAAAAGAGCCTAATTTGGGTTGCTTCTAAATAAAGCTGGAGGGTCCAAAATTTTGTGTTTCTCTTCTACAGTAGCAGAAACTGGATTTTATTATTTTTGTATCTTTTTGCCTGACAAAGTGGCTATTCGATAAATGGATGACATGAACTAACTAAACTCCATTTGCTTTTGGAGCTAGCACTATTACTGTTAGTGTTGTGGAGTGTGAGGCTTTATATAGTGACTGTAAAGGAGGTCTGGAACTGGGAAACAGTAGGTGCCTGTCTCTTGTTTTCAGATTTATATATGAAAATTTCTTTTAGCATAGATTAAAACGAATGTATACTAGAAAGTATGTTCCTTCTGACCTAAGATAGTTTAATACAGTAGTGTGTAGATGTCTTTTTAGTATAGGTTTTTAAATTTAAATTCTAGTTAAACATAAAATTATAATGAACCATGTGTAGAATTAACTATCATAGTCATGCTGTAATTTTCAGCTTCGATGAGCAGTATTTCATCATCAGTATTTCACTGAGCAGTATTTTATTTTTTTCCAGTTAACTAATTTTACATTGTAAAACATTATGATGCTTTTAATTTAATCTTTTTGGGTAAATTTTTCCAAATATACAATATACTTTTCCTGACTAAATAAAGGATACTTATCACAATTTAACTTGGTTTCGGGTTCAAGGTTATCATTTTAGACATATTATTTTCCATCTGTAATAATAAAATTCTAAATCTTTTAGACCTTTCATATTCTCTTTCACTGCCTTCTAATGTGTTGCTTCTAATCTGTTTCTTGTAAGAAACATTTTATGAATGAATTATGTTTTAGAAGTTTTTAAAGCTCCAAATGAAGACCTCAATTGTCAGTAAGAAATTTTGGGGTTTGATGACACTAATATTTGTTAGGATTTCTATTAACCTCTGCATTCAGGTCTGTGTTGAAGATGGACTTTGCTTGTCATTTGGCACTTGTATTTCAAAGTAAAATTGTAATGTGATATTCTGTTTTGCTAGCACCAATCATTGACTGTGTTATCACAGAACTATAGAATATTACAACTGGGAGGGACCAGGGAGGTCATCTAGTTAACCTTGTAAATCCTGTCACTTCAAAGATTTAGAAAGTGGGTTCATAATCACAGATAATTAGTATGAGAGCAGGGATTAGACCCTAGATTCACCCAGGACTTTTTTAGTTACACGAGACTGTCTCAGAGGAACCTACTTTTATTAGAGGAAAAGTGGTTGATGGTTGGAGTGGGACATCTGTATTTGGGCACATTGGTTTCCTACTTTGACTTTGTAGGAATGGAATGTTAAAACATTGGTTTTGGAAAGAACTGCTTATTTCTCCCAGCAGTTAGGCAAATTTGTCTATAAATCTGAAATGGCTTTGATTTCACAACAACTACAGAAGAGCATGTTTTCTACTATCTGTTAAGCATTCCCTTTCACGCTGGTGTCTGTTCCTGTTTGGCATTGTTGCTGATCTCTTCTTATGAATTTTTCCTTCATAAAACAGTTTGTAGATGCTCTCTGAAACTGCCTTCTCTGTCTCAATCACGGACATTTCTTACATCTTTCAAACCACAGGATTAGTGATTCCTTAGGCTTTTACATCTCCCTTGTAGGTGTCCTGTGTTTTTACAGCCTCTCTTCCATATGGATGAATTCCAAATCTAGATTTCAACATTTAAACGTATCTTAAACACCAAGACAACATCTCCTATTCTTTACTTAACATTTCCCATTTTAATATCCTCACATCATGTCAAAGTCAGCATATTTCAAACCATGTTCACCATATTCTTCCCCAGACCAGCTCTTTCTCCTTTTACTTTTGCCAAAAGATCACCATTTTCTTTTTATCAAGGTTAAATACTAAGTTACAGCCCCCACCCTGTGAACATCTAATCAATTAATCACAAAGCCTTTATCAATCTTTTGGTTTCTTGTTTCTCTTATCTTTTTTTTCTTGCCGCTTCCAGTACTTTCACTCCAATTTTGGCCTGTTCCAAACCAGTGAATGTAGCCACCCTCTTTTTTCACTGTCCATAACTATTTTCCTTTCAGTCTGCCCTACATATTGTTAGAAAATTAATATTCCTATAAAGTGCTTTCAATGTGCTATTCTGCTTGTTAGAAAAGCAAACTTTAGGGTAATCTTTGGCTGGATTTAAAATTCTCTACTGTTTTGTGTCTGTGCTTTCTTGTATATACATTAGGTTTTGCTCATGCTGTTCAAACCCATTTAAAACGCCTTTTCTCATCTTCTCTGCCCGAATCAGTGGTTCCTAGAATTTTAGGTTACATAAATCAGTAAAATTTCAAAGAATAATTATGAGGATAGAAATACGGTGTTTGGGCAAGTAAAAACATTAACCTTTTTTTTGCAATTTACTGTCAGCCAATAATATCCAAAATAAGAGAATTACAGCATAAATATTAATTCATTTATTGGAAAAACTTTATGTATGTATATGTTTGTGTTGTCTTTCCAATTTGTTTGCTTGGCAAACGTGCCATATACTGGCTGGCAATTAGGAATCACTAAATAATATGCATCTTTACATATTCAAATCCCTTACTCTTACTCTCCCCCCTCCCCCCCCCTTTTTTTTTTTTTTTTGCCTTTCCTAAATCTTGCAGTATATGATGGTCTCTTCTTATCCTAAATTCTCAGGCTAATTATTGTCTATACTGGCCATTTGATATGACATCATGACATTTTTAATGTATCTTCAGTCCTCAACTAAATTGTAAGCTTCATGAAAATAGGGACTGGGTTTTTGTTTTTTTTCTTTTTCCTTTAGTGCCAAGAATAAGAAGATAATTTCAGTATTTATAATTTCAACTGTTATCTGTGTATCCATCACGTCCATCATGTATATTCACATTAAGAAAATTACAGTCCTTGAATCATTAATCTTACCTTGCTAACTTTACTAGTCATAAAATATTATACTTTATATTATTTTTACTTTTTACTTTATACTATTTTTGATACTTAGTTTGAGATTAACTGTGTCTTACATGTGCATTTTTTTATGAATTAAAGAATTATTGCCCTCAGTGTTGTTACTTGGGAAAGGAAAATTGAAATCTGATACAGCAAATCTTACCAACGTATAGTGTTTTTGTTTTTAACTCTGTATTTTGACCATATAGGAAACTAGAGGTCAAGCTGTATAAGAAGAGTGGAAGAGTGGAAGAGTGCCGTGTGTGTGTGTGTGCACATGTGCATGCAGCTCTCAGTATTACAATATTGAAGTGATATGTCCCCTAATCATTTTAATAGAGTTCATTAATGCAGCATGCTCTTTAGCACCTATAAGACAGACTATAATATGGTTTGTTGGAGGGAAAATTATAATATTCATTATAGTTAACAAGTATATACACACATACACATAAATATATTAACTTATTAGGGTTTTAAAAAAATTTGCTGTGATATATAGTCCATGCTTTCAGCCAATTAATTTGTTTCAGTATTAATGGAATTCTCTTGATTTTTTTTTTTTTTTTTCCCTTCCCTTCTCAGGTGCTATTCAAGTATTGGGAAAGTTCAGGATGCCTTTATATCTTATAGGCAGTCTATTGATAAATCAGAAGCAAGTGCAGATACATGGTGTTCAATAGGGTAAGCCTTTGTATAAAAATAGTAGTAATTTAATTGATATACAAAGATGGTTGCATCACATATAGTACTTCATAGTTTAAATTTATTATAAAACCAAGCAGTTCTTCTGAGTTGACTTATTTTTTCTTAATTTCTCTTTCCAGTGTGCTATATCAGCAGCAAAATCAGCCCATGGATGCTTTACAGGCCTATATTTGTGCTGTACAATTGGACCATGGCCATGCTGCAGCCTGGATGGACCTAGGCACTCTCTATGAATCCTGCAACCAGCCTCAGGATGCCATTAAATGCTACTTAAATGCAACTAGAAGCAAAAGTTGTAGTAATACCTCTGCACTTGCAGCACGAATTAAGTATTTACAGGTAAAATTTTTAAATAGCAGTTTTTTAAAGCCACATATTTCCCCAGAACACTCAGGCAGAAGGAGGGTGGCTGGAAAGTTTGTCTAGTTGTGTTTTGATGTCTATAATCTGTTTCCATATTTTGTAAACATACCATAGCTTGTAATATTATTTTACTTTTCATTTTAAGTAAGATATGCAGTATTTTTAAAGATGCTCTTTTGCACATTTACTCTGTTGATGCATATTAATTTACATAATTTTTTTCTATGTACTGTCTACATTTTTAAGTTGTCATAGCATTTTATAGAAAACACAAACAGTCTTTCACTCTTGCTTGGAGTTTCTTGAGAAGACAGCTATGAGAACTCTGAAAACAGAGCTCAGCTTTGTTTTGATTCTCACAAAGGTTTATATTCCGGTTACCCTGTTTATACTTAGTGTCTTCTAAAGCCCCAAATTTAGAATCTATTTTCTTTTAAAAACAATTAGCTATAGCATTTAGGAAGATTTAGTGGACTTGCTCTTACTCAAGTAGGCTTGTGTTAAATTTGCTTTTTACATAATTTTTCCTAGGCTCAGTTGTGTAACCTTCCACAAGGTAGTCTACAGAATAAAACTAAATTACTTCCTAGTATTGAGGAGGCGTGGAGCCTACCAATTCCCGCAGAGCTTACCTCCAGGCAGGGTGCCATGAACACAGCACAGCAGGTGAGAAGTTGGGTTATGTTCTGCAGGTGCCCAGCTTTAAGGGTTCTTTTCAATTCTCTAGTGGTCAAGCTTAATTTACTAAGCACAGGAGGCTTTTAGTAATGAAAAGCCTTTTGATTTAATTGCTAAGGGAATCTAGATCAAAATAAAATTCCCTCTAATATGGGAAGAGATTTTGGGGTACCAACTTAGAACCTTTGTGCATTTTCATGATTTTGAAGGAGATTTCTTAAAATAATGCTACAGTGGTTTGTTTAATTTTTAAGGCAAGTTTTTGAAAGGAAGGTACACATTATTCCATTGATGAATCATTTAATTTTGATTTTCAATCATTGCAATCAGCGATGTCCACATAGCTTTGAAAAGTATGCAGCTTGTAAAGTTTTATAATTTGAAGGAATGAATTAAGAATATATAGAACCCTATTTTTGTCTTCCTTCTGTGATTCTTAGGCATGTAAACCTCATCATCCAAATACTGAACCTGTATTAGGCCTCAGTCAAACACCAATTTCACAGCAATCCTTGCCACTACACATGATTCCTTCTAGCCAAGTAGATGACCTGTCCAGTCCTGCCAAGAGGAAAAGAACATCTAGTCCAACAAAGGTATATGTTTTAGAGAAATAGAAAATCCCAGTCAAAAAAGAAGTTTCAGCTGCCCTGAAATTGTGCAGTTTGAACATTTCCTGTCCTTTATTTTAAATTTGTGGACATCAAAGAGTGAAAGGTTTGAGTTTTTCCATCCCAAACCCTTAGTATCATATTAAGTATAGAAAGTAGGGATAAATTTGCATTCATCAAATCATTTTATTCATCTCCCTGCCGTTAAGATCCCAGCACACTTTTCATCATCACTTTTTACTGACATTTGAAATAAATTTAATGTTGGATCTAGTGGACAGTGTGGTATTTAGGCTAGCCGTTTGGGCCATAGTTTGAGGGTGGGCCTTTTTGGGTGGCTTATTAAAGAGTCAGTAATTTTTAAATGTATGATTTCTAAGTTTAATATGCATGTAAAATTATTTTTTAAAGAATTTAATGTTATAACATCTTTTTTAACATGTAAATATTCCAATTCATAGTCATTTGGCCTCCTCTAACCATTATTATTAACTGTGGATTTAACCAAATATTCTTTAATTTTTTTTTTAAATCGATTTTCCTCAGAATACTTCTGACAATTGGAGTGGTGGACATGCTGTGTCACATCCTCCAGTACAGCAACAAGCTCATTCATGGTGTTTGACACCACAGAAATTACAGGTATGTAAGATGTTTTTGACAAATTGTTTACTAAAAAGGAGTAGAGGTAGCAAACAAGTATTAATTTTTTTTTTTTTTTTTTTTTTGAGATAGAGTCTTGCTCTGTCACCCAGGCTGGAGTATAGTGGCACACTCTTGGCTCACTGCAACCTCCGCGTCCTGTGTTAAAGTTATTCTTGTGCCTCAGCCTCCAGAGTAGCTGGGATTACAGGCACGCACCATCACACCCCACTAATTTTTATATTTTTGGTAGAGACTGGGTTTTGCCATGTTGGCCAGACTGGTCTTGCACTCCTGACCTCAAGTGATCCACCTACCTCAGTCTCCCAAAGTGCTGAGATTACAGGTGTGAGCCACTGCACCCAGCCCTAAGTATTAATTCTTATAAGTTAAATGGCAGTACATTCAATTAAAATGCACCAAAGTGAAATGAGCCTGCATTTACCAGAATAATGAAGATCATTCATTCTTGTTTTTAATTTCTTTTTTTTTTTTAAACAGGACATGGTTTACACTACATAAAGTATAAATATAGGGTATATAAGGTATATAGGGTAAAGTTTTCTTCTAACTCTGGCCCCTACCCACTCAAAATGCGGCTGGTATTACTAATTTCCTATCTATCATTCCAGAGGTATGTTATGTATGTACAAGCAAATATACATCCCCCCCTTTCTCACATGTATTATTATTTTTCTTCTTTTTTACACAAATGATAGGATTCTTATTTGCTGTTAACAACGTATTTTACAGACTTTTCCATGTCAATATGTGAAGAGCTTCCTTGTTCTTTTATGGTTACATCATATTTCTTTATATAGATGTAACACCTTTATTTAAGCAGATCAGTAATTTCGGACATTCAGGTTGTCTTCAGACTTTGCTTATTCCAGACAGTGCTGCTTTTAGCATACTTGTCAATATATTTTTAAGCTTCAAGAGTTTTCTCTGTGAATACCTAAGAATACTGTATGGATGAGTAAAATATCATGCCCATCTATTACAAAGAACTCATAGTAAATCTTGTTCAGATGAATGCTTAGTTCATTCTTATATTTCTCAAGCTTATTAAAGGACTTCATCTTGGAGTGTATGACTGTTGGTCAGAAGACAGTGTGTTTGACCAGATAGTGGTTCTGAGTTTAGTCATTTCAGGGAAAGGTTGCTTAGAATAGTGATCTTATTTCCTAAATATATCTTTGACTATATTCTCTTTTTGTTCTTCTTCTAGCATTTGGAACAGCTCCGCGCAAATAGAAATAATTTAAATCCAGCACAGAAACTGATGCTGGAACAGCTGGAAAGTCAGTTTGTCTTAATGCAACAACACCAAGTGTGTATAGCATATTTTTCCCTGAAATTTGTTAGCATTTTGAGTATTTTTATTGACTCTAATGTCATTTTAGAGCATGTTTATGTTCATTTTTACTTTCTACTGATATTTGACAGAATTTAGTAATCTCTGTATTTTAAAATACTGGTAATTGATGGAGATTTTTAGACAAAAGCAACTATAATTTTGAAGAAGATACTTTGTATTTTATTTATTTACATGATATTTCACATGTATTCTAAGGGTTTGTTTACATTATCTAGTACTGAGGCAAGGTTTTTAGGGCTTATTTAGTTTACAGGATCTGGCATATATGTAACAGAATGAAATTTTGAGATGTCCCCTCTTTTGTGATTGAGAGAAGGACCTATAAGTTCGGGGTTGTTTTCTGTAATTTTCAGCTGCTTCCTTTTGTCATTACTAATGGGATTTTTTTTTTTTTTTTGAAACAGACTTCCGCTTTTTCAAGGAAGTTTATTTTAAAATGAACAAATACAATTTCTTGTTTTTAAAGTATGTATTTCTCAACTTAGAGAAATTAAGCATTTGGGTAAAATCACACATTCCCTAATTATACATCTTCATATTCATCTGGGGATTCATAGAGAATCCCCTATAGATTCTCTTCCCTATAGATTACACAACCAGCATTTACTTTTCCTTTGTTTTTTTGACAGATGAGACCAACAGGAGTTGGACAGGTACGATCTACTGGAATTCCTAATGGGCCAACAGCTGACTCATCACTGCCTACAAACTCAGTCTCTGGCCAGCAGCCACAGCTTGCTCTGACCAGAGTGCCTAGCGTCTCTCAGCCTGGAGTCCGTCCTGCCTGCCCTGGGCAGCCTTTGGCCAATGGACCCTTTTCTGCAGGCCATGTTCCCTGTAGCACATCAAGAACGCTGGGAAGTACAGACACTATTTTGATAGGCAATAATCATATAACAGGAAGTGGAAGTAATGGAAACGTGCCTTACCTGCAGCGAAACGCACTCACTCTACCTCATAACCGCACAAACCTGACCAGCAGCGCAGAGGAGCCGTGGAAAAACCAACTATCTAACTCCACTCAGGTAATAGGAGGACTAGCTTCCTTGTTGGCTTTTCACATAAATGTTTTTACTGGGTTTTATACACTTTGAGAGAAGAAGAAAGAAGTGTTTGGGGAACTGGTTTTATAAGAATTTTGTGGCACTACAATGTTACTACATTGTGATTCATTATGTACATACATGAGTATATCTTCGTTCCCTTTGTACAGTCTCTACCGACATAGATAACTTAGCAAATTTACAAAGGAAGAAAATAGATCATATAAATCACCCAAAATGCACCATTAATTTACAGTGGCATCATAAGCACATTTATGTAATATTACTTAGTTCATTTCTGCATAAACTGCCTACTTAAGATCAGGCACTAAACTAGGTGTTAGGTATTTGCTTTAGTGGGAGAAAAAGACTAGTGAATAAGTATTTACCATAATGACTGTGAAGTGTGACTTTGGTGGGAAAGTTCTATCAGAGTACCTCGGAGAGCACATAACCAAGATGTTAGAGTCTTCCAGAAACTAGAGTTTAGGGGAGGAGAGGGCTGGTGAAGTGTGCCTAGAAGATAGGTTATGAAGAGGGGAGGGTGAAATAAGAGGCTGAGGGAGAGGCCAAATTTATCTTGAAGGCAAAGTTGATCCGCTAAAGTTTTTGAAACAGAGTAATGAATTGCATGCACATTATTTTTGTCAAGGAAATGGGTCATAATTTATTCAACGTTAGCACATTCGTTAGACATTTAATTTCTGAGTTTTTACTTCTGAATGTTTATGTGCATAGTATTTCCCATATTTTGGATTGTTTCCATGATATGGGTACTCGCTGAGGTGAAACTGAAGGGCCAAAGAGTAAGCTTTAAGAAAATGATTTCAATATGTATAGCCAAATTGCTTGTACTTTTATTAATTTACTATGAGAAATATTTGACTTAAAAAGAGAAATATTTGGCTGATTGTCGGTTAGTCTTATATTACTGATAAAACTGAAATAAGTTCTTTTTCTAAGATTTTTAAGTTTATTCTTGAAGTAATATCCTTGGTGGGACCCTGATCTAAAGTGATTAGTACTTTATTCATTCTTAGAGAAATACTGAGTACCTACTAGGTTCATTTCCTACTCAAGGCTCTGGGAATACATCAATAAAGAAAATATACTGAGATGTCTCTACTTGGTGTAGGTAAATAGACAGTAAACAAATAAGTAATACATATATAACATTAGATGATGATTGTGATTAGTGCTGTGGAAAAAAGCGCTAATAGAAAGGGAACAGCAGAATACTAGAGATTGGTGGTAGGAGAGTTGCAGTTATAAATCAGAAGGGCAGGGAAGGCTTCTCTGAAAGATAGCATTTGGATGAGAGTTACAGGAGTGAGCCTTGAAGCTATTTGTGATAAGATTGTTCCAGGTCTAGGGAGCAGCACGGAGCAATGGACCCTAAGGTGGGATTGTGCTGTGCACATTTGAGGAGAATCAAGGTGGCAAGCATGGCAGAACAGGACAGGCAAGGAGTGAGAAGAGAGAGAAATGTCCTCCAGCTGGAAACAGGATGGCTAAATCATGATCAGCCTTATAAGGATACTGGATTTTATTCTGAGTATCCAGGAAACCGTAGGGGATTTTGAACAGAGGAGTGATGTGATCTAACTTTGTTTTTGACTAGGTCCTCTTTGGTACTCTGTGGATAGACTGAAAGAGGCAAAAGTAGAAATGGTATGACCAATTTAGAGATTATACCTGTAATCCAGGTTAAAAGTTGGTGATGGCTCCCAGAGTGGTAGTAGTAGATTGTGGTCAGCTTCTGGGTATATTTGGAAGGTACAGCCAACAGGATTAGTTGATATAGAGTGATGTGTGAGAAAGGAGTCCCAGCTGGCCTGACCAACTAGAAGGATGGATGAAACTGGATGGTATCACCAATCAGTGAGAACAGATTGAGAAAAGAACTCAAGATTGAGCCTTAGGGCATTCCAGTGTATTAGGCTAGGAAATTGAAGAACTAGCAGAGAAGAATAGAAGACATTGACCTGTGATGGAGTAGGAGATCAAAGACAATGTGAGTGATGCCCTGGAAGCCAAATGAAGAAAGTCTTTCAAGGAGGAGGACATGATCAAATAATGCTCATAGGTCATATAAAGTGAGGACTGAAAACTGACCATCTGAGATATTTGCTGACATTATTGGAGTAAGGAAACTACAGGTTACAGGCAAAATTTACCCCACAACCTGTGTTTTTTATAACCCGTGAGCTAAGAATGATTTTGATATTTTTGAAGGGTTGTGAAAAAAGAATAATATATGATACTGGGTGACCCACAAAGCCTAAAATATTTGCTATCTGATCCTTTACAGAAAAGATATGCTGACCATTGGATAAGGGCAATTTCAGTGGATTGTTGGGGTGCAAAAGCCTAATTGTAGTTCGCTTCAAGATAATATAAAATCGGCAGAGAAAAACTGAAGTAGCAAGTATAGACAGTTCCAGCACACATGCTTACAGTTGTTTGGGCTACACACTGCACAGTGCCAAGGCTTCCATTTCCATATACCGTGGCATAAAAGAGAACAACAACAACCGGGTGTAGCTGACAGGGAAAATGGGATTAGGAGTTGTTGTCTTGTTGTTTTAAATTTAAAATGAGAGAAATAACAGTAAAAGTCAATGGGAAAGATTCAGTAGAGAGGGAGAAAATGGCAAAGGAGAAAGGGGAATTGTTAGAATGGGTGAGAGGATGGGATTTTGGGGGTTCATTGTCTTTAAGCGTTAAACAGTTGTTAAAAGGATAACACGAGATTTTTGTTAAAATGCCTATCATAGTTCTAAGGTATAACTGGCAGTTAATAAGTGAAAGCCTTTGTTATGATTGTAAAGCATAGTTCTATTTTCTTTTCTCTCACATCTACTTCTTTGGCTCACTTAGTTGCTGAAGTTTTCAATACTCTCTTAACCCTGTTTTGGAAATGTGGGATTCTTTAAAAACGTAATTCGTAATTCTAATAAAAAGGAACTCCTCAGTTGGCAGGCCACGAGGCTTCTGTAAGTTACCATACTAAGTAGCAGGGAGCCCCCAGCCTTTGCTTCACACGCCCTTCAAAGCCATTATCTGTAGGAGCTTTACAATTTAAGTAATGAGGTTGAGAGAGTTGTTTAGAAAATGATGTTGAACTGATTCCAGGTCAAAAGTTTCCCAAATGAAGTTTCTGCATATCACTACAGCTGGGAAGCCTCTGTCTCTGCTGTTGATATATGGTATTAATATCATAGACTCTAAAGAGGTCTTTTTGATAACTTGTCTTATACAAACCTATTTGAATAATTTTTGAAATTGTAATGAAAACTAGACAATTGGTAGACCTATATGGTATATCTACCTTTTAGTTTTTGATCAAGGGAGGAATTTACATTACAGTGTTGAATGGGTTTATTCAGATTGCTTTTGGTAGCAAGGGTATAATTTAAGATATGAAAGTAAAATTATATTAATTGTAGGTGATTATTCAGCAAGTACTCTAAAGAATTTGTAGCTTAAAATACCTTGATTTGCAGATAGAGAAGATGTAATAAAATAGTTACTTTGTCACATGTCTGCATATTGTAATCAGTGTATTTGTTAAATAATTGGCCTCTGAATTAAATATTTTACATTTGATGAGATTTTAACTCACCTACCCAGACTTTCTTGGATAATATTTTAAATATTGATATGATTATAATATGCAGTGTTTTTGCTTTATGAGAAATTTTCATGTAACTTACAAATTTCAACCTTCCTTTATTATGATTGAACTTTGTTACTTATTAAATCATTTACAACTAATTGCCCTCCTTTACACACTCACTGGTGTGTATTTTTTTTTTTTTTATTTTTATTTTATTTTTTTTTTTTTTGAGATGGAGCCTGGCTCTGTCGCCAAGGCTGGAGTGCAGTGGTGCGATCTTGGCTCACTGCAACCTCCGCCTCCTAGGTTCAAGTGATTCTCCTGCCTCAGCCTCCTGAGTAGCTGGGATTACAGGTGCCCACCACCATGCCCGGCTAATTTTTGTATTTTAGTAGAGACAGGGCTTCACCATGTTGACCAGGCTGGTCTTGAACTTCTGACCTTAGGTGATCTGCCTGCCTTGGCCTCCCAATGTGCTGGGATTACAGGTGTGAGCCACTGCGCCTGGCCAATGTGTATCAACTTTTAATATATCTAGTTTTTTAGGTAGATAAGCCTATTGAGTAAAAACATTAGTTTAAAATTTTCAGCTTCAGAAACTGATTTTAGGGGCATGCTAGCTGACTTTAACTAGATGATTAAATGCACCTTTTAGTATATAAATATCTTGTCATCAGCTATAGTTTTATTCTTTTATAGCTTATTACTGACAAAATTCTCTAACCTTGTTGCTGAAGTGATCTCAACTCCAAATGTAAACTCGTTTTATGATTCCAATGTTACTTTAATCAGTGTTGCTGAAAAATTGGCTGTCCTATTTAATTATTTTGTAAGTAAAATGAAATGAAAATATTCTTCTTAAAGAAGTTTCTCTGTGACACCAGAGGCAAATTTCAGGTAAAAATTAGTTCCAGTTATCATATTTTCATTCTATTAAATGCCCTAAGTGATCTTCCTCTAGTCTTAAAACTTCTATTAACTGGTAGTATACTGCCCCCTCAGATTGCTTTAACAGTAGCAGTGTATTTTTCTAAGTTTTCAAATTCAGGTGATGAAAAATAAAGTTTATCTCAAAGTTATTAGTGGAGACTTAAAATGTCTTTTTCTCCCCTTTTTTTAAAAAAAAAAAAAAAAAAGAGAGAGACACAAGGTTCTGCTCTGTCACCCAGGCTGGAGTACAGTGGCACCATCTTAGCTCACTGCTGGCTCAAACTCCTGGGCTCAAGAGATCCTCCCACCTTGGCCTCCTGTGTAGCTGGACTACAGGCACACTTGTCAACACACCTAGCTTGTCTGCCTGCTTTCCTTCCCTCTTTCCCCTCTCTCCTTCCTCTCTCCTCTCTCTTCTTTCTCTTTCTCTTTCCCTTTCCCTTTCCCTTTCCCTTTCTCTTTTTCTTTTTCTTTTTCTTTTTCTTTTTCTTTTGTGGAGACGGAGTCTCATTGTGTTGCCCAGCCTGGTCTCGAACTCCTGGCCTCAAACGATCCTCCTGCCTCGGCCTTCCAGAGTGCTGGGATTACAGACATAAGCCACTGCACCAAGCCTATCTAGTCTTCTAAATATGTGTGGATGGATAGATGGGGAAACTTTAGGTATTTTTTGAAATATTTTCATAGATTTAATAGTTCTGCCCTTAATTTTGAGGATAGCTACTTTAACAATAGGATTTGAATTACAGAAGATTATATTTTAATGATAATTTTAAAGGCTTAATGAACTCACTTTCTATATTAATCTTTTAACAGATCACAGACCAGTGAGAGTTGGTTTATGTTGATCCATGGTCATAGCTTTTAATTATTAATGATGATACATGTCTATCCATGTCTGATTTTAGAGATGAAAATATGTATATTGGAACTTAAAATTTGTAATGCTTCATCTGAAGTAGTTTATTCTACACTAATAATGGAGTCATTTTAGATAGCAAGGAAGAAAAATTTCTGTAAAGATGTTAAATACTGATTAGCTAAGTTGCAGGTACTTTTTGATAACTTTAGGACTTGGGTCAAATTATCTTATACAGTTAGATATTTATTTTTAGTGGCTTTTCTCTTTAATATTTTAAATTCTGTATATTCTGAGTTTGCTTAATATTAGATTTAAACTATTTTTCTTTCTTTTTAGGGGCTTCACAAAGGTCAGAGTTCACATTCGGCAGGTCCTAATGGTGAACGACCTCTCTCTTCCACTGGGCCTTCCCAGCATCTCCAGGCAGCTGGCTCTGGTATTCAGAATCAGAACGGACATCCCACCCTGCCTAGCAATTCAGTAACACAGGGGGCTGCTCTCAATCACCTCTCCTCTCACACTGCTACCTCAGGTGGACAACAAGGCATTACCTTAACCAAAGAGAGCAAGCCTTCAGGAAACATATTGACGGTGCCTGAAACAAGCAGGCACACTGGAGAGACACCTAACAGCACTGCCAGTGTCGAGGGACTTCCTAATCATGTCCATCAGATGACGGCAGATGCTGTTTGCAGTCCTAGCCATGGAGATTCTAAGTCACCAGGTTTACTAAGTTCAGACAATCCTCAGCTCTCTGCCTTGTTGATGGGAAAAGCCAATAACAATGTGGGTACTGGAACCTGTGACAAAGTCAATAACATCCACCCAGCTGTTCATACAAAGACTGATAACTCTGTTGCCTCTTCACCATCTTCAGCCATTTCCACAGCAACACCTTCTCCAAAATCCACTGAGCAGACAACCACAAACAGTGTTACCAGCCTTAACAGCCCTCACAGTGGGCTACACACAATTAATGGAGAAGGGATGGAAGAATCTCAGAGCCCCATGAAAACAGATCTGCTTCTGGTTAACCACAAACCTAGTCCACAGATCATACCATCAATGTCTGTGTCTATATACCCCAGCTCAGCAGAAGTTCTGAAGGCATGCAGGTTAGTGTGGGAAAGTTCATCAAAGTGAAAATGTTTGACTACTGGCATGATCAGAATGCTGAAATTTGGACCGTTTAAGATATGGGAAGTAAGCAAAAGATGGTGTAGTCATTCATCTAAGAGTTTGACAGAAGCTTTGTTATGCTTAGATGTTGTAGTCAAATCAGATGTGAGAAGTATTCCTGTAAATTGCTTATTTTGAGTGGGTGTGTCTGATTGTGCTGTTACTGCCCTCTACCGGTTACTAGGTTGTCAGCTTCAGTGTGATTGACTTCGCTCTGGGGATTTAAACAAGAGAATGGGTTAAATCATATTTGGCCAAATACAGCAAGGCTGGAAAACCGTATGGTTTTTTTTTTTTTTTTTTTTTTTTGATCAGAGCCTATTAAATGTTAGGCTAGGAATGGACCCCATCACTTATCAAGGCTGGTCTTTGCTTACAATTGAGAAAACTGGATTGTTTTATTTGAATCTAGAAGAGGTTATAAAGCAGGCAGAAGAGGAAGGAAGAGGTCAGGGGCAATGGGCAGTGGAGAGACATGACAGACTGTCAGCCATTCTGGAAGGAGCCAGACATATTCTGCTAGTCTAGGAAGGGCAGGGCCTCAGAAATTTATGAAGAAATGAACCTCCTCTGTCCCACAAAAGAAGAATCAAAGGATCAGGCAGCATCATCTTTCTCTGATATTTGGAGGACATACAGATTCTTACTGGCCTTTTCATTGTATATGACACATATGTAATTTTTCTCATTTACTTGTGGTTGTTGTCCTCTATAAGTGACTAAATCTTGAATGAAATTTAGTTAACATAACTGGAACAAACAAATAATTCTGTAATATTTTCTGATACATTAAATGTTAAGTTTGAGCAGACATAGTAGGTTTTAAAAAGATCTTTTTTTGGTTGTAGATTGTCATGATATATAGAAAATAACCATTCTATAAATAGAAAATATAAACATTAGTTCTAGTTTGGCTACATTGACCATTTAATATAGCTTTTACATTTTAAAGTTCAAAACAATTCTTGTTTATAGCCATATAAACCTCTTCCTGCAGTTGCTAGTACTTATATGTCTTACTTATTGTTATGTAAAAGTGTGATTATCTTTTCTGTTGTTCAGATTATTTTATTAGAAGGTATCCTGGGTCTACTGTTAAATGTTTGTCACTGATGAACGATTGAGGTGAAATTAAATTTTATTTATATATAAGTTTGCTGCTTGGGAGGGATGTGGGGTAGGAGCAATGGAGTATGGAGAAGAAATTTCAATTAATTAATTTAAATTTATCACTTTAATTGTGACACTAGAACTTTACTATAAATTACACTATAGTTATTTTTCTTTAAAGAGTTTGAGTGTTTAAAATACCTTTTGGTCTGTGTTTTTTTTTCTTTTCTTTTCTTTTTTTAAGACAGTTTCACTCTTGTTGCCCAGGCTGGAGTGCAATGGCGCGATTTCAACTTACTGCACGCTCTGCCTCCCGGGTTCAAGCGATTCTCCTGCCTCAAGCCTCCCAAGTAGCTGGGTGGGATTACAGGCATGCAGCACCACACCTGGCTAATTTTGTATTTTTTAGTAGAGATGGGGTTTCTCCATGTTGGTCAGGCTGGTCTCGAACTCCCAACCTCAAGTGTTCCACCTGCCTCTGCCTCCCAAATTGCTGGGATTACAGGCGTGAGCCACTGTGCCCAGCTGGTGTCTGTTTCATTTTCTATTAGTTTCTATTTCTGTTAGTTTCTATTTCATTATTTCCTGTCAAATTTTAACTATTTAGCTGTTATTCTGACATAGACTAGGGCAGAAATTACATCCTTTTTTATATTTTATTTTTTTCTTTATTGGGTCCACGTTGTTGGCAGCATTTTCCTTAGTGACCTACAACATGGTGATTGCTGTAATTAATCTTAACTGTCTTACAAGATTTTTTAAGGTCAGTAACTTAAAAGGACATTGAATGATCTCTAAATGAAATTCTTCTAAAGCATATAGTGAGGTTCTTGAGTTCCTAAAATTTGTTTCTTTAGAAATTTTTATATTATAGGTTTTTATATTAGTTTTTTTTTGAAGTTACGCTGTCATTCAGTTCAACTCTGGGCCTACAGAAAATAGGGAGTGTTCAGATTAAATGCTACACTTGGCTCTCCTTAGACAGTGCCTTGATTCGCTGCCAGTTTGACTGTCTTCTACCTGCTCCTCACTCATCTGCTGGGGCCTCTGTCCTGTTTCCTAGGTACTGCTGCTCTAACTGCTGGAGCAGGGGCTTTCCCTCTCATCCACTCTCTGTAGACTCAGGACAGTTGCTAGAAAATGGGGAAGATTTGGAGGTCCAAAACTAACATCATGAACTGCGTGGGACCTAAGGAGGAATATTGTCAGAAAGAGTTCCATGGAGCTATGTTCTGTTCCCCAAGTTACAAACTGTGTATAGTAGCAGTTTTCATAAGTTTGTATTAATAAAGCTTTATGCTATAGGTGCTTAGTTGATTGTGTTTCTTAATGTATTAAAGATTATAATCTTCAATCTCATTTTCCAGGCATATATAAACATTTATTTCAGGGTATTTAAGTACATTTTTATAGTTTTATTTTCAGCTTTTAACTTGAAAAGGCAATTTTGCCTTATTATGGAGACTTAATTTTATATATATGTGTGTATCTTGTAAACAGCTAGATTCATCAAAACACTATAGATCCCTGGGGTTACTTAGGTTATTCCAGTAAATCCAGGACCCAATTACTGAAGAGACAAAAAAGTGCTCTGATAAGTTGGAGATAAAAATCTTTTGAGGCATAGAGAAAAAGGTAAGAATGCAAATGATAGGTGTCATGTTGTTTGCCGTTTCTGTGTTTTCTTGATGGTGGCCTGTGCTGGGCAAGAGTCCAGAACTCAAGGGGAAAGTAACACAGGTACAAGAGACTTGACATCTCTGGTCTAGGAGCTTCCTAACAAAGGATAACTAAAGTGTAGATGGGTTTATCACAGAGCACATTTTCACCATTTCTCTGCCTACCAAATGGCATGAGTAAATTTGAAAGTAAGTTTAAGCCAATATTTTAAATAATTGGGTAACAATTAATATCCCCCTACTCTGACTTTCTCAGAGAGATTTCAAAAATGAGACAAAAGGATTTAAGATGGGATAACCTCTAAATCCATTCCAAAACCTGCCATATATATATATATATATATATATACACACTTTAAGTTCTAAGGTACATGTGCACAATGTGCAGGCTCGTTTCATAGGTATACATGTGCCATGCTGGCCAGCTGCACCTATCAACCTGTCATTTACATTAGATATTTCTCCCAATGCTATCCCTCCCCCTGCCTTCCACCCCACAACAGTCCCCGGTGTGTGATGTTCCTCACCCTGTGTCCGTGTGTTCTCATTGTTCAGTTCCTAGCTATGAGTGAGAACATGCAGTATTTGGTTTTCCGTCCTTGTGATAATTTGCTCAGAATGATGGTTTCCAACTTCATCCATGTCCCTGCAAAGGACATGAACTCATCCTTTTTTATGGCTGCATAGTATTCCATGGTGCATGTGTGCCACATTTTCTTAATCCAGTCTATCATTGATGGACATTTGGGTTGGTTCCAAGTCTTTGCTATTGTGAATAGTGCCACAATAAACATACGTGTGCATGTGTCTTTATAGTAGCATGATTTATAATCCTCTGGGTATATACCCAGTAATGGGATTGCTGGGTCAAATGGTATTTCTAGCTCTCAATCCTTGAGGAATCTCCACACTGTCTTCCACAATGGTTGAGCTAGTTTACACTCCCAACAGTGTAAAAGTGTTCCTATTTCTCCACATCCTCTCCAGCATCTGTTGTTTCCTGACTTTTTAATGATCGCCATTCTAACTGGTGTGAGATGGTTATCTCATTGTGGTTTTGATTTGAATTTCTCTGATGACCTGTGATGATGAGCATTTTTTCATGCATCTTTTGGCTGCATGAATGTCTTCTTTTGAGAAGTGTCTGTTCATATCCTTTGCCCACTTTTGGATGGGGTTGTTTGTTTTTTTCTTGTAAATTTGTTTAAGTTCTTTGTAGATTCTGGATATTAGCCCTTTGTCAGAATGGATAGATTGCAAAAATTTTCTCCTGTTCTGTAGGTTGCCTGTTCACTCTGATGGTAGTTTCTTTTGCTGTGCAAAAGCTCTTTAGTTTAATTAGATCCCATTTGTCTATTTTGGCTTTTGTTGCCGTTGCTTTTGGTGTTTTAGTCATGAAGTCCTTGCCCATGCCTATGTCGTGAATGGTATTGCCTAGGTTTTCTTCTAGGGTTTTTATGGTTTTAGGTCGAACATTTAAGTCTTTAATCCATCTTGAATTAATTTTTGTAAAAGATGTAAGGAAGGGATCCCGTTTCAGCTTTCTACATATGACCAGCCAGTTTTCCCAGCACCATTTATTAAATAGGGAATCCTTTCCTCATTTCTTGTTTTTGTCGGGTTTGTCAAAGATCAGGTGATTGTAGATGTGTGGTGTTATTTCTGAGGCCTCTGTTCTGTTCCATTGGTCTATATCTCTGTTTTGGTACCAGTACCATGCTGTTTTGGTCCAAAATCTGCTTCTTTCTTCAACTCCTTTCTCCACTTTGGATTTTTATATGAAAGTTTTATTATTTGGCTTGAGGTGTTGTAAACAGTGTTGGACATTTACATAGAAGATAAACTCTCTTCCTGTTATCACAGCCCTGCCCTTTGCATTAGGATTGGTCAGTATATTTTAAGTGGAAATAGCTTATATTTGCTATGCAGAGCATTATAGATACCATCAGTTCCTTCAGGGAAATTCCTATGTGTTTGAAAATTGACCTTAATAGGCAGGTAGTCAGCATTTCAAACACAATAAGAAACTGCTAGGTATGACTTGAATGCACTATTGGATACCCCTTTATTTCCATATATGTAGTTAAAGTGCTGGTTATTTTTAAATCTGATTCTTGTTTAGTTTATCTTAATGTTGCAGTGGTCAGTGGTATACATTAAAAGGCAGTTATAATACTTTTGCTTCTTTCATGTCTAAAATTGTAATTGCAACATTCAAGTGATTGAATTGTTGTCAGCTCCCTTAGTCATGCCCCACCTTTTTCTTTTCTATTTTAAAATATTGGCAACAACATTTTCCATTGTTTTACTTTCTCATTTGTCTCTTTTTTAATTGTTACAGAACTGTGTAAATGACAGAGACAGAATTCTACTAATCTGTCAAACCTTGTTTTCTAGTCTCATCTCTCAATGTCCAGTATGTTGTAGAGGCTTAAATTTTGGTGCCACATTTAATTAGTTTGAGATGCTCTTGTATAGCACAGTTTTAATACATGGTTCATATATTTCAATTTCTTCAAAATAGTAACCATTTACTCTACAGTAGTATATCCATCTCCTTTCCTAAAAGACAGAGTTTCTGTATTCTGAGTCATATTTTGCTTATGTTCGATAGAGTGGCAGATACACAGTTCAGCATGAAAACTATTATTTATGTAGATATTGTAACTGTTTTATCTTGCATTGGTTTAATGATAATACTTGAGTTGTTTCTTTCCCAGTCTCGCCAAAAATTTTCTACATGTTAAAAGCAAAAATTTGATGGAGTTTATAAATTGGTACCAATTTTATACCCAAATCTAAAAGCTTAAGTGTATATCTGTCTTTAAATGTACAAGGCACATGTGCTTTGTGGAAAGAGATTGAAAACTAGTTTTGGACAGAAAATTTATTCAACCTTTAACCTTACTTGTTAGCTGAATGTAAAATTTCAGTTTAATAATATTTTCATGTATTTTTATTTAAAAGTCAATTATTTTAAATGTAAATCATTCCTTTGAGACCTGCCATGAACTTTTTTGTTTTTACTTGGAGTTGTAGTTGAAAAAATTAAGAAAGTAACACCCATGATGCTATTTAGTATAACATCTTAAAAGTCTATGGCAGTGAAGGTTTAAGCCCTAGTTTTCATTAGTATCAACCAAAACAGGCTAATTTGTAACACTTTGTTCAGTGTAGCAAGATAAGGAAAATTAATTTTGTTTCAACCTGTTTTATTCTTTGTGATGAAAATAGCTAATTCCTTCTTAAGTTACTGAGTTTTTGAGTTCCCAGAATAATTGAAAATTTCAAATTATTACTTGAAATTTAATATATTAAGAGTACTTAATATTTTAATGCATTGATTGCTTTTGAACTTGTAATAATTCGGTGGGGTAAGTTAGTTAAACTGGAGTGGTTTGAAAGCTCAAAATTATTTCTTGTTGATTTTCTAAGTTTAGTAGAAACGTTGGAAATACCTTTCTTGCTTGTACTGAAAGAATTATTGTTAGGGAATAATTCTACCCTATCTTAAGAATTTATAATTTTAACAGAGTGATACCTTCATCAACCTAAATACCAGTAAGTAATAATTATATACAGTGTCAGAGGGTAGATAGCAGTTATATGCATTGTTTAAAAAGAAGTAGTATAATTTGCTGTATAGTCAAGGAGTTGCACAGGAAATTTTTTTCTGATTTGAGAAAAAGGAAAAAATCTCAGGTTTGAGAGTTGTTACAAAGATATTCTGATTATGATTGCTAAGATGAGACATAGGAAAAGAGACATTCTGTTTTTTACTATTACCTAGAACTTTTTTTGGTCAAGTTAATATTTTAACATTGATGGAAAAGAATGTGATGGTAGAGAGGAAATTGTAAGCTCATGTTTGTTGTTTAGGTGAAAATAAATTGGAAAATTATGTGCAAAATAAGGAATGTCATCAATAATTTATATGTTGTGATATCTTTTATTTTCCTTCAGTGGAGGATATATAGGAATCAAGTCTTTGCTGAAATTAATAATCATTCTTAGTGTTTTTCCTGATGGATCCACATCCCACATCTCATGGACTTGTGCAAATGCCTAGTAATTTAATTAGGACTTAATTCAGGATTCTTTTTTTTTTTTCTGTTTTCCAAATAAATGTACAACTGATTATCCCTTCTTTTTTTTTTTTTTCCAGGAATCTAGGTAAAAATGGCTTATCTAACAGTAGCATTTTGTTGGATAAATGTCCACCTCCAAGACCACCATCTTCACCATACCCTCCCTTGCCAAAGGACAAGTTGAATCCACCTACACCTAGTATTTACGTGAGTCTGAATTGACTGACTAGAAATAAAACAGTGTTTGCAACTACCTGTCTTTCATAAAATCTTTAAATTTACATGGATGCCCTTTAGGAAACATTACAATTATTGGCAGCAGATTAAATAGTTTGGGGGCGGGGGGAAGATATATTCAAAAAGATTTTGTAATAGCATTTTTAAAAGACCTTCTCAGCTATTAACTGTGATGATATTAGAATCATGAGAAATATTTTTTATTGCCCTAATTTTGAGCAGTGTTAGGAAAAAGCTACCTAAAAGTGTAACTTTTTTTAGTGAACTGGGTTTTAAATCCACATTCTACTTAGTTATGTGGACCTTAACATTCATTCTGTTTTATACATCTACCCCCCAAAAAAGATACTACCTTCAGAATAAGTGTTTGAGAACATAAGTGTGATAGTAGATATATGTGACTAAAAAAACTTAATAGGTTATTTAAAACATTTAAAACTAGATACTAGTTTTACTTTATAGAAATATAGGAATCTGATATAGGAAGTCATTAGCAGTTCAATCAAAGCAATTCCTATTTCTGTTTCTTCCAAATAGATCTTCCTATCCTATTTCCTTTCATTTTCCCGCTTCTATCCCAAATTAAAATTTTGTAAGTATAAAGTTAGGGTAGTATATGTATAATGATCTTGCATCTATAAAATGGTACTAGAGTTTGTTTTATAGATTTAACCCACTTGCCCTCTAGAGGCCAAATATTATCATATTAATTCTTCCTCCAACCAGTTGTTGTTTATCCCTTACTATGTAAGGGAAGCACTGGGATAGACATGTAAAAAAACTTGTAAAGTGAGCTCTGAGGAGAAAAAAAAAATGCAAAATTAAGTTTTTATCTTTTATGGGTCGTCTTCAGTCTGCTTTCTTTGATAATATTTGTTTAGGCGTAATTTTTTTTCTTTTCCTCTCTTATATTGTGATTTTTTAAAAACACATAGCATAAAATTTACCATCTTATCCATTTCTGAGTGTGCAGTTCAGTACTGTTAAGCATATTCACATTGGTGTCCAACCAATCTCCAGAACTTTCTCATCTTGACAAACTGAAACTACACACTGAACAACTACCCATTTCTCCCTCCTCCCAGCCCCTGGCAACTACCATTCTACTTTCTGTTTCTATAAATTTGACTATTCTAGATACCTCATGTAAGTGGAACCATACAATATTTGTCTTTTTGTGACTGGCTTATTTCACTTAACATAATGTCCTCAAGATTCATCCATGTTGCAGCATGTGTCAAGATTGTCTTTTCATTTTAAGACTGAATAATATTTAAAACACTTTGATTTTGAAGTTTAATTTCAGTTTCATTTCTCCTACATATTTTTGTCATGATAAAATGGACAGGAGAAATGTATGTGGTTACTATCTGATTAAAACTAGAATCAAAAGTCACAGTGATAAGATACTGTCAAATAGAAATATCACCCCATAAAATGCGTTATTTAAATTGTGAAAAATAATGAATATTAATTTGGAGCATAATATTTAAATAAAAGCTCTGTTTTCCTGAGATCTAACCACATATTTTAATTTTACAGTTGGAAAATAAACGTGATGCTTTCTTTCCTCCATTACATCAATTTTGTACAAATCCGAACAACCCTGTTACAGTAATACGTGGCCTTGCTGGAGCTCTTAAGTTAGGTAAGCCTTAAATTAAAAAAGGAAAACGTTTGTCTCTTTGTTTTGCTATCTTTTAACTTTTCCAGCACTGGCAGATACTTTTTTTTTCTTTTTTCTTTTTTCTTTTTTTTTTTTTTGTATTTTT
This sequence comes from Gorilla gorilla gorilla, assembly GCF_029281585.2. Taxonomy (NCBI): domain Eukaryota; kingdom Metazoa; phylum Chordata; class Mammalia; order Primates; family Hominidae; genus Gorilla; species Gorilla gorilla. Next base: position 55,465,974 of record NC_073247.2, read on the forward strand.
ATTTTAATTTTTTTTAGTACTAAGAATGAGAGAGAGTGTGTGTATCACTTCTTTAATCCATGATGTGAATATATTGTTGGTGATACTGGTTACTGACAATTTGGTGGAGGTTTTTAAATTTAGCTATTACTTTGGTCTGTTTACATAATTGTGATTTAGGTTAATAGAAAAAATTTGATTATAAAATGTAGGTGAAATTTGATGCTACTAATAAATACTGTAGCCCCATAAGTATTTCCTGGCATCTGCAGAAATTAAATAAACAAGTGAAATTTCAGTCCTTTCACACTTAATTCTTTCTCGGATGGGATGACATAGCAGTTAGATTCAGGGCTTCAGCGTATGGTTCTGCAAACTTGGCACATAGCTCAGGTTGTGCAGAGGCCCTAGTTTTTTATGGGAACTGGATACAGTGCCGTAAAATGCTTTACCTTCTTCCTTTAAAAAAAATAAAAGCACTTAAAATATTATCCCAAATATAATTTTCATTTTTTAACTACATTTATGTATTCATGAAGACCTGGGACTTTTCTCTACTAAAACTTTGGTGGAAGCTAACAATGAACATATGGTAGAAGTGAGGACACAGTTGTTGCAGCCAGCAGATGAAAACTGGGATCCCACTGGAACAAAGAAAATCTGGCATTGTGAAAGTAATAGATCTCATACTACAATTGCTAAATATGCACAGTACCAGGCCTCCTCATTCCAGGAATCATTGAGAGTAAGTATTTGTATCCTAAAGATTATTTTAGGATTTTAAAGATGATTTTACTTTGGAGTTTTGAAAGGACACATTACTTTTATATGCATCTCATCATTTTATGTTACATAAAATACTTTGTAAGTGCTCTCCAGTTTTCTTGTACGTATATATGTATGTATGTATGTACGTACCTATGTGTATTTTGAGACGGAGTCTCCATCTGTCGCCTAGGCTAGAGTGCAGTGGCACGATCTTGGCTCACTGCACCCTCTGCCTCCCAGGTTCAAGCGATTCTCCTGCCTCAGACTCCTGAGTAGCTGGGATTACAGGCACGTGCTACCACGCCCAGCTAACTTTTTTGCATTTTTAGTAGAAACTGGGTTTCACCATGTTGGCCAGGCTGGTCTCGAGCTCCTGACCTGAAGTGATCCGCCTACCTCGGCCTCCCAAAGTGCTGGGATTACAGGCGTGAGCCACCGCACCCACCCTCAGTTTGCTTTTAGTAAAATCTAAACAAACTGATAGATTCATGAAGTAAATAGCATCATGGGGAAATAGAATTACTGTCTAGTGAAATGTCTCATTTCTGGGATACTTTTTTTAGAGCAGGGTTTCTTAACTTCGGTACTATTGACATTTTGGACTGGATAATTCTTTGTTGTGGGGGGACTGTCCTGCACCTTGCAGGGTATTTATTAGCATCTCTGGCTTCTCAAAAATATCTCCAGACATGTCATATACCCCCTGAAGGGCACATTCACTCCTGGTTGAGAACCACTGATTTAGAGGATAAACTAAGTCTCAGGTTTATTTTATGCTTGTAAAATCCGGTTTGGTCTTCTCATTTTTTTCTTTAGTGCTATCTCATAGACAACTCCTGCAGGAAACATTAGTGTTCTTCTTACCAATCTTAGGCTGTAAGAGAAATCTGAAGGAGGAAATTAAAAAACAAAAATGTAAAAATAATCAGGATTATTATTATTAAAAGACCCATATAGCCCTTTCAGCACTGAAGCATTACAAAAATCCTCTAGCACTATAATGAGAACTTTGTGAATTCTCTTACAAAGTGAACATAATACATCCAAACAAATGAGTTTATTAAACGTATTACTCAAATACTTGTCTGCACTAAGTTGTTTTTTCTTCAAATGTCCTACCACTGACAGTATGTGGCTGAAAGTCTTTAATTTGTGATTCATTAGATTTGCTTGTTGTCTTTGTTTAAAATTCTGCCAACTCATATTTTCAATCAAGATAGCATTTCTACCTGTAAATTGTATATTTGTCTTCCTTTCCCCCTGCCGCTCCCTATATATTACAAAGAAATTCTTCTAATAAAAACTGTCCTGTGACTTTACTGAGTTGCAGTGAATTCGTTGTCCGTATAACTCTGTAGTTCAAACTTTCAAGATACTTCAAGTACCTGGTAATATTATAGTCAGAAGAGAATAAATAGTAAGAAGGAGTCAAAGATCATCAAAGAAAAATTTGGAGGAAGAGTTGAAAAGCAAAGATAGTAAGAGGCAGTCTATTTAAATGGGGAGGGTTCCATAACCAAAGAAAGCTTGGGGTTTTGTTGTTGTTTTTTTGAGACGGAGTTTCGCTCTTGTTGCCCAGGCTGGAGTGCAACGGCATGATCTCGGCTCACTGCAACCTCCGCCTCTCAGGTTCAAGCAATTCTCCTGCCTCAGCCTCCCGAGTAGCCGGGATTACAGGCATGTGCCACCACACCCAGCTAATTTTGTATTTGTAGTAGAGACGGGGTTTCTCCATGTTGGTCAGGGTGGTCTCGAACTCCCAACCTCAGGTGATCTGCCCATCTTGGCTTCCCAAAGTGCTGAGATTATAGGCATGAGCTACCGTGCCCTGCCAGCATGGGGTTTTTTAGTATGCTTTAAGACATGGACCATTACATGTGAAAAGTTTGACAAATGTTCAGACACTATACATTTAAAGGAATGGAAGCCAAAGGTCAGAAGTATTGCTAACTCAGGAATCATAAAACAGTGTTAACAGATATCATGTCTGTGACTCAAGAGTTGTAAATAAAAGTAATATTTGCATTGAAAAATACCTATATGTATCCAGCAATGTTGTAAACATTTTGTCATTTGTGTGTAATTCATTGTGGAATAAATATCCCCTGGAAGAACTTTTCCTTTGTTCATAATCAAGAATAAAAAGTATCTTATCTTCCACTATTACACATATATAGCTATGTACACATACGTACACCTCTGCTAGCTTATATCATTTATAATCAAGATTGGGATGCCCTAGGCCTTTCAGCTTTCCTCAAGTTTTCTCTTCTCTTGAAAATGGGGCAGGTATGAGAATCTGTATTATAACTTTGTGGCTAGTGGAGGAAGTTGGATACCATGCCGGTGAGATTCGACTTTTCTTGGGTATTTATTTATTTTTTATTTTCTATTTTTTTTAGACGGAGTCTGGCTCTGTCGCCCAGGCTGGAGTGCAGTGGCGTGATCTCAGCTCACTGCAACCTCCACCTCCCGGGTTCATGCCATTCTCCTGCCTCAGCCTCCCGAGAAGCTGGGACCACAGGCGCCTGCCCCCATGCCCGGCTAATTTTTTTGTATTTTTAGTAGAGACAGGGTTTCGCTGTGTCAGCCAGGATGGTCTTGATCTCCTGACCTCGTGATCCCCCTGCCTCGGCCTCCCAAAGTGCTGGGATTACAGGCATGAGCCACTGTGCCCGGCTTTCTTGGGTATTTATTTATTTAATGTGGTGTTTGAAGAAATTTTCATGTGTAAGAGGCCTATAGAAACTTAGTTTCAAGGCCAGGCATGGTGATTCACGCCTGTAATCCCAGCACTTTGGGAGGCTGAGGCCAGTAGACAGCTTGAGCACAGGAGACTAGCCTGGGCAACATGGCAAAACCCCATCTCTACCAAAAATACAAAAAATAGCTGGGCGTGGTCATGTGCACCTAATAGTCCCAGCTACTGAGGAGGCTGAGGCAGGAGAATCGTTTGAGCCCAGGAGGCGGAGGTTGCAGTGACCCGGGGTCGCACCACTGCACTCCAGCCTGGTCAACAGGAGTCAAACCTTGTCTTAAAAAATTAAAAACATGAAACTTAGTTTCAAAACACAAATAATACTATTCAATCTAGATATGAACTTTTTTTTCAGTTGTATGGTGGAAAGGATTGCCAGTTGTAGAACACTAAACTAGACTGCTTTTTGCTTAATCTATAGGAAGAAAATGAAAAAAGAAGTCATCATAAAGACCACTCAGATAGTGAATCTACATCGTCAGATAAGTAAGTCATTTTTAATGTCCACTTAGTATTTCTTTTTAAAAGGCATGTTTCTAATACTGTGTCTCTTTTTTAAGTTCTGGGAGGAGGAGGAAAGGACCCTTTAAAACCATAAAGTTTGGGACCAATATTGACCTATCTGATGACAAAAAGTAAGTCCTTGTAGTAATATTTCTGTGAACTGATGCAAAGAGTTATCCTGTGCTAGATTGGGAGTTCTCTACAATTTCCTCTTCTGTTTCATTTATTGTCATTTTTTTCAAGTTGACATGAATTTAAGCTAAACTTTTTTTGCTACAATTAAAATTTTAAAATTTTTTTTCAAAAATAGAGATGGGGTCTCACCGTGTTGCCCAGGCTTGTCTTGAACTCCTGGGCTCAAGGGATCCTCCCACCTCAGCCTTCCAAAGTGTTGGGGTTACAGTTGTGAGCCACTGCACCCTGCCAAATTTTTTTTTTACTTAAAACTTTTCTACAGTTTTTCATCAAGACTCTGACTATATGCTAATTACATAATCACAAATTATATTTTTAATTATATGAAATAGTTACATGAAAATGTATTTATAAAATATAATTGTACAACTATTAAAATAGTTTTTTTCTTTTATTGGTGAATAATTTTTATGCCTATTTTTTGTTGGGAAGTTTTCTTTGGAGAAATTTAAAAATTTAAGCATTTTCTTATGGAAAAGTAAAATATTTATAGACTTAATTGTTTTTTCTGATTGGAACACAAGGGTTTTGAAGAAATGGTAAACTTCCATAGGTATTTGTAGCAGAGTTTCACTTTTGATGTGTTATTTTATTGCAGGTGGAAGTTGCAGCTACATGAGCTGACTAAACTTCCTGCTTTTGTGCGTGTCGTATCAGCAGGAAATCTTCTAAGCCATGTTGGTCATACCATATTGGGCATGAACACAGTTCAACTATACATGAAAGTTCCAGGGAGCAGAACACCAGGTAATTTGTATGAACTAACATATCTTGTTAAAATGGAAAACAAAATCAAAATATGAAACGTGGAAAGACAGCCAGAATATTGTCATTTATAATGAATAAAACTGAGAGTTGTTCCTGTTATAATATTAGACTTTTTAACTGGGCTCAGATTAAGATATTTCCCCTTTTCATTATCTTTTTTTAGTGTAATAGCCCAGAAATATTATAACAATTTAATCTGGAAAGGGGTCATTGGAGCACCACTGGGAAATAAGTTCTTTTGGCCTGAAGACTCTGTTGTCAATCCCATCTGTTGCAGAGAGTGATGGGGTGCAGTGCTTTTGAATTTTTCTTTTAACCCAAGTAACAATAAAAAGTATGTTTTATATGTAACCGAATGCACATGTATGTATACAGCAGCAGTTTTATTGAACAATACGTTTTCCAATCTATTCTATTCTGTTTCATTTTAAAAATAAAGTGTAGGTTGCAGTTTTCTAAGTGGATCACAACTCGCAGTTTTCTAAGTGGATCACAACTCACGGTTTTAAAAAACTTCATGATGTGGAGACATTACTAGACTCATTCTAATAACTAGTCTAGACTTTGCCACTAATTAGGCATGTCACTTTTGGCAAGTTACATTTCTTCTTTAGGTCTTTTTCTTCATTTATAAAGTGAATTACATTGTTTTTAGACTTAAATTTTCCATCCAGTACTGAAGTACCATCTTCTTTGTGCTCTTTTGCATTGACATGAAATTTCACAGGGTGATATTCAAAATATTTAACAATAGCCACAATCCCAGCACTGATCAATTAGAAGAGATACTGTTGATGACCAGTTCAGCTGTACCAATGTACTGTGGGCTGCAGGTCTCCCTCAGGTGCTTCTCTTTGCTACTTGATGCAGCCATGGTTTGAAAACCAGACTGCTTCCTTCTTTGTTCACATTCTTACTGAGTCGTGCTTAAGAATTTTTTCAGAATAGGGCTATGCTTGCTTCTGGGTAAAATGGGTCAGTGGTTCCCCATCCCGGCTGCTGATTTGATTCTCTTGTCCTTTTTTCTTTTTTAAGAGACAGGGTCTTGCTATGTCACTCAGGCTGGAGTGCAGTGATGTGATCATAACTCTCTGTAACCTTGTTTAACTCCTGGGCTCAAGCAATTCTCCTGCCTCAACCTCCCAAGTAGCTAGGACTACAAGTACATGCCACCATGCCTGGCTAATTGTTTTGAGGTTCACATAATGACTTCAAGTTATTCTTCCCTCTGGACCTCCCAAAGTGCTGGGATTATAGGCTTGAGCCACCACACCTGGTAGCTTTTTAAAAGTATGTAATTAATTAATCTCTAGGATTCAGATCCAGGCATGAGGGTAGGTGGGTGGGTTGGTTGGTTTTTAACTGAGGTCCCCAGAGGATTCTAATATACAGCCAGGATTAGAACTATTGGTTATAATTGTTATCCTCAGACCATTAGAAGCCCAATTCTGTGATATTTTATCCATAGTCAGGTAAAGTGCAAAGAGTTCTGGAATAAATGATAGAAGAACTATGTTCTGCTCTGTACTCTGTCATTGGACACTGATATAAATGTTGGGCAAAAAACATTATTTTGAGTACCTTGTTATGGGGTAAACACTGTTCCTGGAGATTAGTTCATAAGGAAAAAAATGGTAATGATATCTATAATAGCTAATATTTATTGCTTACTGTGTACAGATGGTCCCTGTGTTGAAATGGTTCAACTTACCACTTTTGGACTTTATGGTGGGTTTATCAGAGTATTAAATGCATTTTCAACTTAAGGTATTTTTCAACTTACTATGGGTTTATCAGGATGTAGTCCCATCTGTAAGTTAAGGAGCATCTGTATTAAGCACTGTTATATGCATTCATTAGCTTATCAATCTTCAAAACAACCCAACAATTTATAGAGATTATTATCTGTTCTTACATATAGGGAAACTGAGTCAGAATGGTTTACCAACTTGCCCAGGTTCAATTAATGACTAAGCCAAGGAGCCTGGCTCCAGAGCCTAATCTCTTAACCATGATTATACTGCCTATCATATAAGCTCTTACTGAGTATGTTAGGAGTTGACACAAAAATGCTACAGTGATGAAGAACTAAATACTACTAGAGTGTTCTCTGTTGAGCATTTGTAAGGTTTTGTTTCCAAAGACCCATTTTTCTATAGAATTATAGTGTGATGTTTAATTTTTTTCTGTATAAGTACCGTGTGCTAACCAATTGCACCACTGGAGCTCCAATTTTTTTTCTTTTCACATTTCAGGTCATCAGGAAAATAACAACTTCTGTTCAGTTAACATAAATATTGGCCCAGGTGACTGTGAATGGTTTGTTGTTCCTGAAGGTTACTGGGGTGTTCTGAATGACTTCTGTGAAAAGTAGGTTTCCAAAGTAAATTTTCTTAAAACATATATTAGAAAGCAGTAATTGTAAACAATAACTTACCAAGCTGGATCTCCTAATGGATACATTGCCAGTATTCACTTACCATTCAGCGAAGAATTCATTTTAAATTATTTGATTCCAAACCTCATATTTTGTGTTATTGGAAATACTTTAAGAAAGATGCCATGAAACAACTTCATGCAGTAGTAGTACCCATGAATTAAGAAGATAGAAAAGTTGAGTTATTAGTTTAATTTTTAAAATGATGCGTACTTATTCATTTGAAATGTGTGTATTCCAAGAAAAATTGTTTTGTTATAAATGGTTTTAGGAAGTAGAAGGAATTCTTTATTGAGCACCCGTATAGGCTGTGAATAACTGAAGCTTGACCATAATACCTTTTGCCATATCATGATATAAATTCTTTTTAAACTGACAACTTTTTCTATGAAGAAATTTTATAAAATGTATTATTTATTTTTTATTTTTAAATAGAGATGGGGTTTCACCATGTTGCCTAGGCAGCTCTTGAACTCCTGAGCTCAGGCGATCCACCTGCCTGGGCCTCCTACAGTGCTGGATTACAGGCGTGATCCACCACATCCAGCTCAGATTTTGTTTTCTCTAGTTGAAAGAACTTGGATAGTTCCTTTCCTTAAGATCCCAGAAATAGCTTTTATTTACTTCTGTGTCTTGCGTTAAAAAGTACTTTGGAATTTTTTTTTAGTTGGTTTCAGTTTGATCATTTGTCTAGATAGAACCTTATTCTCTTCTTTTCTAGAACCTTATTCTCTTCTTTTCTAGAAAGTACTTTATTATAGAAGGACCTGATATTTTCATTTAGTAATAACATTAGAAAATTAGTATAGGATGAAAATATACATTATATACACATTTGGCGTTATGCCCCCACCCCAATTAAAGGGGGAAAACACCCACAGAAAACATTTACATGAGATTACTTTGAAAACTGATTATACACATATTCCACATACTACTTTATTTTTATTTTTTCCTTTTTTGAGACGGAGTCTTGCTCTGTTGCCCAGGCTGTAGTGCAGTGGCATAATCTCAGCTTACTGCAGCCTCCGCCTCCCAGGTTCAAGCAATTCTCCTGCCTCAGCCTCCTGAGTAGCTGGGATTACAGGGGTGTGCCACCATGCCCTGCTAATTTGTGTATTTTTAGTAGAGACAGGGTTTCACCATGTTGGCCAGGCTGGTCTCGAACTCCTGACCTCGTGATCCACCCACCTTGGCTTCCCAAAGTGCTGGGATTACAGGCATGAGCCACCACGCCCAACCCCATACTAGCTTCTAATTTCTTACTTTGGTTTAAGAATCTTTGCTGTAAATATTTGGATTTAGTAAGAAGTGCATCGTAGTTGAAAAACAAAAAAATATATTAATCCACAGTTTCCTTATATAAAAGCAAGAGATAATTACCTTATGTTGTCTTCTCTATTCATATATTGGTTTCCTTCAATGTAAGAAAGCCAAAGATACAGAGTTTTAAAGCTTCTAATGTACTGATGAAATAACGTGATTACTTTAATCTGTACTTTTTTTATGGACCAGTAGCAGCAGAGAAAGAACATTGTTATATGGGAAATCTGCATTGTGCTATAGAAAGATTTTTATTTCTTAAACTTTGAGTTAATACTATATTGTTGCAGCTATAGTACAGGAATCCTTGTTCATTGTTTCTGAGTAGGGACTGGCTATTTTTAGGGTGTAGTTTTGTTTCCTAGCTAAATGGAGAGGTGTCTTGGGAAAAAAGATAATTAGAATAAGCAGATGATGTCCAAAAAGCTTGAGCGTAGGGATAATAAAAATATCAAGTTAGAAGGAAGGATTAGGTAAATTTAATAACTCAGTTGTGAAAGTAGTACTTGCTTCTTCAGCATTTCACTGTAATTTTGTTTCACATAAAGATTGTTGCTTTTGATAGTGACTGTATACTGTATCTGTAGTTTATTTTATGGCTTCAAATAATACCTGTCTTGAAATAACCATTCTTTTGAATATATGATTAAAATGATGCATGCTTTTTGGTAAGTTTGATTTTTGGGGTGGGGGGTGTCTGTTTGGGATTACTTGCTTGCTTTTGGATAAAAAGTTTTCTCTAATTTTGTAATGGCAATACATGGGTGAAATAAGGCTAGGATTTGTGTCTATAGCCATTTTTTGCTTTATAGGCAACTTTTTCTGGACTGTATCTACTTGGCCTTGTCACACACAATAAGCCAATCCTTATCCCTTTGCAGTTAGGCTACCATTTGCGCTCTAGTCTAAACTTTCAAGAGTAGCCTTGCATTTTTCAAGAGAGAAAAAGAGAGACTAAGGTTCTTTCTAGATCATAGTTTGGCGATTTATTTTCCATGAAGGGCCAGATAATAAATATTTTCACCTTTCCTGGTCATACGCTGTCTGTCACAACTGTGTCATTATAGCACAGACACAGAGATAGTACGTAAGTGAATGGACATAGCTGTATTCTAATAAGTTTTTTTTTACAGAAACAGGCAGTGGGCTGAATTTGGCCCGTGGGCCATAGTTTGCCAACCCTTGATCTAGATAAAAAATTAAATTTAAACCAGTAAAAACAATTGTAAAGTATACTTTATCATGTGCTATAGCACAAGACAAATAAAGTAAGATTATTTCTTAGATCTTAAGGAAAGGAACATTTTTACTGTGTAAGTTCTTCCTTCCCCAAAATATGAAATTTGAAGTGGTTAATTCAATTTTGTAAAGTTCTTTTATGGGAAAGGTTGCTATGTTGTTTAAAAAGTACTTCATATCATGATGGAGAATAAGAAGCCAGATATTAAAATAAAAGCTTAATAATATCTAAGGAATGTTTCCAAAGTATATTGGTAGTAGTGGTCATGATTATTTGTGCATGTGCGTGATTGTTTGTTTTTGCTGAAGTTGTTTTGAACTGCATAGTTTTAATCAGCTAATCATCAAACTCTATGGAGTCTGACATCCAGTCTCCTTTTCCTCAGAAATTAAGGGAAGTTCCTGGTACTTGTATTGCCACAGTGTTCCTGTTTATGGATTTAAATGACTTGATGTCAACTCCACCTTCCATTTACCTTTTAGGGATTTCTAGGTGCTCCAGGGAGAAGGCTTCAGTCAAAAATAGTCTTTGTTGAAATGAAATTGAAAGTGAATTTATGTGTTACTTGAAAGTAGCTTTGGATTTCATTTGGATCTTTGAAAAATCAATTTAAGATGGTAATGCTGGGCCGGTCCACTTACTACAGGTATTATAATTCCTGTAATCCCAGCACTTTGGGAGGCCGAAGCAGGAGGATCTCCTGAGGTCAGGAGTTCGAGACCAGCTTGACCAACCTGGTGAAACCCCGTCTGTACTGAAAATACAAAATTAGCCAGGCGTGGTGGCAGGCGCCTGTAATCCCAGTTACTCCGGAGGCTGAGGCAGGAGAATTGCTTGAGCCCGGGAGGCGGAGGTTGCAGTGAGCCTAGATGGAGCCACTGCACTCCCACCCAGGCAACAGAGCAAGACTTTGTCTCAAAAAAAAAAAAAAAAAAGTAACACTGATCTTTAGTAATTTAGTACTCAACCATAATTACACACTCTATATACATACAGCAGATCTTTTTGCACAAGCAATTATGTTTCAATAAAATGAACAAGTGTTTATTTAAAAAATTTGTGACATTTTCTTCCAGTCTTACTAGGAGCTTCTTAATGTAGTTGATCCATTTGCATTATTTTTTTCTTATTTCAGAAATAATTTGAATTTCCTAATGGGTTCTTGGTGGCCCAATCTTGAAGATCTTTATGAAGCAAATGTTCCAGTGTATAGGTTTATTCAGCGACCTGGAGATTTGGTCTGGATAAATGCAGGCACTGTTCATTGGGTTCAGGCTATTGGCTGGTGCAACAACATTGCTTGGAATGTTGGTCCACTTACAGGTATTATAAAGAATATGCTTAAAAAAAGTTAATTTATAAAGGATTATATCCAATAGGACTGTTCCTTTTTTCTTGAAATATAACTCACTAAAAGTTGTAAGAAGAATGTCTCCTTGCATAGAATTGTAATTCGTAGTACAACAAATTAAATTCAAGTTAACAAATAGAAATCTAAGAGCATAGATGTTAGCAAATAACAAGTTTATGGCTTCTAATATACATGAAGGTTATAATAATAATTTTTAGAGTGCTTGGTTTTATTTTAAAAAAACCTTTATGAGAGAAAACAAAGTAGAAAAATTATTCTTTCACATTTAAAAAAATCTAGTATTTCTTATGAATAGCTCTGTAATGTCAAAATCTGAATTATGCCTGCCTTCAGGCAGTACTCACTTAAGGTTGAGAATGTGGAGTTTAGAGCCAGAAAGACCTGGATTAGGACCAGGATCTGGCTCTTATAACTTTGGGCAAGTTATTTAACCTCTCTGGTCCTCGATTTCTTCATCTGTATAATGGAAGTAATGAAATTAATAAGGTGATGGTGAAGAGTAAATGAGATAATGGGTAAAAATAAAAACACAGTGCTTGGCACATAGTCATAGGAAGTGCTCTTTATATGATTGCTAATATTATTACTACTGTAATTATCATAAAGCATAAAAATTATTTTTATAGTGTTTTGAGGTTTTCAGAATTGATGTTGAAGATATCACCTGAGCAGGTGATAATGGTTATCTTCATATCTTTTGATACTTTGGGTTGCTTTATAACTGTTTTTTTTTTCCTAGCCTGCCAGTATAAATTGGCAGTGGAACGGTACGAATGGAACAAATTGCAAAGTGTGAAGTCAATAGTACCCATGGTTCATCTTTCCTGGAATATGGCACGAAATATCAAGGTCTCAGATCCAAAGCTTTTTGAAATGATTAAGTAAGTCTTTTCTAAAACTGCTGTAGTCCCTCTCTTTTTGGGGAGTGTTAACTATTAAGTTTTTTTTCTCCCTTAGAATTATGTTGACATCAAAGCAAAATGGTGCAGAAGTCTAGCAGAATGTATTATGAGAATCCACATGTTAAAAATATTTTTCCCTTTCAAATAGCCCACTATGGTACAGAAAGGAAAAAAAGACCTATGATTATAAACCAGTAGAGTCACAGACCTGTGCTTCTTTCCCATTTCCCTCTGAACCACCTGATATCCCAGGATAACTTTAGTTTTAATATGAAAATCTACCATTAATAACTTGAGGGGGAAAATGGCATCACAGAATATTTGTTGTCACAGACAAATTAGCAGTTAATATAGGGATTTGACTAAAATGCTGATTTTTTAATTTTTAATTAAATCATCTATCTTTTAAGTGTCTGTTTTCTGAGCTACTTAAAAAAATTTAGTATAAGTTATATAAATTCTTATCTAGGGACCTAGTTTGAATACATATATACCAGTAAGCTTCACATTTGTTTTCACAGTTTCTATCTTAGCCATTTTGTAAATCTATTTAGAGGTACTATTTTCAAATAGTGCTATATAGCAGTGTTTCCCTAAACTGTGTTTTCCACTACTAGCTCTGTCCCCAAAAGATGGGGAATTCTGGCTATGGAAATATGGGAAATGATAGATTAAAGTTCAGCAAGTGAACAAGTCCTTTATTTTAATTTTTTAAATTTATTTTTTGTAAAATATTTCAGATACTGTATATGTTAATGTAATTTGTGAATGAGGGAGAAGAGTTATAGTGTACAGTATTTCCCAAACTTATTTGACCAGTATCTTTTGAAGAATTAGTTTTCTCAAAAGCTCATTTTGGGATACACTGCTTTATATTAATTGATAAAAATAAGTTTGTCTTAGTCTTTGTTAAAATAGAGTTTACATTAAATATTTCTCCTGCAGATATATTAATTTGGTCAGCATATGTTGTTTTCAAAATACTGTATTTTGAAAGTAATCCTGGTTTGTTAAAATGATTTCAAATCTAGATCGAAACTTTTATTTAAACAAAAGTTGTGTGGCCAAGGTAACATGCCTATAAATTATTTTATGACAGTCTTTTCTCAGTTGCACCATTTTCTCTAGTTATAGGTAGAAGGGTAGGGGAGACAAAAAGGACCAAAAGCCAAATTATAGCGAGTAATGTACTACAGATTCTTTAGAACATTGGATCTTAGGTACCATACTCTCGATAAATATAATTTATAGTGCGGTGGGGAATTGTCTGTCCATTTATCCTGTTATATGTCAGAATGGTACTTTACCCTGAATAGCAAGTTCAGTGTTATTTTTTGAAACAAAAATGACCTAAAGTCACTGAAGGTGTTTAGTAATTTGGAGGTAGTCATAAACTACATGCTAAGTCAGATCACTTAAAGGTAGTTCAATGTACAAGCCATTTATCTAACAGCTATATAGACTGAAAGTAACTCATTACATTATGAGTAGATTAGGATTTTATAATTGGAAAGGATTTTAAGGTCACTTAATCAGCTCCTACTTAATATAGTAATCTCATCTGTATTCATAATTTGTGGTCATCCAGTGACTTCTTAAACATTCTTTTCACCTCACTATAATTCTTGCAAGTTCTTTACAAAATGGCCTAAAGTCTACCTGTCATTTGGTCCCAATTTCCTAAATATATTTAGGATTTCTGCAGAATAAATCCCATTCAACAAATGTTTGAAAACTCACTCTATGCCAGACACTGTTCTAGGCACTGATGATAGACATACCAATGTTTAAGATGAAATTCCTGTCCTCTGGAGACTTAAATTCTAGTAGAACAAGACAGAAACCCCCAGTATAATTTATTTATATGAATAAGATAAAATACAATAATATTTGGGAGGAGGGAAGGTCAGAGTGCTCCTTTTGCTTAACTGGTCTGAGAGTGTGAGTTTTCTGCTTAGCCCTGAATAATGAGATGAAATCAACTACACAAAGATCTGTGGGTAGAACCTTTCATATACAGAGAACAGATGAAGGCTAAATTGGGAATAACTTTGGCATGTTTATGGGACAGAAAGGCCAGGGTGACTATAGCTGAATGAGAGAAAGGAAGAGTGATGGTGATAAACTTAAGCAAGCAGGAATGAGATCATACATGGGGTTTCTGGACATGGTAAAAAGTTTATATATTAATTCTAAGTGTTACAGCTTGCCATAGAGGATTTTAAGCAGGAAAGGAATAGGTTTCACTTTAAATTTAGAAAATGGATCTAGTGGGTGCAGTGGCTCATCCCTATAATCCTAGCACTTTGGGAGGCCGAGGCGAGCCGGATCACTTGAGGTCAGGAGTTTGAGACCAGGCTGGCCAACATGGCGAAACCCCATCTCTACTAAAAATACAGAAATTAGCTGGGCATGGTGATGGGCACCTGTAATCCCAGCTACTCTGGAGGCTGAGGCGGCAGGGGTGGTGGGGCGGGGGGTTGCAGTGAGCCAAGATGGTGCCACTTCACTCCAGCCTGGGTGAAAGAGTGAGACTCTGTCTCAAAAAAAAAAAAAAAAAAAAAAAAAAAAAAAAAAAGAAAAAGAAAATGGATCTAGTTGCTGTGTGTGGAATGGGTTCCAAGGGGTAAGCTTAGAAGTAGGGAGGACAAATTAGGAGGCAATTGTAACAGTACAGACCAACCTGGACAGAGATTTCCCTGTAAAAATAGAGAGAGGGGGTCAAACTAGGGAGTCTTAAGGAACTAAAGCTCGTAGAACTTGCTCATAGATTAGGTGGTTGAGTGAGAGGGAAAAAGGAACCAAGGAAAACTTATAGTCTTTTCTTCTTGTTGCCTGATTGTCATTAATGTAAACATTAATCACCTCTATCATCTTTTCCGTTCCCTACCCTCCCCTCAATATTCTTGATACCCTTTGAGACTCCTTCCAGTTTATCATTAAAATGTTGAGGTATCGACATTTATGTTGTTATAAAGTTGTCTTGTGTTGAGGTTGGACACACAAAATTTGGGTGTTTTTCCACTTATAATTTATAGTGATACTGTTGTTTCTTATACATTTCTTTTTTTTTTAACCTAGATGCACTTACATTCTTATCTGTACTCCATTTTGCCCTACACTACAAAATGTCTAATCATTTAAATCTTGATTGCATTCCTGTGATATTAACAATTCTCCTCCCAGCTTGAGTACCTATTGACACACCAGTTGACACACCAATTGAAAATGTTAACCACAAGTCTAGACCCCTAGGCCTTGCTTTATAAGCCTCCCTTTTTGAAATAATTGTCATTGAGCCATTGCTAAAAATGTACTTTTCAGCAGCCAACATGGCTCCCTTTCTTTGATTTAATGAGTCTTTGCTTATTGTATACAAGGCTCTAGGCTAGGCCCTGAGGGTTTATAAATACATGGTATAGGTCCTTTCTTCAAGTAACAGTTAGTGCATATAAATAAAATAGATTGAAAGAAATTCGGTGATAGATCCACTGATGTTTCCAGCCTAAGGAGTCAGGTCTTTTAAAAAAACTGTGCATTCTGGGGAAGAATGTATTTTGTGTGATGGGTGAAAATGAGGAGGCAGGGAGAAGAGAAAGGAATAGCACTTAAGCCAGCTTAAAAGCAAACTCTTGCACCATCAGAAAGATGCCCCAGTTCATCCATAAAATAGCATACATACCATATCTCCTTAAGTCCAGCACAGTTATGTTTTCATCCAGTGAAAGAGTAAATCCCTTTTCTTCACTTGAGCACCAGGCAAAATAGTTGGCTTGTGTAGAGAGGCCATGTTGTATGAATAACTTCAGTCTTCAACCGCTAAAGTCATACTCAACATGGTAATTCTGAAAGGCTCAGAGGAACTCTGTAGAGGAATAGCAAATGTATACTCCAAGTAATGTTCTCTTCCTCCTGCTGTCATTCTCTCCCCTATACCTCTCTTTTTTGCCCTCCCTCCTGATTACCCTCCCTGCTGTGCATTTGCGTGAGCTTAAATGTATATACGATACAACTGCTATATGTTTATTGTCAATAATTGGTGGTATGTTTTGGCTTGAGTGCAATGTGTGATGAGTAGTAAAATAAGATGCAGTTGTAAAAGTTGGTTAGAAGCCAATTATGCTTTGTGTACCAAACTTAAGACTTTCTTCTGTCAGAGAGCTCTTGGTGGGTTTTTAATTAATATGATCTAATTTAGGTTTCATAAAGGTGTTTCTAGCTATTAAATAGAGCAAACTTTTGGATAGTAAGAGGAAGGAGTGAATGAAAGATTCTTTGGCTTTTAAGTCTGGATACTTAGATGGTTTAATAATAATGCTAGTTAATAAATCGGGCTTAGTACTTAGCCAAGCACTGAGTAAAGTGCTTCCCAGACTGTATTATTTCTCACAGCATCCCAAGGTCATTCAATTGACTAGAGGTAGAGCCAAGATTTAAACCCATATCTGTCTGTGAAAGTGCTTGAGTGAATCTATGGCACATGACTTCATTTGGGGGCAAGTCTGGGGAGCCATTAAAAGAGTTGGATAGAGCTATTTAGAAGAAGCTGACTAGAGAGTCTTCTACCTAGGAGTTGGTGACTGTCTTGAGAGGAAAAGGGAAGAAAAAGTTGGGGATAGCACTTTGTGGGGGATATGCCTGTTCAAGAAAAAGAAATACGTGAGCTATATAACAGGAGAGCATGGAGACTGTATTGTTGCAGAAATAGAGAAGGAGGTCTTTTTCCACAAGCACAGTTTTGCCGTATAATTGTTATATCCATATCATTGCTCTGGTCTTCAAGTCTAGTAGTTCCTGCCAAAAAATGAAGTGCTGTTGGTTTTTTCTGGCTTGTGAGCTGTACCAGTTCTTAATAAATGGTTTTCCCTTGCCATTCCTTCCCTCTGCTTTGAGTTATTTTCTTCATCTCCTGTTCACTCTGCCACCCACAGCAGTTTGGCTTTCTACCCTTGGTAAGCCCAACACTTCTCTTGTTGAGGTCACCAGTGACCAACTGTTGTACATCTGCAAAGGCACTAATGTACACTTTCTTCAGAAATCTACCTTTTTTAAGCCTAGTATGTGAATGCCTCAAATCTGATTCCCACTTGCCTTGTCAGCCATTTCTCCCACTGCTGCTTTTAAATGTGTGCTTGAATTGTTTTCTATTTATTAATATTTTTACCACTCCATTTGCTATTTTAAACCATCTTTAATATAACTGCAGTTTTTATATCTCCCCCTTTTTTCCTTTGAATCATCTTTTAATAAAGCATTAATTCTGTATATGTTGAGCACACGAATTATAGGCTATATTAAAAGAAAAAATAACAGCTAAATGAAATGAAATAGAGAAGATATACAAACATAGTCTTCTTCCTTAATTCTCCCCCGAATTGTTATTTTTAATTCTTAAATACTGTGAATCTACAGTGTGTAATTTTTAGGCTTTCATAGTTAAGTGGTAAGCCCGCTCAACCAAAAAGAATGTAAGCAAAATTTACCTTGTGCCTTCTCATCCGCTCGCTCCCTCCCTCAGCTCTACCCAGTTCTTTTTATTCAGTGAATGTTTATTGTGTACTGCATTGGTACCCAGGTTTGTGCTAGGTGAAAAGGATTTGATCACTTCTCAGACTGCTCAAAGTGAATTGAGAAACCGTCAAACCATTAAAACGTGATCTTTAATGATAGAGATATTGGTAAGAAACCGTGGTGGGGCAGCATAGAGGAAGGCTCTTCCGAAAGAGTGGAAGGTTCAGTAAAGGCTTCACCAGAAGTACTACAGCTTCGCAGTCTCTTATTGTAAACCCTTTAGGCTAAATGTGTTTTGGAGCTAAGAATTTTTAGATTTAGCAAAAACCACAATGAGATACCATCTCACACCAGTCAGAATTACTGTTATTAAAAAGTTAAAAAATAACAGGTGCTGGCAAGGATGTGGAGAAAAAGGAACAGTTACACACTGTTGGCGGGACTGTAAATTAGTCCAACCATTGTGGAAAGCAGTGTGGTGATTCCTCAAAGAGCCAAAAGCAGAACTACCATTCAACTCAGCAATCCCATTACTGAGTATATAACCAAAGGAATATAAATTATTCTATCATAAAGACACATGCACACATATATTAATTGCAGCACTATTCACAATAGCAAAGACATGGAATCAACCTAAATGCTCATCAGTGGTAGACTGCATAAAGAAAATGTATATATACACCATGGATTACTATACAGCCATAAAATAAGAATGAGATCATCTTTTTTCCAGGAACATGGATGGAGCTGGAGGCCATATCCTCAGCAAATGAATGCAGAAACAGAAAACCAAGTGCCACATGTTCTCACTTATAAGTGGGAGCTAAATTATGAGACCACATGGACACATAGAGGGGAACAACAGACACTGGGACCGATTGGAGTATGGAGGGTGGGAGGAGAGAGAGGAAAAATAACTAATGGATACTAGACTTAATACCTGGGTGACAAAATAATCTGTACAACAAACCCCCATGACACAAGCTTACCTATAACAGACCACGTGTACCCCTGAACTTAAAAGTTAAAAAAGAGATAAATGTTTTTTAGATTTAGAAAGGTAATTGAGTACATTTATAGTATATCGTACCTTCCCAGCAGGGTCTGTTGTAGTATCCTGGGAACAAACATATTAGTATTTCAGCACTAAAACATAGAAATAGTCACTCTAATGAGCTAAGTGAATACTGTAAGTAGCCCCAGGTCAAATTTCAGCACCACATGAGTTTATGCAAGATTTATGAAAAATTTGTGGGATTATAATAAGGGATTATGAACCTGTATTTGCACTGGGTTATTTAATAATGGGAAATGTTGTTTTCTTCTGTTGTCACCTCCTGATTCCTCATTATCATTTTGAGAATAAATCGCCTGTACTTCTTTAAGCAAATCAGTATCACTCTTGCTTTTTCTCTGCACTTTCAAGTTCAAGTCTGGTCTTTAAGGACCCTGTGATTCCATAAAGTTCTATTTATCTGAGTAAGTCATTTAGTAAATCTCTTCAAATTTCTACAACCTAGCCATTTTGCTAAAATACATTAATCATATTCTGCTTCACATTCTTCCAGATATTTCCTATGTTGGCATAAGTCAAAAGAATATATATTATCTTGATTACTTCTTTCATTTGATAATGCAGTGAACTTGACTTAAAAGTTCACAACCTAACTACTTAGGAAAATTTAAGTGGCAGCTCAGTGGATAACTTTCTCTTTTGACTTCATTTAACTATTTAAATGAAATAACTTTTCTCTGCAAATGAACTTAATTTCTCCTTTAGACCAAACTTTAATGGTCTTTCCCTGGTTTATGCCATACTTGTGTGTTCATATTAGCTGAAGATAGATTTAAACTTCTGTTGCTAAAAATTTCAGGTAGACTTCACATTGGCAGTGACTGCCAATGAGAAGTCTTTATCATTTTTAATATTTTAAATAATGGTCAAATTTGCATGTTGGATCACTTGGTAGCAAGATGAAGCATTAAATGGAAGGCAGAAGATTTAGAGGCATAAATTAGAAGGTAATTGCTCCAGTTCAGACAAAAGGAGAGACAAAGATTAGAGGGTAAAATAGACTACACTTGGTAATTGATTGGTGGTGGAGTTGAGCGAGAAATCTGTATTGCTGGACTTTGGCTTGGGCCAGACAGTGGAACATTTGTGCTTGTTGTTGAAACTGGAGATAAAGAAGAAATGAGTTGGGTGTAGAGAATGATGGTTGTCAACTTGACTAGCTTTAGACATGCAGAACTTGAATTGCTCCTACAAGATTTAAGTTGAAATTTCTATTAAATAGCAGTTAGATGGATGTATGGTTCTATTGCTTAGAAAAGGAGTCTGAGATAATACGTTTGTAGCCCTCAGCTGGCTGATAGGCAATCACTGCTAAGGTATTAGCTGTTGAGTTTTCCGAACCATTAGTTATTTTTAAGGTAGAGCAGTGCCCATACAAAGAAATGAATAAAGGAAAACTTTAAGATCAAGGGTACTGATCTCCTTTAATTCATTCAACTATGACGGTTTTTCTAGGTTAATATATCTAGTCTCCTTTAAAATATATAAGATTTACATGTATAACACATCGCTGCACTCCTCCCCAACTTGTTTATACTTTTTCCTCCAACTTTTACTTTGAAATTTCTTAAACCTACAAAGAAAGTTGAAAGAGTAGTACAGCGAATACCTGTGTAACCTCATCTGGATTCATCAGTTAAGTTTTTGCCACATTTATTTAGCAGTCTCTGTATACACATACATGCTTGCACATGCTTTTTCATATGAGCTCTATGAAAAAGTAATTTGCAGACATCATGAGATATCACTTCAGATACTTCATCCTGCGTCTTAAGAATAAGGTTATTCTCCTACATACCTGTAATACGATTTACCATATCTAGGAAATAAGAAATTCCATAGTATGAGTTAATACACAGTCCACATTTAGATTTCCCCAACTATCCAAAAATGTCTTTTTTTTTTTAAGCGCTTGCCTCTCCATATTGAATTAAGGTTCACATTTAATTGAATATGTAGTCATTGTGTCTTCTTTAGTCTCTGAAACCTACGAAAGTCTTTTTTTAATGACATTTTCTTCTTGAAGACAGCAGACCTTTGTGTTGTGCAGAGTTCTACATTCTGGATTTGTTTTCTCATAATTGTATTTAGGGTAAATTTTTGACAAAAACTACTAATGATGTTTATTTTTGTTAAACTCCTGCCTCACTCCAGTATAAACTATGTCAGAGATATTTTCCTTAGTGGGTCCTGAGTAAATTTAAGTTTTACTTTAAAAAGGCAATTTTAAAACTTAAAATTAGGGGTGAGGAGATTATTGTTACTTTCTAGTCCATCTTTTTCATAGTATATGGTTTTTATCCTGTGGCTTTAATTTTACAACTGGTAGATTAAGATTTAAAAGAAACCCTCGCTGGGTGCGGCGGCTCACGCCTATAATCCCAACACTTTGGGAGGCCAAGTCGGGCAGATCACAAGGTCAGGAGATCGAGACCATCCTGGCTAACATGGTGAAACCCCGTCTCTACTAAAACTACAAAAAATTAGCTGGGTGTGGTGGCACACGCCTGTAGTCCCAGCTACTTGGGAGGCTGAGGCAGGAGAATCACTTGAACTCGGGAAGTGGAGGTTGCAGTGAGCCGAGATTGTGCCACTGCACTCTAGTCTGGGCGACGGAGCAAGACTTTGTCTCAAAAAAAAAAAAAAAAAACCCTCTGCAAATTCATGATTCCCATTTTAAGGTATTTGAGATATAGTACTTTGGCTTATATTTTATTTTTCTCTTTGTACAATACTAAGACGCTTTACGTCATTTTCATAAGACTCATACATTCCTTGTTTTGCCTCTGAAGTATTTTTTTTAACAGGACATTTGAAAGGAATCAAGTGTTAGTGCAGGAGATGAGCTCTGCAGACTGTTGGTACTGATGAGAGTTCCCTGTAGATAACAGGCTTTCAGAATAAATAGACTTATAGGTGCAGTTGATAAAGCCAACCCCCAACAAATATGCCATAAGTTGTTACAGTCATGTTGGACTGTTGTCAAGTTAGTGCAATGGTAGTATGTTTTCAATACATTGGAAACTTTGGTTTATTCACCAGCAACTTTGTGAGTTCACTTAAATCACCACGATAAGTAATTTAGTAAATTTTAAAATATGTCAAAAACAGAATGCCAAGGAGTGCATTTTCCTCTGAAAAGTTTAATGTTAGGAAGTCTTAGATTTAGGAGGAGCATATCAAATAGTATGCTGAGGAGTAGAAAGTTAATTTTGAGGATACACATTCATTTGTCTTACGCCCCTGTAATCTGCCAGACAATAACACATTCTAAAAATGCTAATAACATATAAGCCAATGTTTGAAAATAAATTCTCAATTTCAACAGTGCCAAGCTCATTGAAAACCACTCTGCACAAACTTAATTTCTTGTCATATTATTTTGTTATTCTTTTGACCATCTTAAAAAGCACTGTTTTATATTTTTTCTTTTTCTTTCTTTTTTTTTTTAAATTAAAAAAAAAAAGACAGGATCTCCCTATGTTGCCCAGGCTGGTCTCAAACTCCTGGGCTCAAGGGATCCTCCTGCCTCGGCCTCCCAAAGTGCTAGGATTAAAGGCATGAGCCACCATGCCTGGCCAATATTTCAGTTTTTAATAAAATGTGCCATCTTATATGCGCAATGTTAATGTTTTATGTGCTTTCTCTGTGCCTTTTGTGTATATGTGATCACTATGTGTTCGATGTTTGCCCATCCGTTTTTATTTTCCTAAGTCTTAGAGTCTACACTATTTAATATCCCAGTAAGATATTACAGGAAGGGCAGCATTATGTAGTTTCTGGAATCCAATCTGCCTTCATATCTTAGCTTCTTCATTTATTGGCTGGGGAACTGCGGACAGGTTGCTAAACCTATTAGTCTTTATTTCCTCTTCTGAAAAATGGTGATAATACTGTCTTTCTAAAATAACTTTTATGACTGTTATGTGAGTCTTAGCATATGATAAGCATTCAGTAAATGGTAGTTGTTGTAATTATTATTATTTTATAGAAACCCCAATTACCTTCAATTTTTTTAATTAATATTCTTGGACCTAGTGTAGTGCTTCTCAAATGTGGACAATTTTTCTTCCCCCCACTTTCCTTTCCCGGGGGACATATGCCAATATCATGACTTGAGTGGGAGAGATGCTACTAGCTTTTTTGAGTAGAGATTAGGAATGCTGCTATTAAATATCCTGCAGGGCACAAGACAGCTCCCCATAACAAAGAATTACCGAACTATAAATACCAATAGTGCTGAGATTGAAAAACCCTTATCTAATCTAATGGAATCCAGATTAAACACCTTTTGAATAACCTTATTTCATTTTCTTTTTGGTGTGTTAACTATTATACTTTGAGCTGGCATTCATCATACAATTTTTTCAAATTAAATAACTTTAATTTAGTAATTATATGATTATTTTAATACAGTTTAGGAATTTGACATGTCAAGTTCAAATAATTAACATTTATTGAGCATTAACTGCCAGGCACAAGTCTAAGCATTTTATATAACATGTAATCCTCATAACAGCACTGTAAGTTAAATATCCCCTTTTTTCAGCTGAGGAAACTGAGGCACAGAGGTGTGCAGCTGGAATTTGAACCCAGACAGTCTAGGTATAGAATCTGCTCTTGCCCACTCTACAGCTCTTTCTAGGGTCTCTTAAAGGCTCTAATCCTAAAAACGCAGTGATTCGTGAAGTTGATATTTTACCAGTCTATTGAAAAATACACTACAAATCTGAGACATTGGTTTTAATTTTGACACTTATGAAGTAAGAAGTTTGCGCTGGTTCTCTCACTTGCTGATCACAAGAATCACCTGAAACTCTTATTAAAATACGTTTTCAGAGCTCTATGCAAAGAACTCTGGGAACCTTTTTCATGGTGGCCTAGTGAATCTTATCAGACAAATTAGGTCTTTTTTAGAACTAAGAATTTCTTTGCTCCCTTTTCTTTCACATACATTATAGGTTATTACCTTACCTACCTACATAAAATATACTTTATCACAAACACAGAATTTCAAAATGTAAATTAAAGCGAACTCATAAGTATTAACTCCCTTTTGTCTTTGATTCCCTTATTTAAATGGATAAATATGGTGTTATACAACTCTTTAGTCCACACCCATTTGACCTAATAATGGACCAAGATTTTTCCAACACTATGCGTAGATAATGGTATAGCCATAAAGACCAGTCCATAGTTAGCATTGATCCTAGTGATGTAGTGCTGTAGTCCTGGTGGTCTTCTAATACTCTGTTGGGTTTGATATATAATGCTTTTTGATAACACTGACCAAACAAAATCTAAAAATTCTAAAACTGCATTCTCATGGTTAATATATATATATTTGCTTTCATGCTTTTCTCCCCCCCATCTAGGAGCTTAAAGTTCTTAAGATAAGCGTTTTTTCATTGACTGAGACCTTGATTTTCAGCCATGTGGTTGGTGTAAATAAAACTGTTAGATGCCTTATTGACATTCATATACCCACTATTGTCCTAGGAGAACACAACCCTGGAGCGACAGGTGGCAAGAGAGTTTTCAGAGCTCATATGTTGGCTTGCTTTTCCTGCATGGCTCTTTCAGTAAGGGAGACTAGGCAGAGCAAGGCACCTCTTGGTGTTCGTTAAGTTATCTACTTCTCAGTGGCTGAGACTGTTACCATAAAGCATTTAAAAGTGCAGTACCAAGTTAACCCATATTTCATCTATCTTCACATTGATATTTGGTAACTTACTTTGGAAACTGAGTCACATTGCCATTAGAATGTCAGAGTAACCCCCAGTGTTGTCTTAACTTTGATGTAATATAATATTATTATGGCTTCATTCTTGTTACTTCCTGCCCCAGAAATGTCATGCGAAGATTAAAATCTTGTAAGAACAGTTGTTTGTTCCCCAAAGAAGCCCCCATACTACCTTCTTGTGGCATTCTTTCTGTACAGAGTGTGCCTTCCCCCACCTCTTTTTCCTGTTCATAATCAATTAAGTAAATTGATTCAGAAATTTCAACTTCTGTTTGAAAACTTATGTGATTCTCTACCTCCCCTCACCTGAAGATGATCTCTCTCTCTCCTTTTAGTATCCATAGCATACTATGTTTATTTTTGGCCTAACGTCCTCATGTATTGATTTATGAATATATTGTGCATTAATTGCCCATAAATAAGGCTTTTGATAATTTGTCTACATATTATTTTATTCAGTTATCTTGTTCTAATATTGCAAGTGTATTTTCATTCTATTCCCTGTGTGAAGTTGTTCTCTAAAATTCTATCGCTCTTTTAAGCTTCATCTTTGAGATCACTTTTTGGTTGGATTAGATTCTAGTATATAACCTCAAATATGCCAAGCTCTCAATCAGCCTCTTCCTCATGGTTTTCTTCCATTCTGGAACTTCCTTTGTCCCCTGCCTTTTTGTGTAGTCTTTCATCGAAACAACTAAAAACAGGGATTGGGTCCTGAAACCAGTACTGATCCTTAAACGTCAAACAATGCTGCTTTTCTAGCTGTTGAAATCATTTTTGACCTTGTTTCTAAAGTACACGTATGCAAAATAGCATTTTCCATCTTCTATGTGTTCACACCTTTTGCAAATGATTTATTCTTTTGTTTTTAGCAAACTGAATTCTTTTTTTTTTTTTTGAGACGGAGTTTCGCTCTTGTTGCCCAGGCTGGAGTGCAATGGTGCGATCTCGTCTCACCACAACCTCCACCTCCCGGATTCAAGCAATTCTTCTGCCTCAGCCTCCCCAGTAGCTGGGATTACAGGCATATGCCACCACACCTGGCTAATTTTGTATGTTTAGTAGAGACGGGGTTTCTCCATGTTGGTCAGGCTGGTCTCAAACTCCCAACCTCAGGTGATCACCCGTCTCGGCCTGCCAAAGTGCTGGGATTACAGGCACGAGCCACCGCGCCCAGCCCTCAAATTGAATTCTTAATTACCGTAAGGTAAACTTACAGAAATTCAGCAAAACTAAAATTAAGAGGAAATGAGAATCCTGATTTTGTTTAGCTTTTATTTTTTAGCTCTTTAATGTACTTAAATGTTGTCTTTGTATAAAATCAGTCTGGGGCTAATCAAAGCAGAATAGGTTATCATTTAAGTCTTAAATGTTATATGTTTCTTTACTACGATCCTTTCCCTAAATCACTTTGCTTTCTATTTTTCCCTATCCTTCAATTGAATCACATTCTTTCTTTTTTAGGACTTGCTCATTACTGTGGACTCCATAAGAGCCTCTCTCTCTCTAAATTCTTCTGTTCCAAGTGCTGCCTTTTGAAAAGGCGAAGGAACAAAAATTTCCAATGTTAAAAAAGTAAAGGCAAGGAGAAATCACAGTTTTGTTATTCATCATCAGATAAGATTAATAGAACTGTCAGTTTTCTAAGATTTCGGTATCACACAAAATATAAAATATAAATTCTGGAGCAGAATTTATTCCAGAAGCAGACTGACTACTTATGGCTTAGTATTTACTCTTAGCAACCTTATCTCAGACCCCTTGTTATTTGCAGGAAATCAGTATACTGCCTTTTTTAAGATGAAACTACCAAACTAACAATACATTGTAAATTTACAGTCTAAGTGCCAGTGTAGTCAGTGGCATTGAAGATGAAAATTTATCTGCTGAGTAACAACTAGCCTGATACTCCATAGAACCAAGGCTCTGTATTTGGAAAAACTGTGCTT